>NC_138187.1:112461783-113061783 GCF_964194105.1 Spermophilus citellus | reverse complement strand
GAGAGCGAATCAGAGGGGAAAGGACTAAGGACCAGTCTAGCAGGATGTCTCAGCAGGCTCCAGCGTGAATCCATGAACAAAGACAGGAGCTGCCCTAAGCTTTAGTGTTATGTAAGCCCCCCAGCAGCTTTGCAATCTTGTGGGGAGCCCCAGTGAAGGTGGATACTAAGTTCCTTACCAGTCAAGCCAGAATGTGACTCAAAGTTAGATTTAAATTATTTTAAAGAAAATAAAGAGGCGATTTATACAACACACATAAATTTGCAATTCATAGCTTCACACGTGAATGTGTGACAAACAAGGAAACACTGTCCGAAGCCAGCCAGAGCCAACTTGCACATACGAGGGCACAGAGGGCAACAGACATTGGCTACCAGTGAATAAAGTCACTGTGCTCGACACAGAGCTGGCAATGGCAGGCACACAACTTTTTAAATAGTTATTGTTGCATAAATTATATACAAGAAAAGGGTTAAAGTGTCCAGGGTATGCGGAGTGAGGAGAAAAAAATCTTTAGATCCTAGTTTGAACAAACCAGCTGTAAAATACAATTTCAGGACAACCAGGAAGCATGTATGGCAAAATGCTAGCCACTGTTGAATCAGATAATAAGTGAGTGTTTTATGTCTTTTAAATTTTTATAAATAAAGTAACTTTAAAAAACCTTGATTCTTAGGATATTCCAAACATCCAAACACCCATGAGAGGAAAACAAAGATCTTAGGGCACATGGCTCAGCCTGGGCAGTGTTCTTTTCTGGTTGGGATTCAAGGGGGTGTGTGAATACAGGTTGGGGATCCTGGGGGTGGCAGGATGGAGAACTCTGCGAGCTGGAGTTCACCTGGAGACTGGGGAAGCTTTCTGGCTTTCTGATAAGACCTAGCTGGGAAGCAAGGGATGAATCGAATATGCCCTATGGACATTGAGAAACTCAAGAGTTCATTTATGGAGAAAATGCCAGATATAGAGACACTCAAATTCTATATTAAAGGAAGTGTCTGGTTAGATGTTCCTATGGGCATAATGGGCCAGTGATGGGCCAGGAGGAGGCTCACAGCCTGGGTAACTAAGCTTCCCAGAAATTCAAACTCATTCCTCTTCACGCACTGATCATTTCCCTGAGATGCCCAAGGCTGGAGATGGGACAGGAGTATAAGGCAAAGAAAGAAATGGGATACTGTTGAAAGAAACTTCATGGTGAACCAAGTTTTTCATTGTATGGGAAACACTTTATTGGCCTTCACTTGGAATAAACTGAGGTGTTAACTATACATGGGTAGGAAAAATTAGAAAACAAAAACTAAACTATGTATAAAGGAGGAAATCTGGGTGCAGTGGCATGTGCCTGTAATCCCAGCTACTGGAGAGGCTGAGGCAGGAGGATCACAAATTCAAGGCCAGCCTGGGCAACATCGCAAAACCCTGTCTCAAAAACAAGCAAAAAAATAAATAAATAAATAAGCAACAGATACAGAAAACCACCAGAACAAAAGACCAGCTCAAATTACTTGAATTATTGAATTTTCCTTTGATACTGTCTTATTGTTTAGGTGTCATGAAATTTTATGTGGTATGATTACAACAATGAAAATAAAGGACTGTATGTATGTATAAAGCAAAAAAAAAAAAAATGAAGCTAGAAATAAAAACCACTGTTTTGTTTCTGAGAATGGCTAACTGCTATTTGTTTGATCTTCTTCATTTCTATATTTTCTCAATTTTCTTTTAAGGGCAATTTATACTGGAAGAAATACTTATGTGTTCTGGAATGACCTGGTCCTAGGGTATAAGAACCAGCTCCACAGTACTGTGAGACCCAAGCAAAGAGGTGAACAGATCCAGGATTGCACCCAGGGCAGGTTATTGGAGAAATTACTGATGGAAGCATGGTCATGGGCAGTAGCAAGACCAAGTGGATCCCCACAATTTGGTCAGAAAGGAGTTTATAAAGTGTTCAGGACAAAAGTGATATCATCCAAGTTAGAATATACCTAGTTTATCTCAAGTTAATGTCAAAGTGTCAGGCACGTTCCTGGTGCCTGGGTCCAGTTGTAAGTTTCCACATACTACTATTTATAGTGTGCTGGGAAACTATGCCGGGAAAACTGATCAGGGCAACTCAGGGGTTGATCAGGTTGGTTATGACTCAAGGTGGCTGCAGATTTGTCAAACTGAATTTATACATTATGTAAATGTAAAGGTGAAAGTGATAAGGGGTATAATCCAGAGAAGGGCTGGATTCACCAGTGTGCGATTTGTACAGTTGCCCAGGGTCTTATGCTCCAAAGAACCTCATCTTGGTTTAATGCTCTACTGTTGCTGTCTTAAATCATTCTTAATTTTTAAACCAGAAGCTTCATATTTTCTAAGCCCAGAGACAATTAAATGCAGATCTGTTGACCACCAAGGTCAACAGTTCCTCGACATGGTACTGTTTCTCCATGCCAGCTGAAAGGCACCTTCTAAACTGGAGGTGTGTCCAGACAGGCATCAACTCTGAGATTTAATAGAAAGAGCCCTGAATTAGGAATGTTCATATCTAATTCTAGTTTTGCCACTGGTTAGTTGTAAGGCTAGCTCTATAACTTCCCTTTCAATACTAAAGTCATTGGATTCACAGGGCAATTAGCATGTCAGCATTAGAATCAAGCAACAAGTTTTTTATCTAGTGCCTTTCTGTGCAAGGTTCTATTCCAAACCGTGATGTAGTTCCACCAGAATTCATCAATCATCTTTTAGGGCATTGCTCCTTTTTTCCTGGATTGACTTATCTGAAACTCAAGTTCTTCTTAAAAAAATTTTTGTTTGTTCTTTTTAGATATACCTGACAGTAGAGTGTATTTTGACATATACACACACATGGAGTATAACTTATTCTAATTAGGATCCCATTTTTGTGGTTGTACATGATGTGAAGCTGAAACCCAGGTTCTATTTGGAATGACTGGAATCCCTTTCATTGATTCCTTACAAAGCAAGCATGTGAATTTCCAAGGTACTGGGCCACTGGGAGATAATAATCCCTAACGTTTATGGAATGTGTGTAGAAAGGCCAGGCTCTGTGCTAGGTTTTTATTCCCTCTATTTCTTATTTAATCCTTTTCATTGGTTTGACTTTTTTTTTTTTTTTTTTTTTTTTTTTTTTTTTTTTTTTTGGTACTGGGGATTGAACCCAGGGTGCTTTACTCCTGAGCCACACCCCTGCTCCTTTTATTTTCACTCTAAATTGCTGAGGGCTGGCCTCCAACTTGTGATCTTCCTTCTGCATCCTCCCGTGTTGCTGGTACTACTTTTATCCCTGTTTTCTCAGATAAGAAACCGACGTTTTGAGAGATTAAGAAACTTAAGCTAGAAAAGGGTCTGCGTCCAAAAAGCACATGTTCTCTTCACAGTGCCACTAGGCCAATACCAATACTAATGGAACACTGTTGTTGCCTCTTCTACCCAGCAAAGTCCTCAAAATCTACGTTTCCCCAATCCCAAGGTCAAACGGTGGTGGTGGGGGTGGGGGGGAATGTGGAGAATGTCAGAGAAGGACGATAATGGAGAATTTTAGAGTCTGGGAGCAGGGCTATAAACGCAGTACAGTGTACTGAGTGCGGTAGAGTTTGGGACAATCCATCTAAGCAGCCACGGGGTACAACAGTCGTCATCTATCTCCAACCAAGACGAGGCAACGCTCCCCCGAAACCCAGTCCCCACACTTTTCGCTCTGATAGACGAAACTGCTAGAACTAGCGGGGTGGCTGTGGGGTTTAGGCGCGAAGCACTCATCATACTCTTCCGCAGCTACCCACCTCCTTCAGACGCACGTGTTTAAAAAGAGTCCCTGGCTCACCCGGCCCGCTCCACCTCTGCTGGGTCGCGGGCCCCACCTGCACTACTGGCCTCAAGTTTCATCCGAAAGGCTGGTGCACACGACCGCAGTGGCGGCGGCGACCAAGCGCCCAGCAGCGTTTTGCCACCCACCTTTCCCAGCCCCCGCCGCCGCAGTCTCCGCCCGCCGGGGAGGGCGTGCTCCGCGGAGCCCGAGCGAGGGTGGGGCGCGAAGAGGGAGGGGATCCCGGGCCGCGCCGCTACATATCTCCCAGTGGCAGAGGCAGAGGCAGCGGCGGCAGCAGCAGGTGGAGCGAGCTCCGCCTCAAGCAGCACTTGGCCAGAAACCCGCTGCTACAACCGCCCGGGAGGGAGCTGGTCCGCTGGGCTGGAGTCCATACCCGCCCCGGTCCGACCCCCAGTTTCCCAGGCACTGGGGTTACCGAAGCCGGTATCCCTGGGCCGCGGTTGGGGCCGGGGCCGGGGCCGGGAGCGCCTCGGAGCGCACAGCCGCGCTGTTCTGGAAGCCCACGTCCGGGACGCAGGATTAACGGGACCTGGCTTTTCTGGGCTATTCAAAGACGTGTTCTCCCGGGAAAGAGCCACTGTTGACTGTGGGTTTTGGGAGAAGCTTGGAGTCCTCCTGGACACCTCGCTGGACGCTCTCCATTTGCGCCCGGCTGGCGCGGAAGGGTCCTGAGCAACGCGCTTGCCTTTCCTCTTCAGCTTAGGCGCGGAAAGCCGAGAGCTCTTTCCTGGGGAACGGGACCTCCTCATTTGGTACTCCGTGGAATCCTAGCATCTCTCCTCTTGTTGGTCTCCAGGGCCTCGATAGTTGGCACTAATCTGCAGGTGTTCTCTACCGATTTGGTTTCTTCTTCGATTTGGGGACACTTGTCACCAAGGACTCTCTACGCACCTTTCCCTGTCTTCGCGGGTGGGCTGGGTCTTAGGTCTCCAGAGCCTGCGGGAATTCTATCCTCAGTCGCTGACCCTAAAGCCTCTCACCGCTAGCGGTGCCAACCCCTAGCCACTGGCCTCCAGGGGAGTGTGCAGACGGGACTCTGTTCTTCCCCCGTTTGAGGGAGTGCGGCCCTCTGGGGGCATTCGTCTTTTAGGGCTTCTTTGTGTTTGGGAGATTGGGGTCCCTTGGCCATGGCCTTCACTTTCGCCGCTTTCTGCTACATGCTGTCCCTGGTGCTCTGCGCTGCGCTCATCTTCTTCGCCATCTGGCACGTGAGTAACCCGCAGCGGTTTCTAACTCTTTTCATTCGCCCCAAACACGCTCCTGTCCACCTCCTTCTCTGATTGCACCTCACTTTCTTCCCAAAGCGGCGTGGGTGGTCTGGGAAGCAAGCCAGGCGCACCTGCGTGTTACTCTCTGCAGATCCCATGTCCCGGGGCAGGAGACAGTTCGCCGAATTCTGAGGCTCTGAGGCGCAGCAACGCGGGGCGCGCCCTGGGTACCCTAACTGGAGGCAGAGGGATCGTTGGTGCCCGGGATAGCGCACCCTCCCCAGGGTCTAGCGGAGAGTCCCTGGCAGGGGAGAAGTGGCTACCACCCCATCCTGCCTACGCCTTCCTCCTGTCCTCTCGTGCCCGCGGGAGAGGAAGGAGAAGTGCCTCCGTCGGACCTGGCAATTAGTCAAGTAACTATAACAACTAAACATTTAAAATGTCAGCATCTGTGGTGCGTTGCATTTAGACATAATTGGAGACAAAGTGGAAATACAATGGGAGCTCCTTGTAAGAGGAAGTAGGGAGAGGCCGGCCTGGAGAGGGGAGGGAAACAAAGTGACTGTGAGGGCGGCGGGAAGGCAATGAAGAGGACCAAGAGGAGGCAAGGGAGACTGGGGAAAGAAAAGAATAAGGCCTGGGAGGTCTGTCCTGCTGGGGTTCCCAACCAGAGATTTCCCACAGGTGACACACCTGGCAAGTTCTGTCATGCCTAAGTGGTGCAGGATTTACCCCAGGACTCCCCAGCAGACACGAGTTTCTTGCCATCCTTTCAGGGACTAAGCTGGTTGAAAGCAGTCCTGAGTCATGGGTCTTCAGGTCTGGGGTGGTGGTGAGATGTGGGTTGAGAACCAGAAGCCCCCAAAGAGAAAAAGTAAAGAGGTGAGTGAGCAGGACTGAGGAATCTGGTCTTATAGACTGTGGGACGTTTTGCAAGTCCACTGAACTCTCAGAGTTTCCTTCTCAGAGGTTGGTTAAATTGCCCATTCTCTTTCTGGGAAGGTTGGTAAGAAAAAAGGCCAAGGTCAGGTGCTTTAGAAGGAGCACCCACCATTAATAGCCTGGCTCTACCAGCAAGCCCAGATGACAGGGATGGATTCCGAGGCCAGTTCCTGGAGGCACCAGCTGGTGAGCCTCAAAGAGATTGCATGCAATGGAAGATGACCCAAAATGAAGACCTGAAGGAAATTGCGTGGTGGGTGAGATGCTGGTGTTTTGTATGAGTGGTTTTTAGTATGAGAGGGTTTATCTTAAAAATAGAATGCAGCAGCTCCTGCAGCTCCTGCTACAAGGCATTGTGACAGGGTGCAGAGGGAAACCTGGGGTGGAGGAAGGCTTCTAACCATGTAACCTTTGGAGAGATGCTTGCTGGCTTCCTGCCATATCTGTAAAGTGAGAAAGTTGACCTGGATAATCTCTAAGCTTCCCCCCATTTCTCAAATTGTGTGAATCCATTTAGTTGATTTGACAATCTAGGGATGACAGACGGATTCACACACAGCAATTGAGGGACTGATTAAAAAAAATCCTGCTAGTCAGAAGTGGTGGAATTTTGAACCCTTTCTTTTTCTGCCCTGAAATGCTGTACTCTCTGGCAGGACATTAAGCTTTGAAGTTGTTGATTATTTTAAGGAAAAATGAAACTTTACCTAATTTAGAATAAAATAGGATATAGAATAGACTATGCCTAAATGGTGCAGCAAACCTCTGCTCATGTATTCTAAAGAAAAAAATTTCAGCTTCTTTGGATTTGGGGAATTAGTTGCATTCTTGGAGGCTAATATTTCACTTGCTGTTTCTAGTTTGGTCATGTCCAGAGGGTGGCAGTTACCAGAAGCTCGCTCAACTCTCTCAGGCTTGGAGTTCTCTGAGCTAGCTCCTGAAGCAGAAGAGGAAGAATAATTCTTTCTCCCTTGGGGAGACACTAAATAATTTAAGAACAGGTTAATGAAGTGGGTGGTTTGTGCAGCTGTTGACTAAGAGACATTTGAACGATGGTGTTTCAGTGACCCTGGGTTGGGCTCTACTCTCAAAGTTCCCAACATGCACCCCTAATCTAGGGATAGCTGGATGCAGTCAAATCTCAAGTCAGGTCCTGTCCAGATTTTTCATGGAAGTGACAAGATTTTTGTTTTTTCTTTTTAAATTTTTTTATAGTTGTAGATGGACAGCATGCCTTTATTTTATTTATTTATTTTTATGTGGTGCTGAGGATCGAACCCAGTACCTAGGCAAGCACTCTGCTACTGAGTTACAGCCCCAGCCCAAGATTTCTGTTTTCTAAAAAGCATTTGTACACTTTGAATTTAGATTACAAAATTCCTGAGGTTCACGTCTTCCTTTTCTAGGCTCCCTTCTCTGTAAATAAAACAACTCAAACCTTACTGCGCTGATTTGGTTCCTGAACACTGAAAGAGGAAGTCAGAGACATGTTGATTTTAGGGCACACATTACATGTTTGTGGATGTTGGTTATACAGTGGTGATTTCAACCAAAATTTAGGAGAGTTGATTCTATGTTGGACTGTGTGTTTATCTTCTCTCCAGCTTCTTATATTCTTTTTTTTTTTTTTTTTTTTGGTACCGAGGATTGAACTCAGGGGCACTTGACCACTGAGTCACATCCCCAGCCCTATTTTGTGTTTTATTTAGAGACAGGGTCTCACTGAGGCTGGTTAGAGCCTCACTGTTGCTGAGGCTGGCTTTGAACTTGAGATCCTCTTGTCTCAACCTCCTGAGCAGCTGGTATTATAGGCGTGCCTCACCATGCCCTGCTTCTTATATTCTTTACACATCTCTTGTGTAAAGAATAAATGTGGGGCTGGGGATGTGGCTCAAGCGGTAGTGCGCTCGCCTGGCATGCGGGCGGCCCGGGTTTGATCCTCAGCACCACATACAAAGATGTTGTGTCCGCCGAGAACTAAGAAAAAATAAATAAATATTAAAAAAAATTCTCTCTCTCTCTCTCTCTCTCTCTCTCTCTTTCTCTCTGTCCCCCTCTCTCTCACTCTCTCTTTAAAAAAAAAAAAAGAATAAATGTGATGAGCTCTATCAATTGTTCAGCCTACTGACACCCCAAGTAGAGTTGGACACGTAATATACAACATTTGGAAAGCTTGCCCCACTCCCACACTTGAATTGTACAATAGGAAGGTGAAAGAATTTTCTTGCTTATTTGCATGTACCTACTTAGGAGCAATAATGGACGTTGCTTATCCAACCTCTGCCCTACACTTTATAGAGGCCCTCTTAGATGTATCTATAATTGTCTACCTCTCCCTTCTTCCCACTGGAAATCTAGAAGCAAGGATGGATGTAGCCAGCCATAAGTACATTTAAGACTTATTTTTTTCTTGAAAATTTATCTGTGTTTGTTTTCAAATGAAATTATTTCAAATCTGCCACCATCTTTGAGTACATCTGTTTTATTTGGAAGAAGCAGAATAATCTTTTTTCCCCCGCATGGTTTTGCCTACCTCCCAGGCAATCCTTAGTCCTCACAATTGACATTTCACAAATGAGGGATGATGGATCAGAGAAATGACACTTGCCCAAGGTGGCACAGTTGCTAAGTATTGGAGCTGGGATTTAAACGGAGTCTGTGAGACTCTTAGGTCCACGTCCTTTTTCCAACTGTAGTCACTTTTTGTTTTGGGTTAAAGGCTTACTTTTTTTCCCCTGAATTAATTAAATTTTAGAGTTGGAATTTCTGATTGGAATTATAACAAGACTAAGCACTATATATTCCTTTTTTTAAAAAATCAGATATTCTATTTCTTTTTTTTTTTTTTAGGAAAATTAGGCTTTTGCCTATAAAATTATACAGGTTCATTGCCTCAAATTTTGAAAATACAATGATATATAATGAAACAAAATCACTATTACTCCTACCATCCAGAAAGGATTAAGCATCTTTTGCGTAATTTAAAAAATTGCATGTGAATGTTTAGAACGAAAAAAAAGTGTTCTAAAGGGTTTCAGATGTGAAGTGTTGTCTGTTTTCAGCCAAAATGAAATGAACAGTGTTTACTCACAGGAATCTTCTTAGCTCCAGCTTGGTGGAGCCTGTTTGCAGAGTGTCTCATTACATAAACATAGATGAAGCCATTCTTTAAAAGATCAAAGATTCATTACTATTTATTTTAGGTTTTTAGTTTTTAAAATATTTTTTTTAGTATATGGAGGCACTCTTATATAAATTTTCTGAGTTTTGACTATTTACAAATAAAATTCCCAATAATATTCCCTAGAAAGATTTGATGCATTATGTCATCTTGAAGTTTCTATGGATTCACAGCAGCATCTGATCTGCCCTTGGACAGTTTTAATGGATCCTGAAAGATGATAACAAATACATATTTATGGAAAGACCGTCTTGCTAGACAGAATGTCTTATGGCATAACTTTTTGGTCATTTCTGGCCTGTCACAGATGTAGCTTCTGGGAACGAAGTAAATGGTTCAGTATCTCAAAATTACCCATCTGGAAATAAAAATGGGTTTATGTGTAATAGTAGGATGCTTGGGGTTGACTGTAGCCTCCCTCTTTCCTTCCTTCCTTCCTTCCTTCCTTCCTTCCTTCCTTCTTTTCACGAATGTAAGAGTAAGACTTATTCAAGTGTGAATAGCAACAGAACTCCTGTAGGTGAGAGGGTACCCAATAAGGGTCACCCAATAGCCTTCTTTTTAAAAACACTACTTGGACCTACTCAGATGGGGTTCTCAGCTCTTTGCCAGGCCTCCTCTTTTTGTTCTGTTTGTACCACCTCCATCCCACCTTCAGAAGTGATGCCTGCAACTCCAGCCTGTTCTGCCCCCCTCTCCTGTCACTCCCAGCCCCATCCTTCTTTATCTCCTCACAGCTAGAGAGGGGAGGAAGGTCCAGGAGAGTAGGGACCTTTGCTGCTTCATCCATGTTTCTTCAGAGCCCAGAACAGTGCCTGACATGTACAAGATGCTTGGTAAATACTTGTAGAACAAATTCTTGAGCCCTTCTTGATAAGTACTTTTCTGGCAGAAATAGTAACTCACATCTGATTTGGCTTCTGGCCAGTTCTCAGGGACTGCTTCCTAAGAAGTTTGGGCACAAACATTTTTTTTTTTTAATTTTTAAATTATTTTTTACTTGTTGATGTACCTTTATTCTTTATTTATTTATATGTGGTGCTGAGGATCGAACCCAGTGCCTCACACATGCTAGGCAAGTGCTCTGCCATTGATCCACAACCCCAGCCCCTGGGCACAAGCATTTTTCTCTGTCCCCTGACACTTTGAAACTTTAGAAGCTATAATTGCTGCAAAGAAGAATGGCCAATACCAGTGGGTACAGGGTTCTCCTTGATGGCAGTGAGTGAGTTTTCCCTCAGGGGGACAGTTTGGGGAGAGGTGCTGGCCGTACCTGCACAGCACCTCCTTTAAGGTGTAATGTCTGTATTGATAGTCACCTTACCCTCACTTGCATTGAGATATTGGCTGGCCATTTTCTGTAACTGACCCTGGGAAAGAAGACCAAGGTCACCATTGTGTTTCCATCACAGTCATGTTGAAAGAGAAGAGAGGCTGTAGGATTCAGAGATCATGTGAAACAAGCCAGCATTGGGCCCCATCCCAAACATTTGGTGAGGTTTCCAGGCCTTATTAGCGTGGGATGTTGCAGAGGCACCAAAGCAACTTCGCTTTGACTTTAGAGTCTCTGAACACAGCCAAAAGGCAGTGAGTGTTGTGAGCCGTGGCCAGGTAATTAGGACTTCCACCTATACCAACCCTAAAGCTGGGCCTGACATCACCGCTGTCCTGTCCACCCTGTTGGTCTGCCACCACCTTTCACATGGTTCTGTGATTTTTTTCCTCTGAACTTGTTTTCTGCTCCTGATTTTCTTCCCAGCCAGTCTGCAAACAAATTCCTCCGTGGCTTCAATCTCTTGTAGTGTGTTCTCTGGATAGTCCTCTTATCACTCTTCCTTGTCACCATCATCTGCCTCTGTGGGAATGCACCAGGGACTCTGCTCCTGTTCACAGTCACACCCTGGTTCTTGGGCATCGTCCTAGGTGCTTTTGGTGACCTGACCCATCTCAGTGACTACTGGCTCTCCTGCAGTCCTGCAGCCCCTCATCACAGCCTGGCCCTGCCTTTCCACGGTGAGCCCCAGTCACTCACTCCCATACTTCGCTGCCTCTGCCCTTTGCCCTTGTTTTGACTGCACCTTTTCCTTTCTTCTCGAGGATTCTGTTTTGTTCTTCCCTGATGCTGTCAGAGCTCATTGTCCACTAGGCTCTTACTGCTGCTCTCAACTGCTCTGCCCCCTGTCCCCTGTTGCTCCCACCCTAGAAGCCATCAATCACAGAAATTCACTCCTTTCCCCCTCTGCTCTCACCCCAGCTGCCTGAGAGCATCTGGTGCCCAAGTGAAAGCATAGTTCAACCTCAGCTGGTCGTTGGCACTGCGATCATAATGCACCAGCATGTTATAGATCAGTTTCTCCAGCTTCCATTATTTCCTTCTGGATCTTTGTCATTTTCTTAGAGCCCCAGAAGCTCCCCAAGATCCCCTCCCCTATCCTCCTCTGAGCAGATGACTCCACCTCCAACTCTTGGAGAAGATAGGTTATCAGACAGGGACACTTCACTACCCTGCTATTTTAGTCTGTTTTCTGCTGCTATAACAGAATCCCATGGACTGGGTAATTTACAAACAAAAAAAGTTTATTTGGCTCACAGTTCTAGAGGCTTAGAAGTCCAAGATTGAGGGGCTGCATCTGGTTG
This sequence comes from Spermophilus citellus, assembly GCF_964194105.1. Classification (NCBI taxonomy): domain Eukaryota; kingdom Metazoa; phylum Chordata; class Mammalia; order Rodentia; family Sciuridae; genus Spermophilus; species Spermophilus citellus. The sequence goes on along the minus strand of NC_138187.1, from coordinate 113,049,971 downwards.
AGGGCTTTGTTGCTGCTTCACAACATGGAGGAGGGCATTGCATGATGAGAGATCGTGTGTGGGAGAGCAAAAGGGGCCCAAACTACTCCTTTTTATAACCATTCCCACGATGATAACTAATTTCGTCCCATGATAACAGATTTAATCAATTCATGAGGGTGGTGCCCCATTGCCTAATCACTTCCTAAAGGTCTTTCCTCTTAATACTTCTTACTCCCATCATGATGGCTTAAATGTCAACAAGAGTTTTGGGGACAATAGTCAAACCACAGCACCTGCCCTTCCCTGAACTTCTCCAATTATGTTCTAAATCATTTCTCTTTCTTTTCCAGACTTAGAGGCAGTGGTGTCTCCCTGCCTGAGGCTAATTCCTCTTGGGACAATGCTCCATCACTTTTCCCTGCCTCCTGTGTCTTTACCTCCTGCCCTCCATCGGTCCTCTCTCCCCCATCAGCCAGTGTCTCTGAGCTTAAAGACAAGCCCTTTGTCCCCCAGGCTCCTGATGCTGCTCAGTCCCTCAGGTTTTGCCACATCCTGCCTCCTATTCCCTCTTTATATTCTTCCAGGAGACTTGGATGACTGTGGGGAATAATCATGTAACCAAGCCTTCTGCATCTACCACCAAGAACTGGTCAAATACCAGTATTTTCCACGTGTACTTATCTATTTCTCTAAGGTACCTTTCATTTCTGACTCCTGTGCTTGACAAGGGCACCAGCATCCTTCTGCTGGGCAAACTTCAGGTATCAGTTAGTGCGCATCTTGAATGGATCTGTCTGTGGCTTTGACCCTGTTGTCCAGGTCCTCCTGTGTCTCCCTTTTGTTCCTGGGATCCTGCTCCTGTGTTCCTTGCCCATTTCTGAGCATTTTGCCTTGAGGGGTTTTTTTTTCTTCTGCCTCCTAGAGAACAGTCTCCAACATGGATGTACCCCAACCCCCACAGTTGGTTCCACACTGAACTTGTCTATGTGTTCTCCTTGCTTGTAGTCTCTGTGGATCTACTTCTCACCTAGAGACTCTCTCTGTTCTGTCTGTCCAATTTTTCCCTAGTTAGCAGTAGCATTAATCAATTTCTGTTGTTATAACAAAACATCTGAGATGCTGAACTTATGAAGAGAAAAGGTTTATTTTGGTTTATGGTTCTGAAGGTTCCAGTCCATGGTCCAGTGGCCCCATATGGCCTTGGGCCTTTCTCTAGGTAGCACACCGTGGTGGGACCAGGTGATGGAGCAAAACAGCTCACCTGATCAGCCAGGAAGCAAAAAGGAGGAAGAATGAGAGACTGGCATTGTACAGTTTCCTTTGAGGGCATGCCATAGTGACTAATGACTTCCCTTCTAAAGGCACCACCACCTCCCCACAGTGCCAAGCTGGGGACCAAGCCTTTAACACTTGGACCTTTGGGAGATGTTCATCATCCAGACTAGAGCACTAGTCCTATCTGTCTCCCATGCCTCATGGCCATGCCTTGGTTCAGGCTCCCATTTGTTCTTTCTCAGATTATAATCCTTTATAAATTGGGCTCTTTGGTTATCATCTCACCAACCCCATAACCATGGAGAGAGATCTTACTGAAAGAATCTCTGCACATCATTCCCAGACTGAAATTTCTAACTTCCTACTAAGGTTAGAGGGCTGGCAGGACCAAGTCCCAGTTAGCTCTTGAGCCTCATTTGACCTCTTCTGTATTCCAGGTAGTTCCCAAGTGGGCTCTTCTCTTTCCCGGGAATGCTATCTGCCCAGCCCTTTTTTATTTTATTTTTTACTGGACTGATTCTGCCTCTAGTCTTATGTCACCTAGGGAGCTCCACCCTCCTTTGATATCTGAGCCCCTGTCCATGTCTCCTGTCCCCTAGTTTGCATCCCATGGTTGCACTGGTCACATATAATTGTATTTGTGTCTGTGCTTAGACCATATGCTTGCAGAGGACAGGAACTGCTGCCCTCATGTGTAGCCACAGGGGTGGTGTGATGGTTGGAGAGTTATAGAATAAATAAATTCAGGCTCTGGCTAATATACTGTAACTAACCCAGACTTACCTGGTCACAACAATCCTGAATAATTCTCTGATACCAATGCAAAACTTAATGAGGAGGCTGGCAAATATTTTTAATTTGGCAAAGAAAGAGAGGCAAACATGAGACTTTCTTGCATATGCTAAAATATAGCCAAAATGTTAAACAACTAAAAAAAGATATCTGAATCAAGAGCAGGTTGACAGACTGTAATGAGGCCACCAATATTTCTGTGTGCACTGCCGGTGTCGAAGGCATTAAAAGACTTGAGAATCTTGATAAGGATGAGGCTGCTACAGTGCATGGGGATTGGGGACTAAGCTTGGGTCTCATGGGGTTGATGAAATTGCCTGTAGGATAATGTCCAAACCCTCAGTTGGGGGTTGGAGGCCAACTGCATTGCAGCATCAACCTACTCTTGTAGTCAATCTTCTGTTATTCTCTATCTCTGGTCCCAGTATCATAGGTAGACTTTATTTCCCCTTGGATATGTTGGTCTGTTCCTCTTGCCAAAAGGAAAATCGTCCTCACCTTGGACCTAAATTCTCCTCATCCTTTCACTGGATAGCTCTAATCACATTATTAGCAACTGCTCATTTTAGCCTGTCGCAAGCTCCTATGACATGACAAGCCTGTGCAGCTCACCTGCACTTCTACACATTGAACCTGCATTCCCCATGCACGTTCCTAAGCATGTCCCTGAGCTCTCTAAGTGAAGTGGAAGCTGATGGAAAGCAGGGTCCATATGGTCCAATTTATGCATTGATGGAATTTAGGGGACATAGTGACTGCATGCTGAGCACTTGGCTGACTGATGACTGGCTGCTCTCAGATTGCCCATGAAAGGAGTGAAAGTCACCTCTTTGGCAGCTTCATTTGGTTTGTGAACCCACAAGCTATGGGTCTCATTCCTCCAAAGAAAAGAGGGAGGCTGTAGCTTTGGGGACAGTGGTGGCCCCCTGCAGGAGCAGTGTCTGGCAACTGGCCCTGCTGGGGCAGGCTGTCTGGCAGGGTACTGTGTGCACCGTGACTCTTGGCAGAGGAGAGCTGCTTTTGCCATCCTCCCTGTGACTACGGAAGGAGAGTCAACCCATGTGTCAGTCTGATGTGAGGCTCAGAGGCCCAGGATGCCATTGTCAGAGATAGTGACTTCTCCTTCCAGGGCTCTCTGTGGGCTGTGGCTGTCACTTCAGGCCTTGGCACTCCTGCCTGTAATGGGGGCTTTGAGACCAGAACCTTCCATCACCAATGACTCTCTGAGGTCAGTGTCTTAAAAATTAAATTACAGTGGCTGAAGGGTTGGTAAGGGCCTCAGTCACATGCAGGCATATTAAAGGACAGGGACTGGCAATATTTTACCTTTGTCTCTAGAACTTGGACAGCCACTAATTCAGTATGTAATTCCGCTCAGCCCCCATCATTTAATTAATCTAGTCCAGGTCTAGACTCAGGCTATCTTGTCACCCGTTTTCTGTCATTCTATTGTGCTGCTATCCTTTGCTCATTTTTTTTTTCTGAGTTCCTGTGGCAAGAGAAAGGGATCTTACCTAGTCCTGAGGTTTCTATATTGAGCTCTCTCTCCCTCCATTAATTTTTAATTGATTGATTTTATTGTGGCAAAATGTGCATAACATGACATTAATTAACTGTCTTCACAATTTAAAAAGAATATATTTCTAGGTAGATGGACACCATACCTTTATTTTATTTTATGTGGTGCTGAGGATTGAACCCAATGCCTCACACGTGTGAGGCGAGTGCTCTACCACTACCCCTGTCTTCACAATTATCAAGCTTCAGCGACGCTAGGTACTTTGAGGTGTTGTGCAGCCATTACCACCACCAATTTCCAAAATGTTTTCATCTTCCCAGACTGAAGCTCTGCCCCCATGAAACAATAATTTCCCATTTCCCTTCAGCACTGGCAACTGCCATTTTACTTTCTGTGAATTTGACTACACTAGATACCGTATATAAATGGAATGGCACCGTATTTTTCCTTCTATGTATGGTTTATTTCATGCTTACGGGTGTGTCTGTAGAGACGCCTAGAAAATTGCTAAATCACTCCTATGGATGGGTCTTTAAGAGTGTTCCCAGAGATGATTGGCATTTGGGTCAGTGAGTGGAAGACCTGCCCTGAATAGGGATAGCACCATTCTATAGCCTGGGGGCTCAAATGGAACCAAAACTGGAAAAAGGGAGAAACTTGCACATGTGTATGCTCAACTCTTCTTGAACAGATGCATTTTGTTTCTTTTTGCTGCTGCCATTGGCCATGGATCTCAAACTCTAGATTCTTCAGCCTTTGAATGTGAACTTGCACCAGTGACTTTCCAGGAGGCTTCCAAGTCATATCTTCAGACTAGGGCTGCACCATTGTTCCCTGTTTTCCTAGGGCTTCCAAGCTCTTGGACCGAGCAGCTACTGGTTTCCTTGGCTCTCCAGGCTGCAGATGGTTGTTGTGGGACTATTCAGCCTCTGATCATGTAGCCCAATCCAATAACTCCCCTCATAATTATATATAAATATAAGTTTACACACACAGAGACACAATAATTATAGTATTCTATTGGTTCTGTTTCTCTGGAGAACCCTGACTAAATACACTTGAGTTACTTTCATCTTTTGGCCAGTGTGAATGATGGTGTTACAAACATGATAGACACACACCTGTTGAGGTCCTGCTACCACTTCTTTTGTGTAATACCCAGAGGTAGAAGTGCAAGATCAAATGGTAATTCTATGCTTAACTTTTTTTTTTGGTGGCTCTTCTAATTATACAAGCAGACACTCTTTTGGTCCTCAGTCTCTGTTTCACCCACTCTCCTTTTTCTCGACCCTCTGGCCCTTGGCAGGTGCTACTTCATTAGCCTTCCTCTCTAGGATGCCTCAGACATTTCAGATTTAGACATTTGCTTGTATCTGGTCTGTTTTGTTACATTGCTTGGAATCGTGAAATCTTTTAAGTGAATAAAACAGAATCTTTAAGTCTTAGCATTACACTCTAGTTGTCAGAAGTTATAAATGGTCCTTAAAGGGAGATTTTACCAAAGACAACTCTTGGGCTTTGCCAGGGAATTTCATCAGGCAGAGATTTAGCAGTTTTCCATAATTTTAGGGCTGAGAGCATTCGGGGTGTGTAAGAACTGAGAAATGTACCTGCTATTAAGAATAAAGGGTGCAGAGCATGGTGGTGCACACCTATAATCTCAGCAGCTCAGAAGGCTGAGGCAGGAGGAACACAAGTTCAAAGCCAGCTTCAGCAACTTAGGCTGAGGAAGTAGGTCAGTGGTTAAGTGCACCTGGGTTTAATCCCTGGTTAGGGGGGAAAAAAAAAAGAATATCTTGCCAAAGAATTTGTTTTATTATTTATTAAAACCTAATTTTCATTTTGGATCTCAAATCAGTGCAGAGGTCTAGTATGTCCTTGGCCGTCAGGGGTGGGCCAGGCATTCTTATGTGGGCTGCAGAGGAGCCAAAGGTTCACACTTCCATTTTTTCCCCCTGAACTGAGGACTGTTGGGAACAGGGGAATGAAGCAGGTTGTCAGCTTGCTGGGAGACAGTTTAGAGGATGACTTCATTTCTAGTTTCTTTAAGCTGTCTTAAGTCACAAAAGTAGCTTTTAAAAATAAAATGCAATTTTGTAAAAGGTAATTTTTTTCTCTTCCTTAGACACATACACACACACACACACACACACACGAATACTACCACCACACACACAAAAAATTCATAGCCATGCAAATCCCACGCTTACCCTGTTTTTCTCCCCTCTCCTGGGATAAAGGTGGGTTGTGGGGGATGGAAGGTAGGGAAGCCTTATGGACTCATTGCTGTCACCACAGTTTGGGTTGAGTGTCTCAGCAGGAGCAATCAGCCACATTCATTTGCTCAACCAGCATTTGCCTCTCAGCTTGCAGCCAAGAGCTCCAGCCTCTATTTGCATGGTATCTGTCCCTGAGTGTGACCAGCACCTAAAACTGCCATTTTAGGCGGCTGTTCAGCTGTAATGGAGCTGATCCTTTGCAGCATACATAAAAGTGTTCTTGCTCAGGATGTGGGTATGACTGAATGAACCCCTGATCCCCTTTCTTTGGACCCCTTTCCTCCCAGTGAGAGACGACCCACGGAGATGGAGTGTGTAAATGGCTTCCTGTTTGTATCATTGCCCTTCTCTATCCAGCAATGTCATGCCCAGAGTTTAGCTCCCCACGGTGGCCCCCCAGGTCCTCTGGGCTGTGGCTGGTTCAGTAGAAGTCTGTGGTTACTGGTGAGTCCTGGAATTAGGGACTCCAGGCCTTGGCTTTCTATTTCAATCTCTTTCTCCCTTTCTGTCTTATTTCTTTTTTCTTCCTTGCCTTGACCTCCTTTTATTCCTTCTCCTGTGCATGTGTCTTAGATCTGTCGGAGGCTGCACAGTGTTACTTAGCCCAGCTGGTGGGCTCCCAGGCTGGGAAGTAAGTTGCTACCACCTCCCACCTCCATGGCGTCTAGAACCATGGGCTGACATTTCCAGAGCATCAGTTGTAGGTATCTTTTCTGTTTTTGTGTTCACATGGTCCATTTTGACTATAGGATCCAGTTCTCCTGCTGGGGAAAAATGCAGGGGAGGAAGCAGAGTCTTGGCACTAATTTCTTCTTCTTCTTTTTTTTTTTTTCTTATTGGCAACTGATTCATGAACTCTAAAAAAAGAGTTGATAGCAACATAGCCAGCTAGTGGTGGCAGCCCAGATGGCCCCCTATATAATAGAGACATTTGTATCTTGGATTAAAAAAATTATTTAAATGAGTTCTGTGAACCTTATTCAGAAAAGAAATTAGCAACTGCTTTTAAAGGTTGTGGGTATGGAAATAGTTAAAATAGTTAGTCACTTGGAATGCCAAGATTGGGAAACAGGGATTGAGGAGTCCAGGGCCAGGATTTTAGGGGATTGCTGTGTGGGGAGTTGGGCTCTGGAGGTACTACTTTGCACCGCAGAAGACCCCCAAATGACCTGTCCTCGAGAGTGTCACAAACAGGGATCCAGTTTGAATGTGAGTGCATGTGGACCTGAAGGTGATGTTGGTGCCTCTGTCTACCCTGTAGAGGTTCTACAGTCTGTAAACCTGCACAGTGACCAGGCCCAAGAGAATCCATTTGTGCCAACAGTTTCCAGATTCCATACTGAACCCATCTCTGGATGACCCTGTTTCCCATTTCTTTCCTTTCTGGACACTGGGACATGGTACAGGTTACATTCTGCTACAGTGAGTCCATGGGCTGCCTGAAATCTTGAGCAGGCTTTCTTTGTTCTCATTGTCCTATGTCATCAGCAGGCCATTGGGTGGGGAGTGGAAGTCCTTATTCGATGGGGGTTTTGAATTGTGGTGCCATCAAACTGGCGTTGGCCGTTTCATGATGATGGAGTGGGAAGTAAGGCAGGGGACAGATTGTAAAAGCCACGGAGATGGCGTGTGTAAATGGCGGTGGGTGGGGAGAGATGGTCTCTTAGAGCAAGCAGAATCATTATCTGGAGTTTGGATATGAACCAGATGTGGTAGAACTTAAAGCCACTCCGTCATTTCTGGACCGACCGTGACTTAGCCTGGGATAATTTTTCTTGGCATTTCTGGAGAGTGATAGGGAATTGAACTGAGGCCAACAAAGCATATGTGCTGACTGGCGGAAAATGTATTCCATCTTTACATCCTTTTCTCTCATTGATTGGCAGTTTTAGAACCAAAAGTCGTGCCCTGGAAAGGGACTGGTGGCTAATGGGGCACTCTCAGCAAAGCTCCTCATGGCTTTAGCCAAGTCTGCATCTCCTGGGTCTTTTTTTAATGTATATTTTTAGTTATAGATGGACATTTTATTTTTATGTGGTGCTGAGAATCAAATCCAGTGCCTTCCACACGCAAGGCAGTGCTTTACCACTGAGGCACAACCCCAGTCCTCCTGGGTCTTTGTTTTCTTGTGTGTGAGATGAAGGAGCTGGACAGAGTGGTCTCTACGCTCCTATCTAGTTCTGGAATTCTCTGATTCTTCCAGTGCTCGATACCTGCATCTCTTGCTTCTTTTCCTCTTATTGTGTTTTTTCTTTTCCTCTCTGGGTATTTAAGATCAGGATTCTGTGTAGGGAATGTATCAATTAGGGTTCTTAGAAATGAAATCAGCCCAGCCTCCTTAAGAAAAAAAAGGAAAAGGATTTCCAGAAAGGGAAGCAGAGTGCTTACAGAATGGACGAAAGTCTAGAAATTAGACTCAAAACAACGGAATAACTAGATTTAGTCTCTGCCCTTGCATCACCCCTGAAGGAGAGAGTCGTACAGGTTGGTGCCACCCAGTGGCTAAGTATGGCAGGATCTGCAGGCCCCCCTGGTGGCTTCCCCAGTGGAAGGAGAGGCCACTGGGTTACCCTCCCAGCAACATTTAAAGGAGAAGAGAGAACTCTCCAGAGAAAATCAGGCTGGTGTTGGAATGGGGCATAGAGGTGGTGACCAGGAAGTGCCAGATAGTCACTCCCTGGGCTCTTTGGTTTAACTTTTCTAGGCTGTTACCTCATCTATATGTAGAGAAAAGCTTTTCTCTAAAGCCAAGGTGAACCTCTTGTTGCCCTTTGATGTTCAACACTCACATGAGTGGCAGAAAAAAAAACTTATTTAATATCTTCATTCTTCACTTGATAACCAGCTATGATCTGGCCAGGAGGACTGATTTACTGGACTGGTGGCCCTGACTATGTTTCCCCATAAGGCAATGATTGCCCTCTGCCCCTCAGTGTACGGTTTCCAACTTCTCATCATTAAAACTTCCTGGCTGTGGAGGCAGTGAGGCACACTTTTGCATGTTCTGTAGTCCGTTTTTGTGTTGCTGTGACTAAATACCTTACAAAATAACTTAGGAGAGAAAAGGTTTATTTGGGGTTCACAGTTTCAGAGGTCTTAGTCCAGTGCTCTGGTCCCAAGGTGAAGCGGCACATCATGGTAGAAGGGCCCAGTGCAGGAAAGCTGCTTCAATCGTCAGGAAGCAGGAAGAGGGAGGTGGGGGTGGATAGGGAAAGAGAGCGCGATGTCGGGGGGTGGGGGGTGGAGAGAGAGAGAGAGAGAGGTGGTGGGGAGGAGAGAGAAATGAAGAGAAGGGACTATGGGAAGATGAACCTTTCTACAGAATGACCCCTGTGACCCACCTCCTCCAGCCATGTCCCACTTCCCTTCAGCTACCACTCAATCCATTCATTCAAACTAGGATGGACTGATTAGGTTCAGCTGTCAATCCAATCATTTCACCTCTGAATATTCCTGCAGTAACAGGAGCTTTGGGGGACACCTCCTATCCAAACCCTAGCAGTACACGTCTTTCCTTCTGAGCCTTTAGGTTTTGGAGTCCACTTGGATTGAGGGCTTCCCAGTTCTTAAGCAAAACACCTGGTCACTTAGATGAAAACAGCAACCATCGTGTGAGTCAAGAATAAGAAAGGGGGCTGGGATCATGGCTCAGTGGTAGAGGGCTTGCCTTATATGTGTGAGGCACTGGGTTTGATTTTCAGCATCACATATAAATAAATGAATAAAATAAAGGTCCATCAACAACTAAAAAAAAAAAAATAAGAAAAAAGTTTTCTTACCAGTTTTGGTGTCCCCCAGCCCATTCAGCCCCAAATTCTGGAAGACAAATGGTAAAGTGAAACTTAGCTTTTCCTTTTCCCCTTCTTGTTAGCTTCCTCTTTGGACCATAAACCCCTGCCTCTGACCCCACAATCGCCCCCCATGTAGCCTGTGCGGAGCAGATGTGCTCAGTTTCAATTCCCTACTTCGCACAGAGCCAGGGACAAGGAGCGCTGTCTGTACCACTTGGTATGTTTTCCTGCATTCCCACAGGGGCTACTCTCTTATAATTAGCAAAGTTGGCAACTTCTGCCACCATATGGAGGAAGTTATTTTGCTCTGTAAATGGGAGGCAGTGTCAGTTGTGTCCCGAGGGGAGAGGTGATGTTATGGCTCAGAGCTCTGCTGTCTGCTCCCTGGCACCTTCATTAAAATCAGTTCTTCCTTGCCAATCTAGGAGGGGTATGAAGGAGCCAGAGGAAGTTTGGTGTGGCAAGATGATTAGAGCCATGAGAGAAATGACTCTAGAAACAGCCTGGCCTTTTCAGAAAGTGCGTTCTGCTGAGCTACAGGGTGAACGATAAAATGCCTGGATCTGGGATGGGAATGCTGACCCAGATCACCTAGCATAGCCAGCTGCCCGCTGCCCACTGCCCACAACATAAACAATCATTTCTTAGTCCACTTACTCCTTCAGTTTTCCCTTTTTTAAGTCAGAACACCAAGTGGAACATTTTGTGCAATAAAAAATAATAAATCAGTGCAATGCACCAAAACACAAGACAGTAAAAAGTTTGGGATCAAGGGCTCCACCAGGAGCAGCTATGGCTGCCCCCTGGCCAGGCATGTGTAGATTGCTCCCCATGGGCCCACCAGGCCCAGCTTCCAGCATCCTTCCAGTAATGGAGCATGGTTGGTTTACTATTTGCTGTTTTGACACTGAAGAAAGGGAATAGAGTAATACAGTTGTACAGTCCCAGAATCTTGACCCCTACGATCATCTGGCTCTATCTTCTCATTTGGAAATGAAGGTACTTTAACCTCAGGGGTAAAGTGACTTGGCTAAGGTTACAGCCCATTTAGGACAGAACCCAGAAGGGAACGCTCAGTTCCCTTAATTCCCAGATCAGTGTTCTTCTTCCAGTACCAGGTGTTTCCATCAGACAACCCAACCTATTGTGTTTTATAGCAACATAAATTAAGAGTCCCAATGTGTCTACTTGATCTTGACAGCTGGGTGTACCGAGTATTCCTCCTTTCTCCTCAACTCATAATTGGATTTTGTGACATTGGTTTGTTTTGTATGTGGGCTAAAGAGAACGAGAAAATTGAACGACAAAAACAGGTAGGCATAGGATATTTGGCCAATCTCTATGCTGAAGGTAGCGCATAGCTTCAGGGAAGATGTTAATTACAGGGTTGTTCTAAATGCTTCATTTATTTATTCTATCTATTTATTATCTATCTATCTATCTGTCTATCTATTTATCTATCTCATCTAATTACTTCTGAGAGATGCTTTCTCTCTGAACAGGTTTCCATCCAAAAGGGCTCATACATACTTGTAGTCTTCATTCAGAGTTTTGAGACAGAGAACATGCTACACCTGGGTTGTGTGGCTCCAAACCACCGGACATGACAAGCCTGTTCGCCTTTCCCTGAGTTGTAATGACTGTAACTCTCAAGCAAGGGGCGAAACAGTTGCTTCCCTCTCCCAGTGTTCTGAGTTGGGTGTCACCTTCTCTCCTGCCTTGACAATTTTCATGTAGGGCCTGAAGGTCATGCATTTGCAGGACTGGCTTAACCTGCCACCCACCCCTTTAGAAGGTCTTTATAAATCATCAAGGAAGCCATACCCTTTCCCCCTGTGTCATAGTGTCATCTGACTCAGTGCAGTCTTAAAGGACAGGTGATCCTGTGCAAGGTCATGTTCGAGGTCATGGTTGGCTTGTCACCAAGTGGTCAGTTGGGGTCTTATTGCTCACATTGCCATTGTGTCATCACCAACCTCTCAGCCAATAGAGCCGGGGTGCTGTGTTCTCTGGTGGTCCCTCAGAGGCCCTTTCTAGCCTATCTGTGATCCCTGTGGTTCGTTGACATTCTCCTTCTGCACCCCTATTTTCTCTGACTCCCCTCTCTGCCAGCGGCACCTGTGACCCTCCCCTTGTGGAGGACAGTCAGATTTGCTGGTGACTTCAGTGTTTCTCAAATGGATGAAGAAGAAAGAAAAATTAAGCAAGTATCATTTCCTGTTTATACCGTCTCCAAGATAGAAACCCTGCTTTTGAGCACAACTAAAGATTTCCTGCCCTCACAATTAAGGAAAGAAAAGGCCCACGTCATGAGATCTGGAAGAACAGCCGTGCTGGTGGGAAGGTGCCAACACACTGGGGCCTGGGCAGTGCTAGCCTGCCTAGTGCACCTTAGACTCTGAGCTCCTGAGCATCTGATCTACCTTTGGAAGGCTTCACAGTCTGTCCAGGGGATGCCGGGTTCTCTGAGAACATCTGAGAGATGTTATGGATGAAAGGCAGTGTTGGCAGAAGATGCTGGTGAGGAGTTGAGTTGGGGACAAGGTTCCCGAGGTGCAAAGGACGTGGACAGAAGGTTGATGCAGCTTGCTGTCAGGCTGAATAGGGTTAACCCTTTTCAGGGACCTCCCGGAAACTCTGCAAAATGAAGACCACCTCTGAGCCCAGCTCACCAGGTTACATGTCCTGTCAGTCCAGTGACTTCCTTTGATTTCCCATGTTGTGTTAGGCACGATATTCTGAATTTAGGCTGCAGAACCTCCCTCTGGTTTGTCTTATCCTGATTTGATCAGCCCTGCTCCAACTTACTGGGCCTCAGTTTCCTGCTCTGTAAAGGAGAGGTGTCATGGTTAGTGGTCCTCATAGCCGACTGGTACGTAGACATCATTTCTTAGGCCTTGAGTGGGTCAAGGACTCTGAATCGTTAGCTCCCAAGTGATTTGAACATGCAGCAGCATTTGGAAGCTTCAGGAAGCATCGGCCAGGGCATCTCTCACATTCCATAGGTCTTCCTGTCTTCTTCCCTCATTATCCTTTTCCCAGATCCCACATTAAATAAAGTTCATCACCTTGTACAATTTGGTCCCACGCCTGTACCTTAAGCATGTCATTTTTTCCTTCATTTGCATTTCTGTTTTCCAACAATCCATTATTTCTAATTTCTCTCCTCGTTCAGGAAGTTTTTCATAATTTGCTTCTTACATACCAGATTCCCTTTTGACTTGGGGCTTCCTGACATCCTCAAGATGATATATATCTCTCACTATGGTGGGGCGATCCTGACTGTGTTGCACAGAAAATGAACTCTCCTACTTGTTAGAGCTGTGAATTTTCTTTCCCCAATAAGAAGATGGATTCATGAATAGCTTCTCCCTTCCCAGCAAGACGTCCAGGGGACTGGAAGGGACCATAAGTGCTGTTGACCTTCAAGCTCTGTCTTCCATGGGGAACTGACAGGTGATGCCTAGTGCTCCCCTGTAAGCAGGTTTTCAAATATAAGAACCCTGCTCTCTGATGATGATGAGATTGAGACCTGGATGGGGTCCCCGTGTCCCCTTCCTCCTTCAAATCCCACTGAAGTGATACCTGGTGCTTATCTTGGGACCCTCTGTTTCCTCTTGCTGTTCTTATGTGTGTCAACATGCTTGGATGGATACCCTCACCTGTGACACAGGCGTGTGCTCCTCTGTTTGAGCTGTGCTTTTCTCATCTGTAAAGCAAGGTGACTGGGCCCTGTGACAGCAGAAGCCCCTTCTAGCTCTGGTGCTGTGGAGAAGCCCTGACAGCCTCAGAACTCCTCACTGCTCTGAGCCCTTCAGCAACAGTTACCCTGAGAGGCAATTTGAAGAGCGCTGCTTAGAAAAGCCCTTTCTTTGCAAAGAATGTTGGTGTCAAGTTCGTCTGGAGAAGCCATGCATGCTCTTGGATGATTCAGAGCTTACCAGACTCTCCTAGCCCTTTGTGTCTCTTTGGTTCCTATGATCAATGAATAATTTATTTACCCCTCAGCATCCCCACTTCCTGTTCTAGCTATTCTCTGCTCATTAGTGTCTGTACCCAGAGTGGGCAAGGGTGGAGGAGCAAGAGAAATGAAAAATTGCTGTCCTCAGACTTGTATATTGGTGGCAGGGGGTGGTTTTAAACCCAGGGACAAGAAGTCAGGGTGATGACAGGGAAGTTCTGTCACTATCTGCTGAGATTCCTTTTGTGTGTGTCACCACCCTAGAGATGGCCGAGTGGCCAGATGTCAAGGGGCAGGAGCTGTTTGAAGCAGGCTGCAAGCTGACTGCTGGTCTTTTTCTAAGCAACAGATGTGAAAGTGAGGGAAGAAGGAGCACTTGATTGTGAGCAAGAGTGGAGGTGATACATCTCCGTGAAAGAGTTGACATTCGGCCAAGATGACACTGAATTCTTTTCCTTTGCATGTGCTATATTCACTTCCCTGATCGGGGGCAAGTGCAATTCCCCAGGGCCTCTGAGGCTTGTTTTCAGTGTAATTGGGATGTGAAGATGCTGCGATTTGTCTTTGAGGCTGTGCCTGGTGGCAGAGTCCCTGAAGGGAGGTGCCTAGGGAGGTGCCTGGGTAGCTGTGGCACCTGCTGGATGGCAAGTGGTCCAGCCCCACCTCAGGACAGACCTGCAGGGAGGGCAGGAGGTTCCCTTGTGAGGGAAGGCAACTCCTTGCCCATCAGTCATTTCCCTGGATAGTGCCTGCACTCCACCATGTGTGATCAAGCTGGGAACCGTCCCCTTTGTCCTTCCCCTGCTGGCCTCTCCATATTCTCTGCTTTTATTCCTTGTGCTTTCCTTGTCCTGTGCACCCAGGTGCAATGCCCTGAGGCACCTCTGGAGAACTCTTCTAGTGAAGAATCAAGATCTTGTCTGTATTTTTCCAGCCTTTGCTTCTAGCCCAGCCACCAGCCCAGCCCAGGCCCCAAAGGAAGCCAGAAACCACCAGCCCCGTAACTAACCCAGGGATGATGTGTGAGTGGAAAATGTTGCTAAGAGCACAAACTCCACAGGCATGTCCTCTGCGCAGGCAACTGGATTCCAGGGTCTATTTTGAGCACTGCTGCGTCTTGCAAAGGAAGGATGGCCGGCACTTCAGAGATGCCACCTGTCCCCATGACACATTTCCTTTTTTCCCTTTCATGTTCTTTGTTATGTTCTAACTCCTTAGCATCTCTGTCATCTGATGGGGATTATGACCACATCCCCAGATTCCCTAAAGCTTGCAGGTTCCCATTGGTAGTTAAAAGAAAAATAAATGTGTTTTTATTATAAGAATCCTGGGGTGGTGCTCTTTGTCAAGCAAGGTAAAGAAGAGGTGTCATCTGTACATCACAGGTGATTAGGATGATGAGCTCTTCCTGTTGTTCCTTCTTTCTGTTGTGTCTCTCCTCTCCTTCTGTCTCCACCGAAGATGCATAATTGATGAGGGAAAAGCAACTGAATTGTCTCTGTGAAACTAGCGAAAGCCGAAGGTCTCTTCCTCCTGCGTCTTGTATTTCTGTTCGGGGCACTCTTTATCCAGAGGTCTGCTCACTTTGGTGTGCTTGTGAACCACCAGGAAACATGGACATTCAGATGTTCACTCCTGCTCTGGGGATTCTGGTTTGGGAGAGCTGGTTATGTGTGGGTTGAATACAGAGAGATTTGCTCGGTAGCACTGTTTCACACACAGTACTGTTCTGTTCCAGGCTGTTGGAGACATCCCCCAATAAGGGCTAGTATTGCTTAAACACTTACTTTATTGGGTACTATTCTAACTGTAGCAATTTGTTGAATACTTACTGTGTCTTGTTATTCAGGTACTACCACTACACCCATTCTTCAGATGGAAAAATGTAGGTACAGACAGCAAGATGGCTGAATCAGAACTGGTTCCAGGCAGGTGACCCAAAAGCATGGGTTGCCACTGCACCTCTCTGTGATTGTTTCAAGAGATGTATTTTTCAGGATATGGCTGGTAGTTTTGGTGTCTCATCATCTTAGAACCACACACAAATATCAGAGTAACTTTGATGACAGAGAACCTAAAGATGACTGGGTCTTCCATCTTGAGATAGAAAGCCTGACCCTGTGAGGTAAGAGGATAGTGAACTGGGCCAAGGAAAAGCTAGGATATTGTGAACTGAGGGTGCTCTGAGCTGTGAAGTGTTCTAAGAGAGCTCTTCAGGGAAGTTATTGTGGGGCTGGGGTGTAGCTCAGTGGTAGAGTGCTTGTCTGGCATGTGTGAGGCCCTGGGTTCCATCCCCCCCCCCCCCCGACATCTAAAAATACAAAATGTATGGTCCTCCTCTGAGGTTCCAAAGGGTCTATCCTTTCTACCTGTGTCAGCCAGCTAAACCAGGCAGCTTGGATACCTCCACAGGTCTTCTGTGACCTTGGTGGCTGAGGAATGTGGGTATATACTTTAGTTTTAGTTCCCAAGGTTCTACTTGTTATTATCCAATGCCCACCAAAGATCCTGAGCCCTGAAGGAACAAAACAAGCTTTGCCCTGAAAGAGAAAGTCACCTAACAGAGAAACCAAAGGCAGTGTGAATAATTTCAGTCCCACAGAGTGGCTTTGATAACCACGCTGTTCCTGTGTTGGGCCCTGAAGGCCAGTCAGCTTGGCTGGAGTGACACAGGCAGGACAGAAGTGAGTCGTGGAGGCAAGTCCTGGGGCGTGGATTTGGTGAGTGAGTGGAGAACTTGTCTTGGTGTAGGCCAGCCAGTCCCCTCCCTGTGGCCTGGACTTGGCACCTGGGAGAGAACCCAGACTAGGCCAGGCAATCCTGGGGTCTCCAAAACTGGGAGGTGGGTGTTGGCAGCAACCCTCGTGAATCTAGTGGGGTGTTTGAATTGTTGTGGAGGCTGAGTGACATTTGGGATCCCTTAGACAGAAAGCTCCATGAAGACGGGGCCAGAATCTGCTTTGTTTTCAGCCATGCTCTGGCCCCTAGCCAGACCCTGCAGGCTCAATATGCCAGTGGCCACTGAACCTATGGAAGAAATTAAGTATCTCTTGTGGTTAATTTCACATGCAAAGTGGTCGCTATGGAGATGGACTACAGAATATCAGAGAGAACGGAGTAGGACTGTTTGATGTCTGAGGGGCCTTTCAGCTCTCACAGTCGGCCTGGTGTACAGCAGATGTATTTGTTGCACTGAAACAAATTCTACAATTTTAAGGAAGAAGAAAAGAATCCCAGTAACACTTGCCCATTGAGCTTTGTCCTCCTCCATTCTTATTTCAGTATCTCCTGGCTGCAGTAAGTGATGACTGTCCTTCATCCTGCAGTTATGTGGCTCTTCTGGGCAGTCTTGTCTCTATTTGATAAATCTCATTTTTTTTTTTCTCCTCTATTGCTCTGTAATGCTCAGCCACCGCCACTAGAGGGCCGAGGTTTTGCACAATGATGAGACCTCTCCAAATTCAGAAGTCTGGAGAAATCTGGAGAGGCCCAGGCAAAAGCTGATCCTGAAATCTTGCTCAAACAGCCAGTGTGTGAATAGCTGCTCTGAGCTAGCTCATGGGAGGACGATGGCTTCTGCACTTCCAATGCACCTTTGGTGGACAGTGGCTGAGGTCTTTGTGCGATGGAGTAGGGCTGATGGAAACACTGGGTCCTGGTGAGAATGTCTGTGAGTGGTGGTGGGGGCTGCTCCATCACTGGAGCAGTGACCACCAAGAAAGGCAGAGAAATACGCAGGAAGGAGTGACATCTTTTCCAAGAAAAACTGAATGTGGACGTTCAATTCTCCTTACCATGTTTGATCTGCCCCTTTTCTCTCCTCTTTCTGCTTTCCTCTTTACCTTGCCTCTCCTTGCTCTGTCACCCCTCCTGTGTTACTTTAGGAGATCTTGCTTGTTTTGACATCAGATCATTGTTTGGTTCCCCCAAAAGTAACTGACCCAGTTCTAGAAGGAAAATTCAGAAAGAGGTGATAGAGAGACTTGGTTTGGCCCACCTCTGCCCTTGCTCTTTGTTCAGCTCTGTACTGGATTGTTCGCTTGTGGCAGAGTCTGCTGTGGAAGATGCAAAGCCAACAATGCCCAGCATGTTCAACTGCTGTCAAGGTGAGGCTGCACTGCTCCCCCATAATGCTCCCAAATGTGCCTGTTTCCAAAGTATGGAGATTAGTGAGGTTTAGGCCCTGATTCAATTTAGGGCATGTGTTAGTCAGCCTTTTGTTGCTATAACAAAGTACCCAAGATAAACAACTGAAGGGAAGAAAGGTTTATTTTGGCAATTCTTTTTAGAGATTCCAGTCTCTGATCTCTTGGTGCCATCCCCTTTGGCCCTGTGGTAGCCCCTCATGGAGGGAGCATGTGGTAGAAGAGGCTGCTCACTTCGTGGTGGCCAGGAAGCAGAGAGAGAGAGACAGGAAGGGATTGGGGTCCCAACATTCCCTTGAAGAACATGCCCCCAATGACCTCACTTCCTCCCACTGGCTTCATCTCTTAAAGGTTCCATTATTTCCCAATAGTGCCACAGGCTGGCAACCAATCCAACATATGGGCCTTTGGGGGACACTCAAGATCTCAGTCTTGAGGGCGCATGATGGCAGCACGGCCAGCAAATGTGTAAATGTATTGTAATCTAGAAAACTAGAGAGAAGCACATCCTAAATCCTGTCATTTCTACCACTCCCCATGCCATGCCTCTCTTGCCAGTGGAGGAATTTCTGTCATAGCTTGTTCTTTCTCCAATCATCCTTCCCTGAAGGAGTTAATAAGGACTGAAGTGGTCAAAGGGCAAGAAGCCACAGGGAGAGGCAAAAGAGAATCACAGACCATGTTTAATTCATGAATCAGATAATCTCTTGCCTTTGGCCGTGTGCAAGATATTTTTGGCCTGTGCTAGGTAGCCCTTTAGGGAAACCAGTTGTGCTTAGTTATATTCATGTTTATTGAGCACTCATTTGTCAGCTGCTGTATACTGTATACTACTACCTGGTAGAGAATAAGATAAAGGTCTACTCTTCAGAGATCTCACAGTTTAAGATAATAACTTTAATATAAGACAGCAAAGGTCTACAGTGGAGCTTTAAATCAAGGTCACATGTTTTCTCTATGGTACTGAGCATTGAACCCAGGTACCTCATGCATATGAGGCAAGTGCTGTGCCATTGAGCTACAGTCCCATCCCGAGGTCACATATGATTGGGAGCATGACAAAGAAATGCATTTATATGAGCATGTTGACACATTGAGACCAGGGGCAAAGATGGATTGATCCAAACTGTCAGGATGTGCTGGGCAGGACTCTTAGGTAGCCTGGCTGGGCTTGTCCATGGAGTGTGAACTTGGAGTAGGGAATGTTGAGGCGGTACAAGAATAACTGACCAACCCCTTACTTGGGCCTGGGGAGCTCGAGTGGGATTCGGGAAGGATAGAAGTTGGGTAAACAGTCTCTGGCAGGGACTGGGTTCTGGGTGTCTAAGGCTGTGGTGGGAAATTCTTACCCAACACCAAAGGTCATGAAGAAAACCAAGCAGTGAATTGGGTCAGAGCCCCGAGGAGAATGTGAAACTCAAAAACTTGGGAGAATATGTGTTAACTCCACTTTTGAAAGGGACAGAGGCTGGGAAAGGGGAGAGGCCCTTAGAGCCAATAATTTATTTCTGGGTGACACAGAAGTGAATGGAGAAGCAGGCTGGAAGCCAATGGGGCAGTGGGGAGGGGAAAAAGAGTGTCCCAGGAGAGGGACAGAGCATCCGCTGGTGGTCCCAGGTCAACATATCCCAGTCTGCAGGTCCAGGGGCTGGATGGGCCAGGTAGTTTGACAAATCAGATGAAAAGAGTTAAAAGGTAACTCTTTTGAGGTTTGGAAGCTTTCTACCTAAGGGGTACTGATTTTGGAAGAGTTTTGTTGATGAATTCTATTCTGGGCATGTTGAATTTGAAATTCTGGAGGAAGCAGGGGAGGAACCTGGGAGTCTGAAGCTCAAGTAACAGTGAAGAGCTAGCGATGTCCAGGTAGGAGTCATGACATAGCAGTGGAACTGGTGGGAAAGGACGAGTTCACCAAAGAAAATTGTGTAGCTTTGGCGGGGACGGGGTGGGTGGGGGGTGTCGTGGATATCATCCATTCATTTACTGATTGATCAAATGTCTACTTTGCACTTGTATGGTAATATGTCGTTGTTCTTCAGTTGTTTAGGAGCCAAAGGCTTGTTAGGGCTTGGGGAGAAGTGTGCATGTTGAGATGATTTTGAAGCTAGAGATGGGGGAACACATTTTGCAGTTGATCTTGGCCCAGTCACGTCTCCTGCTTCTGAAGGACATCTGGATAATAAAGATCAAAGATTAATAAGGGGTTATTAACCTTTGAGTACAGAGGAACCCTGCCCACCAGGAAGTAAGACTGGCTGAGGTTCTGCAGTCTGATTAGTAATTCTCTCTTTTTGGTGGGGGAGGAGTAAGGCTGCTCTGAGTTCTGCAAGCACGAGCTCCAACTACCTCTACAAAGTGCCCTTAGTGGGGACACAAATAGAAGACACAAAAGTTGTGACTTATCACAAGTTGTGAATGATCTGCTATCCTTTTTTTGAGGGGTACTGAGGATTAAATTCAGGGCACTCAACCACTGAGCCACATCCCCAGCCCTATTTTGTATTTTATTTAGAGACAGCGTCTCACTGAGTTGCTTAGCACCTCGCTCTTGCTGAGGCTGGCTTTGAACTCGTGATCCTCCTGCCTCAGCCTCCCGAGCTGCTGGGATTACAGATGTGTGCCACCTCGCCTGGCAATCTACTGTCCTTTGTATCTAGAATTCTTTCCTTTCTGAACCCACAGACTCTGCAGCCAGCCCATAGCTGGTAGTTATTTCCTTGTTTATGGTGCTCACCAATTGTGCAAGGATGAGTAGTGGCCCTTTAAAGAGTTGGTGTCCTAATCCCTGGAACCTGTGAATGTGAATGGCAAGTCAAGGATCTTGAGAATGGGGACTTTATTCTGGATTATCTGGATGAACAATGTAATCATAAGGGTCTTTATTAGTGAAAGAGGTAGGCAGAAGATCCAGAGGAGGTTCGACTACTGAGGCAGAGGTTAGAGTGATGTGATTGCTTGCCTGGAAACACAGGTCAGGGAATGCAGGCAGCCTCTGAGAGCTGGGAAAGGAAAGGAAACAGATTTTCCTCTGATGCTTCTAGAAGGAATGTAGCCCTGAGATCTTGATTTTAGCTCCATGAGACCCATTTTAGACTTCTGGCCTCCAGAACTATGGGATAATAAATTTGTGTAGCTTTAAGCCACTGAATTTGTAATAATCCATTATAGCAGCAATAGGAAACTAATACCGCAGTGTATACTTACTTTGTAACACAGAGTCTGCTGCATAATAGGTGCTGAATTTAATTTATAACATGAATGATGACTCCCATACTCAACCGTAACCCCCAAGGTGGGGTTCTCTGCAGTGCTTTTTGAAATTTGTTTAGCTTCATTTGGATAGCTAGAAACTTGGAGGAAACTTTGCCCAAAGAAATCCCCAGGGGTCTCATTGTAGCTATATTCATACATGCACACAGCACAATTTGGTGGACTTCATTCCCCATTCCGCCTCCCGCTTTCTCTTGCCTCCTCCCACCCCCTCCATCCCCTTCTCTACTCTTGTTTTCCCTTATATTTTTTCCATTTGCTTCCATTTTTATTTGGTGTTTTCAAATATTAAAAAAGACAAGCTCCTTGCACCAGTTATCTCAAATACACCATGCAGAGCAATTCAGTGTGTACTCTTCTCCCCTATATATTTTGTGAGATCCCCCTTTTAAAATCATCTTTGTTTCTCTAGCATCCACATAGGCGAGAAAACATTTGACCCTTGACTTATTTCATGTCGCATGATGTTCTCCACTTTGCTATATAATTATAATGCACCAATTAAAAAAAATAGATACAAGGGTGATCAGTAGAAGAGGAAGAGGATTAGTGGGAGAGAAGAGGGAAGGGAAAGGGGGAGTACTGGGGAATGAAATGGAGCAAATTATGTTATGTGCATGTATGAATATATTGCAATGAATCCGGCTATTATATATAATTATAATGACTAATAAAAACATAGAAAAGAAATACCCAGGGGCTCCTTCTCTGTCGATTGCAAAACAACCAATGCTCTGGTGCAGTTCATCAGATATGCTGTCTGCCTGGGCAGTATTTGCTCAGTGAAGACCGAATCTACTGCATTGACAACAGCTTGTTCTCTGCTGCTTTTTTATGCTTCCTGTTGCAGAATCCAAATTGAGGAGAATTCTTGCAAGTTTAAAGAGCCAGGTGGAATGACAACTGCACATAATTGTTGTCCCTAACAGAATCTAAATGGTCTTTGAAATAGCAGGAACCATGAGCAAGCAAGGTGTGGTTTTGTTTGAAAAAGCAGAAACCATGAGCAAGCAAGGTTTGGTTTTCGAGGGGTTCATGTGGATTGGTGGGTATTATGTATGGTTATCTACGGAGGTGCCCTCCTTTGGGCACCCAGTGTTATGTGTTGGGGGCAACAGCTGAAGCTCTGCGTCCTACCACCCAAACCATACCCTCACTGTAGCTTCTGAGTCTGGGAAGCTGCTTCCGGTGACTGGATGAGCTACTGCAGGCTAAAGCAGAAACTTCCCTGGGAAGCACTTTCAGGAGTGTGGGGCCAGGGCGCTCTGCCTAAGAAGCACTTTTCAACAGGGTAGAAGTTTCCCTGGGCTCAGACCAAGAAGGGAGGCCAACTGGGTACACAATTCCAGGAGGTTGAACAAAATTTGATTTTAAATACTCAGAGTTAGGGCTCTTGAGGCCAACATGTAAATTTATGGAAAAGAATATGCAAATAAGTACCAGAGCCAAATAGCCTGGCTCTGTTCCCTTACACAGGATAGCTGTCCCTGCCCCTCCTGCCCTTGTATTGAGTTCTGTTTTTGGCTCTGGAACTCTGGGGCTGTTGTGTTGGCACAACTTGGCGGAGGTTGGGGGGGGTGCTATGGGCAGTGGAAGGAAGGACAGTTCCAATTTAAACAGTCACAACAACAAAAGTTCTTTTAGCAAATTGGCATGCTGTTCATAAACAGCTTTCTGTTCACATGAGGACTTAGAGGCTCTATTAACTGGTTGGAAGGAAGAAGTTAGGAGAGATTTGTTAGAACCCAACTCCTGAGATGATGATTGAGCAGACTCCTCCTCTCTTGTGGCACCCGCATTGTTGCTGATGGAATTCAGGCAGGTGGCTCCCAAGCCCAGGCTCAGAGCCCAAGTGTCCAGGCTTGATGCGGTCTTCTGGAGCAAGACCTCGGCTTTCTATGTGGATGTTTAGAGAGGGAGGCTCAGTTTCCCAGTGGACATGGGCAGGAATGGAAGTGAGAGGCAGAGAGAGGAGAGAGGAGAGGAGAGGAGAGAGGAGAGGAGAGGGGAGAGGAGAGGGGAGGGAGAGGAGAGGAGAAGAGAGGGAGGAGAGGAGAAGAGAGGGAGGACAGAAGAGGAGAGGAGAGGGGAGGGGAGGTGAGAGGAGAGGAGAAGAGAGGAGAGGAGAGGGGAGGAGCGGGGAGGGGAAGTGAGAGGAGAGGAGAAGGGAGAGTAGAGGGGATGGGAGGTGAGAGGAGAGGAGAAAAGAGAGAGGAGAGGAGAGGAGGGGAGAGGAGAGGAGAGGGGAGGGGAAAGGAGAGGAGAAGAGAGGAAGGAGAAGGGAGAAGAGAGGAGAGGAGAGGGAGGAGAGAGGAGAGAGGAGAGGAGAGAAGAGAGGAGGGAGGACAGAGGTGGAAGAGGCAGAGAGGGAGAGGGAGAGAGCGAGAGCTTGTGCACATCTTCAAAACTAGTGAACCTGGAGCCGGTGCAGGGGGCAGCTGTGTCTATGAGGTGACTGGTCTGGTTGGAAGCAGTGAGTGACAGTAGAGTTAGAAAATCAGGGGGCAAAATCAGTAAAATAGCTTTGGGGAGTATTTTCCCGATTATATGAATAATTTGCATTGTAAAATTGCAAATAATATAGGACAGGTTAAGGAAACTCCCTAGGGCTCACCTCCAGTAACCTTCTGGTGACTTCATGTGTGTTTTACAGCCACACGTATGTATGATTTTACACAAATGAAATTATATGGAATTACATTGTGTGTTCTTTTTTGCTATCACTTTTTTTAAAAATATTTATTTTTTAGTTTTCGGCGGACACAACATCTTTTGTTTGTATGTGGTGCTAAGGATCAAACCTGGGCCGCATGCAAGCCAGGCGAGCACACTACCTCTTGAGCCACATCCCCAGCCCCTTGTCATTCACTTTTAAGAAGTGATTTTAATTTCTTACCTATTCCCTCTAGCCATGGGCACTTGCCTTCCCTTCCCACCACTGTCCCCTTCAGCCTCAGAGTCACTGGTGTTAGTGGCCTGGTGTACAGCCTTCCTGTGTTTCTTCCTGTTCAAATAGTCAGATGCAAGCACAAATACCTTTTTGGAGCATGTCTTGGTTATGGCATTACATTTCTCTGCATCTTAACCTTTCTCACTGACCAAGTTAATTGGCACAGGTCCAACTTAGGGCTGCATAATATTCTACAATTTGTATTTATCAGTGTTTATTCAATTATGTGCTTATTGATGGACATTTGTGTATTTCCAGTTTTTTTTTCCATCTCAAACAGTGTTTGAACATATGTCCTTACCTACTGATGCTTTTATTTTAGTGGGATAGGTCCTTCGAGAAGAGATTGCTGGGTGAAGGAGATTTTATATATACATATGTAATTCTTATATAATACATATATGTATACATATACATACATCATAATATAATATCCATATACACATATGTATATATACATAATGCATACACACATATACATTATATATAATACAATATATATTTAATTTTTTTCATTAAAAATAGGTATTATCAGATTGCTTTCCAAGACCGTGTCATTTTACATTGTATCAGCAATGGGTAGAAATTCTTTTCTCTGATTCTCCCATAGTAATTTAGTATAATAAAATGGGTTTGATGTAAAATACTATCTTATTATTACCTCCATTTACATTCCCTAACCTGTCGGTGAGTTTGAGAAACTTCCATGATGTTATTGAATGGTTGGATATTCTGGAGGAGCAGGAGTATTGGCTTAAGAAGTTCAAACTATGATTTCTGGGTTTGGGGGCCCTAGCAGATAATTGACATGTGCCCTCTTGCAGTCCCTTCTCCCTGGTGTGCTGCTTCTGGCCAGAGGCAGGACCAGATGGGAGCAAGCACCTGGTGTCCATATGGGAGGCTGATCAACAAGAGGGGTTGGGGTCACTCTAACATTCCTGGATTGAGACTAGGCATAAGGTGGGGGAAATTAATCTGTCTACAGACTCAGAGGACCTGCTGCGTGGTCTTTGCACAAGAACCAACAGGTCTGGTGCCTTTAGCAGGCAGGACCCAGCAGTGGGGAGTGATTGGTGGAAGTGTCCATTTCAGGTAGTCAAGCAATTGCAGTCAGTTGGATTCCAGCCAGTTATTCATGCAGTAAGAAAAGTGATGCTTTAAGGGTAAGGGGCTCAAGACCCTAGGGAGGCACAGGTAAAAGTTAAGCGGAGTATGGGGTCCCCAACATGTAGGTTCCAGTTACAGCAAGCAAGACCTATATTGGGCTGGTGGCTGGGGAAGGACCTAGAAGGAGTTGGAAAGATGGCAGAGGGCCTCACAGATGCCCAGGACTTACCTGAGGACTTCTAGAGACCAAGCCCAGGGGAGGCAAAGCTCAATCCAGGTTGTGTCAGCTGGTGGGTCTGGGCTGCTAATGTGCTTCCTGACCCCGGTGAGGGTTGGCACAGCATACTTGGTCTCCTGTGCTCTGCTAGGCCTGCATGCGAGGGCCTCAGCCGCTCTTGCAGGTGCTGAGAGGACACTGGCTGTAGAAAGAAGCAGAAGCAGAACTCACTGGAAATTTCCATATTCCCTTCATGGTGAAGGCCAACTCAAGGAAGGAACATTTTGTGCCAGCCTAGTTGAGTGGCCAGCCAAGTTCTGATAGCTAAAATAAATGATGGATTAGGCTACATTTTCCTTCTTCATCACGTTTTCGCTAATTATACTTCAAACTGGGAGGACCGCACCATTAAAAGTGACTTTAGTTTATGAGACATTGTGTCTCAATTTCATGTTTTCTCTCTTGAATTGCGAGGAATCTGTATTTTGCGGGCCAGTGTCGTATGTGGGGTGCAATTGGGTTTTAGGTATTTCTCCATTGTTATTGATCACTCTTAAACACTTCTCTCATGAGTAAGTCTGTTAAGGACAATATATAACACATATTTAGTCTCTCCAGTTTTCACTCTGAGAAGATGTGTGAACTCTCAGTTACCGTAGCTTTTTATTTTGTTTTATTTTTGCTGTGCTGGGGATGGAATCAAGGGCCTTGTGCATCCTGGGAAAGTGCTCCTCCACTGAGCTCACCCCAGCCCTTCTTGTTGTCTTTTATTTTTTCTTTTCTTTTCTTCTCTCTCTCTCTCTCTCTCTCTCTCTCTCTCTCTCTCTCTCTCTCTTTCTTTCGACCTCACACATGCTAGGCACACATCCTACCACCAAGAGCCATGTCCCCAGCCCCTTATTGTTTCTTTTCAATTCACCTCAAGAATCAGTCTGACTTCCTAAAAAGTCAGCTCTCCATTTTGAACTGTTATGGTTTGGGTATGTGGTTCCCCAAAAAAACTTTTATGTGAGACAATTCAAGGGCATTCAGAAGGTAAACTGATTATGAGAGTAGTAACCTTATCAGTGGATCAATCCACTTAAATTGGTTAACTGGATAATAACTGTAGTCAGGTAGGGCATGGCTGGAAGAAGTAGGTCATTAGGGGTGTGCATTTGGGATTTATGTTTTGTCCCTGGAAAGTGAAACTCTCTCTCTGTTTCCTGGCTGTCATGAATTGAGCAGCTTCTGCCATGATATTCTGCCTCACCTTGGCCCAGAGCCATGGAGTCGGATGATCATGGACTGAACCTCTGAATCTGTAAGTCAAAATAAACTTTTTCTCCTCTAAGTTGTTCTTGTTGGGTCTTTTGGTTACACAGACTCAAAGCTGACTAAAACATGAAGGCAGCTGCGTTCCTTTTAAAAATCTAAGCTTAAAGATTCTAAATTGCTTTTGGATCATCCAGGTGCACACCTCCTTGTTATAGAGTTTATTTTTGTTGGTTTGTTTGTTTTAAATAAACAAGATTTTCTGGATGCTGATGATCCAGGGTTTTTTTCTACCCCCCCCCCCCCCCGCCCTTCATTCTTTTACTTCTTTGGTCATAAACTAAGAGCGGCCTCAATAGACAATTATTTTAGCCACCGTCTGAAACCTAGTTCTAAAACAAGAATCAGCAAATGTCCTGCAAAATTTAATTGGTTATATCCAGTAACTCCATACAGCAGGTCACTTCCTGTAGTTATATTTAGGGACACACTTTGCAAATATTCATTCTGGAGAAGTCATGAGCAAGTTGCATTGCTTAAAGCCCGACATTTCATAGGAGCATTACTGAGATAATTTTCTTTTAATACCTCTGCTGAACAGCTAGGCAGAAACTAGTAGAGCTTCCTTTGTTATTTTTCTAGGCCAAACTGATTCCAGAGAAGTTGTGCTAGACTCTCTCCAGAACATTTAGGGAAATGTGACTTGAACCTAACTTTCAGGTCTCTTGTGGGCTCAGGTAAGGGAGAGGGTAATTGAGGGCAGTGTAAGGAAGGCAATGTAATGAATTTGAGAGGAGGGGCAGGGTTAAGGAACCAACAGTGAAGGTGAGGCTCCAGAATCTAGAGACTTGGGAGGGGGGCGGATTGCCACCATGTGTTAGGTTTTCATCACTGCGAACAAAATAGCTGTCAAGAGCAACTCAGAGGAGGAAAGAGGTCTTTGGATCTTGGTTTCAGAGGATTCCATCCATGATCAGCTGGCTCCCAGGCAGAAACATGGCAGAAGGGCATTGTGGAGGAAAGCTCATGGCAGCCTGGAAGAAGAGGGGGGAGACAGACAGACAGACACAGAACTGGGAGGTCACATCTCTAGTGACCTACTTCTCCAACTAGGTCCTAAGTCTCAGCAGTCGGTTGGCAGCCATTCATATATTAATCCACGGATGAGGTCAGAGCTCTCATGATCTCATCTCTTCTCAAAGGTCCCACGTCTGGACATTGCTATATGGGGGAAACATGAGATTTGTGTCGGGGGGACATTCCAGATCTAAACCATATGCACCACTAGGTATGAAGGAGCAAAGGGAGGGAGAGCTGTTACCAGAACTTCATGGGAGCTGTTGTGGGTGGGTCGCTCTCCTGAAAGAAGCTGTGGCTTCATATGAGGAGCAGAGAAACGTCCAATCCATAGTCCAGCTGGAATGGAGCAGGGGAATAAGTAACTTCCTGAGACCTTTCTACCTTCTGCCGATGCCTTGTGTTAGCCTAACATATAGGAGCAAGAGGGCAAAAAAGGCTAGTTGGTGCATCCTTCAGAGGTCAGCCTTCCTGTGCTGATGGAAAGGTAGAAAAGGGCGAAAAGGGAAGTGGAGACTTTTCAGCACAGCTCACCTTTGGGTTGAAGGCAAATGAACATCCTGGCAGGAGGGAGAATCCTATCTGGACTCCTCAATTTTCACCACTAATGATTAATGTCACTGAGGGCACACTGGGCTTGCAAGCTGTGGGGAGTCATTCCTAATGAGCAACACAGACCCCTTGCTGCCTAGGCCTTTGCCAGAGAGTCTTGCCTTCACCTCTGTGTTCTCCAGCATCCCTAATGCCTAGGTGAGGTAGGTTAATGGAAGATGATTTGAAGCATATTTAGACTACAAGCAAGATTTAGACTACAAATGTGGTATATATACACAATGGAATATTACTTAGCCTTACATAAGAATGAGATTATGGCATTTGCAGGTAAATGGATGGAGCTGGAGAATACCAGGCTAAGTGAAATAAGCCAGTCCCAAAGAACCAAAGGCAGAATATTCTCTCTGATATGCAGATGCTAATTTACTATAAGGGGTGGAAGGTAGAGAAGAATAGAGGTACTTTGGATTAGACAGAGGACAGTGAAAGGAGGAGAGGGGAAAATGGATAGGAAAGATAGTAGAATGAATTGACATTATTACCCTAAGTGCATATATGATTAATGACCTGTGTAACTCTACATCATGTACAACCTGAAGAATGAGAAGTTATACACCATTTATGTATGATGTGTTAAAGTGCATTCTACTGTCACTGTAACTAATTAGAACAAATAATTATATATATTAATTATGTATATACACAAATTAAGCAATGTTTAGAAGGTTAACATGTTGAAATAAAGTAAAGGAATTCTCAAAAAAATAAAAACGATTTAGATTATATTTTTAGGTGTTGCCTCCTCCTCCACAGGATGTTTTCATGGGGTCGCACTTTGTGTAGAGTCTAAATAATTACTGATACTGTGGTTGCTTCCATTGTTACATTAGTCTAATGCCTGTTGCTGTATTTACTACATTGTTCCTTGTGGTAGTTAAGATAATGTGAGGCCCTGGGTTCTGCACCTAGCACAGAAAAACAATTGGCTGTGTTTTGTGTGTGTGTGTGTGCGGTGCTGGGGATTGAACCCATGGCCTTGCACATGCTAGGTCAGCACCTGCCACTGAGCGACACCCCAGCTCCATGTGTTTCAGATATGAATATTTGGAAAAATTTGTTTCCTCTAAGGAAAGGGTACCTGTTTTCTTTATGGACCTGGAGACCTCTGTAACTAATTTGTTTCTCTTTCTACTTGAGCTTTTGAGAAACTTATACCCTCCTCCCCAAAGGTTGTTTTTTTTTTTTTTTTTTTGCCTCTGGATTTATTTGTACAAACTGCACAGGAGGACACTAGTTCCCGTAGACAGGGGCTCAGAGGTCACACTGGTCCTTCAGTCCTCACATTCAGAGCCTTTTACTATGGAGCATTCATAGAACCTGGGCACCCTTGGGGGCCTGGGCACCTTTGGGAGCAGGAGCTGCAGCCAGAGCTGGAGCTGATTCTGGAGCTGGAGTTGCACCTGGGTCTTTTCTTGGGCTTGGCCTTTGGCCTTTGGCCAGCTGAGCCTGCAGTTCTTGGCCATGTGGCACAAGCATGCTTCCTGTGCTTGGGATGGGCAAGCAAGGCAAGGCAGTCAAGCTTGTGGCTGGCACCCTTTGGCATCTTGGTCTTGACATCCTTAGACTTTACCAGGGTCCTGATGACCTCAGCATGTGGACTCATGGCCTTGGCGTTGTTTCCCTGAAATTTTTTTTTAGGTACTTCTGTTGTGCTTCTTTGGCAAAATGCATATTTCTCAGGAACTTGGGGTCTGTCTCCTTAACAGATTCATATCTTTGTGATCAGGTAGTTCTTGATGCCATTTCTGAGCTGTCTTCAGGATTGGTTGAATGTGGTGTGGATCTTGGATTTGGCTGTGTCTGCACTGCAAGCCGCTGCTCCTGGAGCCATTGAGATCAGAAGAGGAAGAGTAGATCCAAAATTTTGAGCCAATGAGTTTGACTCTTTGGGGCCCTATGCTGTGTGTGTGTGTGTGTGTGTGTGTGTGTATCATATATGTTTCTTTCGTGGTCTAATTTTTATTCTCAATTATTTTTTGATAATTCATGTACTTTTAGTAAACCATGTATGTTAATCAGTTTTCAATTTCTATAACAAAATACCTGAGACAATCAACTTATGAAGAAGGAAGATTTAATTTGTCTTATAGTTTTGGAGGTTTCAGTCCATGATTGGTTGATCCCATTGCTTTTGGGCCTGTGTGTGGGGGAGCAAGGCTACTCACCTCATGTCTAGGGAAGCAAAAGAAAAAAAGAGGAATCCCGCTCTCATCCTATGCAGGTGGCAGAATTGAGGTCCCTCCTCGTGGAGTAGGCTGGCTGTGGAATAAAAGCTAATAAAACCACCCTAAGATACCATCTCACTCCAGTAAGATTGGCAGCCATTATGAAGTCAAACAACAACAAGTGCTGGCGAGGATGTGGGGAAAAGGGTACACTTGTTCATTGTTGGTGGGATTGCAAATTGGTGCAGCCAATTTGGAAAGCAGTATGGAGATTTCTTGGAAAGCTGGGAATGGAACCACCATTTGACCCAGCTATTCCCCTTCTCGGTCTATTCCCTAAAGACCTAAAAAGAGCATGCTACAGGGACACTGCTACATTGATGTTCATAGCAGCACAATTCACAATAGCAAGACTGTGGAACCAACCTAGATGCCCTTCAATAGACGAATGGATAAAAAAAATGTGGCATTTATACACAATGGAGTATTACTCTGCATTAAGAAATGACAAAATCATAGAATTTGGAGGGAAATGGATGGCATTAGAGCAGATTATGCTAAGTGAAGCTAGCCAATCCCTAAAAAACAAATGCCAAATGTCTTCTTTGATATAAGGAGAGTAACTAAGAACAGAGTAGGGACGAAGAGCATGAGAAGAAGATTAACATTAAACAGGGATGAGAGGTGGGAGGGAAAGGGAGAGAGAAGGGAAATTGCATGGAAATGGAATGAGACCCTCAGGGTTATACAAAATTACATACAAGAGGAAGTGAGGGGAAAGGGAAAAATAATACAAGGGGGAGAAATGAATTACAGTAGAGGGGGTAGAGAGAGAAGAGGGGAGGGGAGGGGAGGGGAGGGGGGATAGTAGAGGATAGGAAAGGCAGCAGAATACAACAGACACTAGTATGGCAATATGTAAATCAATGGAAGTGTAACTGATGTGATTCTGCAATCTGTATATGGGGTAAAAATGGGAGTTCATAACCCACTTGAATCAAAGTGTGAAATATGATATATCAAGAACTATGTAATGTTTTGAACAACCAACAATAAAAATAAAAAAATAATAAAAAAGCTAATAAAACCCACAGTACATGGAAAGTAATTTTGAAAAGCGGGGGCAGGACAGCTCTTCTATCTTAGGGATTGAGTTCCACACTGGAAAGAGAGAGAGAGAGAGCTGGAGCCCGCACTTGCTTTATTTATATCGGGGGACATCAAAGGTTTTCCATGGAATGTTCTTTGCCAAACAAGGTAGGGGGTGGGCTATCTAGTTCCCAGTGGGTTACGCCCAACTCCGGAGCTGTGAGAGTTGTCTCCCTAGTAGAGTAAAGACAGAGATCTCAGGCCTTGGGTGGTCTGATATGCACCAGAAAGCTGGGGTAATTCCCAAGGAAAAACCTAAGTCTTCATGGCTCGGTACTGAGTTAAGTTATTCCCTTCAAGGGCATACCCCTTATGACTGGAAGACCTATCAATAGGCTTGACCATCTCTTACAGTTTCTACCACCTCCCCATAGTGTGAAGCTGGGAACCAAGCCGTTAACACAAGGGCCCTTGGAGGACATCAAGATGCAAACTATAGCATCATCTAAAATGATTTTTTATAAGGCAGAGTGTTAGAGTCTTCTGAGTTGGGTCAGTTCAGTGAGTTAATTTGTAGGTTTTAAGAGTGGCCAGACTCTGGTCCTGGCACATGAGGGATGAACATGTGATAGTATCTCAGGAAACTGCCCACACATATTAGACACCCCCAGGTACCATCTTTAGCACAGGGATCATCCGTCCCTAAGCACATGCACACCCACCTAGGAAGGCAGTGTAGGGTAGACAAGGAGCTGCTCCGTGTTATCTGTTTGAAGAACTGAGTGGGTGGTTGTGATCAACTAATCTCATGAAAGAATTTTGAAAAGTTTAAAAAATCTCATATCTGCTCATGTGTTCATTTGACATTCATTGCAAGCACTGGGTCTAGAAGGCAAAGATGGGTAAACTCATTCATTCATTCATTCTTCCAATAGACATTTATTGAGTAACTGCTATGAGCCTGGTCCTGATCCTGGTCCTGATCCTGAAGCTGAAGCTAAGGATGCAGTAATGCTCCCCTCATGGAGCATTACGTGTGTGGCACTCAGTCTCGTGGGACTCTTTGTATTCTTGTTGCATTCTTTTCTTATGCGTGTTTGAGGTAGGACTCACTTTTGAGGGCTTACGGATCTAAATTATTATATGAAAGATATTTGTAATTGCAAAGATATTTGCACTTAACCACCCTCCATTTCCTCAATACCATGGAATTAAATCTGAAGGTACAAGTCAATATATTTAGTGATAAACTCAAGGATGCTGTGGGCACCCAAGGAGGCTGGCATGCTGAGAGATGCTTTGGGGATGTGATAATGTTTCCTAAATCAGTCCACTGATAGCTGAATGAACTCCTGAGAGGTGGGACCTAGCTGGAGGAGGTAGGTCCCTGGGAGCGTGCCCTGGAAGGGTTCATCTTCTCCCCTGCTCCACCTTCTGCCTTCTCTCTCTGCTTTCTGGCTGCCACGAGCTGAGCAGTGTTTCTCTGCCATGTCTTCCCACTATAATGTTCTGCCTTGGAGCTGTCCAACCGTGGACTGAACCTCTGAAACTGTGAAAATACATCTTTCCTCCTATATTTTGGTCCCAGCCGTGAAAAACTGAACACCATCTCTGTCCTGTTCAGAAGTGCTGATCCAATCCCATGTGTTTATTTTGCACGTGAAGAAACTGAGATGAGGAAGCCAAGGGATTGCTGAAAATCAAACACACTCAAGGGCAAAACCAGGATCCAAATTCAAATTCTAGGCTCGCACACACAATTCCCTTTCCATGAGCCCAGACTATGTATCATTTTCTGCACACGTAGATGGCTACGGTTGTGAGATGGGGCTGTGAAATGCGCAGTGAAAGAAGGTGTCACTGCTTTTGAAGGGTCGAAGAAGGGGCCCACCCTGTGTACTCCAACGCATCCTAATGTGGCACTGTGGTTGCTATTCCTCCATCAAGGCATTAATACGTTTGTAATACCTGACTCCTAAAACTTCTCAAGGCAAATGGTGCTATTTAGAAAAATCTTAAAGTGTATAGGTCCCCTGTGTATGTGTGCGTGGGGGGTCCTATCCGCAGGAGATCATTAGAGTGTGCACTTATCTTAGGAGCCTCTGTGGGTTTCCACAGAGAGCTACAGCTTGGCCTCCAATTGTCAATTGATGGGTTTGTGCAGGTTGGGAGGAAACCAAATGGCTTTAAATGGAGGACTCTGCCTGTGCACCATGGGGGCTAAATTGGTGGCATTTTATGATTTTTTTTTTTTTTTAGGCATTGAAGCCACATTTCGTTTTGAAGACTTGAATGTTAAAGCCTAAAATTCAAGGTCTAGTACAAATTTCTTCTAAACTGGACAAGAAGTTCAGGACCCCCAAGTACAGCCTTCTTGGGCTTCTCAGATGTTCATGGGGTCATTTCCACCTTGCTTGGGTGTAGTGTACATATGTCTGCAGGGACTGTGGTCTCTTTCTTCCAGGCAGTTTGAAAGTTGAAATTTCATTCCTTCTATTTGAGGTGGCCTTTTCGTCACTCCTGTCATTTCCTGCCACATGCAGTTCTTACCCTACTCCTGTCACTGAGTCCAGGAATCATGTCTTGTCTTCTCTCTGTACAGCGTCAACACCTAGGATGTGCTCATTAAATATTCAGTGAAGGAAATAACTGATCAGTGAGTTGACCTAGCATAGCCCCAGACGCTGGTATCTGAGGACAGGGGAGAACTAATGAATGCCTAGAAATTTTAAAAAGAAAATACAACATAGTGTAAAAGTCCATCTTTTCATGGCCAAGGAAGCACCTCTTAAACAAAACTTCAAAAATAATCCAACATAAGGCAAATACAGATGACTTTTATTCAATGAACACTGTGCATAGCCACAGATAGTTAATTAATGGGTGACAGATGAGAGAAGGTATTTAAAATGTCTAAGTCTGAAAGAGGATTCATATCTACAACATCAGCAACAAGTGCAAGGCAAAAAAGAAAAGAGAAGGCAGCAATCCCACTGAAAACCGGGCAGAGGATCTAAGCAGTTTACAGAATAGGAATCCCTAAAGGCCAACCCTCCCACAAGTGATTTGTCCCTAGAGAAATGCAAATTCCGACAACAAAGAGATTCCATTCTGCCTGTTAGACTTCAAAAACTAAAAAGCTGGCAGCTGCCAGATGTGGGTGGAGATGTGGGATGCCAAGTTCACAGCCACCTCTGGGGAGTGTAGTCACCTCACAGGGCAGCTGGCAAGCTCTAGTCCAGTTCAACAGCCCCCCCCACAATGACCCACCAATTCCATTCCTGGGTATAAATCCCAAAGAAATTGCCACACTCATTCCTCAGAAGGCATTCATTACCTTATAAGTGTCAAGTCTCTGTTTCCTGCTGGGAACTCGAATAGACAAAGTGTAGTGGTCCTCCCATGGAGCCTTGCAGTTACACTGCCCAGTGCAGAAGGTAAGAAAGAGACTGAGCTGCGAGCTAGGCAGACTAAAAAATATGCACACACACAAATGACTATATATTTTGTAAGAACATAAAAACTAGAAAGATGCACATTAAACAAACATCAGTAGTTACCTTGGATGGCCAAAAGGGGCTACTGGGATAAAATGTAATGAATGAATAAAGTAAGAAAGAATCTTTCTCAGCTCATAATGTGTCATGAACCAAGGGGCATGTTTAATTCCACTCTCTGCCCCTGAGGATCTCAAAACAAACCAAAAACAACCTATCACCAATTGCTTTTCTGGACCTGTAGCCCAGAGCTGGCATGATAATTCTCCTTTGTGCACATTATCTTCAGTTTGATTGAAAGAATCCATGTTCAGGTGAGCAATTGATTTAGACTCCCACTCCCAGAAGCTGTTGTGTTTTCTTAGTTAACAGAATGAAGAGATTGGCAAAGGCCAGCTCCCATCAGCCCTTGCTTTCTGTAGTCACTCTAGCTCCTGCTTCAGGGCCTGGCCACTGGTAGATGCTCAGTACTTACAGGAACGACTGATGGTAGCTTTTCATGGAAGAGCCCTTGGGTGGTGGCATGTCTCCACTCCCTCTTGGATGCACAGTCCCTCAGATCTTGAGCTGGCCTGGCCATGGGCCACTTCGGGCTTGGATGTTGGAGGAAGCCCTTGCTTACGCAAAGGAATAGAAGTCCCTGGAATCAGAAAAAGACCCAAAAGGTGTTTGGAAGGTGAGCAAGCCATTTGAGCCAGAAATTGGTCCTACAGTCTCTTATTAAGAGTCAAGGTCTGTGGCTGTAGCTCAGTGTCAGAGTACTTGCTTAGCATGTGTGAGGCACTGGGTTCAATCCTCAGCACCACATAAAAATAAACAAATAAAATAAAGGCATTCTGTACATCTACAACTACAAAAGAAATTAAAAAAAAAAGAGTCAAGGATGGCCTGGTGCATTGGTGCACACCTGTAATCCCAGCGGCTCAGGAGGCTGAGGAAGGAGGATCGTGAGTTCAAAGCCAGCCTCAGCAACAGCGAGGCACTAAGCAACTCAGTGAGACTCTGTCTCAAAAAAAAAAAAAAAATGCAGAATAGGGCTGGAGATGTGGCTCAGTGGTTGAGTGCCCCTGAGTTCAATCCCTGCTACCTGTTCCCCCCAAAAGAGTCAAGGATGGAAGGGCAAGGGCAAGCTTGGGGGGAGGAAGGGGGACACTGGGGCTGGGAATGGTCACCAGTGCAGGTTCTGTGGTTCCCAACCTGCTTGATGTGCTGGGCTGCTCCAGCGCTGGGGTCTGTGTGAAGTGGGGGGACCTCTGGTCCCACTGAGCATGACCAGGAATACTGCAGGCTGCTACCCTCCTCGTGTCCCCTCCCTCACTGGTTGTGCTATTCAGAATGCCACCTTACCTATTCCTATGACAAGGCAGCAGAGCACAGGCCTTCTCATTATCCTCTCCTGTCTGGATTTTACCCCGACCTGGGTGGCTGTTGGCCAGAGTCAGGGATGGCTCTGTTGAGTGTTGGCAGGACCAAGTCAGCTGGGGCGAGCCCCATCCCATCTCCTCTCCTGCTCCTTTGGCTTCAGTCCCAGAAGTGCCTGGCTCTGGGTTGCCTTTGTTTTCTGTTAACTAGACGGGGACCAGGAAAACAATGTCAGAACCAGCTGTGTCTGCATATTCTGGCTCAGACAGTGGCAAAAAAAAAGCCGACGTGTCTATGTTTCCCAATTTGTATTATCATCCAGGTCTAGGGACTGGGCAGCCGATGCTTCCCTTCTCAGCTTGCCTACTGATCCCCAACCTCCTTCCCAGGGTCCCGCACTCAGTCTTCCACCTGCAATAGGGTGGGCATGGCCGGCTTTCTCACCCCTCTGCATCCTCAGAGCAGCTCTGTCCTTGGCTCCTCCACCCTTGTCCCCCTACGATGATATGGTTCTGGATTCAGACTGTCTGATGCTAAGGACTGTGCCCAAGACCAGGGAGGGGAGGAGAGTTATGGAAAAAGAGGGACGGGGTCATCATGTCAATCATAGTTATAAATAAATTATGGTTATAAAAGTAGCAATTAACATATATTATTACTTACTATGTGCTATGTTGAGAGCCACAGCCAAAGGGGCCCCAGCAAACTTCCAGCTGCCGGCTGATGATTGGCTCACAGTGGCCCCAGCAACATCTAGCTGATTGGCTCCTCTGCGGTGATGTTCATTGGGCTGTTTCCCTGCCCTTTCAGACCACGGAGCTGCTCATTGGGGGACTTCCTTGGCTCCGCCCATGCGACCCAGCCAATCGGCCTCAAGAGCAGGAGGATTGTGGGAGGTAGTGAGGCTTGTGTGGGTGAGAGGCTTGTGGAAGCCGGTGGTGGCAGTTGGGCTCTGAGGGTTTTTTCCTGAGGAGCAGTTTTGTTTGGTGTTTGTAGTTCTAAAAATAAAGTTAGTTTCTTTTGATAAGTGGCTCCTGAATTGTGCCCAGCCAGACTGCGGCAGTGCTAGACTTTGTGCCCAGTTCTTTATGGACATTATTTTATTTAATCTTCGTAGCAATGATATGAAGCAGGAACCATTACTACCCCCCCTTTTATTATTAATTTTAATTAGTTATACATGACAGCAGAAGGCACCATGACACATCATACATAAATGGAGTATAATTTCTCCTTTTCCTGGTTGTACATGATGTAGAATCCCAGTGGTCATGCAGTCATATATGTACATACAGCAATAATGCCTGATTTCATTCTACTATCCTTTCTACCCCCATACCCCCTCTCCTGTCTTCACTCCCCTCTACCTAAAGTAACAATTCTTCCTTAGCTCCCCTGCCCTTATCGTGAGTTAGTATCTGCATATCAGAGAAAACATTCGGCCTTTGGTTTTTGGGGAGATTGGCTTATTTCACTTAGCATGATATTCTCCAGCTCCATCCATTTAGCAGCAAATGCCATAATTACAGTTTCTTTATATACTCGTCTGTTGAAGGGCATCTAGGTTGGTTCCATAGTTTAGCTATTGTGAGTTGAGCTGCTATAAACATTGATGTGGCTGCATCCCTCTAATATGCTGATTTTGCCCCTTTTGTACTTGAAGAAACCAAGGCCAGGACAGGTTGAACATCTTGCCCACAGTCACACACATCCATGAGGCAGCGATTGGGTTCCAGTGGAAACCTGCAGACTCAGGTCCTTGGCTAACCATTACCCTGTGTTGACCCTTTGGCACACGGTAGTTCACCTTCTCCTCATCCTAAGGAGACTTTGTTTCTCTCTGCTCTGAGACACAGTCTAGGTCTCCTCATTTCCTACTAACTGCAACCAGCTGAGGGTTATTATTGCCTTGTTATAGTTGAAGACAGACTGGAAAAGGGAAGTGCCATGCTCACGGTCACACAACTAGGAACTGGCGGGTTAAGAGTGGCTGAGACGTCCTCCTGGGGCAGGACTCTTCACTCTGCAGAGGCAGCACCTCTGCAGGATCAGGGTGGGGTGGTACAGGGACAAGGGTGGTTCACCTTGTGACGGTGGGAGGAGGGCCCTGTGTTGGAGCAGATATGAGAAGGCTTGGGTTGCCTTTTGATGGCATTAGATCAGGTAACCATGGGGCCAGATATTGGGGTGTTGGTGGACAGGCCAAGCCTGGCTCTTAGAAGGGTGGGAAGGTTTCGTTGTCTCCCTGATCAGTGGCCCTCCTATACTGAGTCCCAGGGGCTCTGGTCCTTCAGGTACTGGCTTTGGAATTAATTGGCCGAGGCTCATCTTTTTGTGGAGCTGCTTCTGGGCAACCTACACCACAGGGAGTCCTTGCTCATGAGAGGGGACCCTGTTCTTGTGACAGTGTCAAGCTGCCCTGTGTGTGCTGCGGGGCAGATGGTGTCAGGACAGATCTGTTTCTTCTCTGGCCCCACAGGCACCTCATCCCTAAACGGAGGAGGCTGGTCACTCGCTGTCTCCAGCTTATTTTAAGGCAGCTTCCTTCCTAAGA
Source organism: Spermophilus citellus (assembly GCF_964194105.1). Classification (NCBI taxonomy): domain Eukaryota; kingdom Metazoa; phylum Chordata; class Mammalia; order Rodentia; family Sciuridae; genus Spermophilus; species Spermophilus citellus. The sequence goes on along the minus strand of NC_138187.1, from coordinate 113,011,070 downwards.
TGAGCTCACTGATGGATGCCAAAATGTATGACGGTTTCTCATGTGACAGAGGAACCCACTGGGACTATTACTCTATCATGTTCCTGCAACCAGGCCCAACTGACAAGGGTCCAGCACTTCTCAGAGCCCTTGAGTGTCCCTGGTATTAGAGGGTTGTGATGGTTGATTTTGTTTTAACTTGGGCTGGCTATGGTGCCTGGATATGTGTTCAAACATGATTCTGAATGTGTCTGTGAAGTGTTTTTAGAAAAGATTAACAAATTAAATAGTCGACTTTGAGTAAAGCAAATCACCCTCCCCAGTGGAGGTAGGCCTCGTCCACTCAGTTGAAGGCCTGAATAGAAGAAAAGACCAATCTCCCTTGAGCAAGAAAGAACTCTACCAGCAGATGGCCTTTGCAGGTGAACTACAGATTTTGGAATTCTCAGCCTTCATAATCACTGGAGGCAATTCCTTGAAACAAATCTCTTTATATATCTATGTCTATGTCTATATCTATGTATCTATCTATCTACAGAAGGTAGCTAGATAGATATATCCTATTGATTCTGTTTCTCTGGAGCACCTGATTAACACAGAGGCAAAATGGGATGTGGTTAGGACAAGACTCAGATCTCTTTTGCTGGTTGGAAGTTTTCTTTCCTTTTCTAGGCTCTTGAGCATACAGGGTTAAGCAGAAAATGTATTTTATTGGGAACCCTTATAAAGCAGGCTCTGGTGGTAGACCTGCTGTATCATGTCCAGCCTGTCACTCAAACTAACAGGTATACTAATAAATGCTCCTCACTCCACCTTACAAAGACGGTGAAACTATACGCCCTCCCCAAACAAAAGATTGTCAAGATAGAGAGGAGGAGAGGTAAGTTCTGGTTCCAGCTCTGCCCCCATCAGCTAGGTGGCCTTGGACATTCATAATGGCCTCTCCTTCTCCTTGATGTTTCATTTAGAAAGTGGGTGTCATATGTGTAAAATGAATATAAAATCTACCACATGGAGACACCCGGGAGAGTTTCAACCACCTATGACTTCCAGTATTGTACTTTTTAGGAAAGGGGGTAGGCAGTGGGTGAAGGGATAGAAATTAATCATGAACATTTTTATATACCACGAAAATCCTTGGTGGCCGAGCAAAGACCTGGAGAAGTGTTTGGTAACTATGTAGAGCCCCAGAGGGGCCTTTGGAGTTTGAAAGTAATGCTGAGCTCCTTCTGGGGATGTGGAAGCGACAAAGCACCTGCCTGTGTCAGGTTAGAATTAGTGAACAAGGGGGTTGTGGGTCTCATGTCTGCACTGGTTTCCGATGAAAACTAGGACTGAACATAAGCCACACAATGGTTCCCGTCCCCCATTTTCTCCCTGTCTGTGGGAACTCCAGCGTGGGCTGTGGTTTGAAGGCACAGCTCCTAGTGGGATGAGACATGGAGCACAAGTGAAAAGCAGACCTTTCTGAGTGTGGGATGTGGGACTCCCAGGGAGGCTCAGGGTGAATATAGAAGCTGATTCCCTGGGGAGGGGACAGCTTGGTTGCTTCGTTCTCTCCTTTCACACTTAGACATTCTCAGGGGGGCACTGGAAGCTATTCCCTCTAGAGAACATCTTAGATTATGGCAGCAACAGTTTCAGATATTTTGCAAAATGAGCTCATCTGTTTGCTTTGGGCTGACGTAACCCAGTACCATGAACTAGGTGGCTATGGCAATGGGAATTTTTTTTGCCCTCAGAGTTCTGGACCTGGATGTCTGAAATCTGCCTGGTGGCAGGGCCACAGCCACAGGGGAGTCCTTCCCCAGCCTCTTCCTGCCTAACGACTCCTGACCATCCTGCTGTTTCTTGGCTTAGAGCTGCACCACTCCCTGGCCATGTCCCTGGTCACATGGCTCTCCTCTGTGTGTGTCTTTTTCTGACTTTTATGAGGACACTGTCATTGGATTTAGGGCCCCACTGTAGTATGACTTCATCTTTCTGAATTACATCTGCAAAGACTCTATGGCTCAGTCAGGTCACAGTCTCAGGTGCCAGGTGATGTGAATCTTGAGTCCATGGCATGGAGAAACCAAGAAAAGGGTCTGCTCTAGGAGGCTTGGAGTTGAACGCAGAACTGGCTTGAGTCTGAACACAGAGCTAAATCCTTATTGGTAGAGCGAAGTCCTCCAGGCAGAGTTTCCAGGGGACTTGGGGCACGATCCCACCTATTAGAAAACTTTGGTTGCTTTTCTCAAGGCCCAACAGTTCTCTGAGATAGATCAGCCCAAGTTCATGCTCTGGCTTCCTGAGTCTGACTTGCCGGGATTCGTGACCTCTTTTCACGTGGCCTCTGAACACTGAGTTTTCATTTAGGTGCAAGGACCTGAAAGCTGTCACTCACCATCTGTTTCTAAGTCTGCACAATCAGTACTGGTTTCATGCTTCCTGACCTGTGTCATCAATGTCCCCCTTGGTCATGACCGTGCATCTCTTTTTATTCGAAGGAGGGACCTCAAGCTGCAACTGTACTTAGTCCCACAAGTCAGGTAAAGGCCACATTCCCAGTGGAAGAGAGGGGACTTAATAGCTTCTTGCCACACTGGCCCAGTTTTAAGAGCTGCAGTGGGATACATCCCATCCTAGAGGGGGATTCCAAGCCAGTCCTCGCCCTTGCCCTGATCTCTCACCCCTGACTGTCTGGCCCACCCTTGCTGCTATCAGTGAACTGGCTTTTCTGGGCTTTACGTCTTCCAAGCTTGTTCCCCACCGGGAGCTTCTGCAGGAGAACTTCCTGACCAGGAGCTTTCTTACCCCAACCTTTCCACATCTGACTTCCATGTTCAGGTCTCTTAGCTTAAATGACACCTCCCCAGAGTGGCCGTTCTTGATCCCTGTTATGATTTGGATCTTGACTGTCCCCCAGAGGCTCATGGGTTGAAGGCTTGGTTCCCAATGCATCAGTGTTCAGAGGTGGGGCTTTTGGGTAGTGACTGGATCCGAGGGGCTCTGGCTCGTCTGTTGATGGGTTTATGATTGAATGACCTGTTGGGAAGTGGTAGGAACTGTAGGAGGTGGAGCCTAGCCGGGAGAAGTAGGTCACTGGAGGCATGACCTGGAAGGGTATATTTTGTTCCTAGTCCTTCCTCTTTCTCTTTTGCTTTTGGCCACCATGAAGTGAATGGTTTTCCTCTTCCATGCCTTTCAGCCATGATGTTCTGTCTTACCACAGTCCATAGCAATGGAACCATCTGAACAAGGACTGAACCCACTGAAACTATGAGCCAAAAGAAATATTCTCTTCTTTAAGTTGGTTTTCTCAGATATTTTGTCACAGCTAATACAATCACCTACCCCATTCTAACGTCTTCATATCACCTATTTTATTTTTGTCACATATGTTACCCTTTCCTGATACTTTTCTCATTTGTTTGTTAATTAGCTCCTCCATCCTTGCCCCTGATTACAACCACTATGATAATAGGGACCTTATCTTCCTCATTGCTGTATTCTAGAGCCAAGAACAGTGCCAGATACATTATGGGCATCTAGTCAACATTTTTGGGGGCATCTTTAGTGACTCAGTACTTCCTTTCTTGCCTCTGTAGGTCACAGAGTGGTGGCACCGTGAGCTGGATGGAGCAGTAACTGATTCAGGACTCAGAGATCAGGGTCTGTGTGGGTTGTACTTCACTTATCAGGCAATGTGGAGAGTGTCATTCAAATGCTGTGTCTCGGTGTTTCTTGAATTGTACGCTGAGGGAAATCCCCATTCAGTCCACAGAGTTCTTATGTAGCTCAAACTACTTCAGTAAGGTAATGCAACATGAATGCAAGATAGTGGTATTTCAACCACATAAGATCTTTCCAAAGTAGGGGGATGCTGTGGAGGAAACACAGGAGGAGAAGGTACCAGGGAAAACCAGTTCTCCTAATGCTACACTCTCTGCTGTGGTATCCCTGGGGACTCATTAGCTAATGGAGTTGCAACTTCATTTCCTCATCTTCCAGGAGGGCTTTTGCCATAGTATAGCATGCCTGTTTATAGCAAATTAACTAGTTCAGACAAGCGAGGTGACTTTGCATCTCCTAATTATAAATGATTTGGGCGTAGAGAACTAAGCATCCTGGGGTGCTTTCTAGAGGGTTTCTAAAATTCCCTGCCTCTTGAGGTGGGTCCAGGCTGCCTCCCCAGCTGGTGTTTGGGCTGGAGGTAGTCTGGATTGAGGGCAGGCTCAAGCAGTGACTGGCATCCCTCTAGTCCTTGATTGGGCTAGAGGGGAATCATGCTTCATGACCCTGTGTGTGTGTGTGTGTGTGTAGAACAGGCTGAAAGGTTGGCGCAGGTTCTTTGGGGTGGAGTTGGTCTGAGCCTAGCCGAAGCCCAGAATTGGAGGAACAGTTTCTAGTGTGTTCCTGCGGTGGCTCCCTGCCTCTCTAGACTTCTCTATGGTTTTCCCTGGACTCCCAGCTGTGCCTCTTCTAGAGGGTCCTGTGTGGTCCTCCACCAGGTCCTGGTGTCTACCCTTCTCCTCCCTCCATCTTACTGTGGCTCCTGAATTCCCACCCAGAACCTCACTTTGGTCCCATTTTCTCAGGCTGGGCTGAGCCCCAGGCGGGTCCTAGGTGACCTGACTAGGAAGACCTGTCTCTTGCTTTGTTTCTACTTCTCTGCTGCTGGTGTTTCCAGCCCTCCCTGAGCTCACCCAAACCTCCATCTCAAGAGTTTGGTGAGAAAATAAAGGAGGAAAGATGTCCTCGGAGGGAGAGTGAGATAAACAGAGAGGAAAACTATGAGAGCAACACATAAATTGGACAACTTGGATGTGATGGCTGGTTCCTTGAAGCCACAAAGAATCAAAGCTCATGTCATAGAAAACATACAACCAGGACAGTCCTAAATCTATTCAAGAAATTAAACTAGTAGTTTAAATCTTCTCACAGAGAAAACTCTTTTAGAAAAAGCACAGAAGAAAATCTTGTGGTCTTTGGAGTTCTTAGATCTAAATGAATTCTTAGGTCCAGTACCAAAAGTATGGTTCATAAAAGAAAAACTGATAAAACCAATGATTGCCAAAATGAAAATCTTTTATTCTGAGAAATGTATTGTTTAGAATGAAAGACACGCCATAGAGGAGAAGAAAATATTTGAAAATTAAATATCTTACAAGGAACTTGTATCTAAAATATATGAAGGACTCTCAAAAATTATTAATGAGAACACTGATAAATTTTTTTAAGAAAGGTCAAATGATTTGAATACACTTCATCAAAGAAGATACCCAGATGGCAACTAAACCCATGAAAAGATCCTCAACATCATTTTTCACCAGAGAAATGCAAATGAAAACTTCAAAGAGATACCTCTAAATACCTAGTGGAATGTTAAAAAAACAAAAAAAACCAAAAACCAACCAAACAAAAAACACTGATGATAAAAATTTTTGGCTAGGATGCCGGGGAACTGAAACTCTCATCTCTTGCTTGTGGAAATGCAAAATGGTACAGCCACTTTACAAGACAGCTTGTTAGTTTCTTAGAATCTTGAACAGCCCCTTACTTCATGAGCTGGTAATTCCCTTCCGATTTACCCAAGGAAATTAAAAAAAAAAAAACACAAAAAACCCTGACATTTAGACAAAAATCTTTTTACACGTGTCTCCAGCAGCTTTATTTATAATTGACAAAATCTAGAAACAATGCAAACATCCTCTAACAGGTGAATGAATAGTCAACCTGTAGTTCATCTATAGAATGGAATTACTCAGCAGTGAATATTACTATTGATATAAACAACAATGTGGCAGAATCTTGAATACATTAAGTGAAAGAGAGCAACCTCAAAAGCCTACACACTACATGATTCCATTTATGTGACTTTCTGGAAAAGATAAAACTATAGAGATAGAGAACAGATTAGCAGTTCCCTTGAAAGGGTTTGGGGGTTAGGGACAGGAGAGGAGTTGATTCCAAGGGGCAACAGGAGGGCATTTTTTTGGGGGGTGATAGAACCACTCTATATCTTGATTATGCAGATGTTCATATGATTTGTTTTATGTATTTGTTAGGATTTGTGGGAATTTCCACCAAAAAGAGTAAATTTTACTGTAATAAAATTTAAAATAAATTAAAAAACAAAAGTGAGATTTGAAGTGGTCTGATCATCAGCAGTTAGAATTCACCTACGACTGTCAGCGAAAAATCACTGGGCTACACTGTGCAGTGGAGTCTCAGAGGACGACACACAGAGAAACTTTGTGTGCAGCTGGATTAAACCATGCAGACCAATCCTTGCCCACACTTGGATCTCGCTTACAGTCTGTCCCTGATGCAGGCGGCTTGGCTCTAGGTAGAAGTGTGCAGCCTGTGGCTCATGCTGCCTGTGGCTGCTATTCTCAGACGCAGGTCAGGAGGTTGGGATACAGAATCTACTATGAACAAGGACCAAGCAGAGGGTACCTTCCATCTTACTTCTTCAGCTTGCTCTCGTATTATGGGGTGTTTTCATCAGCTTTCTCACCGGCGTGACTAAAAGACCCACCAGAACAATTGTAGAGGAGGAAATGTTTATTTGGGGGCTCCCAGTTTCAGAGGTCTTACTCCATAGAAGGCCAGCTCCATTTCTTGGGGCTCAAGGTGAGGCAGAATATCATGGAGGAAGAGTGTGGTGGAGGGAAGCAGCTCACATGGTGATCAGAGAGCAGAGAGAGAGACTCCACTCTCCAGATTCAGAATATCCACCCTCAGCCATCCCCCTAATGAACAGCTTCCTCCAGCCACACCCACCTGCCTCCAGCCACCACCCAATTAATACCATCAGGGATCAATTCATTGATTAGATTGAGACTCTGACAACCCAATCCTTTCTCCTCTGACCCTCCTTGCATTGTCTCACATGTGAGCTTTTGGGAGGCACCTCACCCCATCCAAACCATAACAAGGGGTCTGTTGCTCATTCTCTGTGTGCTTAGAGGGCTTCTCTTCTCCTTGCTGTATGCACTGGGAGGCAGGACAAGGTAAAGGAAACTGCTTGGGCTTTCGTTTCAATGAGGCCTTGCTTTGAATCCTGGCACCAGAGCTGTGATCGTGGTCAAATCATTTAACTACGTTCAGCCTCCTCCGTTTCTTCATTTCTAAGATGGGGACAATAGTTGTACCCAGCCAAAGGATTAAATGATATAAATCGAGTGTAGTCCCACGTCTGACGTGGTAAGCATGTGATAAATGGCAGCTGTGATTATAGTCATCTTGATTCTATCCCTAATCACATTGTCATAGGACTACCTGTTGACACGCTCCTCTCCCCCTCTGTATCAGGAACTCGATGAGAATTGGAGCTGTGTCTTGTGGATTTTCATGTCTCCAGTGACTCACCAGCCTAGGGATTGGGTATAGACGATGCTCATCAAGTGACAGGGGGTGCGTTAGGGATAGATGCTGGGATTCGATGCTGAGACTGTGTCCTGCCATTGTCCTCACCACCACCATGTGGCCAAGAAGAAAGAAAGCAAAAAAAAAAAAAAAAAACAAACAAAAAACAAACCAGAAAGCACCTAGGAAGGGCCCTTAACCGATTGGAGCCCATAGGGAGAGAGACATTTCTGGCCTTTCTTTCTCTGCTCCTCTTGGTCAGGTAAGGAATCGAGTGGTTGTTTGCTTCCAGCATGTACGAGTGGCTCAGAATCCTCAGTAGCTCCTCTCTCTCTGCTTTAAGCACCAGCTACCTTTCTCTATTTAGTCCAGACCCACCTGTATGCACTCACACAGGGACCCGGGCACAGGCACAGGTGGGTGTGTTTCAGTCACAGCCACCGTGCGGCCCCCAGCCTCTCTGGGGGAGCTTACCTATGGAACAATAACAGTTACAGGGTTCGACAGCTGTTCAGAGACTTGCTTTCAGTGACTGGATGAAAATATGGTGGATTGTCTTATAACTGGATGAGCAATAGCCCAAGGAGTGCGGATGGCAGTCTTGCAGGAAGTGGGATGACACGCTTGGGGCCCTGTCCTTGGTCCTTCTTGGTTTACATTGACACCAGGGGGAATGAGGATGTGGATAGTGAGGACATCATGGCTATTAGGATGGTGGTTGGGAGATAGATTGTGTCTCAAAAGATTGGTCTTCTGGACCGAACTGAGTAGGGAGGGGTGAGTCTGGATACAGATCAGTTCCTTTTCTTAGGCTTCTGAATCTGAATCCTACAAAACAAGGGAAACCGTGTTTAACTGATGCACATGAAAAAGACTCAGGGTTTTTAGGTAATGAAAATTTAGTATAAAGCCAGGGATGGGATATAAACATACACACACACACACACACACACACACAGCTAATATGGTGAGGCTCCATTAACACAGACCTAGGATTCAAAGCAGAGGAGGTGAGTGATGCTGTTACTCTTCTGTGCCAGCCAACCTCACCTTGGATATGGTTCTGATAGTCACGTTTTAGTAGGGACATTTGAAACCTGTCATGTCAATGGAAGGCAATTTAGCACTAGTTTGTGTAAATAATGGTTAGAGAGATTTATCTTGGGAAAGAAAATTGTGCTTGGACCACAGTTAGCTGACAATACTTGAAGGGGTTCTATGTGAAAGAGCATTTGACCCATTCTGTGTGCCTCTGAAGCGGCACTGTCCAATGGCGTTTTCTGCAGGGACAGAAATGTCTTATACCTGTGACACTGAATAGCTATTATACCTAAAACATAATGACAAACTGAATTTTTAATTTAATTTTAATTAGTAAAAATGTGGCTTGTGGCTACTGTATTAGACTGGGCAAAAACTTTAGAGGGCAAATGAAAGAATAGACCAGGGGCCAGCAAGTGTTTTCCTATAAAAAGCAAGATAGGCCATAGAGTCTGAACTCTGTCACCGCAGTGCCAAAGCAATTAGAGATTAAAGAATAAATGTGGCTGAGTTCCAATCAAACTTTCTACGGACTCTGAGGATTGAATTTAATGTAATTTTCACACCACAAAATCTTCTTTTGATTTCTTTTTTCGACTCTTAAAAATGTGAAACCATTCTTAGCTCAGATTCATACAGAAGCAAGTGGTGAGCTGGGTTTGGCCTGCAGGCTGTAATTGGCTGACCCCTGGCTCTGACTGTGGATGGAAGTATTAGGGGGTCCTATGTCCCGGCAATGATTAAGTTGAGGGAGCAAGACACAAAATGAGCATCCTCAGGAAGAGGTGAGTTTCTTGTTACCAAAGAGCCGAAGTCTAGGATGGGCAATTAACTACCTGACAAGGGATGATATAGAAATGGGTCTTGAATACAGTTCGCACTGGCATTTTCCTCTTTCTGTGGACACATTGAAATCAGGATGACCTATGACTGCTTTAAAATTATACTTTGAAATTATGCTTTGAAGAGGGAAATTGCTTTCCCTTACTTGCTACTCTCAGCCTCATGTGGCTGGGTTGGTGACACTCAGGAGTGCCCAGCCAGCTTCCTGGCTTCAGGAGCACCGCCATGTGTTCAGAAATCCCCTCAGGATGTGCCTTAGTTGGTTTTGCCCATTTATGTTCAGTAGGTATGTTAGTCAGCTTGCTTTTTTTCCACCCCCATACCAGGGATTGAACCCAATGGCGCTTCACCACTGAGCCCCTTCCCCATCTCTTTTAATCTTTTATTTAGAGACAGGGCCTTGCTAAGGCTGGCTTTAAACCTGCAATCCTCCTGTCTCAGACTCCTGAGCTGCTGGGATTTCAGGCATGTGCCACCGAACCTGGCTTGTTAGTTAGCTTTCTGTCATTGTGACAAAATATCTAAGATAAACAACTTCTAAGGAGGAAAGGTTTATTTGAGCTTATGATTTCAGAAATTTCAGTTCGTGGTTGGTTGGTCTATTGCTTTGGGGCCTGTAGCAACACAGTATATCATGGTAGCAGCAGGGGGTGGAGGAGGCTTGTTTATTTCATGGTGGCCAGGAAGAAAGAAAGCAACAAACAAACAAAAACAAAACCCAGACCAGAAGGGTCTGGGGTCTAATATTCCCTCAAGGATCTGACTTCTCCCAGGAGGTCCTACCACCTCCCAATAGCACCACAAGCTGGAGACCAAGCCTTTATGGTGTAGGCCTTCGGGGGACACTTCAGATCCAAACGATAGCAGTGGAGAGACTTTGCTGAGCATAGTTAAGTCCTCTACACTCTGAGAGGACACTGCCCTGACCAAGTACCACTTTTTTCTGTCATTTGTGCTGCAGACAATGAGGGTGGGGTGAGGTTGTGGGTTTGAGAGCCTAGTACCTGGATGGGTCATGCCTTATTCTATGACTGGAGAAGTTTCCCTCCATCATTTCCCCTCCAGACACATGGAGAAACCATTGCTCTCTTGGGGGAGTTCTGAGGTTTTTGTTCAGAACGAACTTCAGGGTCAAAGTCTGAAGGACTAAGCTGTGAAGCATGGACTACCCAACAGCTGACTGTCCCTCTGTGGACGGTTATCTGGAGACAGGGTCCTTTTTCTTCTTATCATCTCTGCTCCATTGTGCCCCCTCTTTCCCTTTTACTTCTAATTAGCATCTCTGGCTAAATACACACACACAAAATAAAATAAAATAAAATAAAATAAAATAAACATCCTTTCCTGGGAAGAGCTAAAAGTACTGGTTTGAAGTCTTGAATTTTTGTGCCTTTATTAAAATCCTAAGGTGACCCCACCAGGGTAGAGTTGCTCTACATCTTTGCAAAGAACAGGAAACCAAAAAAAAAAAAAAAAAGGTTATTTGGGAATTTTTAAAACATATACAGTAGATGGAAGAAGATAATCACCCTCACATGCACATTCCCAGCTTCAGCAGTGACCAACTCCTGGCCAGTCTTGAGTTGGTTGCCTGGGCCCACTTCCTGCCTTCGGTATTATTTGGAAGCAAAACTCCAGGAAGCTTTTGGGGTGGTGCATCGACTTCCCTGCGTGCTAACATCTTGGTTCTCTGTTCTGTTCCAGATCATTGCCTTTGATGAGTTAAGGACGGACTTTAAAAGCCCCATCGATCAGTGCAACCCTGTTCATGCGGTAAGTAGCGGGTTCTGGTGACCAGAAGGTGGTGTCACCATAGGCCACCCAGGACTTGTGCAGGAGGCCGAGGGTTTTGAGGGTAGGATAAGTAAAGAGCCCACTTGCCCTGACTCTGCCTCTGTGCCTGGCTTCAGGCTGTTGAGGAGCCTTCTTGCTCTTGAGGTTGCTGAGATATCATGTTAACTGAGCGTGACTGTCCCCATAACCCAGGGGGAGGGTCTGCTGTGTTGTGGCTGCTGGCATTAGTCTTTTTTGGTTCCTCATCTTTGACCCAAGAAAGAGGCTCCATGTCGGCCAGCATCTCTGCAGTTTATGTGACGCCATGAATGGGTGTCCCCTGCTGGATGTGGGTGCCAGTTTCTTATGGAGGGTGATACGTGGAGTTCCTAGCCCCACCCCTATCACCTGGAGTGAATTCACATCAGGTGATTCTGTAGCCTGAGGTCAGCTCACCTCCCACTGGGGAATCAGATGCAGTCTGGTTCCCTTCAGGGCTGGGAAGACACCCTGCCAAAGCACAGAGAGCTTCCAGAGTCTTCCTGCTTGATTTGCTTGGAAGGCCCTGCATGCCTCCCCTCCCTTTGCCCCGGCTACGCCTTCAATTGGGAGCATCTGCATGAATGTGGAAAAAGAGGCCTGGGTGCAGGGAGAAGGGGAGATGTCATTTCTGTCAGGTGGCAATGGGTCTTGGCTCTTTGCTTCTCTGGTCAGTGAAGCCCATGTTCCAGAGCCAAGGACCAAGAGCATGTGGTCAGAACCTTTTCCAAACGTATTCCAGACCAGATTGCTGCCTTCAAAGAAGGGAGCATGCACTGTGTCTCTTAATCCAGATTCACTGGCTCTGTGTTGAAGATCCTTCCAGCCATGGTTTCCAGTGTGAGGATGAGTTTTCATGTGTCTGAGTAGCTCTGCTGAGTTTTCAGTCAGAAACTGTAGAGAGAACCCGGGTCTCTACCAGCGTGATTCCATTTTAACCTGGGAAGGTTAGGGTGTCATTCTTTAGTAACAGGGCAAAAAAGTCTCTTCTCAGCTGTAGGACCCCCAAAGAAGGATTTGCTCTTGAGAAGGTCCCAAATGACATGTGGTGGGACTCAGCTTCAGCATCTCCCCCTGTCAAGTTAAGGGTCACTTCTGGAATTGTAATTTTGCTTTGAGTCTTTGCTGTGCCAGGAGCTTTATATACATCACTGTAATCCTGGCAGCAGCTCTGCCAGACAGGTCCAATTTCCCCAATCTCTAGTTCGTAAGGCTGAGTTTCTTGTCCAAGGACTCAGCTCCTGGGTGGAGGAGCCAGGTCTCGACCCTAGGTGTTCTGACCACTACTCCATGCTGTCCCTTTAAGAGGCTTGGTTTTGTCGACTCTGAGGCCTCCTTTGGTACCACAGTCTTTGATTCTATGAAATAGAGCCAAACCCTTTCGAAGTCCACTGTGTAAAGCAAACCTGGTTGCAAATTGATAGTATCTTTAAGATTCACTTGAAAATGTAGTGCCTTTCATAAGAGTTATAATCATTAAAATCCATTTTGTTTTCATCTGCTGGCCTTACACTCCATCCACCCATGAGAACTTGGATCGGTCGGGCCTGGAACTGTTTCACCCGGGGTCTCATGTCTTTTTTGGATGTTGTGGGTTTGGCACCAACATCACACACCTGGCTTGTCAATATCTACCAGGCGCACAGAGCAGCTCTAATTTAATAGAGAGGGCACCTCCATGTCGCGATGCCAAGGGAGTGGAGTGTTTGCTTTCCTACCTCTTTCCTACCTTTTTGGACTCAAAAAGGAGCTTATGGGGGCTTGAAATCAGTGGTAGACGCTTGCCTAGCATCTGTGAAGCCCCGGGTTGTTTTATCCCTCACACATACACACACACACACACACACACAGCAAGCAAAGCTTACTTACAGCTTTATTGTATGAATGAGTCAATGCTGACTTCAAGAAGAAACCTGACCTTTCCACTCTGTTCCATCATGTAGATTCCATGCTGGGTTTCAGGTCGTTGGTGAAACCTTGAGGTGTTTCTGCAGAGCCCTTTTCCAGTCCACCATGGCAAGTTCCATAGTTTAGACAGAAGAAAGAAAATCAAGACTGATCTAAGCACCAGGGGCTTCCATGAAAGGCCAATGTGAGAATAGAAATTGCACACAGTAGGCTTCAGTAACTATTTGTTGATAAAAGGGATGAATATTGAAAGATGAAGTTGCGTGGCATAATAGCTGGATCTCAGCTCATTATTTATTTGATCTGCTCTTTCTTTCTTTCTTTCTTTCTTTCTTTCTTTCTTTCTTTCTTTCTTTCTTTCTTTCTTTCTTTCTTTCTTTTTTGTGTGTGGTTCTAGGAATAGCACTGAGCCTGTTGCATGTTAGGCAAATGCTCTGCCGCTGGGTTCCACCCCCAGCCCTATTTTTTTTAATTTGAAAATTAGTTAATTAGTTTTAATTTTTAAATTCCTAGTCTAGCTATACTTAAAGTTGGTTAACAAATTAATTAAGGCGCCTGGGCTTTTCAAAGCCCAAACATCTCACGGGGGAAGATACTCTTATCTAGGATTAAAAACAACACAATAACATAAAAATGCTAAATGGAAAAGCATTAGACATGTTTCCCAGTTCTTGCAATGTTACTCCCTGGCAGGAAATGAAATGCTTGGTAGATCTCATTGAACTCATCGCACACTAAAGAACCCTCATAGAAGCCTTTCTGTCTCAGAGTTTGAAAAAGCACTTCACTGGTTGGTGACTCTGGCCCTGGAAGGACTTGAGTGGCAAATACTTTCTGATCTGTATGATAATCTCATTTCTCAATGAGGACAAGCAGCCCATTTGATGTTTACTCCTCCTCCTTCTCTTTCTTTTTCTTTTTTGCAGTCCTGGGGCTGGAACCCAGGGCCTTGCTCATGCTGAGCAAGGACACTACCACTGAGACATACCCCAACTCCCATTTGGATTTTAGATGCCCAAAAGATCCAAATATTGTTGGGCCTCTGTTGGATCTGCCCCCTCTTAGAGGGGGTGGAACAGAAGAGGTGTGTTCTGTTTGGCTCCTTGTTTTTCAAGGTTTCCTTTCACCAGGTGGGCATTCACTGTCATTTTGAAGTAATGAGAAATGTCATCCTTCAGGGTCTCCGACTTGAGAGTGCATCCAGGAGCTAGTGTGTCCCCTGTAGCAGCCTCTTTGGGGCACGTGTGTTCTCTCTTGCCCACGTGTGTGTTGAGGAGGATGTGACCTATCTTCCTAGCCGCGTGGACACTAATCTGTCCTGATGTGGGCTCCTTCCTCTGGGCGTACAGGCTGCACAGGAATCACTATATTTATGATTCAATTAGGGAAATTGAAGCGTCCCAGCCACCTGTCCTCTGCAGATCCACGAGGCTCTCATTACCGTTACATCTACAGCAACCAAATTGCCTTGGTAATGAAGCGCTGGGAGATGCTGCAGCTGTGTTCAGTGGGGTTTCAGAAACAGGAAAGTCACTGCAGGAAAAGGAAGCAACAGCACTTAGCATCACCTGCCCAGCCTCAGGACATCTTCTCTTGGTTGTGAGCCAGGCTTCCAATATGGACTTGACTTCTGGAAAAGTCTTAGTCTGGGGGCACTGTCGATGTCTAATCAGTGGCAGGTTGCTCCCTCCAAGTACATTCACTTTAGAAAAAGAAAAGCAACGGGTGGGGAACTTATTTGCCTTAAACATTATTGGGTGTACTTATGCTCTTGGTGACCTAAGCGGGGCATCCTTCCTGGGCCTTAGGATGCTCAGTGAGCATGTGATGTCCACGCTGCAGTTGGACCATCTGATGAGTACATGCAGGAAAAAGTATGCTGGGCTGGGAGGGATGCTGAGCCCATGACATTTGCTGTTAGAGCAAATGACTATGACAAGGTAGATGGAAGAAAGATGGAAATTCTGTTAGAAAAAGCCACTGGGTGGAAACCCGTGGACCGTGTGCCCAGGAAGGATCTCTGGTGGGTTCTGCTTCCTCTACTGGGTTGGATTGTGTGGGCTTCTCAAGGGTTTTCAGCAGGACCTCTAACCTCCTATCTCCTTTCTCTCCTGTGCATCCTGATAGAGGGAACGGCTGAGGAACATCGAGCGCATCTGCTTCCTTCTGCGAAAGGTCAGTGTGGTGCTCCACGTGGGAGGATGGAGGATTACAGAGTGGTGGGTGGGATCCCCAGTGAAAGAGGCTGGTGAGGCTCAGTGTCTGCCCCTGTGCTGTCTACCTGGGAAGGCCAATGGCAGCCTGGGAGGAGGAGGTGGGAGCTAGCCATCAGTTCTTGAAAACCACCAGAACCAAGAGGAGCTAATTAAAAGGGGTGGCCATCAATCAAAGTGTCAGGAAGACACTGGATATTTGCAAGTGCCCTCTGGTTGGATTTAGAGGGTCTTTATTTTTGCATGATGATGGATGGCATTTACAGCAGCTGTTGCCTCCTAGCCTTTGTTCCAGTCTGGTGCTGGGCTCACGAACACTCCCTCCTGACTTAGGGATGTCTTTAACTGGATGTTGGGTTGCTTTTGAGGTTTCAGCTTGTCATTCAGCTTTGCAATTTGATTGACAGGATCATTGGGAGTGTTGGAGGGGTGGGGTAGGGAGGTATTATTAAAGGGGAAACCACGCCATTCAAAGAGTTGCTCTGAATGGATGGGCAGTAGACCTCAGCTGCCCTAAACTCATTCTGCAAGTGTGCATGTGTATGCACAGCTCAAGCTGGGTGTTTAGCACACTCCATCTGCAGACCCTATCATTCTCTAGTTAGGGAAGTGTGTCAGCAAAATTTAGAGAACAGGAACTTGCAGGTGAAATAAGCAGTGTCCATGTCCTTGAGCCAAAGGACCTCCCTGACCTCTGTACTGAGTGGACAACTACAGGCCCTAGGAAAACCACCTGTCTACCCCAATGGGGTTTTTTGAGACTTATGTGAATAGAAGAAAAAAAACCAAGTGCTAGGCCAACACTGACAGAAGGGAAATTTTTTTTTGCAAGGTATTGAAGGTTTTTTTTTTTTTTTTTTTTTTTGGATTTCAGTAATGATACCTTTCATTGGGAGAGAGAACATAATCAAGAAGCCAATTATTTTTTCTAGCTAATTACTTGTCCTTTAATGTTTTCTAAGAAGCTCAGCATGTTAGAATTCCACATCTTGTATGTCACAGTGGGAAAGTGTGCTCAGATAAGACATGCATTTGAAAATACTAGTGATCCAAGGAAAAAAGAATGATTAAGAAAATAACATATAATTTGAATCATGAATATGTAAATCACTTTCCTAGATAATGTTGTAGTCAACTTATAACCTGTTCCAGCCATCACTTCCATCGTCTCTAGTTTGCTCTTTAAGACTGACATGTAAGTGGCATGGACTGGATCAAGATAAAATCAAAGGTTTGCCTCTTAGACTCCCATGCTTCCTTTTTTTTCTTCCCTGTATTTTCTGGCAGAGTGATGATCTGTATCCATGCTAAGTAGCCTTGTTCATACTTCTATATTGCTGGTCTTGGGCTCTGGCCAGACAGCAGACAGTGGCCTGTGGTATCTCTGCCAAGGTTCTGTTGTCCACAGCCTTAGAGTCCTGGACTTCTCTAAGGTCAGTGCCAAGAATACAAAAGCAAGCAAATTATGCAAGAATTAGCATTGCCTTTTGCTCGTTTGCATACAGTTTGCATAAGTTTCTAGGCATTTTACTCCAGGAAACATGGTACTCCAAGAACCTTTTCCCTTTTTTTTTTTTTTTTGCCCTTCCTCTCCTATGCTACTACCACTGGTTCTGTGAGATTTAACACAATCGCTGCTCATCATAGTGGATCATACCAGGGAGAGTAGTTCAGGGTGAACATCAGAGGGCATGAAGCCCTGACTTCAGGAGTTCAGGTGGTGATCACTCCTTCTAGTGCTTCATGGTTTTCTAACTTGAAGCAAAAATAAGCCACATGCCTACAGCTTTATTCCTTCAAGGAATCTTTTCCCTACTTATCTTCTTGTCAGAAGCATGTCTACTTTCTTACAATTCGATTGTTTGTTCTTCACCTCTGTCTCTGTGCCCTGGATACCTGAGACTATTTTCACTGACCATTTTCCTTTCTAAATGTAATTTCTTTCTTTTTTTTAAAGATAGAGATAGAGAGAGAGAGAGAGAATTTTAATATTTATTTTTTAGTTCTCGGTGGACACAACATCTTTGTTGGTATGTGGTGCTGAGGATTGAACCCGGGCTGCACGCATGCCAGGCAAGCGCGCTACCGCTTGAGCCACATCCCCAGCCCCTCTAAATGTAATTTCAACTTGTTGGTGCTACTGATCATCTGGCCATTGGCATCTTGCTATATCTCACATATTCTTTTGCTTAATTTGGTAACTTCTTGTACTGTGTTCTCACAAATGCATTTAGGTACGGGGCCCGTCCTCTGTCTCCTTCCACCAGAATGCCAATTCTGGAAGGTCAGTGATTTTGTTTAGCTCACTGTCACATCTAGTGACATAGAATGTAGAACAGTATGTAGCCTGTTGAAGATGCCCAATAAATATTTATTAAGTGAATCAAATCAGTGCTGCTTCAAGCACTTGTGCAGTCTAAATAAATCCTTCTTCTTGGGAACACTGGGATAGTCAGTAATCTTTTCATTCTTCATTTCCGGGGTGTCCATGACATAGTAAAATTTACATATGTTTACTATGTTTACTAGCTACATACAGTCTGAATTTTAAAATCAAATTTAACTCAAGATTGTGTTCAGTTTTGACACGGAAGAGCTCCAACCTACAGATCCTCCTGGCCCTTTCCTTTCCTTGATGTGTACGCCCTGAACCCTTTCTTTAGTCTGTGTTTAATCTTCCTAGTATCTTCTCTCAGCCTTCAGACCCAAAGGGTGGGGGTAAAGCCAGCAAACTTTGGCTGCTTACACATCCTATCTGTGCCCTTATTATTTGGCGTGTGCCTCAGTGTGACTCTCCATGGGGATAGCAATCCCAGTACCCCCTTAAGGAGTTGTGAAAACTAAATGAGATAAAATATATGCACAGCACATAGGTGCTCAATACATGCTAAATATTAATGTTAATGTCCTGATCCTTCATTCTTGCCTTAAATCCTTTATAATATTCCTGTGCCCACATTTGTTGCTGAAGGGGGTTGAGATCATCTGTGGCTGGTGGTGTTACCCGCAGCACCACTCATTTTCTTAGATGAGTGTCATGTGATGTTCCAGCAGCATCACAAGGGTAGGATGGCCTGGGCCTCCTCCTCCTGTCTCTCTTGTTTTCAATGTCTCCTCCTGTCTCTCCTGAATTGAGAATCCCAAGCTAAGAGCATGAGTTGGGGATGGTGGGGAGGTTTCATGGGTCTAGTTATCATCAACACCTTCTGGGAACTGTACCTTCCAAGAAATTTCTTGGAACTAGTCTCCCAAACACCCCAGAATGTGAAGCATCTTAGCAGCTGATTGTTGTTAAACCACCTCCTCAGCTTTCTCTGGAGAAAGGAAGGGATTTTCAAAGTGGATCCATTTTTAGCTCTATAATTATCAGAAAATGTGTTCCTTGGGTAATTGTCTGAACTGCAGGATGCTGGTGTCGACTTGTGCTTATGATTCATTTTTCTGTAGCAAGAGCCACTTGCTTCGTGCAAGGCTGTCCCCACCAGGGCCTGTCGTAAGGGTTTGGGAGAGGGACACATCATGGAAGGTTTGATGGATGTTTTTAGGCACATAAGGGGTTCTTGCGGGGCGAAGACTGCCAAGGGGCCTCCTGTTGCATTTGCAAGTTGAGGGAATGGTTCCAGGGAAGGAGTTGAAGTGCAAGTCCAAATGAGGGGCAGGAGAAACTTGCTTTAAGCTGTGATGATCAAACCTTGGCATTGGTTGCCCTGGGGGAAGGGGGGTGGCTAGGAAATGCGCACACTCCTTAGACCAAGTCAGACGAGCTCATGGCTCTGAGATGATTTGAGCTAGACTGAGCATGCCCAAGTGGGGGACAACCTTATTGTCTAGTTGGGGATGTCCCTTTTTGCTTGACAATTCTGGGGTTCTCTATTCCATGTCCCAATTTCTCCTAGAATGTATCTGGTTTCACTGCAGATTTTCTGGCATTCATGGGTGGAAAAGGGTCTCGTGGAGGATATTTTTCATTCTCCATTAAGCATTCTCATAGAGACGTGGAGGGGGTAGAGGAGGAGGAGCTGGTGAGAATTAGGGGTTGAGTTCACTGGGGAGGATGGAGGCACGGGGGGGCGCAGGTGCTCCAGGTTTGATGCTGGAAAGGACACAGTGGTGATAAGTCCTCAGGTGCTCCCACTAATGGCCACCTATGCCTGTCGCCCTTTTAAGCCATGCCCCTGTGGTAGAAAGAGGTCATATAGTGAAGCTGTGAGGAGCTGCCTGCATCCATTGCAAAAATTCCATAATGTGGTTCTAAAAGCAGGGGTCAGAGGGGACAACGGGAAAGAGATATGACACTTTCACAGTGAAAAGTCAGTTCTGTTCAGTGAGATGATCGCATGGCTAACCCATTGATGTGAGGAGGATAAGAGGCATGGGGAGCCCCCCTGAGCAGATCCAGGGCTCAGAGCCATGCCCACTAGCTCTGGCGAGCCCATGGATCCTTTAGACATGCGCAAGTATAAGGGACTGGTGTTTTAAGGCACTGAATTTTGGAGTGAGTTATTTTATAACATTATTGTGGCAATAGCTATATTAGTCAGCTTTCTGTCACTGGAGAATACCTGAGGTAATTAACATCTAGAGAGAAAAGGGTTATTTTGACTCATGGTTCTGGAGTTCAAGATTGAGTGGCTTCATATCTTTGGACTTCCAGCAAGGGCAGCATGTCCTGGCAGGAGCTCATGGTGGGGCGAACCACTCACCTCATGAGCCAGGAAACAAGAGACAGAGAAGAGACAGGGTCCTGAAATTCCCTTCAAGGGCACACCCCCATGACCTGAGGACCTCCCGTTAGGCCCCATATTCTAAATGTTCCACCACCTCCGAATAGCACCACCCTGGGACCAAACCTTTAACACTTGGGCCTTCAGGGAACTGTCAAGGTCCAAACTATAGCAATGGTAAACTTGATATCATTAGCATGTGCCACTTTTATAAGGGGGAACATCTTTCTTTTTAAAGCAATGTTATGTTATGTTATGCCAAAGTTCAGTCATTTGTTGATTCTATAAATTTATAAATAGATGGGTTTAAATTCCATCCCAATTTATTTGACCTAAGTGGGAGCTACTAAATGCATTTCTATACCAGAACCAGAACCTCAAGAAAGATCCATGTTCTTCTGGTTGTACATGATATACAATCACACCAGTCGTGTAGTCATATATGTACATGGGGTAATAATGTCTGATTCATTCTACTATCCTTCCTATTCCCATACCCTCCCCTGCCTTTACTTCTCTCTACCTAATGCAAAGTAACTGTATTCTTCCCTAGCCCCATCCCCCTTTATTGTGAATTAGTATCTGCATAACAGAGAAAATATCTGGACTTTGGTTTTTTTGGATTGGCTTATTTCACTTAGCACGGGATATTTTCCAGCTCCATCCATTTACCGGCAAATGCCATAATTTCAAGCAGAAGAATGAGAAACTATACTCCATTTAGGTATGATGTGTCAAAGTGCATTTTACTGTCATGTGTAATTAATTAGAACAAATAAAAAAGAAAGTGCTATAAAGTAAAAATCTATAAGCAAAAAATGGATAGTTTTATATTATGTGAATTTTGCTTCAATAAAAGTAACATTTTGAGCATGCAATTAATTAATGCCTAGTTAACAGACTGCTTGAATGATAGTAGGCATTCATTGAGAAAAATAAAGAAAGAAGAAAAGAAAGAACAAACGAACCATGTTGCTTTGGTGCATAATATTTGTCATGCATTAACTATGTAAGAATGGGGAAGATGGTACCTTCTCTCTAGCTACAGCATTCCTTGCCACAAAAGTGATTGCGATTGTCTTGGTTTCAAAGCTGTTAGTACAGTCTTCCTGCAGGGCTCTGGAGGGAAAGGAGTATTTTAAAGGCAAGACATAATGCAGTAAAAAGGGACACATAAATTCAGAGGCAGTTGTGTGGAATGCCTAGAGAGACCATCCCTGATGCAGAGAAGTCTTCCAGATTAGAATTCTCTTTCCTTGGGGTATTTCTACACCGTGACAATAATAATAGCTGTTTACATTTCTTGAGTGACTACTGTAATCTTTAAAAAAGTAGTAACTCTTTTAATCCCCAGAACAATCCTAAAAGTAGTCTCTATTAATGGTCCCACTGAACAGTTAAGGAAATTGAGGCATAGAGGTTAGTATATATCCCAGGGTCTCACAGTTCATAAGTGATAGATGTGGGATCTGAAGGAGAGATGATCTGATAAGACTCCACATTTTTTATTATTATTTTTTAATTGTGGATGGACATAACTTTATTTTATTTATTTTTATGTGGTGCTGAGGATCTAACCAATGTATACATGTTTTAGACAAGGGTTCTACCACTGAGCCATAATCCCAGCCCCCCCAAGAGCCTACATTTTAAATCTCCACATTATGGAGGAAATTATTAGTTCTCTTTGAAACACACTCCCTAAGGACCACCACTATAGGAATACGGCGCAGCTATTTTAAAGGGAAGATACAAATCCTGAAAGCCACCTATGGCCTCAGGGACCATATCTTATTCTTTACTCACCACAGATGGGACCAAGTGGATTCCCTTAAGCCTCCTTTCTAATTCTCTTTAACTTCTTGGTAGGATAGTTCACCCCTGAAGGGAATGTTTAAGAAAAGTAAAAATATCCTGGAACAAAACTTACAACTGGTTCAGACACCATGTCTCATGTATAATTTATTTTCAGATGCTTTCTGAGGCAGACTCTTTGTTAGTCAGAGGGAAAGGTGGAACATTTTCCTCTCTGAGTAAATAGCAGTGCTGTCATGGGGTTGCTGAACCGGAAGCTGGCGGGGGCCAGAGACTGGGCCTGTCCTCACTTCACTTCTCTCCCAGGGCTGCAGCAGGGGACATGAAGGGCTTGTCGAACCAGTCCCTAACAAGTAAGAGGGCACTGGCTTTTCACTGCTATCTAGATAGCTGCTGGGTCCTCTCCTTCTGTTGCTACCACTGTAAGGCATCAAATCAGCTTACCACAAATGCCATGTTGTGTTTCTCATGAGTCCAGGGTCATCTGGTTGGTTCTGTGGGCCTTGGCTTGGGCCAGGGGTAGAGGAACATTCTTCTGGTCTCTGCTGGGGCTCATTTGCATATTTGGTGGTCACATATATAAACTAGCTAATCTAGTTTGGCCTCTGCTGGGAGGTTGACCTCTGCTGGGATATTGGCCTCTGCTCCACATCTCATCCTCCTGTGGCCACCCCAGGCTTGTTTCTACTTCATAGAGGAGAAGTGGAAAAGCACAAGAGATTTTTTTTTCAAGCTTCAGTCTGCATCAAATCTACTAGTGTTCTGTTGGCTGAAGCAAGTCATGAGGCCATACCCAGGGTCTGAGTGGGAGGGACTACACAGTTACAGGGCAAAGTATATAGATAGTCTTCAGGGAAACGTTGGTTTCCTTATTGTGGAAATTCACCTGCTAGCATAGCACCAGGAGGCAGCCAACAGAGCCTGCCATTCTTTTCTATGTGTCCTTAGTGGACCTGGTGGTTTCTAGTCTTTTGTATATTAGAGTCCCTTGTGGAGCATTTTTAACACACATCTGCTGAAGACCCACATCCAGCAAGTTCTGTTCCAGGAAGTCTTGGAAAGATCTAGGTATCTGTATTTTGAAAAAGTCCCATGGGTAGCCAGGGTAGGGAGACCATGATGGATGATTGGAATGTTTGGTGGATGTACTGGTGATTCATAAGCAGCTCCCAGAAAAGCTCCCTGTGGTCTGGAGAGTTAGATCTGTTGAGGGAGAAAGGAAAAGAAGAGCTTCAACCAAGAGAAGCTGACAGTAAGTAGGCACTGTGGCCAGCTGCTAACTCCTTTGGAGGCGGCCCAGGAGAAGCAGAGCCCTGGGCTCCATGGGGCATCTCCACATCCTGCTGTGCTGTGGCCCTGTGTGGAGAGAACAACTTCTCACCCCAAGATTGACAGAAAGTTGGCTTTGAGATAGATCAACGTGCAACTGGGACCCCCCAGCCTCAGAAAGGGAAGAAGTCCATCAACCTTGGAGGTAGTGGGAGGAGAAACCCTGAAACTATCCATGAATGTAGGATGGAGTATTGAGAGTGGTCTATACACATTTGGGTAGATTATTAAATCCACAGATCCTGAAATATAGATTCCTCTCCACCCATGATGGTTAATTCTATGTGTCAAGTTGGCCAGGCCATGGTCAAACATTATTCTGGATGTTTTTGTGGTGGTGTTTGGATGAGATTGACAATTAAATGGGTGGATTTTGAATAAAGCAGATCATCCTGTTCAGCTCATTTTCTGTTGATATAACAGAACACTTGAGGCTGGATAATTGGTAAAGAAAATAGGTTTCTTTTGGCTCATGGTCTTGGAGGCTAGAAATACCAAGAGCATGCATCGGCATACATTCAGCTTTCTGGTAAGGGTCTCATGCTGTTTCAACTCACGATAGAAAGAAGAAGGTCAGGTGAGTATATGCAGAATACAGAAAACATAAAGGGTAACTTTGCCATATAATAGCCCACTCATGTAGTAACGATTCCTGTTCTTCTGGGTGAACTACATTAATTCCTTCTTGATCTAAACACCTCTGAAAGGCCCCACCACCTGTTAGTACCATTACCTTGGGCAATTAAATTTCAGCTTGGGCAATTAAATTTCAGCAGGGATGACCACATCTGATTGACAACACCCTCTGTAGTGTGGGTGGGCCTCATCCAATCTGTTGAAGGCCTTAATAGAACAAAAAGACTGACTTCTCCTGAGCAAGAGGGAATTCTGCAGCAGATATCAACTGTAACACCAGTTCTTGCTGAGGTTTCCAGCCTGCCACCATGCAGATTCTGGACTTACCAATTACAATCGTGTGATCTAATTCCTTACAATCAACCTCTCACTCTGTCTTTCTTTCTTAGGGAAGAATTCAGCCAGCAGAGCAGCCAGTGCAGGGCACACAGGTACTGATGTAGTCCCTGGAACTTCAAGGGCAGTTAGAGGAGAAAACACAAGTTGAGTTCTATTAGATGGAACCTAGAGGAAGCTGGACATGGTGAGGGAAGGAGGGAGATAAGAAGTCCTGGGGTCAGCCTTGATGGGACACACTGAGTACCCATCTGAATCCGTTCATTCATTCAACTGGAATCCATTTAGCTCTTACATCTACACAGTCCTGTATTATGTGCTGTGGGGTGTGTGTGTGTGTGTGTGTGTGTGTGTGTGTGTGTGTGTGTGTGAGATAGGTTGGTTGTGAAGGCATGCTCAGGCCAGTTAAAAGAGAGTTTGCTTTTTCTCAGCATGCCTGCCTGAGAGTCCCTCAAAGCCCTGATCACATGAAGCCGTACATGGTGGTTGCCTGTACCCATGCATCACACATTTGTAATCTCAAAGGCAGGAATCGTGTCCTCTTTGTTTCTGTACCTGCTGCATTACCTAGCAGATTCTGATGTATGTTAATTCGATAAACGGATTAATGAACATGAGACCAGCAACCACATAATCCCACTAACTATCATTTCCATAATGCATGAGGCAGAATTTTCACTGCTGAGCATGCAATTAAGACACGTGGAAGAGACCGAAGAAAGGTCAATGGCAGGTGTGATATACTTTGTCCCACAGAGCATCCCTCAATCCCCATGGGTGAGCATTGTAATGGATGTAGTTAGAGTTCTGGTTTCCATCCTTGGCTGTACATTAAAAATACCTGGAGAGCTTAAAAAATATGGTTGCCTGGGTCCCACCCCTGTGGTTTCTGATTTAATTGGTCTGGAGCCCAGCCCGGGTCCTGGGATTTTAACAACTCCCTGGGTGATTCTAATGTGCAGCCAGACTGCGAATCACGGAGTTGAAGGGTAGGCAGGCTTCAGCCACACAGGTGGGGAGGCATTTTCACTCTCTCTGTCCCCAGGGTATGATTTAGAGAGCCATCATTTTCTAAATGGCACTGGAGTAAAAGCAATAATTTGCCCACGGGGGCCAGAGTGGACTGCAGAAGTCAGAGCCTCACTTCCGGGGGGATGGTCGGCCCAGCAGGATGACTCGTCTCAGACAACACAGGGACAGCTTGTTTTTCTTGGAGCAAACTTTGCTTCCAGATGAGCCCCCAAATTCTGTTTTTCAAACCCCCAGATGTTTACCCTTCCAGATCCTCATTCTTGCCCTTTTTTCAAATTGCTGAAGAAGCAGGAAACATTTGTAAGTTATGTTTCTGGGCCACAAAATGAGCCCATCTTACCAAATCCTAATACCCTCTTATTCTTGGCTGCTTTACCCAGTCTTTGCCTCTCACCATCTCCAACTCCTCTGCCCCTCCCTAAAGCTAAACCCAGGCATCAGCCTGTAGTGAGAAAGAGGCTGCAGAGAGAGCCCTGGAACGTGGATGAGAATTCCTTTGGGCCCCAACTTGTGCTAAATTGATTTGCTTGCTCCAGATGTATCTTCTCCCCAAGGAAAAGCTGCATCTCCAAGTTATCATGCTGGCTCTATTTGCAACTTGTATGGGACTTGTTATTCTTTAAGCAATTTAGGGCATTGGTCCTCTTCCAGCACCAGCTTCCATTGGCTCCGATTCCTAAACTGTCTCTGTGGCACAGACAATTATACAACACATGGAGTTTTGTTTCATTAGGGTAAGACCCAGCAATAGACAAGAAAACGCACTGAATAACTTAAATGTGCTATACAAATGCAAAGTGCCATTATTATAAGGGGACAGAAAAACCATACTGTTCCCTTTCTGTGTCTGCCAAATGGTCAGAGCAGTGATGAAATCCTGGACAATGATCATCGGTTATAGCACAGGGAGGTGGGCGGGGAACACGCCTCACCAGAACAGCTCTGCCATTGTAGCCCTTTGGTGGTGACATCACTGCTGTTACCACTCAGCACATCAGCAAAAGGTAGTGCCAATGTTGCTGGTGTCCTGGTGGGAACCAAATCAAGAAGCCACTTGGGCAAGTTCCTGACCTCATTTAACCTCATTACTTTTTTAAAGACTGTCTCTGCGTACCATCACACTCTGGGGCTTAGGACTTCAACATAGGAATTTGTTGGAGCGGGGAAGATGTGGTCCAGATTACATGAGCAGGAGGCGTTAAGGATGTGATCAATGATACATCTTCTGAGAGGGCCAGTAAAAGCCTCTGCATGTACTAGACTTGAATAGGTACCACTTCCAGTGTTTTTGATAGGGATGATGTCACCTGGTGATAGAAACCAAGAATGGTGGATGTTGGGTTGTTCTGGTTACTGATAAAGTAATTCAGTGCACAAATATTCCCAACTCTAAAAGGAAGGCAGGTGTGGAAGGGAAAAGTCAGAAGGTAGACTACTTTGTGAAATGTTTGCTTTCCTCAGCAGACTGCAGAGTCAGTGGGGGCATTGACTGTGAGTCTTGTTCACTGCTCAGTGCTTTGCCGAGAAAGCAGCACGTGGCTGGTTAAGGCTTTGTGGACAGAGAGAGTGAACGAGGGAGTGAGTGAGTAGAACAAACTCCATAGTGGCTGCACCGGGCACTTTTCCCAAATATTCTTATAATGCCCTTTGAGATGGGGGAGCTGGGGCTCTGAGGGGTTACACTCTCGCCTTGGTCCCTAACAACAGTTATTCATTACAGTTTACTGATTCTGGATTCAATTTGGCTTCTGCTCCCCAAATGCCTGCCCTTTCTAGTAGTCTCTGAGCCTCCATGCAAGGGGTAAAGACATAATCCCCTACTTTCTCCAGACATTTCAACATCTTCAGGGTTTTCAGAAGACACTCAGTGCCACCCTGGACATAGCAGTTTTTATCCAGTCCCACAGTCTTCTGCCAGGCACACAGAGAGAAGTCCCTTCTCTAATCAGACTACCTACCATCCCTTAGTTAATGGAGTTTCACCCTCCAAGTCAGAAATGAGATAAAAGGTTTTGAACAAAAGCATCTTCTCAATTTTAAGAGACTGGGGAAACTGTCTTGGGAGAAAGAGCCTGTGAGGACACGATGCCCCTTAGGCTGCCCCTCTGGGGAGCTGTTTTAGTCACGCATGGCCACCCTGATTCCATTCCCTAGACTGCAGGGTGGGGAGGACTCTTAGACATCAGACATTTATTGTCTCTCAGTTTGGGAGGCTGGAAGTACCAGACCCAGGTATCTGCAGGGTTGGTCCCTTCTGAGGCTCCCCTCATTGGATTTCGGATGGTGTCTTTTCCTTGTAGCTTTTCATGACTTGTCTTTCTTTTGTGTCATCATTTCCTCTTCTTATAAGGACACCAGTCATATTGGATTAAGATCCTCCATAATGACTTCACTTAACCTTAATTAACTTTTAATACTTGGCTCAAAGTTATTCCCAGATGAAGGAAAACCAAGAGAATCCATGATTAGCAAAGGAATCAAAAGGAGGTCCTCAAAACAGGAGGTAAATGACAAAAGATGGGATAATAGTGTCATGGAGGAAGACATGTCTCTAGAGAAGGAGCTCCTGGGGACAAGGGGAAATTTGACTCAGCATCAGCAGAGTTCTTGGCTACATGATGGAAACGAATTTCAGCATGCTCCAAAGGTATAGACAGAGGTTTATTTTGTAGATACATATTCAGAGAGAATGCGGGCTACCTCCAGAAGGAGAGAGAGCCACCCATTGGTGTGGGATGTATTATAGGGGGTCAGCTACTGGGGTCTGGACTAGAGATGGAGCCAGGGTGGAACCTCACAGTTTTGTACTGGTTTTCCCTGCCTCTGCACATTGCCTGCATGTTACAAGGGCATAGGTCAAGGACACCAGCCGAGGGCCAGTCGCTGAGGAGTTGCAATTGTTCATTGATGTTTCCTGTATTTCAATGGTTCCCGGGGCACTTCCTTTGAGCCTAGTATCTCAAATTCCTATCTCATATAGATATCAGGAAGGAAGAGCAAATAATGGAAAGAATAAAAGTATGTGTAATCAGAAGATTTTCCTTCTTCTGTTAAATACATGAATAAAAGACCTTGACTCCTAATACCTCAAGATGAATTTGGGGGGAGGGGGCATGAGACAACCCATGGGAGGATGCATGCGCCAGGAAAGACTTTTTTTGGAAACAACACCCCCTTGGATAAAGGGAGGTGGACTCAGTGGTGCATGCCTGAAATCCCAGCTACTGGAGAGGCTAAGGCAGGAGGATCAATAAAAAGGACTGGGGATGTAGCATTGCCTAGCATGTGTGAGGCCCTGGGTTCAACCCCTGGTACTAAAGGAAAAAAATAAAAAGGCAATGCTTGGATGAAAGGAGACGCATTGGTCTATCCTTGAATGCTAATTCTGCTCCTTGGCAAATAGGGTCAATAGTGAACTCCTGGGTTTGGATTTCTTGCATTTCCCCATCATCACAGGTGTCATTCAGAAAAGAGGGAGCTGTTTGTCAGAATAAAAAGCAAACTTATTGTGAGCAAAGTCTGTGAAGAATTTCCCCCATCATTGTCTAGAGGAGGCAGCACAAACAAAAGGAACTGGGCTATGCTTCTTGCAATCACACTCCTTTCAGGGAGCAGCACGCAGAGCCAGTCACCCACGCCTAGATGGTTAACTTAGCACATTTGACAAAGCATGGGTCATTCATCATCTTAATTAGCTCCAGTTCCTGTCTCCCCAGGAGGCACAGGGTCAGGACCAAACCCACGTACACAGATATGAGCTTCCACAGAAGTGCCAATTGCTGAGTGGGGCTGAAGTTATATAATTATTGTAACTATTTTTGTTTATAGGACATCCCTTCCCAGGAGATCCCAGGCATGATGCTGCCCAGAAGTTGTCACTTGGTAGCAGGAATGCATGACCCATTCTGGAGCTGAAGGAAATCATAAAGAACACTGACCACTCAGAATATTCTGCAGGATGTGCCAAAGAAGTCATTCCTGCAGAAGCTTCTGGGAGGCCAGTGAGGGGGTCACTATTGTATATAGAAGGTGAAAAGGGGACTTAGATTCTTTTCCTTTGCTGGAGGAAGCAAAGTTACCTAGACCTGGAAGATAGGTCGTCAATGCAGTCTTAACCCATCTGTGCTGCTGTAACAAAACACTGGGTGGCTTAAATAACAAACATTTAGTTCTCACCGTTCTGGAGGTGGAAGTCCGAGAACAGGACACCAGAAGGGGCTCTATTAAGTGAGACAGTCTAGTCAAGCACTTTGTGTAGCATCTGACATATTATATGCCTTATAAAGTAATTCAATAAGAGATGTTATGGAAAAATTTTAGCCATTCTCATGTGTTCAATGCTGTGACCCTCCCCCTGCTGATTCAGGGGTAAGATTTCAGCTTACTGATGTGGACATCATTGGGATTCCCCCACCACCACCTATTTTTTTCATAAACAATTTATTCCATAATTCTCAGAATACATAGTACTTACAGATAGTTTTTAATATGGAAATTTACTCTGTGTCTTTTTATATAATCTGAGTAAACACAGGAAATAAGGAATATCTTTTCCATACTCTTAAACATATTGATAGATGGAAAAATTATCATTAGGGTCCCATTTAGCTTTCAGCATGAAAGTATATGTGATGTGTGTATGCATATATACATATACTTTCATATAACATATGTGATACACATATGTGTGTGTGTGTGTATATATATATATATATATATATATATATATATACACACACATATATATCAGTTTTTCATCACTGTGATTAAAATACCCAAAAAGAAACACCTAGAAGAGAAATGTTCATTGTTCCTCATGGCTTCTCAGGTTCAGTCTATGGTCAGCCAACTCCATTGCTCTGAGCCTGAGGTGAGACAGAAAGTCATAGCTAAAGGATAGGGTGAAGGAAGGCAGCATACTTCATGGTGGCCGGGAAACAGAAATACAGGGAGAGAGGAGCGAGGGGACAAGACGCAATCCCCAAGAGCATGTCCCAGCAAACGACCCCCTTTAGCCATCCCACCTTTCTATGATTATCACTCAGTCCATTCAAACTAGGATGCACTGATTAGGTTACAGTCTCATAGTCTATCAGTTCACCTCTTAACTTATCCACCTTAGTATAGAAACTTTTGGGGGATATCTCATATTCAAGCCATGGTATTTCATCCTTGACCCCTCAAAGCATCTCACAATGTAAAATGCATTTAGTTTATAGTCAAGAGCCTTTACAGTCATCACAGTCCAGCATGGCCTCAAAATCAAGTCCTAAGTCTCATCTGAGACTCACAGCCAACTCTTGACTATGATCCTGCAAAAATAAAAAAACTAGATACATATGTACAATATACAGTGTTGCAGAGCAAGCATTCCCTTTTCAAAAGGGAGAAATAGGGTCATAGAAAGAAGGGATGGAAACAAAACAAGATCAAAACCTCACTGGGCAAACAGGTATCATAAATTTATAACATCTAGAATACATGGAGGTGAGATGAGTTCTCTAAAGGGATTGGGCAGTCCTTTGACTTTGGCCTTGCTAGTTGCAGTGTACGGGGAAAAGGAGTGGCAGAGAGATTAAGTAATATAAGCGAGTACACTCAAAGCCAGAATTTGAATCCAGGTCTTATCCCAGAGCTTGCTCTTTGGCTTTCCTTTATTAATTTTTAAAATTTATAAAAGTAGTTGAGTGAAATTGTGAAGAAAGGAAAATAAACTCCTGCTAGTTTTGTGGATGTACCGTAAGCTATAAAACTTATAGCCACAGTACATAATCAGTGCTTAGTTAAGATGGAAAAGGCACGAAATAATAGGGCTGGATACCATGGGAGGTTTCAGGCATCCATAGAGGGTCTTGGAACATATCTCCTGAGAATAAGGGTGGGGGAATGCTGTAACTGGTTTCTTTCTCCCTGTGCCATTACATCATGGATACTCCAATAGGTCAAAAGCTATAGATGTCTCTTAAAAATGATTGCACAAACTTACATAGTATTCCATAGTACACACAAAATTTTCAGTAATTTACATATTTATAGACATTATGTGTTTTCAGTTTTGTTTAGTTGGCCCCTACCAGCAAACTTGCAAAACCATTTTTTTTGTGTGTGTCCTCCTATCCCAAGAAGTAAGATTGTAAGGCTAGAATTTGTACTTTTTAAAAAATTGCCAATTACTTTCCCAATAAGTTTGAAGCAATTTGTATTCCAATCAGCACTGTAAAAGGGTGTCTATTTCCCTATACAGCATCATCAATGACTAGATGGTCTTGGGGGCCCCTGCAGCCTGGTTCGTTGCAGAGGGAGGCACCCTAGGCTCCCCAGCTAGACACAGAATTGAGCTGTCAGAAATTTGTCCTCACAGATTGGCATTCCTCAAATCTCAGCACCACATTCAAATCTTTGGGGGCTAAGGAGGGTGGCTTCTAAAACCCAGGGATCCCATCCCCAGTCTCACCTAGTTAGTCAAAGAAGCATGTGTTTTCAAAAGCTCCCTAGGGGTGGATTTTGAATGGCCTGCTGAGGTGGAGACTTCTGCTGGAGCCCATGCAGACACCAGGGCCTGACTTCCCACTCCTTTCCCTTCCCTCGCTGTCCTGCCCCCTCCATCCTTGAGCATCTCCTATGGGTCAGTGGAAACTTTCCTCAATTGGAAGCTTCAGGAATTCTCCTTCAGCCAACAGCCCCTCCTTCTCCTTCTGGGCCTACAGAAACCCACCGGTTGTAAGGGTTTACTTTTAATTTCCATGCCCAAACCTCATTACCTAATTGGAAACTCAGGAGGTCAGGCCTGGGCCTCAGCATTTTATGCATGCCACCAAGAGCAGGCAGGGGCAGAGCACTGCCCTGTTTCTTTCCACAGCTGGAGACTCCTCTGACTTCTTAAGGCCCCCTGATTACAACTGGTCAAAGCCTATTTCCATCGTGGGAAGGTCAGGAGACTTTCGAGAAGCCAATGATCTGGTGTCTTTGCATCCCATATGGCTCTGTGCACTGAAGAGGAGAGGTGAAAGCCAACCTCCAGATCAGCCACCAAGTCACCAAGGGCGGCTTGTACGTGCTAAGGAATGTGAACGATGAAGCTAGCTTTGCAGACAGCCTCAAGCCTTGCTGTACATAAGACTCATCTAGAGGAAGTTTTAAAAATCCTGATGCCTAGAATTTATCCCTAACAGATTAAGTCAGAATATCTGGGCATGGGACTCAGCATTAGTATTTTTTAAAACTCCCCAAGCAATCACAGTGTGCAGCCAAATTGGAAAGACAGTGCCCCAAAGAGCACTTTACAAATGTTAGAACTGCACTTTTAATCGTTCTGTGGACCGGCAATGATAATGGCCAGTTACTGATTTCCTATTAGCACAAGTTCCTTGACCTGCGTGGTTGACTCTTTTAAGTATCCCCACCTGGTTCTTGAACTAAGAGTTTCTGAAACAATTTGTTTCCTAAAAGATGAAAGTTCATCCTTTTTCACAAGGCAAAAATATTCCTAGTATTTTTAAGCAGAGGGACTATTTCCGGGTTCTGTAGGGGTCTAGTAGTCCTACCACCAGCCACCACCAGCTGGATCAGCAGAGGGTGGATATTTAGGCAGAACGAGGCAAGCTCCTGAATGCCCTTCCCCTCCCTTCCCCTCAGTGCACCGAGTCGCTGCTGCCCAGTAGGCTTTCCTCATTGGTCTCTGGTGCAGTCTAAGTCAGGGTGAGTGAAGGATGGCAGTGAAACCAGTGCTGCCCAGGCCATCGATGAGGCCAGCTTAATGAGCTGCACTGTGTCCACCGTCTGTATGCCTCTCAGGGTGAACCTGAAGTAAAATGAGGGCTTAGATGGCTACTCAGAAGGCAGCCACATGGGTTACACCTACAGTGCCCACTGTGGGTGCCAAGGGGCAGGGTGGCAGGTGAAAGAGTGGCTGGTGTGTGTCCTTATGAGGTGAGGAAACTGGTATCCCCTACACAGCAGGACACTGCTGAGACTTGCAAGAGAGTCCTGGTCTTCAAAGAAGAGTGCATACCTGTCCCTTCTCTCTTAAAAGCAGCAGCTGGGTCAGAAGGTGTTTATCAAGGGCGTGTGGCTCTGCAGGATCCTAAAGGCTCTCACAGCTAGCAGGGGACTTTCTGCAAGGGTTAAAGTCAGCAGTAGATAATATGATGCAGGATTATTCACATTTGTATCCCCTGGGGATGCTTTATAACTCAGGGATCCAGAAGCAAGGTCCCACTCCCACAGAGTCTCTCTCAACTTTTTCTTTTGAAAAATATCAAGTGCAAGGGAATGTTGAAAGAATAGAATAATGAACACCGATAGAGCTTTACTAAAATTCTTCACTTTTATCAGCACGCTGTTTGCTTTATCAGCTTCCCAGACCAATGTATGTTGGACCATATATAATTGTACACGTCATGGATCTTCATCCTTAAATACATACTCACTCAACCACAATACCATTATTACACCCAAGAACTGGTTATAATGATGATAACTTATTGTACTTCATATTCACATTTTTCTTATTTTTCCAATAATATTTCTTATAGTTTTTTTTTAAAAATTCAGGGCCTAATCAAGGATCATACATTACATGTAGATGTCATGTTTCCCAGAGTCTCCTTTAATCTAGAACAGTCTGTCCAATCTTTTAAAATGACATTGACCTTTTTGAAGAGTCCCTGAATGTGGACAGATTTCAAAAGTTCCCCAGATATTTCCAGGGTGCAGTAGGGTTGAGAAGCACTTCAATAGAGGACTGTGTATTTTGTTTACCCCATATAAATATTTATATGTAAAAATAAGCATACAGGATGCTGGCCTGGGGGCTGCCTCTCCCAGCTTCCCCTGATGCTTCCACTCTTTGGAAGAGCCCCAGTTTGCATGTGACTTCCATGCATGGCCCTGGCCCCCATCATATTTGTTATTAATTATTCACAGTCACAAGCCACTCTGATCCCTGCTTTTCCTAGTAAGTCCATTCCCTTAGGTCTCTGACAAGGCAGCATGTGGTGGAGCAAACCTTTTACCTCATGACCCAGGAAGCAAAAAAAAGGAAGAAGAAGAGACCAGGGCCCCAAAATCCCCTTTGAGGGCCTTCCCACAATGGCCTAAGCCCCGCCTCCTAAAGGTTCCCCCACCTCCCAGAAGCACCACCCTGACAAGTAAGCCTTTACCATATGGACCTTTGGGGACACTATCCATATTCAAACCATGGCAGTTCCCGTAGCATCATCTGCATTTTAACAAGATCTTCAGATGCACATTATTTTGAACATCATGGCCAATGAGTAACAGGGGTCCTGGACATCCCCTAGAATATTGCTGTTCCAGTGATCTATGGGCCAGCAACTTTGGCATCACCCGAGAGCTGTTATAAATGCAGAATCTCCTGTACCACCCAAATCTATGGGGTCATACATCTGCATTTTAACACGATCTTTATATGCCCATTATTTTGAGCGTCATGGCCAGCAAGAACCCTGGCTGCCAAATACAGAGCTGGTGAACTGTACCTGCTCATCAGGACCACCTATTGTATACAGCAGTGTAGGAAGGCACAGAAGGGAATGTTCTGCCCTTATTGTTATCCTGTCTTTATTGACCTGTTTTTCCTCTCTGCTGTGGAACCCCAGGCACTGCCAGAGACCATCCGAGTCCTCAAGAGTTCCCATCCTCTAACTACAGGATCCTTCCCCATTCAACTGTCCCCTGACTTACCTATTCCGGATCATCCTGCCTCCATGAGCTACCCCTAACTTCCTTTACCTTCCTTAAATTTCCCAACAATTCTATTTCCCTCTAATCCCTTCTTTCTCATCCACTTACACCCGCATCTCTCTAAACCTTCTTTCCTTTCTCAGGGCACTTCTGAGCCCATTCTTTTTTTTTTAAATTTTAAAATGAATTTTATTTACAGTTTTTCCAAGTGAAAAATCTGTAACAGAAGGTTATATTTCGCCATCTAAGTTAATGCCTAGCTTTATCTGACAGCATTATTGATGGTCTTTCTTGTTTTTGATGTCTCAGGTACAAAAGCTTAATAATAAAAAATAATAATCCCCGTACAAAACATACTGAGACCTCTGCTCTCCACATCAGTCTTGGGGTTATTAAATGATAATTATTACTATGACTTAATATCCATCCAATACTAACATACATTCTTATGCTAATCCGTGATTCAGTGTCCTTCTAACTCACACTGGAGCATATCTAAACCCACGCCCTCTCTTCCGAGGACCTTTTCTCTCTCAGCTCTTTTTCTCCCATCTTCAAATACATCTTATTTTCCTTGTTCTAAAAACATTTCATTGACCTTGGTAACCCTTCACGCTACCAACCCACACACTTCTTTCATAGATTGCCAAATTCTGGAAAGAGTCATTTGCACTTCTTGCCTGTTCTTCCTCACTCCTACTCATCTCAGAATCTCTTGCAATCTAGCAGATGTTCCTTTCATTCTGGTGAAACTGATATTTTGAAGGTCACCAGTGACGTCCCAATTACCATATCCAATAGACCGACTTCTTTGTTGGATTCCTCTCTGACCTCTCTGTAATATGACACTAGCACCTACTTCTTTTTGGTTTCCTGGGTGTGACAGTATCATAGTTTTCCTGTGATTTGTGCACATTCATCTCTGTCACTTTTTCATCTCCTTCTCTTCCTTTACACCCCAAATGCAGGTAGGTGTAGGCATCAGTTTTACCCTTGACCTTGTTTTCTTCTTGTTTCATACTAAGAGTTTCAAGTGATGGCCTGCGGGTCAGATACAGTCTTCAAATTTGTTTTGTTTGACCTATTTAGTATTTTAAGAATCTGAAAAACCTACACACACACACACACACACACACAAATCTGGATTTCAAGCTTCTTTTGAGAAAAAAATGCACAGGATCTGGCAATAGTGAATTCATCTTCTTCAAGACAGCAATTAGCTGAAGCTGGGTAGTTGATGATCCATTGGATGGGACGTTTGTCCTTCAGATCACCTCCTCTCCTTCCACTCTTGGTCTGTCTAGCGCCATGTGGGTTTGTAAGTAAGACTCTGCTCTCTCCAGAGTGTGTCTCCTCCAACACAGGAGATTGAGTCATCATTCCTTTTCTGTAGCCCCCAGACCCATTCTTCATATCTTTCGATCTCTTTATAATTCCAGGCAACAGAATCAACCCTATTGCACACTGGAAATATCGGGGGGGGGGAACTTTTGAAATCTATCCACAGTCAGGGACTCCTCAAAAAGTTCAATGTCATTTTAAAATGACTTTGGAATTGTAAAGAGATAGAAGGTTTTTAACCATTGATTGGGAATCTTCCTCTGTCTACTCCTTATGCCTCAAACTCACTATTGGGGGTAAGGAGGGCTCATGAATCACACTTCTCCATCAGTCTGAGTTTTAAACCAATATAGGATAGACAGTAGAGTCCAGATGAGGTTTTAAAATACAATGTCACATCCAGCCTGCTACATGAAAGGGATGGTGGCACCCTGCACCTTCAGGTACGGGAAAGAGAAAGAGTGAATATCAGAAAGGCATGGGCTCCGAGCTGGTGTTGCCGAGGAGGCAGGCTCTGCACCCTGGGCACAGGAGTCTGTTGCCTGCTTGTAGGAATCAGAAAGAGAATCCATGCAGCCTTGGGCATTCAGATCCCAGGCAACAGGGTTCCTCCCTATTACTCCCCCAACACGTCAGAGGATATTCCTGTATTGTGGGTTGAAGTAGGGATAATGAGAGAGGAATAGAGGGTCCTGGGTTCTCCCGAATTCAATCTGCCATAAACCCATCATTGCTTTAAAGCTGCTTTTTCACGCAGTGTGGTGAATTGAGACACCACCTTCCCAACACCACATGTGTTGCTGCTGGGTGGATTTCATCTTCCTAGTTCTCCATGAATCAATCCTTCTCCTCAAGGCCACTGATGGAATAGCTTTAACTCTCATTTTTTTTGCTGGGACTATCACAATGAATTCCTAGTTTCTCTTTCCCTCTCTTTCTTTGTCTCTTTGTGTTTGTTGGTTTGTTTTTGTTTTTGGGTTTTTTTTTTTGGGGGGGGGTCTTGGGTCGATTCCTTAGTCCTCTTTCCCATTCACCCTGCCCATTGCTGTTGGAATTATGATTTCCTTACCCTGAAGTCTCTGGATCCCAGTTTTAGAGAATGAATGACCAATAAAGGCTAAAGCATTGCTTCTAAGGCCTTCTGTGGTGTCCTCTGAATCTATCTTTTAGCCTTACTGACATCTGCTTCCTTTTGAACACTCATCTGCTTACCCAACATTTACTGAGTACCTACTATGTCACAGATTGTGCCAAGAGCACCATAGAGATACATAAGACACAGACTCTGCTTTGTGATTTCTTGTTCTATTTTATCACCTGGAATGTGTTCTCTTGGCTAAAATGCTATCTTTCAGTTTAACCCAGTTGCCTTCTCTTCACAAAACCTTCTCTATTCCACTAAACAAGATATAACCTCTGCCTTCCCTTTCCCCTCCACCTCCTTGTGTGACAATGCCTTGTTTTTCCCAACTGATCTGCCTTATCTGGCTACGTCTCCTTCACCCCTGAGCACTTGTGCAAACCTTGCACACATGAGGCACTCTAGAGGTGAGTGTCTATGAATCTGCATCTTCTCTGAAGTAGAAAATGGAACCAACCCAGGGAAAAAATGCTTTAGAACACAAATAAATTAAGCACGATCCTAGGTATTACTAAATATAGCTGTACAGAGACAAATATGTCATGATTAATTAGCAACACATTTGTGAGCCACCCACAATCCATTCTGAAACACAGCAGTATTTGAAAATTTTAAATAATGTTTCTTCATCTCTTCCTTTTTCATTCCTGCTACAGCCCGCATAAGTTTTTTTAATCTTTGTACTCTTAAGATCCAGAGGTTTCCTTATTGGTTTCTCTAAAACCAGATGCCAACCTTGGTTAACCCATTTATCACACTTCTACTGAATTATTTCTGCTAAGACTGTGGTGTGTGTGTTTCTCCCATGCATAGAGGCCTGTGACGACTCCTCCCTGCCTCAATTCTCCCAGTTGATCTTCATGACCCTCCCCTGGGACCTCTCCCAGGCTGCAGTCCTGCTCCTCACCTGCTAGAAACTGGGCCAGCCAGGCAACAGCCCCTCCATTTGGGGGCTCTACTTTCTCTAGATGATAAAGTCTTGCTAAAGCTTCGCCCCAACTTGCACAACATCTTCAATGACCATTTCAGGGAGGAGTAAGTCCTTCATTTAAAAAACCTGGATGCCTGTGTACAACATTTAAAATACAGATCCTTGCTATCTGTGGTGGTGCATACCTGTAATCCCAGCGACTTGGGAGGCAAAAGCAGGAGGATCATAAGTTCGAGGCCAGTCTTGGCAATAAGACCCTAAGCAAAGGAGTGAGACCCTGTCTCAAAATAAAAAATAAAATGGGCTGGAGATATAGCTCAGTGATGAAGCACCCCTGGGTTCAATCCCAGTACCAAAAAAATAATAATAATAAAATACAGATCCCCACACCCCACCCTCTTGAGATCTAGTGAAACTTGGAAGACTGCATTTTATGATGATCTACCAAAGAATTCTGATGTGAAAGAGTTTGGGGAACCAGTGAATCTTGGGACCCTATAATCACAAGATGTGGTCTCATGATGCTGTGTGTGTATATCTTCCCCATCTCTCCTTCTGAGCTGTATTCTTCCTAAAAGCAGGACTGTGTCATTAACTCATCTCTCTTTTGGATTACCTGGCAGGATATCTCACTCATGGTAATATGATAAGTTAGTGAGTAGGTGCTTGTAGAATGAATGAATGAATGAATGGTAGAAGGAACTTATAATGAAGCTAGGAGTTGAGAGTAAATGCACATAGGAAGCAAAGCTTTTAATTTCAATATTTTGTGCAAAATGCAGGTGATAATCAGACCTCTGGGGAGTCACTTTGAGAGTTTTTACTTTCAGGGTCAAAATATTCCTCCCAGATTGAATTATTTCCAGTTTGGGAAAATGCTCATCTTTATAAGAATTTTCAATATGTACCTTATTATTTGGTTGTTTCATTCTGGCTCTCTGATGATCAACTGGGTGTTTTTAAAATAGAACATTTCAGCTCTTGCAGAAACTGGTCCCTGAGGTTGCTCTGGCAACCACCTTGAAAACTCTGGAGAGCTTTATCCTAAGTTTCCAAACTTCTCAGGTCTTCTGGCTGGCATAGCATTTTCTACAGTGCCTTGATTGAAAGGTTGCCATTAAATAATCTTAATTAGTCAGCCAAATCACCTAAAACTATTTTTTAAAAAAATCCCAGCATGTTTAGTACCCTGGTGCATATGTATTTCTTGACTCTACTGTTTTTACACTCTAGATTCAGGGAAATATGATCTTCTGCAGCATGTTATCAAATGACACACTGCCTGGGAGACCCCCCCCCCCCCCCGCAGATCGTTTAAACCATAATCACTGCTCCTACAACTTCCAGGAAGTATCTCTGGTTTTATTGGAAAGCTAAACAGGGAAAACAACATTTATCTGCTGAGAAGTGTGTTTTGATTGTCACAGCCACAGTTGCACAGTTGCTAGGATTATTGCTGACCCCACATCTCTCGATTTGCTCCTTGAGTTTCTCCCGTGTGTATGTGGTATGTGCCGGTCCAGGCATGGGTACCAGTGGTCAGAGTGGTCAGAGCTTCAGTCCTGGTTAGTCACTAATGGACCTTGGGAAACTTACTTTGACTTTTCAGTTTCATACATCATAAAGTGGGGATCATAAAAGCATGTACTTTCTATACTGTTTCAAGGAATAAATGAGATAAGGCAGTAAAGCACTTAAGGTTGGGGCTGAATAAACATTAGCCATTATTTTTAATTATCAACCAGCTTATATGCACATAGTCCACTTTTATTGAAAGAAAGGAGGAAAAAAACATGAGCTATTTTTTAACCAGAATGAAATATATTTTAGTACTTTGCCCTCCCTGAGTTTTGTTCTTCTAGTATAAATGCAATTTTTAATTGACCTATAATACGCAGAATATGTTATATATCTTCTAAGAAGTCTCCATAAGGTCTGGCCTCTCTGAAATTAATCTGAAATTAAAGCAGTCTCTAGAAACTTAGAAGTCACATACAAGATGGTACCAGTAGTTCCTATTTTTGATTCTAATGTTTCTGGAATTTTCTATCAGAACGGTGTCACAAAAACATGTACTTTTGTACATCCCCGCTCTACCATACGCACCCCTTAAACTCACTGAGAATCACAGAATCACAGTCTGCATTTCTTTCTCTACTTATTGCTTGGCTGTTGGTGAAACCAAAGGCTCAACCCTGGACTTGTTCTTCATCTTGTCTCACTCTCCACTCTCCTTTACTCAGGAAATCTGAGTAAAGCCCAGGGTTTTCATTTACCACGTGATGGGAGACTTCTATGGCACTAATCCCATTCATGAGGGCTCCACTCTCAGGATCTAGTTACCTCTGGAAGGCCCCACTTCCTAACACCCTCACCTTGGAATTAGGAAGTTAACATGTGAATTTTGAGGGAGACATTTATTCCAC
Organism: Spermophilus citellus; assembly: GCF_964194105.1. Classification (NCBI taxonomy): domain Eukaryota; kingdom Metazoa; phylum Chordata; class Mammalia; order Rodentia; family Sciuridae; genus Spermophilus; species Spermophilus citellus. Next base: position 112,970,505 of record NC_138187.1, on the reverse strand, counting down.
TGCACTCTGTACCCTTGTAAGAGCCTGGACTGGCAAATCTACTTCCTTTGAACCTACAATGCGTATACTTTTATTTCACACCTGCCCGCATTCTACCTTGGTATATAGTCACTTAGGTGTTCAACCTACCTTCCCTTATGTCTTTGGGTCATTCTCATTGCTGGGCCTCCTGCCGTATTTAAGCTAGTGAGTTGAGTGCTCAGAGCTTGGAGAACTGAGTCAAATTCAACTGAATTGCACTGATTGTTCTTTGCCCAAGCCCTTCATGACCAATGGTACACACCTGTAAGGGATCAACCAGGACTGGGGCTACTGTTTGTGTATGTGGGACATATTGATTCTAAAGTGGGGTTGGACCCTCTGAACCCAAACCTTGCTAACTTCATGTTGAATTAGCACCATTTTTCAGTCTACTGAGATGGCTATTATGGTTTTTCGTAGTCAGAATGATTCTTGAGATATTGATAGCTATTTTTGAGTGGGGAAATGACCCGTTTATTTGCTGACTCAACAAAAAGCATGCACTGTATGTCAGATGCTGTTCTAGGCATTGAGGGTAAAGTCATGAACAGAAAGGCTGCCCTTGTGGAACATTCTGGTGTGGAAAATAGGCAATAAATAAGTAAATAAGTACATGCTTATATACTTCAGATAATGACAAGTACTCGACCTTCAAGTCATTAAAGCAAGTAAGGAGGGAGACACTATTAGATGGACAGAGAAGGCTCATCTGAGGAGGTGACCTTGAGTGGATTTTTGAATGTAGAGGTACTGGCCATGTGAATGTATGGAGATGGGTTCTTAGTCAGAGGCACTAGCATGAGCTAAGGCCCTGAGGTGGGAACAAACCTACTCGATTTGAGGAGCGAATGACAAGTGTGGCTGGAGTGGAGTGAAGTGTGGGGTCAGAATGGCCCAGAGGCCACATCATGAATATCCTGATAGGTCATTAAAAGGAGTTGGCTTTTATTCTAGGAGCAATGGGAAGACATTGCAGGGTTGAACAGAAAGGTGACATGATCTATTTATCTTTCAAAAAGATCACTTTGGTTACTGGGTGAAAATAGATCAGGGGTGCATACAGAAATAGAAGGGGATTGTGCTGGTTCCACCGAGAAGTGATGGAATCTGGAACTGGGTACAGGAGAAGGAGAAAGAGGTGACACTTCATGACTAAGTGACAGTTCCCTCCTCACATGGAAAACCTGTTCTTAAATTTGGGGGCAGAGGGTTTTGTTAAGCCTCTAGTGATTTGCCATAGTGATTCTCCAGACTCAGAGACTTCTGCGATTCTACTGGGGGAGATAAATTTCCCCGTGGCTGCCTAACAGCTGTGTGCTTGCCTCTGTTTTTTTTCCTACCCACAGTTTAGCTATTGCTTTTGACCCCTTGCTTGACATTGTATAAGTGTAGCCTGCAGCATGTTCCATTGTTCAGTGGTCAGTCCCCCCACCAGCCTGGGAATGCATGGAACACATCATGGTGATCACCTAATTCACCCTGGCACCTCTAGTGCCTGCCATGGTGTTTCACACTTCATTGAAGGCATTTAACACATTTTGTTGAATGAATAAATTAACATGATGTCAGTCCCTATGTAGACAGGACAATTTTATGGAAGAGGCCCACCCATAAAGACACAATAGACAAATGGAGCAGGCACACGCTGGTACATAGTAGTGATCCAAGAGCTTTGTAAGTTAGGAGTTGGATTAGTTCACTTTTCATTACTTTAACAAAATATCTGAGGCAAGCTACTTTATAAAGAGAACAGGTTTATTTTTGCTACAGATTGTTTCTGGAGGCACAAGTTCTAAATAGCATGATGCAAGGTTCTGGTGAGCGCCCCTCACCTAAGTTACATCATGGTGGAAGGGAGCAGGTGTCTCTGTTAGTGTGGTCTCTCTCCTTCTAAAGCCACCAGGGTTCAAACATGGGGAAGCCACATAATGATGTAATCTAATCACTTCCAAATATTCCATCTCTAACCACGATAGTCGGATTAAGTTTCTACCCTCTTAATACCATGAGCATAAGATTTTGGGGGACTAAACTCTTGCATGAGCTCAGGAGGACAAATCATCTTCAAACCATAACAGGGGTAGTTATTATTGATACTCAAAATGACTAAGTTCCCCTAAACATGTGGCATTTCTGGGAATAGAATTTAGTCTGGAGTGGGAGGGGAAAAGGGAGGATTTTAAAAATTTGCAAGAACTGGAAAGAGATTGGAGAAGGAAAGGGAAGATACATTGGTTTGATTTTCAAGGAGCTCAATTGCTACATTTTGCATAGTGTGTGGAATCTTTGAGCTGAAAAACGTTGTGGATATGTGTGGGTTAAATACCTCTTCTTACAGATAACAGTCATTATTCATGAAGTATTGCTATGTGTCAGATACTATTTTAAGTGCTTCACACAGGCTAAGGGATCCAATACTCCAAACACTCCTATGAAATAGATACTATTGTTCCCATTTTATAGTTGGAGAAACTGAGCCCACTGACATTAAATAATTTACTCAGGGTTCTGTATCTTTTTAGGAGCCAGGGATAGAGCCCAAATCTCTTGTTCCTTAACTACTTTCTTCACTAAGATACTGCCATTCAAGCCCTTGCTGGCAGCAGAAAAAAATATAATACTATTTTGTGGTTTCCTCAAAATGTTAATTTGCTCAATCAACTCCTGGTAAAGCTTGGGGTGCACCAGCTAATACAAACCTTAGATGGACTTTGGACAAACATATCGCGTATGCTTGGATTCAGAGAACTTGCTCTACCTGGGCCATAGGAGAGGGCCATACTTATTTGTCTTGTTTCTGCATTTAGGGCTGTGGATCAGGGAGGTCAACAAATAGTCCACTTCCCTGTTTATGCACCAGTGGGTATGCAATAAGTACTAATTGATGATGATGGTGACGGTTTGCACTCCTTGGCTCATTCAGTTCACCCTCTTTTATTTGTTTTGAACAAATTTTTTTTCCCAACCTGTTGAATGTAACAGGTAATTAACACCACTTAATAGCTGTTAAGTGGGATGATCATCTGTTTTTTTCCTGGAAAAGGCTCTCCTTTGGAAGCTAATAGTGCTGCTGAAGACCCAGGCTGATACTTGGCTCCCTCTATTAAGGAGTATTGTGTGGAGCAGTGAGATAAAATCGATTCTCAGAAAACAGCAGTTCAGTAAGGGTGATGGTGCAGGCCTGTAATCCCAGCAGCACTCTGGAAGCTGAAGCAAGAGGATCCCAAGTTCAAGGTCAACCTCAGCAATGCAGTGAGACCCTCAGCAACCTAAGGAGACCCTGTCTCAAAATAAAAAATAAAAAATGCCGAGGATGTAGTTGTTGGAAATCCCGGGGTGCTGCAAGAAATTGAACAATGTGCTCAGAAGTGGGTGGGCAAGGCAGACTTGATTTCTGCTAGAAGGGCGTGCTCTAGAACCTGCCCAGCAAGGGTGCCTGGGTGGGCAGTTGTCCTACTTTTATCCTGAATGCAGTGCTCCCCTGGCCCTGATAGGAGGAGCTCAGGCTTACAATCTATGCAATTAGCTAATTTTAGTTAAAATGGCTACAATTGGATCTAATGTCCCAATGAAGGCTAAATACTATATTCTGAAAATGGACCACTGAACTTTCTAGTTCTCACATCGTTCAGTGGTAAAGTGCCCCTGGGTTCCATCTCCAGTACCAATAAAAGGAAGGAAGGAAGGAAGGAAAGAAGGGGTAAACAGCAGGTTTTTCTTACATAAGAGGCTGGCAACAGAAGCCTCACATGGAAAACACAAGACTAGGAGGGCAGCAAATTAAGAAGGTGTGGCCTCGGGCCACCATGGGTGGGTCATTTGGGGGAGGGTAGCACTAGCAGCTGTTCCTCAATTCACTAGTAATCTGTGGGTGGGGGGAGCCCAATGTCTAGACATAGTCATCGACTCCATGCTAAGTAACCAAAGGCAGAGGAGGACTTGTTTCTGCCCTTGGCTTCCGTCCTGTCACCAGGGTCATCCTGGTTAGGTGACATCATCAAGATGTTCTCTGGAAGTCACCCTGGTTTTAAAAGAGCCTGGGGTGAGGGGTTTCCAGTCTCCATGTCATTTCTGTGGAAGATTAGTAAGGAACAGCCCAAGTGATGGGAAGACGAGTTTCTTTCCAGGACATTAAGAAAGAAGTGACTGTCTCATACCCTCAATGAAAGGACAACACCGAGTGGCCATTGGGAGTGCCCCTTTGTGTCCACATCCTGCCTTCCGTAAGACAACTCGTCCTGGGAGCCTCACTCAGAGGCCTGCTCCTCCAAGGAGCCCTCCTCCCTTGCCTCAGTCCCGGTCAGTGGTTTCTACTCCCCTTTCCTCCTGCACAGTGTTGCTGAAGGGCCTCCTGTTAGTCCTTGGCTCTCTGTTGTTGTTTATAGACCCTGTTGGCACATGCTTTATCCACACTGCAATCCTCCCTAGCTGGACTTCTTTGAATTCACTACCTGGTAAGTGCTTATCATAAATATTTCCTGAAGGGGTTCATAAGTGGGGCTCTTTACCACTGGAACGAGGCTTGTTAAGCCCTTAACCCTGTTGCCCTCTGCGTTCTGGAACATTTCTTCTCTGGTTAGTGTCTCTCCAATAGTCTGAACCCTTGCCTCATGAACCCCTCTATTCTGAACATGATTCCTACTCCCATTATCCCTGGCTTAAAGAAAAGAAGAAAAGGAGTGGGTAGCTACAAGTGTTAACTTCAGCTGTCTCTCAATTGCCAGCAAGTTGTAGGAGAATTTTGTCCCTTTAAAAATATGGCATTATTTGAGAGAGTGCTTTAATTCCCTTCTCCTCCCTGAGTGGGCTTTTAGGTAGTTCAGTAATTTAACAAGTATGTGAGGAAACTGGCAGAGAGGCTTTTGAAATTCAAGTGACTCTTGTTGGTGCATGAAAATAATTATAAAAGGCAGGCTGAGAGGAGTAGGCAGGGTGAGGCCAGCACCCGAAGGTTTGGTCCTAAAAGGAACCAGTCACCTGTCAGATCTAGACAATGTTCATTGAGACACCAGGAAGGCCAGAGTCAGTGGAAGGAACTTGAGGAGGGTGAAGGGAGAGGTAGCTTGTGGCGAATTGGCAGAATAAACTGAAGAGGGAATTCTGGAGGTAGAAGATGCCCCAGAGCTTTGCCTCTAATCCCGGAAGATGCCAAAGCTAACCTTCCAAGACTAAAGACCACTGGCCCCAAGGAGCCTCCTGAGTGTCCTCCCACACAATGACGGTGGGGAGAACAGGGAGCCAGCTTCAATGATCATTGATTGTAAATGCTCTCCACCTAGACTCAAGTCCCCCCAAGCAGTAATATGCAGGGCTCCAAGTACACAGGTCTGTCACAATGAGGGAGATGCCACATAACCCTGCTGGACAGTTGGGGATGAGACCTGGGATCCAACGTCTTCAAAAAGGATGTGTTTGCTTGGTTTATTTCTCCAACCTTTGGTCTGTAATCTCTGTTTCAATTTTATTTTTTAACCAAATCACTGGAAGATTATCGGCTTCTCTTGAAGACTGGCCTGATCCCCTAGAGTCAGCTACGATGGTGTCCTTATGACCATGGGTGGTCAAGATCAAAGCAATACTTGTTTCAGACATTTAAGAGAGCTGCTGACTCTGAGCCACATTTAAGTTTTGGTTTTACATAAAATTGGCAGGTGTCATATTAGTTTTATGGAGACCTTAAAAATGATAATTCTAGATTAGGTGATTCTGTGCTAAATTGCTTTTGTATCAGAGTCATTGGCTTACCACTTACAATATTTGATAAATGTTGGTGCAAAATTCCAGGAGGTCAAAAAATTTAGCATGCCAGCACCTTGAAATAGGGAACATTCAAGTCACTCCAAGCCTGGGTTCTGGCTGAGGTTTTCCTGCTTTGTGCCCTTTATGCCCCCGAGATTGGCATGCTGATCTCTAATGAGGTAGGGCCTAAGGGGCTGGGCTGTCCTTCCTGAAGGTCCAGAAGCCCATAGTGAAGCATCCTGTGGCAGTCTTCACCTGGAGTAATTCAATAGAAAGTAGCCTCCTTGGAGTAACTCAGAAGGCCTCAAGCTGAGGTTTCCTGACAGTGCTCAGATATACTTTTTTGTGGTCTTATTGTTTAGTAAAATCATAGTTTCCCAAGTCTTCCTTTGCCTCTCTGTGTTAGTCAGCTTTCTGTCGCTATAATACAACACCTGAGATAATCAACAGATAGGGAGGAAAGGTTTATTTTGGCCCACAGTTTTGGAGGTTCCAGTCCATGCTTGATTGGCCCTATTGCTTTGTACCTGTGGCAAGGCAGGACATCACAACAGAAGTATGTGGCAGAGAAAAGCGGTTCACCTCATCTCCAGGAAGCAAAAACAAGATTGAAGAAGTGGCCAGAAGTCCCACATTTCCCTTCAAAGGCTCACCCTCAGTGACCTAAAGACCTCCCACTAGGCCCCACCTCTTAAAGGTCCCACTCCCTCCCAGTATAGCACCTGGGGAACCAAGCCTTTTAAGACATGGGCCTCTAGGGGACATTCAAGATCCAAACTACAGTACCCTTCTTCCTGCTGTCCCCTCATTCTGAGGCAAATTGACCAGGGGCTGACTGTATGTTGGTGGACATTATTGTGCATTGGAGAACAAATAATACATCTGCTGGCTGCACATTTATGAGAAAATTGTCTTCATCTCCTTCATCTTGCTGGTCCCAGGAGGGATTCTCTGTTTTAAGGTCAGCTTAGTGTGGGCTTGGGAGTCCAATAAAAGAAACATTATCCTTTCCTTTTTCTTCATGCTCACTGGCATGGAGGCTGGGAAACCTTAGGTGATACACAGGGGACTGGATTACTGTTGTTGAAAGTAGGGTGTTGTGGGCTGGCAGGAAAGTCTGCTGAGCAGCCCTGGTTTCTCTTTCCAGTTGGGGATGCTGAAAGCTGTGTCAGTCCAAGAGGAACAGAGGAGACTAGATCAAGAACTAGGAAGCCAGGGGCTGGGGTTGAGGCTCAGAGGTAGAGCGCTCGTCTACCATGCGTGAGGCACCGGGTTTGATCCTCAGCACCACATAAAAATAAAATAAAGATATTGGAAGAAAAAAAAAGAAAAAAGAACTGGGCAGGCAAGTTTGGCTCAGGGCCATTCCACTGACTTTCAGGCTAAGAAGGACGAGCTGTCTATCTCCCTGGGAATGACAATTCACTGGCATATGATTATTCACAATAGTAACACTTGTCACAGGAGTGGTTTCTTCTGTGCTCCATGCTCTCACCTTTGAGAACAATGTCATTCATAGTAGAGCCTGGGTCCCTCACTGGTAGGTGTGGCATTTTACAGATGAGGACAATATGGCTCAGCGTGGATAACTGATCTCAGTATCACATAGTCCCTCCTTATGTAACTGGCAGGGATTTACATAGTGCTTTGAGAAATTGTGCTCATCATTTCAGCCCAGTGTGATTACGGCTGAAAAGCTTGTTGTCTGAGTTGAAAGGGTCGATTCAGAGATGGGCGGAGACCCAGCCTCAGAGCTTCCACTCTCTCCAAGCTAACCTCAGCCCCGGGATCTTCCCTGTGCCGCGGGTGGCTGTGGTGCTTATTGTGTTTGGTCCCAGATATGCTCAGGTCCTCAGAAATCCTGTCTTCCGGGATGCTGGCCTCCTCCCTAAGGAGTCCCCTTTCTCTCCCAGGATGCATCATTCCTTTGCTTCAATTTCACTAAGAAGAATCTCTTCCTATTCCTGATGCCCCTCTGTTCCATAGCACTGAAAATAAGACTGAAGTTATCATATCATTATATTATTCTCCCACGGAATATAAAGGTTGCCCATCAGTTGCAAATTATTTGTGGGATAAAGAAGGAGCCGGGCGCAGTGGTGCATGCCTGTAATCCCAGCAGCTCAGGAGGCTGAGGCAGGAAGGTTCACAAGTTCAAAGCCAGCCTCAGCAACTTAGCAAGGCCCTAAGCAACTTATGGAGACCCCATCTCTAAGTAAAATATTTTAAAAAGGGCTCAGGGTGTGAAGCAGTGGTTAAGCACCCCTGGGTTCCATCCCCAGTATTGAAGGTGGGGCGGGGAGTAAATGATTGGATATGTTACCAGACCCAGGTCTGGGGTCTCATTCCATTGGAAAACCAATGTCCCAGAGACAAGTGCTGGGGAGAAAGAAAGGCCTTATTCTGTGGCCAAAGAATGCAGGAGAATTAGCTTCACTCACAATCAACTTCTTAACTCTGGTATAGGATGGGAATAATGGGGGAGAGAAGCAGCTTAATAAAGGTGAGGAATATTTGTGTTCATTTTAGAAATAGGTGTGTATCTTCCAGGAACTTGGTGCCATCTCTTTTCACTCCTTTTGTGGTCCTAGTGTTTCTGGTCATGGAAGCTGATAGGTGTTGTTAGTCTTGAAAAGGCAGAGGGAGAAAGAGATTAGGCAAGTCTAGAGCAAGTTAACCTTATATTATAGTTTTAGACAAAACATTTCTCAAGTGTTGGACAGGTCTATAGGCAGAACTTAGTAGAATATGACCTTAAGGTCAAGGCAACAAAGGACAGACACAAGATAAAGACAGAGATGCTAAGTGTTTTCCATCTGTACCCATTGGACATCTGTAGGCCTAAGAGTCAGTATTTCAGCAGAAGCGGCCTTCAGGTCCCCGAAGAGTAACCTAGGCAACCGTTATCATATCCTACACATCAGAGGTCTTATCTACAGCAACGCTAGTGAGAAACTAATAATGTATCATTCAGCTGTGTGACCTCCAAAATTAGTGATTTTGAAAAATCGCTAATTATGAAAAAGTCTTATGAAAAAGTCAATTAAGAGCAAGCTAAGCTAGAAGGTTTATTTAGGTTTTTCCTTGGTAACAGATACATGAATGAATGAGAAGTTCATAACCAGAAATAAAAATATTTTGAACATAAATAAAATAAGTTTGAATTCCTTGTTAAAAATGAATTTTAAAAGTTCTTGGAAAATCAAAGTTGTGGATGAAGGCTCAGAGCTGAGCTAGCATGGCAGATACAAGGGAAAGGAGGTGGCTGCCGAGTTGAACAGAGGGAGCAGGGGAACAGGGGTAGGCACCTGCTAGAAGAGGGCAGCAGGGGGCAGTAGAAATAAAAAGGGAGGAGAGCTGGGTCAAATGGTGGTTTCATTTTCAATTTTCCAAGAAATCTCCACACTGCTTCTCCATATTGGCTACACCAATTTGCAGTCCCACCAGCAGTGTATGAGTGTACCTTTTCTCCCACATCCTCACTAACACTTATTGTTGTTTGTCTTCATAATAGCTGCCATTCTAACTGGAGTGAGATGAAATCTTAGAGTGATTTTGATCTGCATTTCTCTAATTGCTAGCGATGATGAACATTTTTTCATATATTTGTTGATTGATTGTATATTATCAACTGAAAAGTGTCTGTTCAGGTCCTTGGCCCATTTATTGATTGGGTTATTTGTGTGTGTTTTTTTTTTTTTTTGATGTTTAACTTTTTGAGTTCTTTATATACCCTAGAGATTAGTGCTCTATCTGATGTGTGAGGGGTAAAAATTTGCTCCCAAGACATAGGCTCTCTATTTACCTCACAGATTAAAAACAGCATGCTACAGAGACACAGCCACATCAATGTTTATAGCAGCACAATTCACGATAGCTAAACTGTGGAACCAACCTAGATGCCCTTCAGTAGGTGAACAGATGAAAATAATGTGGCATATATACACAATGGAACATTATTCAGCAATAAAAGAGAATAAAATCATGGCATTTGCAGGTAAATAGATGGAGTTAGAGAAGATAATGCTAAATGAAGTTAGCCATCCCAAATAACCAAATGTTGAATATTTTCTTTGATATAAGGAGGCTGATTCATAATGGGATAGGGAGCGGGAGCATGGGAGGAATAGATGAACTTTAGATAGGGCAGAGGGGTTGGAGGGGAAAGCAGGGGGCAGGGGGTGATTAATGATGGTGGAATGTGATGATCATTATTATCCAAAATACATGTATGAAGACACAAATTGTGTGAATATACTTTGTATACAACCAGAGATATGAAAAAGTGTAATAAGAATTGTAACGCATTCCGCTGTCATATATTTAAAAAAAAAAAGAAAGAAAGAAAAAAGGAGGAAAAATGCCTATGGCTGTGAAGAAGCAATGACAAGATTTGAAAATGGACTCAGGTGGAGACTAATAGGAAAGATGGTTTTTAATGAAATTGAAAATTTATGCCATGACGTTTGCAGCTCCTGGGAGGAGCTCGAGAATCCAGCACAAAGCTGGTGGGGAGTTTCCCTGTGGAAATGTTGGCCGGCAAATGGAAATTGACTACTAGAATCCGGGCCGGTGGCCAGGAGCAGTGGAACAGAATTTGCATTGATCCACTTCTTACCTGGTATCAGGCCTGGCCTACATGCCATTAAATAAGTGTCCCTTTAGGTGGCATCCCCGGGCCAGTGACTTCTGTCTGTTTCTCATTCCCATTGTTTCTCTTCTAGACAGCTGACCTCCAGTTTTCACACACAATTAGGTTCTACTCATCCTTTCCAACGTCCCTTGATTCTGCCTTGATTATAAAACATCTTCCATGATCCCCTTGGCTGGAATGAATCGTAGCCTTTTCAGCAATCCCACAATACCTACATGGAGGCCACTTATTTAGTTATTTTGACTATAGAAAGCAGGGCATAGCACGACACAGGGATTCCATGGCCTGCATGAAATGTTTTCTCCTTTACCATTTGGTAAATGAAAGAGAGAGATTGGCACCATTCAACCATTTCTCTTATGAAAAAAACAATGTATTCCAGTGCTGAGGAACGATGCAGGGTCATGGGGCTGTGGTCAGTGATTCAATCAACCTCTCTCTGTGGCCTGGTAGATTTAGGTAGGCACTCTTAGACTTGGGAGGGGCTTCCCAGTCTAACTTCCCACACAAATGAATAAGCATTGTGTCTGCCTGGTGGCAGTGACAGGGAAGTGTGTCACACCAGCCTTGATGCTTGTTAAAGAAAAGGCTGGATGGACGGTCAGGAGGAGGACAAAGAAGGAAGAACACAACTGCTTTTCCCATTGATTCCTCCTTCTGGAGCTTACTGAGCGTATCAGACAAGATAGATTCAATTATGCCATGGTAAGAAACAACACTCAACTCAATAGCTTAAAACAACAAGTTCCTCTCTCATGTTCCAAGTCTATCACAAGTTGCCTGGGGGCCTTTCTCCTACTTAGGGTTTCAAGATGATGAAGTGCCCACCATGCTAAATGCTTTTGACTTGTCTGAGTGGAAAGAAAGAGGCTCTGGAGCATTTTGTAGGGGTCTTTAAATCCTCTAGCCTTCTCATCTCTTCTGCTCAAAGTCTAGAGGCCCCACCTAACATCCAGGGGCTGGAATTGCCTTCTTCCTATGCTCCGAATGCTGGGAGTGAGTGGCAGGTACAGCGACAGCCATGATTCAAGTCTTGTGCGAGTGGCCTGGCTGATTTCCATTTGGTCTAGAAGGAATAACTTCCCTACATTGTTCACTCCATTGTGACAAGGAATGCCTAGGGACATAGGAAAGACAAAGTATGTGTATGTTAAGGACATAGTCACTCCTAGAAGTGTCCCTAGATTAATGAGAGGCACCTGTCCCACTTGTGAGGATCCTGTACAGAGTTCCAGATAGTGGAAGGCAATTGGGAGAAGCCATCAGAATAGGATAATTTTTAAGCATTTCCCCCCTCAGCCCTCAAAAGACTGGAGACCTCTGAGACCAGCTGGCCTCTATTAAGTAGTTTTCCTCTCCATAGGGACAGTGACGAATCCTCCCTGCTTTGAAGGTTGCTACTTCCACTATAAATCAAGCCCTGGAGAGAGAAGCAACGGCGGTGATTAATAGTGGAGCCTGAAATCCAAACTGTAATCAGACAGAGATTTGTCATTGGCATTAGAGTTGGGGATGGAGCTATAATGGATGATTTGGACCCAGGGTGGCTGTCTCTAAATGTGTTAATTACCTTGGTATAAGTGGTTGAAAGTGATGATTAAAAAATGTAGAGGTAGGCATAGCAGAACTGACGGCCATTACCCACCCCTCCTGCCCTGTGCTGATACATTCAAAAGAGAAAGCCAGCGGCAGGGTGGTGCCCTGGCCCAGTGCAGATGGAGTTGGTAAGTGCAGCTTTGAGGTCCTCCAAGAGAAATGACAGAGACCTCCCACTAGGTGGCTGAGACTCATAGGGGCAGACTATGCCTGGTTTACCCATCAAGGGTCAACAACCTCTTGAATGATGGCTCTTATGCTTTGATTCCAAGATTACTGTCTGGCAAATCTAAGGCAGATGCAAATCTAAGCAAATGCAATTCATTCTATATCAGACTTTGAAAATAAAGAAGATGCCCTTTAGTTACAAAATGCATTTCTTACACGTGTACCCGTACATGTATTTATTTTTAATGTGTGCATATGTGTTTCTCCCTCTGTATCTGCCATATGGTGCAGTTAGCTCATCTGCCTAAAATGAAAGACCAAAGCCATGTTCTGTACCTACAATGGACAGTCCCCTGACCCCAGAAGTCTTGGTTTGTGAACACAAGCCGTATTTCCACTGCCAGCTAACCTTTGGCAAATGCACACATTTAGTTAGTTCTGTTCATTTTATCAAATATTTGTAAAGTCTCTAAGTGTCAGGCATTGTGCAAAGCACTTTGCAAAAGGAGATAAGAAAAGTATAGACTTTGACCCAGTCAGCTTACAGAGAACTGTAGTATATCTATGCGCATTAGAAAGAGGAGGATAATGGCTCAGTATGGATAGATAGTGGAAAGTTGCCCTAAGAGAGGGTCAGAAAGCATGTGGAGGGGCTAAGAGGTACAGGATAGGGTGAGCAGAACTTTATTTTGAAAGTGGAATTTGAGTTGGGCCTTGAAGGACAGAAAGATATTGATAGGAAGACCAAAACATTCATAATGAACTAAATATAAGATGCTGAGGACCCCCCAACACACATAATATGATACAGTTGTTCCTTGATATCTGTGGGGGGTTGGATATATGATCCCCTGTGAAGACCAAAATCCACAGATGCTCAAGTCCCTTATAGAAAATGGCATAGTATTTGCACATAACCTATGACATCCTCCCATAGACTTTAAATCATCTCTAGATTTGTTTGTATTAGATATTTGTAATATTGAATATAATGTAAACGCTAAGTAAATAGTTATTAGGTGGTATTGTTTAGGGAATAGTGACAAGAAAAACGTACATGTTTAATACAGAGGCAACATTTTTTTTCAAATATTTTCAGTCTTGGTTGGCTGAATCCATGGATATGGAGGACCAACTGTGTAATATATAATATAAATAACAATTTATATATTAGATATAATATCATGTAATTTATAGTCTCTGTATTATATACCATAAACATAATTTATATTATATAAATAAATTATATATGTAAACAAAACAAATTGTAATATATAAATTTTTTAATAAAAATTTTTATTAAAAATTTTATAAATATAACATTTTATATTTTATAAAATATAAAATTATTTATATAAAGTGTATATATTTTTATATAAAATGTATGTTTATATTATATTCACATATATATAGACACACACACATACATACATATATATAAATTCTCCCCACATGTCTGGGTAAGATGATGTATTTTTGCATAGTTGTAGACTTCCCCTTAATACTGTCTTAGACACCAAATTTCTCCCTTGCAATCACCCTTTAGCTTACAGCTTTCATTTCTGGTAAAATGTGAGCACTCTTCAGAGGGTTCATAATTATTTTAAGCTCTTTTTACCCTGTGTGGCTGGATTGGGAGTGGGGGAGCTTCATCTTCCTGCTGATGGCTCCCTCCATCTGGCTCTTCTTGGTCTGGGCTGGTTTCTTTTCCCTTGTCCCTTGATCCCAAGGTTGCACTATCCCTCTTTATCACTGTTCCTTGATTTTTCTCTTGGATTCTTATTTATCATCAAGCCAAATGCTATTTCTCAATTTTTTTTTCTGGGCCTTCCTGTATTTGAAAAAGATACTAGAAAAGGATGCACAGAGGCTAGAAAAACAAGAACAAGGCAGTTAGAGGATCAGTAGGAGCCCTAGGACTTTTGTCCTTGGTCCTGCCTTGCTTCAGATATCACACTGCTGGATCGCCTGCTCCATTCTTCAAAGGGGTCAGTGACTCGCAGGAGCAAGTGTAGAGGGCCTGAGTCCATTTGCAATTGAATGTAAAACATGGAGAACTTCCCATAAATGGTGACCATCCTGGGGCCGTGACTCCAGGCTGCTGCAGGGAGGGTGTGGTGTTACCAGGGTGTAAGTGGGCAGTGTCCAGGCAGAATCACTTGCTGGGGGAATTGGATCCGCTTTTCCTCTCTCTGACCCAGGCCTGTGTCTCTGCTTCCTCTTCAGCTGGTGCTGCCAGAGTACTCCATCCACAGCCTCTTCTGCATCATGTTCCTGTGTGCCCAGGAGTGGCTCACCCTGGGGCTGAATGTCCCTCTACTGTTCTATCACTTCTGGAGGTAAGTCTGTCAGAGGCTGGCCCATCCTCCTCTTTTCTGCCCAAATAGCCTGCTCTCAAATGACAGTGTCCCACGAATAGATCAGCCACTTAGTGCCATCCCTTCATCCCTTCCTTTGGGGGACTCCCTCTCCAATTTCCCTTTCCCAAACTGCTCTTAGGCCGCAAGACCATATAAGGGAAGGTCCTTTTTATTGGCTCCATTGATCACAACCCCAGCTCTTATAGGTCAGTATTAAAAATGGCTTCAGTGTTCTTCACAATAGCCAAAAAAAAAAAAAAAAAAAAAAAAAGGAAACAACCCACGTGCTCATTGGCTGGTAAATGGATAAACAAACTGTGATATATCCATGCGATGGAATATAATTTGACAGTAGAAAGAAATGAAATATTGATAAATGCTACAACATGGATGAATCTTAAAGAAAATATAAATGGAAAGAAGCCAGATACAAATGGGCACACATTATGATTCCATTTATTTGAAAGGTCCAGAATACTCAAATCTATGGAGACAGAAAGCAAATTAGTGGCTTCCCAGGGCTGGATGGGAGCAGGAATGGGAAGTGACCACTAATGGGTTTAGAATTTTCTTTTTAGGATGATGAAAATGCTCTGAAATTAGTGGTAATGGTACACAACTCTCTAACACACTGTAACCCACTGACTTGTGCACTTTAAAAGGGTGAATTTTATGGTATGTAAGTCATATCTTAATTAAAAAAAGCACCTACCAGATGGGCCAAATTTTCTGGGACAGTTCTGATCTCACATATTCTTTTCCTTACTAAAGCCATGTGTCAAATCATGTGATTTGGGCTTTTTGTAAAATATAGCTACCATATGGATATAGGAAGCATGGACGAGAGAATTTAAAAAATGGAAGAGAAGGTAATTGTGCAGATAAATTGCCCTCTGGACTTCTTGCTCCCAGAGCTCTGGACGCCCAAACCATCATTAGTTGACCATGAAATACTTAATCTTCATTTAGTTTTTATTTTGTCACATCAGGAGCATTTCACTCTTTCATTTAGTAAATGTCCAGGACACATACTACTTGTTAGGCATTGTGGAGGATTCCAAGATGAGTTTAAAATATAACCCCTACTCTCAAGGTATATATCCTAGGGCAGAGGAAAGTACATTCTTTTCTTTCTCTTTCTGACTTTCTTTCTTTTTAAGATGTAGATGGACATGATTTGTCTTATTTTATTTATTTGTATTTGTATTTATTTTGATGCTGAGGATAGAACTCAATGCCTCTTGTGTGCTAGGCAAGACTCTACCACTGAGCTACATCCCTAGCCTGAAAATATACTCTTAACAGACATATGATGAATATCTATAGGAGAGTAGAGAAAGAAACACTTAAATTAGACTGAAGAGTGACACTGGAAAATCTGGAAAGCATTTGCAAAGGCCCAGAAGTAAGAGAGCACTTGTGTGTTTGGGGACCAGCATTTGCTTGGTGTGGTTGGATGTAGGGTTCTTGGAGGGGGTAAGAAGAGATGCAATTGGGCTGGGGATGTGGCTCAAGTGGTAGCGCGCTCGCCTGGCGTGCGTGCGGCCTGGGTTCGATCCTCAGCACCACATACCAACAAAGATGTGTCCACCGAGAACTAAGAAAAAATAAATAAATATTAAAAATTCTCTCTCTCTCTCTCTCTCTCTCTGTCCCCCACTCTCTCTTTAAAAAAAAAAAAAAAAAAGAAGAGATGCAATTGACAAACAGGCTGGGAATCTTATGTGGGGTGCCTGAGAAGATTTGATGAAAAAGTTGGAGGTAATTTATTTTCTAAGAAAGGGAAAGCTAAAAGAGGCTTTGGTGGAGGAAAATGGTATTTCCTGATCTGAGTTTTAGGAGGGTAGCCCTGGTAAGAAGTGCAAAGAAGTAATGAGCTAGAAAGTGAAATATTGAGGATGAAAATTAATTTCAGGGTCATAGTGAAATTCCAGATGAAGAAGATCTGACCCTTGGAGTAGAAGTTGAAATAATGAGAGAACAGGAGAATACCTGTGGGTAAACTGGGCAGGACTTGGCCAGTAACTGAGTAAAGGAGTGGGGTGAGAGGGACCTTCTAAGCTGGGAGGCTGGGAGGCTGGGAGGATGATGATGCCATTGATCAAACACAAAGAATAAGAAATCAAAGGTTTAGGGAGGAAAGGAAAGTGACTTGGTTACATAGAGAAGTTGTACATTGTGTCAGTCAGCTTTCTGTTACTGTAACAAAATACCTGTATTTATCACCTTAGAAAGGAAAAAAGGCTTATTTTGGCTCATAGTTTTGGGGGTTTCAGTTTGTACTTGATTGGTCCCATTGCCTTTGGGTTGTGGTGAGACAATACATCAGGGCAGGAACACTTAGCAGAGGAAGCTGCTCACCTTTTGGCAACTGGGAAAAGAGAGAAAGAGAGAGGAGGAGGAGGGACATAGAGATACACACACACACACACACAGACACACACACACACACACACAGAGACAGACAGACAGACAGACAGACAGACAGAGAAGGAGACTGGTGTCCCATAATTCTCCTTGAGAGCACAACCCCAGTGACCTAAGACCTCCCACTCAGCCCCAACTTCTTAATGGTTCTACCACCTCCAATAATACCAAGTTGGGGGCCAAGCCTTCAATACATGACTCTTTGGGGTTAAGTAAAAGCAATTTGTTAAAGAGAGAACACAGAACACAGAGAGTAGCCAAATAGAATAATTACAGTGTTGTAATGTAATTACACCTTTTACCACCTTTTACCTGGATCAATATCTGCAACAGCTGACTGAGGTGGGTGTAGTTCTCCCTGCATCATATGTGGGAACACAGAGACTCATCAGGGTGAGTCAGCTGCCCAGGGTCACTTACCCTGTGCCTGGCAGGACCATGGTTCCATCTCTCCATGGTGTGAATCTCAGTCCACTTCCTTGCTACCTCACTTGTGGCCCAAGGGGCTGTCTCTTCTCCCCCTAAAGGAAGTTTATCCTGAGGTCCTTTAAGTTGGGAGCTGTCAATGGAGGGTATCAAAAGTGTGGTCATGGGGTGGGGATGTAGCTCATACTGCACGTGCTTACCATGCTTGAGGCCCTGGGTTTGGTCCCCAGCACCACCAAAGAGAAAAAAAAATGTGATCAATGTGTGAGAATTTGATTGTTGTACTGTTCTTAGGGCTGGGACTGCTCTAAATGGAAGAAAATGGAAAGTACCAGTGCCCCTAGGCTCAGAATCTGTGCATCCATAGAGGAAGAGTATGTAGTCTTGCCAGTAGGGACCTTGACTTACTTTATTGGATCCCTGATAGGATCTAGCTATAAGATCCTATATACTATACACTGTTACTAACACAATTAGTAAGTGCCCAAACATGAAAGAAAAAAATAAAAAAAGAATGAGAATAAAGAATTCCTTAAAAACCAGAGACTTTGCCATGTATGGTGGTGCACACTTGTAATCCCAGCCACTTGGGAGGCTGAAGCAGGAGGATTGTAAGTTTGAGGACATCCTCAGGAACTTAGTGAGGCCCTAAGTGACTTAGTGAGACCCTGTCTCAAAATAAAAAATGAAAAGGGCTAGGGATGTGGCTCAGGGGTAAAGCACCCCTGGGATCAATCCTCAGTACCAAAAACAAACGAGCAAAACATCAGAGTCCTTGAACACCTGATTTTCCTTTTCCAACAGACCCACGTCAGGGATGTTTCTCATGCCATTAAAAGTCCCTCTGCTCTCACTCTCAATTTGTTTCAGTAAAAGTAGAGCTGTCTGCCACTGATTCAGTGCCCATTCTTTTTGCAGGTTATTTGCATACATCACTTCACACAATCATCACAACTGTCCTTTGAGGTGGGCAATTTCATCCCCGTTTTATAGATGAGAAGTTAAGGCCAAGACAGGTTAATGACTGACCTAAGGAAGATAATTCTGGTGACCAGGAAACAGAACCCTGGTTCTTTCCACCAAAACATTTGGTCACCCTGTCCCTCTGCCTCCACTTAATGAGGTCACCTGGGAACAAAGCCACAGTGAAAGCAAATAGGTTTTGAAATTTCCTCCCGGAAAGAGGGCTATAATCTGGCAGGTATCATTGAATCTGGCTTGTGATGTCCTCTCTGCATAATGTCGGTGACAGATCCCGTCAGTGCAATTCTTTGAAGGGGAAGGAAAAGGGAACTGAGACGCCAGGTCTGCAAGTTGCTGTGTTATAGGGATGGTCTTCAGAACCACTAGGATGGGTCACCTGGTCCTTCCTCAGGATCGAGAACCACTGGCCTGTCCCAGAACCTAGAAGGAGCCATGAATTCTCATTCCTGCCTCCTCCCAGGATTCCTTTTCCAGAGGAATGAAAAGCAGCCTGCTGGGTGAATTCAGCTGCCCTGTGTTCTTGGGCTGAGGTGGTGCAGCCAGTGTCCTGGTAGGGGCTAAAGGTCAGGTCCTGAGGGCAGCTAATCCAGGGGGTGCTCTCCTCCCTGGCCTTGGCCACTGGTGTGACGCTTGTGTGGATTTGGGGCTTATGAAGCAGACAGCCTGCTGGGATCTTTCTCCTCCACCCATAGCTCTTTTACTCTTCCAGCTTCCCCATGGATGTAGAATGTTCTTTCTGCTCTTTGGGTCTTTCTATCAAGAAAAGAAGTACCTAAAAGTTACTCTATATCCAAATGGGAATATGATGTCCCTCTTAGAGTTCTACCTCTGAGGGTTTGCATAGAGGGAAATACTTAATTCAAACTAGTTATTATCATTTGCTGTGCTGAGGATCAAATTCAGGACCTTGTGCATGCCAGGCAAGCTCTCTGCCACAGAGCTACATCACCAGTTCCAAAGTAATGAACTTTAAGGCAGAATGTAGGTACAGTGGCACAGAGGCCTACCTCTACCACAGTTGTGTCTGTACTGAAAGGAAGCTCTTCTTAGTACTTCCAGAGGACACCAGGTGACATATTTTTTTTCTTTCCGTCAGAGCGTCATTGTACATGGGAAAGTCACTTGGATCCTAGTGGATCCGAGTACTGAAGGACTTACCACCTGCTGGAAGGTGGTGGCAGAGCCACACTTGAGTGGTGCCCGGCAGAAGGAAGAAGACTGGTAGGGATGACGGGAGGGAAGTCCTGGATCAGGAGGGCTTGACCCAGGTGATGTTGGAAGTCCCAGAGCCTCTGAGCCAATGATGCCATGTCCTCTTCCCCTGCAGGTATTTCCACTGTCCGGCAGATAGTTCAGAGCTGGCCTACGACCCACCGGTGGTCATGAACGCAGACACCTTGAGTTACTGTCAGAAGGAGGCCTGGTGTAAGCTGGCCTTCTACCTCCTCTCCTTCTTCTACTACCTTTACTGGTGAGTTTCTGCCCCTCCAGGTGGATTTGACTCTTGCAGAAAATGGAAGGGAATTTTCCCAAGGGAATTTCTACCTCCTTTGGGAGGCTGCCTCCAGGGGCTTGGCTGATGAGGGTGGGAGTAACGGTCAGTTGTGTCTGCCTCCAGTTCAGGATCGAGGACTTCTGTATAAAGGAGTAAGAGGCAGAAGGTCCTGTGCACACCCCTATGGCCACAGTTAAACACATTTTACCACCATCTTTCAGGAGATAGTTGGTGAATTGCCATTGGCCACTCCTTCCCAGAACACTGTCGCTCCACCCATCAAGTTACCTGCGGCCCTAGGAGCATAGCCTCATCCCAAGACCCTTTCCCCCCAGCCTGTTTCTAAAGATTCTTGGGCACCATAAGAGCAACCCCCAGAGGCAGTCATGCTCTGCAATGTGGCACATTGGGTCATTAAATACTTATGCTCACAATTTTCCCACATTATATAACACCACTCTGCTGACTTTGCAACTCCCTGTTGGGAATCTCACCTTTTCACCTCTTTACTCAGAATGTCCTAGCTAAGCAGGTAGCTATAAACAGACTGTCTTATGGTTTGATACCCCAGAGTATCTTTTTTGGAAACATCTCCTTCCTGTTTCTCTTTGTGGTTATCTTGGGGCCTCTCTCCTGTTACCTTGCCACCTCTTGTGGACCCATGGATATCCCCCAACATCCCAGTGTCGTTTCCAGACAGGGTGATAGTTGATTAGAGGAGAAGTGGGGTTGTTAGACTCTTTAGACACCTCTGGGTTTGGATTGGACTGTGGTAGGCTGGGAAGTGACTGTGTTGTCCAGCATTTAAAAATGAGCCGGGCTCTGAGCTAAGAGCTTTGTACGAGATAAATACTATCCTTGTATTAAAAAAAAAAGGGGGGGACATTGGCTCTGAGAAGGTAGATAATTCCCCAAGGTTACAGCTAATAGCGTCACAGTGGGAAGTCTATTCCCAGGCTGATGCCAAACCTCAACTCTTAACTTACTGCCTATTTTAGAGAAACACTAGACAAGTCTTTATCAATGATGGATGGGAAGTACAGAGAACATCCTTCTTAAAAATGCAAATTTCTGGACCTAGTTTTACAAGTCAGACTTTCAGAGGCCTAGGTGTCTGCACTTTAAATGCGCCCCTGGAGGTGGTGGGGGTCAAATGCATACCTCAGGGTGAGCACTGCCCCTGGGGCGTCTGCTTTGTTGGCCTTCTCCCCCCCTCAACCCCCCGTGTCTGCAGGCTCAGCTTCTTCCAGGATTCAGGGTTCCTCTAGCACTTTCTTCTTGGAGTCAAGAGTTGCTTCAGGCTCAGAGTTTCACCCCAATGCAGTTTCCTGCTTCAACTTGCAGGGAACCTAGGGGTTTTTAATGCCTCTGGTGATTTCTGAGATGCCCGGCAATTCACCCAAGTCTTTCTGGCTTCAAGTTTGAGCTTTTTAGCAACTCAGGCTGGTTCCTGTCATGGGGACAAAGCTCTCATGGCCTGAGGGACTTCATACCTTAGTGGTTTCTTAGGTGACCTCCTTCTTAGGTCTTTTCTCTGGAATGTACCCAATCTTACTTTATTCATGGGGCTGCAGACCACTCTTCTGCAGAGTCATAGGCTGAGTGGCCTGACCCCAGAGACGGCCTTGTCCCTCTTTTAAACCGGCAGAACAAAGCTAGTACTTCCCCTGACTCCTGCCCCTGAGCCTGGGATCCACCCTAGTCCAGGAGACTGAGTCAGGCCAAGTGCCCTCATTTCTGTTTTGTCGCAGTAAAGGCTGGAGTCTGAAGCATCTGAATCCCCAGACAGAAAGCAATGCTGCTCTGTGTCTGCTGGGCTGTGGGGGTGGGAGCGGGTGGCGCAGGATGCTGTTGGTGGCTTCCGGGCCTTTCAGTAGATGTGATCATTCTGTAACTGAGTATGTTCCTGACATTCTGCTTAACGATCCGCCCTCGAGTCCATCACTCCAGCTGCCTTCATGTTAACTACTTGGTTTCCAAACAAACTTGTAAATAATGCCACCTTGCCCCACCAGGCCCATGGGTGGTGGGCTGAGTGTGCCCATGTTCTTTGTGAAATCTGACCTCTTGGAGCTCTTCGGGCCTCTTGGAAGACCCTGTTTCTCCCACCTCAGGAGCTCCCAACCTAAATCCAGAGCTGGTAGAAGACACAGAACTGTCAGCCTGGGCTGCTGTCAGAGGGACGAAAGGGCACATGTGTGCAGAGCTGCCTCTGAGCTCAGCACTGGGTTAGAGACTCATGTGAATGCCCCTGAGGACCATGTGAAGGTGGGGTTGGCATTTTACAGTTTGAGGTTCCTGAGAGCCCCCAGAGAAGTTAAGAAACATGTCCAAAGAGGCTGCTCATAGTTACCAGTTCATCTGGCTCCAGGGCCCAAGCTTGTTCCACTCCACAGTGCTAACAATATGGCTATATGGCATATAACTATATGGCAATCCCTTCTCGGTTTATCTTGTGGGCCAGGAGATGTTTGTGGGTGTGTGAGATAGAGACGAGGCTGATGCTAATAGTGGCTGGTGAGTTCAGTGTCACTCCATAGAAATAGTCAACCCACTCAATAGAAAGAGCTTTTGAAATCCAGAATATAACAGGGCCCTATTATCTTCCTAAGCTGCACCATCCTCCTGCCCAGTTATTCTGGATGGTGGCTGCCTCTTTTCAGGTTTATTTCTCTCACTCTCTAATTACATTATTTCTGGCTAACTTGTCCCTTGATAGCAGTGAACTTTTCTGTTTTGTTCACCTCTGAATCTGCAGTGCCCTGATCAGTGTCCAGCACATAGTTGGTGCTCACTAAAACCTTGTTGTTTGTTATTGCAACTTGGCTACATGTTTATTTGAGGCAGGGACGAGGGTTGCACTGAGAATGAAGCCTGGCATGCAGTAGGCGCTCAATCACTATTGAATAAAAGGATGAGTAGAAGTGAATTAAAGACATCCACAAGGGAATGTCATAAGGGAAAAAGGACTAGACTTGGAGTTAGTGTCACTAGCCATATGGTTTGAGTGAGTCCCTCTTGCTCTAGCCCTGGCCAGCAGTGCTCTGTGAACAGCAGGCCCATCATGTCGTGGAAGATGGAGCGTGGGCTGCTCAGAAGAGCTCGTTGTCCTCACAGCTGCAAAGGTTTAGAAAGAAACCTTTTCATTTCTTTGCCTGGGTTTTGCTTCTTAGACTATCCTGTTTGCTTTCTGTAATGTGAAACGGTGATTTTCTTTTTTGGTAAATATTCAAAAAGTGTTTTATTTTGGTGTGGATCATTCAGTAGCCTTGCAGAATTAACTTGAAGTTTCTTCTAAGAGCACAAGATGCATGCCCCTCCACTCTTGGTACTGTTGGAGCACCACCTTAGGAACCATGCTCATAATGTTTGGAGTTCATTAACACAGGAGGGACGGGGAGTTACCCAGTGTTGAATTCATATAGTTCATATGCCCAGTGGCGGTGGCGGGGAGCTGTGTTCACACACTGGTGCTGATAGTAGCGATGGTGATCTTTACTTGAGATCTGTGGTGCTAACATATTTTGCATCACCATCTGGGAGCCCCTGGACACAGCCATCATGTAAACATGTGACAGCAGCTGGTGGCATAAAGTATCTGCTGTACCCCCTGCCTCCCCCAGCGACCTGCCCTGCAATTGCAGGAAAAGAAATAAGAACCATAATAGTCCCCCCCATGAGAATAATAATAGGTACTTATTGCAATCACATCTTTTATCCAAGGGACACAGTATGTTGTCCTAACAAATGCTCATTTCAGCATTATGGGAAGTCCAAGGGGCACAGTAGGGGGTAGACCAGATGCTCTAGTGACGGGAAGGATGGAGAAGCCGAGGGGACCAGTCTTTTGGAAGCTCCTGCTAACACCCGCTTGCCCTTTTCTTTTTGCATCCAGCATGATCTACACTTTAGTGAGCTCTTAACCTAAAGGCCATGCACATCATCAGAGACCGAGATGGGAGAGGTCAAGGCTGAGAAGTCCACTTCTGCTGGTGACTGGAGGAGAAACCAGAGTGGGGACATGTGAGAAAGAGACCTGGCAGGCAGTGATTGAACAGGAAGGAACTGAAACCACACAACGGCGGGGGCCTGAGCTAACTGTGCGTGTCTGTCATTGTCCTGGGCATCTCCGTCTTTGGCGTTCAAATCCCCCGCCCAGGTTGAGCAGCAGGGTACCTGGAAGTAGGTGATGAAAAACTAAACCTCTCCTGAGAGATGCTGGCTGCTTCCTGAATCTACTTCATCGAATGGCACCTTGCAAGTTCACATGGAGTTCCCGGATGGTGGGAATGAGGCCAGAAGGCTGGAGGCTGCCTACTAAGGAACAAAGTGACCCAGAGTCAAGGCCGAGTCTACGAGGACAGGGGGACGATGGGAAGTCTCCAGGATGTCCTTGCCATGCCCAAGACTCTTGTTGTACATCTTCTTAATTGTTGCCACACCTCAATGGCAGGGGCTGGAAGACTGCAGGGTTGGCCTTGGCCAGTAACCAGCCATGAGCCTGCCAACATGCCATTTTCATACCACGCTTAGTGAGAGTCT
Source organism: Spermophilus citellus (assembly GCF_964194105.1). Taxonomy (NCBI): domain Eukaryota; kingdom Metazoa; phylum Chordata; class Mammalia; order Rodentia; family Sciuridae; genus Spermophilus; species Spermophilus citellus. The sequence goes on along the minus strand of NC_138187.1, from coordinate 112,946,093 downwards.
GAGCAGTAACTTTATGAATGGGGCTTGGGGCAGTCTATTGGCAATAAGTTATGTCCAGTGTCACTGGGTGAGCTATGGAGGGGGAATATGGGAGAAGTGGATTTTTAAAACATTTGTCACACGTTCAAGGTGTTAGTCCTTCACCATCCCAGGGTGGATTCTTCCGCTGCCACCAAAAACCATTGGAGTCATTTAATGCGAATCAATTGGTCAACAATAGTCAAAGCTACCTTTTTGTAAAAAAAAAAAAAAAAAAAAAAAAAAAAATCCCAAAGTAATTCCAAGCCCAGAAAATTCTGTCGAGTGGCTGCTCTGTACCGTGGGCATCCGGCAGCCAGGAAGTGAAACAACATAATTATAACTTCATTTTATGATGCTGCATCATTTGTACTGTTTAGTTCAACGTGAGGACATCAGCTTATTTAGAATTTTCCACTTGGCTTTTTCTCCATTTTTTTTTCCTGGTGGGAGGTGTGCGGGGGTTGTAAATAATGACAAGGCTGAGATTTTTATGATGTTTAAATTGGGCACAGTGATTTTGACCCTCTTCCCCAAATTTCCTTGCTTTTCTACTGTTTAACATACACAGGCTATTTATACATGTACCCAGCTCCCGCCTGAAACCTGTGAGTCAGGTTTATGAATGGTGTTTGTGTAATGCGTTGTGTGCTATGTTTAAAATGCAGCCACGACTTGGGTGTCTCACCTCACTGACTCATTCATTTCAACCCCATCATGGGCGGGGCTTATCTCCATATGGTTGGCAAAGTGGTAGGTTGAAAAAGCACATTTTCAAACAGACATTGTGCTTCTAAAAATTCTACAGAAAACAAAATTCAGGCTTCTGCTGGGAGGCTAATGGCTAAAATCCGGAGAATCGGAGGTGGAGTTTTTAAGAAGACTTCCCTTGGCCAATACTCTTCCTCCTGGCTGGGTAACCATTGGAGGGAACAATTACCTTCAGGACTGCTTGGTCTCAGCATGGCTGTGTTCCTGAGAAGATGAATTATCCTCATCCAGAGAAACAAGCCTCAGCTGGGTGTGGTGACACATGCCTGTGATCCCAGCATTTTGGGAGGCATGAGGATCACTAGTTCAAAGTCAGCCTCAGCAACTTAGCGAGACTCTGTTTCTAAATAAAATATAAAAAGGGCTGGGACGTGGCTCAGTGGTTAAGGCCCCCTGGGTGAGATCCCTGGTACAAACAAACAAACAAAAACACCCAACATAAACAAGCCCTGCATTCCAGGCCGTAGACAGCAAATCTCGCCCACAGCTGTTTCATAAATGCAAGTGAATTGCTGAGGGTAAAGGGCCCATGCTAATTCTCATCATAAAACTGTTTCATTTTTGTTTCTTATCTCCTTCCAAAATAATTTGAAATCCCTGTTGGGGGTGGGTGGCAGGTCTGGCCATGAAGGCAGCAGCTCTTGGTGCCCATGTCCTCAGACCCAGCAACCACTGCTATGGCATCAGGGGTAGGGATGCTGCCCTTGGTGGTCCTGGATGCCCAGTGCCACTCTGGTCACTGGATCCTCTGAGGCAGTCATGCAATGTGCCAGAGCTAGGGACAGTGTATACTAGTTAATGTTTGGCATGTGGGGAAGGGAAGAGGGTGGGGAGTGAGGAAGAACATGGGGCCTAATCTGGAGCATTTACCAATTTCTATGGTATAAACACTACCATCATGGCCAAGTTCAAGCTATTATTGGAACATCACTGAACTTGAAGGTGAGAAGAGATGCACAGTAGCACACCTTCACAGATACAACACAAACCCACAAAGACCATTAAAATAGAATTAGGAAATTCATGATTCCAACTTCCAAAAGCTCTCTATTTATTGAGCATTAAATTTGAAGCCATCTCTCTCAGTAGTAAATGATAACAATTCACCCTTAGATAGTACTTTACGTTTTATAGATCGCTTTCACATCTCATTGGATCCTCCTCACAATCCTGTGAGGTCATTACTATTCTTTTTCCCATTTTGTAAGTGAGGAACTTAGGTTCAGGGAGGGTCAGTGACTTGCCTATAGTCGCACAGCAGTTGCAGATCTGCCTTTGAACCCATCACCCCTGAAAGTCAAATGCTTATATCATGATCTCACCAGACTCTCAAAACGTTCCTATGAAACAGATGAATAATCTTTTTAATTTTATTTTTATTCTTTTGGGTGCTGGGGATTGAACTCAGGGGTACTCAATCACTCAGCCACATCCCCAGCCCTATTTTGTATTTTATTTAGAGACAGGGTCTCACTGAGTTGCTTAGTGCCTCCCTGTTGCTGAGGCTGGCTTTGAACTCGTGATTTTCCTGCCTCAACTTCCCGAGCTGCTGTGATTACAGCCGCTGGAATTACATCTGCATGTCTAGGGCAGATGGAAAATATTATCCCTATTTTACTGGTGAGGACAACAGTCAGTCTTCAGGAGGTGAATCCTTTAAGGTGAACTAGCCCAGGGCAAGAGCTCAATAAGAGGCCAAACGATCACAAGAGTGACAGACTGAGGGGTCAGGCATTGTTCTAGATACTTCATACCCTTTTTGGGGGGCCTCATCACACCCCATGAGATAGATATCACCTGTTTTGTGGAAGAGGGAACTCTGAGCAGGTGAATCACCTGTAGATCCCCAGTGAGTGGTTACAGCTGGGATCTCAGGCCACGTCAGCCTCTTCCCTCATAATTCTGCTTGCTTGGGTGTCTGTCTCTCAGTGTATTCCACAGAATTGACCCAAAATCAGACCCACATAAAGCAAGAGAAACTCATCAGAGTTTTCCATAATCTTAATAATCAGAAAGTGAATATTTTACTTGAGCAAGGGAGAGCTCACCATTCCCAAGAATGAGTTCAGGAGAGAGCTTCTCCGGGGGACACGGTTGGTGAATTGATTCTGTTCCTATAGACAGGCAGAACCATAGACATTGTATGGCTGGATCCAGAGGCCCAGGGGAGGGGAGTCATTTAAGCTCATGTTCACTTTGCTAGGTGGGAAAACAATAGCACCCACCACACTGGTTTGTTATAAAGAGTACATGAATTGACATCTGCAAATACTTAGAACAGGGCCTGGCACATGGCAAGTGCTCCCTAACTCCATAGAGGGCAAGTCTTCCCTGCCATCCACACTCTGCCCTGTGCCCATGCCCAGGCAAATTCTACCCTTTGGGGGATCATGGAGACCACTGGCCATATGGGAATGGAGGGAAGATCCCTGGACCTGGCTGCTCTCCTGACCCCCGATAATATCCCGAGTCGAGGGGTCAGGCTAGGACCAACTCCCTGTTTCAATGCCATGTCCTCTAGCCAGTAATGATAGCAACTGCAGTTGACCATGCACTGGGTTCTCTGCAAAGCATTTGATTAAATCCTCATGGTACTAATTCAAAGTAGGACTGTCTTCAGTGGGTGCTTGGAATTCCTAAGGCTTATGGGGGCAAGCACATGAGCTAAATTCACAATTGCTAATAAGTAGTGCAGATTCCAATCCAGGTCTTTTTGACTTTAGGACCTTGAACATACTTGTATTCCTGAAAGGGTGATGCACATCCCCAGAGATGGAGGATGGGAGGTGATAAAGACAAGAGAAGGGAAATAGAGATGAAACAGGAGGAGGGCCATTGCAGGACTGTGGCTCTGCTCACCTCCTGTGTTTCACAGCAAGCAAGTCAGCATGAACGACATTATAATCATAAGCATTTGGGTTGCTGGCTCATGTACCAGCTTTTTTTTTTTTTTTAAAGAGGGAGTGTGAGAGAGAGAGAGAGGGAGAGAGAGAGATAGAATATTTTTTTTTAATATTTTATTTTTTTAGCTTTTGGCTGACACAACATCTTTGATTGTATGTGGTGCTGAGGATCGAACCCGGGCCGCACGCATGCCAGGCGAGCGTGCTACCGCTTGAGCCACATCTCCAGCCCCATGTACCAGCTTCTTAACCTTTTTGAGACTCAACTTTCTCATCTGTAAAATGGGGTAATAGTACCTTCCTTGAATGTTGTGACAATGAAATGAATCGTGCGTGCACAGAGGACTTGGAGCAGAGAACCTGTCTCCACAAATATTGAACCAACAAATTCTGCTCTTCAACGCCCTATTCTGCTGCCCCTCTCTTCACAGCGTTGGAGGATTATGCAGATGAAGCGGGTAAGATGCTTCTCATAGTAACACATAGCAACCCTCAATGAATCCAGCTTTCTTCCTTTCCTCCCTCTGTCCTGGGGGCGTACTGTCCTCGGTTTGCGACATGGGGAACAGAGCTCAGCTCCCCCTTCTTAAGAAAAGTCTCCCCTTAGCTTCCTATTTTTAGGCTTGGTAATTGCACCAATGTTGAATAAAGTTGTCATCGTTATGACAGTTTTGTTCTCCTACAGAAGAGATGAATGCAGCCAGCAAAATGCTTTGACAACAATTAATCGCACCCATGCTGTGTCATTACACAGATCTAGTTCATAACCCTTTCTTTTTTTGGACTTGGGCTGCTGGTTTCACTGTGCTCTGGTTAAATGACTCTTTGGGCAGAACCTCCTCCAGCCCTCAGAGCTGCTGGTCCACACTGGATGCCTCAGGGCTGCTTCTCCTCCCAGGCTTGGGCAGAAGGCGGTAGTCACTGCGGCTGTTTGAGGAGGGTGGCATCCTGGAACATGCCCCATGACCTGGTTCATCCGGGGCGGAGGAGAAAGGAGCAAACCAGGGACTGATTCTGCAGGACATGACAGGCATTGCTAGATAAAGGTGGGGCCAAGGATTAGTTTGGTCACAGGGTAAGGCCAGGGGGCCCTCTTTCCTTTTCTGCACCTGGAAATATTTTGCACAGGTGCGTTTGAAGAGGGAGAAGATCTCGGTGTTGACACCTCGGGTTAGATTTCAATTGCTACCCATAATCCAGAAATAGAAACAGGTCAAAACAGCCACAACAAAATAACATCTTCTGGGCTTGGACCCTCCGGCTCTCTGGCATTTTCTTCCCTCATTCAATTCTGCCAGACATCTCCAGTGGCCCCAGGAATACCTTCCTGTACTGTGAACTTGGACTCTTGGCTACTACCTGGGCCCACATTTTCTTCCTTTTCAGTTAGGTATGTGCTAGAACTGGTTTGTACAGTCTTAAGAGATCTGACTGTTCAATTTTTTAGGGATTTTGTTCAACACTAGTTAAATACAGCCATTATTGAAATAAAAATGAAAGGCTGGTGATGTGGCTCAGTGTTAGAGTGCTTGCCTAGCATGCATGAGGGCCAGGGTCCAATCCTTAGCATCATCAAATGACCAAAACAAAAACAAAAACAAATTATGTAAAATCTGAATACATTGTATGAAAAGAAGAGGTGATATACAGTCAAAACCATTACTTTTTCATCATTTTAATATAGTTTGATATTAGCTATGCTCTCTATGCTGTTGTATCTGTGATCTCTTCTCACCTTCAAGTTCAGTGATGTTCCAATAGTAGTTTGAACTTGGCCATGATGGTCGTGTTTATACCACAGAAATTGGTAAATGCTTCAGGTTAGGCCCCATGTTCTTCCTCCCTCCCTCCCTTCCTTTCCCTATGTGCGAAACATTAACTAGTATACACTGTCCCTAGCTCTGGCACATTGCATGACTGCCTCAGAGGATCCAGTGACCAGAGTGGCACTGGGCAGCTAGGACCACCAAGGGCAGCATCCCTACCCCTGATGCCATAGCAGTGACTGCTGGGTCTGAGGACATGGGCACCAAGAGCTGCTGCCTTCATGACCAGATCTGCCACCCACCCCAGCAGTAAACCAGTGGTCTGCCACTTTTGTTCCATAGAGATGATAGGTATCAGTCAGCTGCCTATTACTATAATGAATACTTTACATAATCAACTTATAAAGAGAAAAGATTTGTTTGGGTTCATAGTTTTAAATTTTTCAGTCCATGATCAGTTAACCCTATTGCTTTGGGCCTGTGGGAGTGCATCATCTCATGGCCAGGAAGTGAAAAAGAAAGAGAAGAAGAGAATGGGGTCCCACAGTTCCCTTCATGGGCACAACCTCATTAAGCCTCACCTCTTAAAGTTCCCACCTCTTCCCAACAGTGTCACCATAAGGACGAAGCTGTTGACATGTGGACCTTTGGGGGACATTGGAGATCCAAACCATAGCAGAGAAAGAGCCTTTAATTTTTCTGCACAGTGGGATGTGAGGGTTTAGGGTTGCAGGTAGGATCAGTGCAACATACTCTGCTAAGCATGAAAATACTTTGATACTGAACCCTAGTCCCACTGTTCTTTTTTGGGGGGCAGGGGTACCAGGGATTGAACTCAAGAGCACTTGACCACTGAGCCACATCCCCAGCCCTAGTTTGTATTTTATTTAGAGACAGGGTCTCACTGAGTTGCTTAGCTCCTCATTTTTGCTGAGGCTGGCTTTGAACTCATGATCCTCCTGCCTCAGCCTCCAGAGCTGCTGGGATTACCGGTGTGCACCACTGTGCCAGGCAAGTCCTACTGTTCTTGAACTGACTTGGAGGTCCTCATTCTTCCTTCATGATGGGTCCCTTCCCAGGAGGCTCCTCATACAATGGGATCCAGGTCTCTTGTCTGTGCTGCGGTGGACACAGACTGCTACATCACCTACCTCATGAGGTAGTTCTAATGAACAGGGTGATCACGTTTGTGAAGTGCCTAGTCCCGGGCTTGGCACATCACGTAAGCTCCCTAATTGTTCTTTTCTCTTTCTCCAATTGGCTTTTCAGATTGTTCACAAATGTGGGCATCCCTCTCTCTCCCTGGTCTTGCGAATCCTCTTCCCCTCCAGGCACTGTGTCCTCCAGGCAGGGAAGTCTCCCCACTGGACCCCCAGGTACCACAGGGGACAGACACATGCTTTTTGGTTTAGAGGCACAAGAGTTCCAGGAGCTTGCCCTGTTTCCTGGTGTTTGCCCGACAGCCAGTGGAGACAGACTTCCATGCCGCTGCAAGGTCTCCCTTCAAACACCATACAGGGGTCTGAGCAACAAACCCTGTCCTTTTCACAAACGCTTGACACATCCAAAAAAACATCATCACGCTTCTGGCAGGAGTATGTGTCTGATATTCTTGAGCCAGGGAAGTAGAGAAAATGAGAAGCCAGTTAAATATCAGCCCCTGCATTAAATTATAATGAACCACATCAACTGGGCCCCCAGGCCTGGCCAGTCTGGCCTGCAGCAGTGGAAACAGCCGGCAGCAACCAGAGGCTTGTGAGGGATTTTTGCCCATTAGTGGAACCATAAGGCAGGTCTTGGGGTGCTGTTCTTATTTTCCCAGAGCTAAATGGAGAAGCCACTTGATGCTAAGGTGAATCTCTAGACTGAACAAGATCCAGAGAGCCATCTCAGTGAGATGGAGATGTCAGAGGAGGGCATGGAATCCTGTGCCCTAGGTGTCTTGTCTTTGTTGTTGTTGTTGTTGTTTTAAAGATGGACACAATATATTTATGTGGTGCTGAGAATCCAACCTAGTGCCTCACATGCTTGAGGCAAGCGCTCTATGTCTGAGCTATAACCCAGCCCCTGGTCTTTGTTGTTGAGTAGAGTTTCATGGTTGTATTAAAACAAGATCTAGCACTTACCCAGCTGTGTTATGGGTGCAGTGGAAAAAATGGGTCATAAGTACTCAGCACCAGCTCTGGAAATAACCATGTCTGGGTTAAAGGAAGAGAGTGCATGCAGGTGGCGTTATTCCTTTGAGACACATGGCTCCTGGTTTGGGGTCACTGAGAAACCCAACATAAGTTTTCAGCCTCACAGTCTGGGGAAGCCCGGCTGCTGCCAGATGCAGATGTTCAGCACCATTTTGATGCTGATACTTCCTAGAGAGCTCTCTAGAGGTAACCCAGGGGTGAACATCAGCTTGGAAAGTGGATGGTCATATGGAATGGCTGCCATGTCCCATTTACTGTTTATTACCAGTGAACTTGCAGGTGAAGATAACCTGTCCATTCTGGGAGGACACAAAGCTGAAAAGGGTTAAATCAGGCTAAGGGGAGGAGGTTTAAGAAAAATATCACAAGCCCAGCCTCACTATAGGAGATACAATATAGACTTAAATGAAAGGTCTTAAGGTTGGACTCAGAAAAATGAGCAGCAAAATACAGAAGGGGTGAGGGCAAAAGAAGAGCAATTGGTGACAGGTAGTGGGGGATGGGTTTTAACAGACTCTAGAGTCGTGTAATTGACAGTGTGATCTGCCTGCTCCAAAGCTACCCCAGAGTCAAGCCCCATTATAGAAAGTCTAGAATCTTATCGGGGCCTGGTGTTCTTGGTCCTCACCAGCTCACACGAGGAGCACTGTTTAGTTTGCAGGCACAGGCCCTAAGAGGGACATTGAGAAGTTTGAACCTTCCCAGAGCAGGGTGCCTAGAGTTCACTTCATGGGATTGGGGAGAGAAACTTCCAGAAGACTATATTTAAAGAATCAAGGCTTCAAGAGGCCAGAGGACAGAAACTGTGTGAAGACAGCTTCCTCCTCCGCTTCCTGTTCATAGGATCTTGGAACCTTTGTTTTCCAGTGGAAGAGGTGTTAGCATAAGCAGAGGTCTGCAGTTGAATACGTGTTGAACCGCTGGCCTCAGCACCTAGGGCTTTCCCAAAGTGTCTCAGGAGGAACCTTTAGTCACAAGCATTGAGAGGGATTGTTTGCAGGGCAAGTTCTGCAGAAGGCTGCAGTGGAGGCTCAGCAGAGAAGGGTGTGGCAGAGCTTTCTGCGGGGGCAGGTAGACTGAGGGAAGAGTGTGCACTATGAGATGGCATGAGTTCCACTTATGGAACCAATCGTCAGAAACATTGTGAAGAAGTATCAATTGGTGCAAATTGAACAGTAGCTAATTATAATTAAATAATCCAAAGACAGGAAAACAAAAAGGACTGAAGTCAGGATGCTATGGATTAGAAGCTCTTTAAGGACGGGTATGTATTTAGGTAGTTCAAAAGTGTGGTTTTGTCTTTATTAGGCCCACAATAGATATATGTTGAATAAAATTGAGTTTGGGATAGCTTTTGGAATCTGCAGGAAGCAGAAGTAAACCCTCCAGTCATCAGTTAAAATCAATGTCCCAGGGAGAAATTTGGAAGGAAGAATGTTCCAGCAATATGAAAGCCTCCTAGAGAAACATGTGTTTGGGTTCAGTAGCAGAAAAACAGGTAAGGCATGTAGAAGATGGTTGTTTACTACTGTGAAAATCACCCTGGACTTCTTATTCTCTGGATCACTAATGCCTAAGACCCAAGGAGCAAAGGCGACTGGCTCTCCAGAGACACAGAGTAGCTAATACTGAGCTCATTATCACCATTTGTGCAAGGAACAGTTGAGAAAACCTTGATGGGCAGGGGAGAGGACAGGTCTTTGGATGTTTGTTTACTGGCTTAAGAGCATCTTGCTGCTGGCTGGGGCAGGATCCTCTGGAGAGTGACATAGGACTTGTTCAATAATGCTATATTAAAAATTGTTCCTCCAGTGCCTTAGGGGGTCTGAAGTTAGTGGTAGTTCTGCTCTTGTGCTTCTGGCAGAAACGGGCTCAGTGACTCCCACTCTGCCCACAAAACCTTGGAAGTTCTCCAAGATAGGGACACAGAGGGGGTAGGAGTAAGTGAGGGTAGTTGGTGGACAGGGAGATGACTCTAACCCTGATTATCTCCAAGGATTCCCTTTGTTCATGCTCAAATTTTTTTGAGGGGGTCCTCTGCAGAGGCTGGAGGTGAGATGTTGGGGTTCAGGCAAAATGGAGGGTGATCTGACATGTTCAGAGTTGACTCTGTGGTCTGTGCCTATTCAGGAGTGATTGGGAACCCTGGGCTTCAGAATCAGCTGTCTTGTTCAAGTTCAGTTTTTAGGTGGGGTTGTGATGCTAACCTGGTGATCCATGAACTCTCACCTAATTGAATGAGTCCTGGTCTTGGAGTTAAAAGGACCTAAACTGGAATTCTGACCCTATCTCTTGTCAGTTGTGTGATGTCGGTCAAATTTCTTAACCTTTCTGAATCTTAATTTACTCAACTGTAAGATAGGAGCACTAAAGTGTAATTTGCAGGGATGATGTGAATATTAAGTAAGATTATTTACATGAAATCCATTTCCAGTATGGAAAAATACAATGCAGATGTGAGGGATTATTACTACTATCATCACAGAAGGAGTTGACTTTTCTTCTGTTTTAAGGGTATATTTAAAACATAACTGTATCTGGGACTATTAGATGGAAGGGCTAAAAGAATTAGCCTTTAGGACCAGAGGAAGATAAATGGTTGCCCAATTCTGCTTTTCCCTTTAAAAGGCTGTTCTTGGCTTGTACACTGTCTCATCCTCAAAAAGGGAGTACAGGATATTTCTGACATCTCAGTTTTGACCCACTAGATCAACTTCTTACTCCATACCTAAAAATACAAATACTTGAACGAGAACTTTTATCAATGTTGATAACTTTTCACCAAGAAAGATATTTTCAGAGTGAACCACATTAGGCTAGTTTAATTCCCTAGACAATTTTTAATATAGCATCATTGAACTAGTCCCAAATTTTTCCATTTCATTTTCCTAAAATTATTTTTGATGAGATCAATTATCTTCTGTGCAAAATTTATGAACAAGATTAAATTTATTAGCCAGTTTTCTAAAATTACATCTTCTGACATTGTGAATTTCATATGGAACCACTCATTGTACCAAGTCAAAAAGTTCCTAAATCAGACTTTGCAACCCCAAAATCTCATATTAATGTGTAGTCATTAGCAAATGTTATCATGAAGAACTTTTACCAATAGAACTTTTATTTGGTGATGAATGTTTTCTGTTTTATTTTTCATCTCAAATTCTGCACTTTCTGCTGTTATCAATGCACTTATACTATGTGACAAGCATTACTCTAAACATTTTATAAACTTCATCCCATTTTATCCTCACCATACCTCTGTGGGGTAGATAATATTATTCCCAATTTACAAATGAGGGCACTGAAATACATAGAGATGTAATGCATTGTCTAAGATTACAAACTACAAGGGGGTGGATTTGGATTCAGGATTCAAACCCAGGGAGAGAGGTTTTAAGACTAAACCCTTGACTTCTCTATAGTTTTCTGATCCAAGGAAGAAGATCATGGAAAGAGGAGGGCTTTTGAGAAGTACTATGCAAAGATAGAAATTGTGGGGTTTGGTAAAAAATATGTGTTTCTTGCTTTTATGTCTGGTAGGTGATGAGGCTATTTTTTGAGAAAGGGAAGTTGTTTAGAGAAAAATAATGAATTCGGTTTTGATGTTGAATGGCACATCTCACTTCTGCGCACTCTTGCTTAGAACTCAGTTGCATGACCATGCCCACCCATGTGGCAGATTGGAAATATAACCTATGTGAGTTGGGATAATTTTAGTTATGGAATAACAAAAAGGTTGACTTCTTGGTCCCGAAGATTGAACCAGGGGTTCACTAAGCCACACCTTTTTTAATTTTGAGACAGGGTCTTGCTAAGTTGGTTAGGGCCTGGCTAAGTTTCTGAGGTTGGTTTTGAATTTGTGATCTTCCTGCCTCAGCCTCCTGAGTGGCTGGGGTTATAGGTATGGCCACCAAACCTGGCGCTTGACTATGGATGGCTTTTGAGTTTTATCACTCTCCATATTCTTTTTGCCCCACATCTAAGAAAGCCACTAAGACAGTTTGCATGCTCCCTCCCTTGACACTAGCTGGATGTTAAAACCACATAAAATCCTGGCCTGAATGTGGGAACCCATACCTTGGCCCCAACCTCTGACTATGATAAAAGAAGTTAGTTACCACTCCTTGTTCTCTCAAGCCATTTTTGGACCTGCGTGGGAACCTACCGTATTATCCTTGAAAACCTCACCTGATGATGTACCCTTTGATGCCACATCAATCTCAAAATTCCCAGGGAGACCAAACATAGTAACAGATAAACCTTGAACACAGTCGAAGTTCTTTTTTGGTTCACGTCACAGACCAGAGCAGGAGTTTCCAGTCAGGCAGTATTCCATCAGCTCATTCAGAGACCCAGGCTCCTTCCATCTCATAGCTCCACCTCCTCAAGATCTTCAGAATTCTCTCATGGGAAAGGTTTTTGAATGGTCCAGGCTTGGAAATGGCACATCTCACTTCTGCTCATTCTTTTGCTTAGAACTCAGTTATATGACTACGCCCACCCATGTGGCAGGTTGGAAATATAATCTATGTGGGTTTTGGTGAGTGTGTAGCAGTCCTTACCATGGATATGTTGAGTTTCAATATCATTTGGTAATGGAGATAAAGTGCTTAGAAGTAGTAGGATCAAGGGGTCTGAGGAGAGAGTTCTGGACTACATCTGTGCATTTATAAATGGCTTTCTAGGTTATGAAAGGAAAAAAGTAAAGAAAAGAAAAATGACAGGGACTAATCCTATCCCTAATGTCCTTTGGTTCAATTTTCACGTTCAAGTATTGCTTTCTGGAATGTTGAAAGCAGGAGTGAGTGTTGGGAGGTGGAGAAATCTAGCAGGAAGATGTGGAGTATCATTCCCTTTGAATTAGAATAAGCAGCTTGTGTACACACACACATTTTTTTTTAATGATCTGGTTCTTCCAGTTTCTTGCCCTTCTGAGCCTCCAAGGAGAAGAAGAAGGAAGTAGCAGGTTAATTGGGGAGAATAGTAAAGGAATGGCAGACTGAGAGAGGGAGAGAGGAAATCGGTCTGCTATTTTAAGGATAAGAAAGTCGTCCCATAAGCCATTATGGTTTCCTTGCCAGTTAATTTCATCTCAAGTGAAGATGAAAGGTAATCTGATAAATTTTCATTATCTCTGCAAATAATTCATAAACTCAGAGGGACTCAGAGCTATGACATACAATGTAGGAGGATTTCAAGGTCTGACAAGGTGATAATTACCAGGTCCGCACCAGAGCTGACAGCTGGCGTTGGAATGATCCCTTTTTTATTGAAATTCTCTATGTGATTAGGGAAAAAGACAGTCAAATCAAGTTAATCTGCAGCAGCCAGCAGATCCACATTGCCCCATTGCAGACCAGTGGCACTGATGTGTGTGGAGATGGCAGACTCTTTGTGGCCGATTTAGAACTTCAGAGGTGGAGGAATTCTCACATCTCATCAATGACAAGAGCAGTTCAGATATGCGGAGAGGAATGGCATGCTCAGTTCCAGAATCCTGGAGCAGTCTTTGAAGGGATTTGGAACTCTCAATGCACAAGCCAGCTCATTTGTAGTAGTGGCCACTTTGCTCAGGTGGAGACATAGTGGTTCATTTTCTGGTTATATCCATTCCACAATCCACTTCCCTGTCACCGCCCCCAGATGGGTGGCAGAAACATGAAGACAGAATACAAATGTTTGTCTGGTGGGCCAGAAGGCAAGATTATGCCTTTTGTAAGCATTAAAGTCCTGCTTTATGGAAAGAATACATAAGCTGATAGAATATCTTCTGTGATCATAAAATATGTATAAGCTCATGAAATAAACTATTACGTTTTATGTTGACCATAACAGTGAATAGGTAGATAGAGTGCTTATATTAGATTATTGTTTGCAAGTTATTTCATCTATTCATTCATTCATTTATTATTTATTCGTTCATTCATTTATTCCATGAAAATAAATAAAACCTCTGACACATACAAGATTGAATGTACCCAGATCAATAAGAGGAGGCTATTGCTCTCAACCCTCAACTTCTCTATTTCTGTCTCCATCCATCCATTCATCCATCCATCCATCCATTCAAGATACCCACTAGAACCTTGGAGGCCCTCAGAAATTTGGACCTTGGAGGCCCCTGTAGCTCTGTGAAACTCCAGAGTCCTCTCTGTGTTTTCTGTTTTCTTTTCCCCCTGCTCTTTGCCTCCTTTCTTTGGAACTGCCTGGAGAGTCCTTTTTCAAATATATCAGTAGAGATGCAAAGGCTTATCCCTTCAGTGGTTCCTATTTTTCCAAATCATGTATCTCAACTATTTTATGAGTTTAGGAGGAGCAAAGGGGAGGGTCATATCATGAAGCTCTCAATCTTTGCCCCTTTCCTCTGCCCTTCTTGGGTGTTTCTTTTCCAGATACACAAACATGGCTTCCAACACTTCTCTCTTCATACACTCATCCTCTCCCTTCTCACACTGAATAAATCATGCCCAGGAGGCTCAATTTTTACCCCAAGTTATTTGTCAAAACAATAGTTTTCTGAAAAAGCTTTCCTATAAAGGAGTTTTAGAAAGGAAAAGGATTTCTCTTCTTCTATAGTGTATTATTTATCACCCTAGTCTTATGGCATGGCATGGATAGATGATTGACAGGTAGGTAAACAAGTAGCATACTGGAATCAACTTTCACATACCTAAGGGGGAGGGGAATGAAAACTTTAACAACTATAGTTCTATTTGCATTTCTCTTTCTTTTATTTTTCCTTGGTGCCGGGAGTGCTTAACCACTGAGCTACATCCCCAGCCAGACAGCCCTTTTGCATTTCTATTTCTTAAGCTAATGTTTTTAGAAAAAGCATTGCGGTCTGAGATCATGGACTGCAAGGTACAGAAATGTATTCAACCAAGGTTAAGCAAAAGGTCATGTGTTAGTTATCTATCATGTAATAATTTATTCTAAAATTTAATTGTGTGAAACAATGAACTCTCATTATCTCACAGTTTCTGAGGACCAAGAATCTGGGAGTGGCTTAGCTGGGTGGTTCTGGCTCAGGTTCTTTCTTGAGGTTGTGGTCCAGATGTTATCTGGGGATTGCAGCTATCTGAAGTGTTTGCCTGGGCTGGAGAATCTGCTTCCAAGATGGCACCCACACAGAATGTTAGCTGGAGGCTGCAATTTTTCATGTCGGTTTCTTTACAACATGGGTTCATGGCTTCCACCGGAATGACTGGAGAGGGAGAAATCACAAAGCATTTTATGATCAGCCTCAGAGGTGTAAGGATCTGCACATGGCATGATTACTAGGACGTGAAAACACAGAGGGGCATCTTTGAGGCTGACTACCAAGGGCATCTGCATATGGGCACCAGAGTCAGTTTTCCAAACATCTGAGAGCAAAACATCAGTGGAACCAGAGGTTGGGAAGATAAGAGCTTCTAGTCTCTTTCATGTATCTCCTTGTCCTTTCTCTCCTCCTACAGGTGTTCATGGCCTCACATGGTCACTTCAGGCTCCAACTTCTCATACTATTAGTTTAGCATTAACAAACAACACCTTGTATATATTAGACAATAATATAGTTTACAATGATCATTTTTGCAATGGCTAACATTTGTTGGACAGTTGTTACTGTATGTAGTATGCTAAGTGCATTAGACAAGTGATTACATTTAATTGCAAAATCGTAGGCCTAGTTTACAAATGAGGAAACCAGGAAGGATACTTGGCTAGAGTTTCTGTGCTATTCATTAAAACTTTCTTGAAGCAGAATCTCACTGGTGGCCAGGAAGATGAATATGATAGAACAAGGGATGCTCATTCTGAGGCTCTGGGTACAACATACAAAGCTAGATTTAAAAATTCAGCATGGCAGGCGAATTGATTAGCATATCTGCTTGAGTAAGCAGTTGCTTTGTGAAGCCTAAGACTTCGCCTTAATTACCACCATTAGTAAATAGAAACCTAGTTGTGCAGATAGCAGCTAACAACATTAAAAGAACTATGCAAGATTTTTATCTCAGAATATCAGCAGTTTAAATGTATGCTACTGTCTTTTCATATTAAATCTTGCCATCCCATGGCTTGCTTTACAGCTACCGAGGAAGCAGGGGGCTTTTGAAAAGTGATACAAGTAAAAATTTTGGAGGATGGGCCTGTGGTGGATGTTTTTCAAATATGCATCCAGCTCCCTCTGCCAATAAATGTGAGGATAAGAAGCCAGGAATCCCCATAAAAAAGTAGAGATACCACTTAAATACCAAGTGCTTCATCCCACTCTATTATATTTTTGTCTCACACTATGCTTTTAGATTTTTATTATTTCTCGGAAAACCAGGCTGGTGAATAAGATGAATGTGGATAAGGAGAGGACAGGAGCATTCTTTCATTCAACAGGTACGTGTTGAGCTTTGGTGCACAAGATGTCATGCTGGGTGATGGTGTGTTCCGAATCCATTCATCACCCTCTGATTGTATTTAGCAAGTGCTTTTAGTTCCATGATACCTCAATGGAGCTTGCAAAGCTTATAAAACAAAAGTAACAGATTAAGATAAGTACGACAAACTTCCCAAAAGATCCTGAAGTATCATTGGAAAAGAGAATTCACATGGAAAAGGGAGTAAAACAGAGAGCCAGTAAGTGCAAAGTTTTATAGTACAGTCACTGAGAGCAGCAGGGATTTTTAGAAGGGGCTGAGGAGGAGTGAGGGAGAGCTGGGAGGCTTTTCAGGGAAGGTGTCACTGGAGCAGGGCTCTGGTAATGCCTATGTGCTGCTGTGGAGGGTGGGGGGCTGCTTCAGTGGGCTCTGGAGAGTGAGGTGAGTGGTAAGTAGCAAGAGGAGTGGTCTGGAGAAAGCCTCATCAATCTAACTTGGTTTTAACCTGAGCCAGACATTGTCCTGCTGTGGGTCTCACCTTCCCATCCCTTCAGAAAGGCCAGAGATAAACTGGATGTGTGTAATGAGCCATCAGACTAGGCCTGGTTAGAGTTTCATGGGCCCTGGTCCTGAAACCTGCACTTCCTTGTGGATTTTTTTCTTTTTGGTACCAGGAATTGGACTCTGGGGCTCTCAACCACTGAGACACATCCCCAGCCCTATTTTGTATTTTATTTAGAGACAGGGTCTCACTGAGTTGCTTAGCACTTTGCTGTTGCCAAGGCTGTCTTTGAACTCGCGATTCTCTTTTCTCAGTCTCCCTAGCCACTGGGATTACAAGCATGCACCACCACTCCTGGCCAGAAGCTTTTTTAGATTGGATATTACTCAGGTGTCTTGAAGTCCATTGTTTTTGGTACCAGGGATTGAACCCAGTGGCACTTAACCACTGAGTTACATCCCCTGCCCTTTTTAATAATTTATTTATAGTCAGGGTCTCTCTAAGTTGCTTAGGGCTTTGCTAAGTTGCTGAGGCTGGCTTTGAACTTTTGATCCTCCTGCCTCAGCCTCCCTAGTTGCTGGGATTACAGGTGTGTGCCACCAAGCCCCGCTCCCTTGTGGGTTCTAAAGATGAGAATTTGACCCCAAGGAGGGGCCAAAGCTCTGGAGTCTTTGGTCTTTCTTTGAGTCTAAACTGAAGAGCCTGGGGCCCTCATGGGAAGGACTCTGAGGAGAGAGACAAAGGTATTTTGGTGTGAAAGCAAAACTGAAAGGACTGTCATTGTTCAATCTGGAGAAAACCTAAGGTGAAATAAAAACGATTTAATACATCAAAGCTCTTACAGGTGAGGGGCTGGTGTTAGCACTGTGTTCACTGAAGGTATTTGAATAAATCAAAAGGGCCAGTACAACACAGAGGTTTGGGGTGAGCTTTGTGGGCACCTCCTCACCCCTGGCGTGACCCCACACCACTTCTGCACAGACACCAAATCTGAGGGGACCTCCAGAGGATGACCAACTCCTGGTTGGCCTAAGACTTTCATTACCAAGACTGAGATGGGTCCTGGAAAACCAGGGACAAGATGGCACTGCTGGGGACTTACCATCTTGGTCCTACTGTGCCTGGGTCCAACAGGCTCAGATAAAGGAATTATGAACCCCAGATGGGCAGACATGTTGAGCTAGGAGAGACTCCATCCAAGACCATGCAATTTGGTTCATTGAAAGAGAATCCTGGTCACAGCCAGAACCACTGTGCCATGTACCTAGCCTGGAGGGTGCCATGGGAACAAAAGGCAGGAGATGGACAGAGGTCTGAACTCCGGAGTGTGAACACAGGAAGATGGCAAAGAGTCAGTTCTTAAGCCCAGTATCTCAGGGAGGGAAGACCACCCCTTGCAAGACAGGTGCATCCACAGACTCTTTTTCACCTTCACACAAACTTACAGTTGACCTTTCGGATCTGGACTCTGCATTTGTGGATTCAACCAACTGTGAATTGAAAATATTTGAAAAAAAAATTGCATCTGTACTGAAAACATACAATTTTTTTCCTTATTGTTATTTCCTAAACAATACAGTGACATCTATTTACATAGCATTTACATTGTATTAGTTATCACAAGTAATCTAAATATGATTTAAAGTATATGGGAGGATGTGTATCGGCAAATGTTATGCAAATTCTGTGCCATCTAATTTTTGCTGGGGATCCTATGTCATTTTATATAAGGGACTTGAGCATCCAAAGATTATGCTATCTGCTTGGGGGATTCCTGGAACCAATTCTCCCTCGAGTACCAAGAGACTACTGTATTAACGAATCTGCAAGACTTGTCAGACACATTTCTGACAGTTAATAAGACTGACTTTCTGCTGACAGAGCTAACTTTTTAAGCGGCAAATCTCTTTGGAATAATTTTATCTCAAACAGGAGCGATTCTTTTAATTGAATGGTTTTAATTACACTTAAACGTTTCTGCCTGCTTGGCACCATGCTGAGGTCTTCACTGGATTATTTCAGTAAACCCTCACGATTATCCCATAGGCAAGTACTAATGTATTACCTATATTTGCAGGTAAGGAAACTGAGGTCAGGGAAGTGAGGTCACATTTCTGATAAGCTGGGGACCCAGGAGTGAGTCTAGTTTGAGTCTATATCTGAGCTACCCTGGGCCTGGGTTAAACTGTCAGCAGAAATGAATGTTAGGGATTAGATTTTTATCTTGGTGTCCAAGGATGCTCTCTTCTCCTAATTGGCATAGGCAATCTGGTTAATTACCAATAATACTTATATTTAGCTAATTTCATAGAAAACTATCGAAATTCCTAAGTAATCTCTCTTGGTGGTGATGTTGATTGTCATTTTTTAAAGGTAAGCTTATTGTGGCAAAGAAAGGCAGCTCTATGATTCTATTTAAAGGATCATTACTCTGGTTTTGAATAATTTAAGACTTTGCTGGGGATGAGCATTGATTAGTTTAAGTGCTATTTTTCATGCATATAATTGAAAGGAACCAAGCTTAGGCTGTCAGAGGAATGAGAACAATTTGTGACCTAAGCTGCTTGCTTTCGGAAACTCACAGCCACATCTTCCATACTGAGACTTCAAGTTCCCAGACAGGATGGGGAGAATGAGTTTGGCCTGTTCAGGGATTTATCTTTGAAACATTTTAAGTGGCTTGAGCTGAACTAGCACCCCAGTTTATATCCCAACTGATGAAACTTAACTAGATTGCCTGAAGCAGAGTAGACTGGAAGAACCCGTGCTGTGCCTTGCAGACTCCAGCTCTCAAATAGCTAACTCCCAGTTCAGAGTGGCTGGGTGATTCCAGCCATTCTGAGCATCAGAAGAAGGTGCCCCTTAGGTGGATATGACTTCAGGCCAGCTGAGTAAAGGTGACATTTCAGCTGCCACCTGCCTCTTTCCCTGCACACAAGGCTGGCTATATGTGGTGGCCCCAACCTCTGAGAGAGCCTAAAAGGCTTAAGATTCAGCACCACTATGTGCCAGGTTCTATATGGGGGAACAAGGACATAAAATAAATGACGAAGTTCCTGCTCTAGAGAGTCTTGAGACTCTTCTTGTTCTTCTGAGGAAAGCACACCCCAAAACAGAAGAAACAGGACAGTTGTGACCAAGATTTGGGCTGCAACCAGGGGCACAGAGGGGAGGACTCCCAAGCCATCTGTGTCTATCCAGAGTAGAACTGAGTTTAGGAACTGAGGTTGAATCTTGGCTCTGCACACAGAGAATCTTGGCTCTGCCACTTATTAGCCATGTAACTCAGGTGAGCTGCTTGCCCTCTCCAGGTCTTGATTTGCACTATGGTTTTAGTATGGGCATGTCCCCCGATCACCCATATGTTGAAGGCTTGGTTCCCCGGGTGGTACTACTGGGAGGTGGTGGAATCTTTAGTGGGTGGGACCTTATGTAAGGTCTTTAGGTCGTTTGGAGTGTGACCTTGAAGGGGATTGTGGGACCCTTGTCTCTTCTTCTTTGCTTCTTGGTTCGTGATGTAAGATGTTTTGCTCTACCACAAGCTCCCACCATGATGTACCTCCCTTACCAGAGGCCCATAGAGTAACAGGGCCATGCGATCTTGGATTGGACCCTCCAGAACTGTGAGCCAAAATAAGCTTTTCTCTTTATAAGTTAACTGCCTCTGGCATTTTGTTATAGTAACATGAAACTGTCTAACACAGTTTCCTTCTCTGTAAAATGGGAAAACAATAATACCAACTTTTGCAGGGATGTTCTGAGAATTAAAAAAAATAATGCATGTGAAGCTTTTAATTTGATAGTGCTCTTTTGATGGTATTATTACTGTTGTGATACTTTTGCCCAATGGTCCCATCTGATGTGTATGCTGATGTGACTAGAAAGGCAAGGGCTGCTACAGAGGTCATTCAACTGCATAGGTGGCCAGATTGTGATTTCGGGAAGGTCGGGGTCACCAGAGTCCTCTGAAGCAGCTGGGCCCCTCCTCTACCTTCTTGATGTTGGAATACTATCTACACAGGACAGAGCCTTCCATCATATGAGCATTAACTACTAAGACATCCAGGAGGGATGTCTTTGCAGAAAAGAAAAAATCCACTCCAGGCTTCTTTTCTCAGAGCAGTTTCTGTAGTAAATGGTGAAAAAAAAAAACCCATAAAATAGTGAGAAGAAAGGCCATTGGGGGACACAGAATAAAAATTCTCTGCTTCCTTTTATCCAAGTGAGGGTTTAGGAAGAGAACAGGCCAGAGCAGCTGGCAGGGCCTCTTTCTGTGGCCTTAGTGGGGGCTTGTCCTCCAAGATACCACTCAGGTCTCATCCTAAGACCCTTAAGATGCAGTAAGCAGCCTGCTCAGTGGGGTTGGAAGTCCAGGCTCCTTGGGATGCCCCCCTTCTTGTCTTGCTCCACCCATTGGCTAGGCCCATTTCCTAGTTTTTCCAAAGCTGAACCTTAGGGATGTCAGGGCACAGTGATTCTTCAGCCAAAGATTCCATTCCCAGCAGAAGCCTGAAGGATATGATGCCAAAGGGCTGGGCAGGAGTGTGGCTTTTCCCTGATGGAAGACTTGACCATTTATTTATCTAATGCCCTTGCTCTTTTCTTGAATTTTCTCTTCTTGGGATGAAGCATTTTTCCTGAATTACTGACTTTGTTTTCCTGCAGCGAGCTCTGAGGAAATGGCAGGTGACTCAAGAATTGCAGGTGAACCAACGAGACCTCATTGCAAAGTCCCAGCCAAGATCCCAGACCAGGCATATCACCATCTCTGCCAGTTCCTAGTCCCGGCCTTCTGGTCTCCCATTCTCACATGGCTTTACATTGTGCCTTAGCATCTCTCTTCATTTGGAGCTGATTGCTTCTGCTTTGTGAGGAGTTATGTAACTCACCCATTGCAGGTGAGCAGGAACAACACTAGACCACAAGGGCTGACCTGTATCAAAATAGCAACGTCTGCAATGCAAAAGGTGTGGATAAAAATAAGCCATGCTCATTAGATGGCTCCCTGCCCTATATAGCTGCCCAAAAGCCTACATCTTGTTCTGCCCAAGTGTAAATAGTCTCCCTATTTAGAAATGGCACAGTGGGAGGTAAATGAATTGGCTAGAAGAGACCAGTCATAACTCATCACATAGAGAAGCTTAAAAATTCTTTATGTAAAAAATACTAATAATGCCTATGGGTTGTTCAAAGCCAGGTTCTGTGCTAGGGGCTTTACATACATTATCTTATTTAAGCCTCCCGCCAATTCTGCAAGGTTCTCATTCTGTTTTACAGATGAGGAAAGTAGGCTCAGCAAAGTTAAGTGGGTTGCTCAGGGTCATACAGATAGTGATAGAGAAATTAGGGATTAAACATTGGATACTTTTGTCCCAAAGCTCTCATTCTTTTCATTGGACCCTACTGCTAAGGAGTGGCTGGGAGGAAGAGGTTATCAGGTGCATTTTAAGACCTTGTCCTTCCTTATTGTCAAGTGATTCTGCTGTCTGATTCTCAGCTAAAAGGTGCTCTGCAGGGAGGCTATTTAGGGAGGCTTAATGCCTGAAATTAGATTCCCTCTTTCAGTGGGCAAGTCTACTCCTGGCTTCCCCAGACCCGGTACATGGCAGGGTTCCTGTACTGTCAATGATGATCCACACGGTAGTGACCCTGCTTGTGCCTGCCTGTTTCTGTGTGCAGGCCTTCCCTGGATTTTCTAATTAATAATGGCCAATGGGATTTTGAAACAATCCAATAAATAGTTTTCCCATTGCCTGTCCAGATTTTGAATCAAGAAATAAAAGAAAGAGTAAGGAAGATGTAGCTGAATATCATCTTAGTTACAGATTAGGTACCCAGGTTGGGAAACATTGCTTAGTGTGAAAGCATGGTGGGGTTCTGTTGCAGTTTTGTGGGAAGCAAAATCTGGGATGGAGATTAGTTTGCACAAGTTTATGAGGGAGTTCTTCTGAGGTCTATACCATAGGAGGAATGGAATGGAAACAGGCTTAGCAGTGGTATAGTCTTATCAAAGTTTCAGCCAATGCTGGGTGTGGTGGTACATACCTGTCATTGCAGGGGTTTAGGAGGCTGGGCAGGAGGATCGTGAGTTCAAAGCTAGCCTCAGCAACTTAGGCCCTAAGCAACTCAGTGACACACTGTCTTTAAATAAACTACAAAAAAGGGATGGGGATGTGGTTCAGTGGCTGATCCCTGGTACAAAAATAAAAGGAGGGGTGGGTTTCAGCCAATTCCAAGGGGCATGCTACACTTCTATAGGGGCTGGTCATTGGTTCAGGCTGCTTCTGAAAAGGGGGTGTGACCTTGGTGGGTAGCGATCTTCTGTCAAAGGCAATTCCCAGAGAGGGCTATAGACAGAGAGCTGTCAGTCAGCAGGGTAGAAGTAGTAGAAGGAGAATAAATCCTGAAGTCCTCAAGGTGGATCCTGGTAGTTCACGAGAGCGTCTGCTGCATGGATCTACATCTCCGTGTGATTTCTCTAGCATTTTCACAGGCCTCTGTTAAAGGGCCTGTTAAACTCTAGCCCCCATCACAGTGGGTGGTCTTGAGACACAATTGATACTCACTGTCTCATCCTCAGAAAACACCTCTGCTGGTCCAGGGTGCTTGTCAGTTGGTGTGACTCAGACACCCATCCTTGATAAGTCTTTCCCAGGTTCCCCAGGCCTTCCTCAGGACTTAGGCCTTGGCTGCTGAACTTGTCCATTTACTATCAAAACTGGTCAGTGGGGTGACAACTGGGGCAAAAAGAGCCTGATTTCTCCATCTCCCCATGGCGTTGGCAGCTCTCCCTCCACTTGTTGGTCAGTTCCATTTTTCCTGCCAAGATGGTGCCTCCATTTCTTGCCAAAATTCCATGGCCACATCTATAATTTATAGTTCAAAGAATTTATCTTTTTACTACATTTTCTGGTGGGAATTTCCACTCCCCTAGAACCTGAAACTTTATAACCAAAAAGCCTAGAATTGAAGAGTGTCAGTCAATGGGGTCATGCCACCACACCTTCCCACTCCTGATATTCAGAGTTAGGTGCAGTGACTCACCCAGTTACAGCCCATGGGGGCCTGGGAAGGGTGATTCAGTGTGGATCAGAGTTGCATGGTCTTCTTCCTCCTCTGCTCCCCACTCTCACATTCTCCTACAGATTCAGGCCCTGGAGGAACACTGAGGATGTATATTCTTCTGGGTTAGTTTCATTCCCAAGAGGAAAAGGAAGCCACTGAGCCCAGCATGCCCAATTTACTCTTCCTAAATTGATCCATGAGCTGTCCTTCCCTGTGGCAGAGTGATGTGGTGGAGAGACAGTGGCTGCTGGAGTCACCTCCGCTGGGAAGAAAACATCAGAGGTTTCCAGGCTGCACTTGCCTCTTCAAAAGCTGTTGTTTATTAAGCTCTTACTCTATGCCAACGCCCACAGTTGGTAATTTTCTTCACTTAGCCTCACAACAGTCCTTTGAAGTGGAGGCTAGTTTTTTTCTTTCATTTATTGATGATAAGGTGAAGTACAGAGAAGTAAAAAAACCAAAAACCCAAAACCATGACTCCAACACAGTCAGTTCCTGTATTAGTCAGCTTTCTATCTATATGAAAACACCTGAGTTAATTAACCTACAGAAGAGAGAAGGTTTATTTTGGCTCACAGTTTTGGAGGTTTCAGTCTATGATCTTTGGATTCTATTGCTTTCAACCTGTGGTAAATCAGCACAGCCTGGCGGAGCCATGGAGGGAGAAGGGGCCAGAGTCTCACAATCCCCTTCAAAGGCACACACCCCATGACCTAAGGACCTCCCACTAGGACCCACTTCCTGAAGGTTCTTTTTATGGTTTGGAATGTGAGGTGTCCCACAAAAATTTACATGTGAGACAGTGCCAGAAGGTTCAAAGAAGTGACTGGGTTGTGAGAGTCTTAACCCAATCAGTGATTTAATCACCTAACGGGATTAATTGAGTGGTAACTGAAGGCAGATGGGGTGTGGTTGGAGGAGGCAGGACATTGGGGGCATGGCTCTGGGGTACATATTTGTATCTGGTGAGTGGAGTTTCTCTCTGATACAGAGTCTCTCTGTGCTCTCTGATCATCTTATAAGCTGCTTTCCTTCATCACACTCCCACCATGAAGTTCTGCCTCTCCTCGAGCCCTGAGGAATGGAGCCTGCTGTCTAGGGACTGAGACATCTGAAACCGTCAGCCCTCAAATAAACTTTTCCTCCTCTACAGTTGTTCTGGTTGGGCCTTTTAGTCACCGTGGTGGAAAAGCTGACTACAACAGCTCCACTTCCTCCTAATACTGCCAGGGTGGGAACCAAGGCCTTTAACATATGGACCTTCAGGGGACATTTGAGTTCCAAAATATAGCAGTCTCCAAGACCCAGACTTGAAACCATTATTCCAGTAGCTCATGAAATGATGTGCCTAAGAATTGCCAGGTTGTCTGTTAAATCTCAATTCTGGAGCCTCCTACAGCCTCTGCTGGGATTGAGGCAAGGTCCAGGAATGTGAGCTTCTAACAGGTTCTCATCTACTGCCTGCCAGGAGAACATGATTTGGGCGACTTGAATACCAGCTCTGAGGAATATTTGATGATGCTGTACTTCCTTCTTATTTGTAAGCCCAGTGCACAAAAATAAATGAATGCTAACCATTAATGGAGCATCTTTTCTGTTCCCACCACTGCAGGGAAGGCAGATGGGTTGAGGGAGCACTGTGTGAGATAAACAAATTCATTTTGCTTCTGTGAAACATAAGTAATCAAAGGTAATACAGCATATCATCAACTCAAGGGCTAAACCAAATGGCTCAGGTTGTAGAAGCAATAAGAATTTGGATAATGGCACCCCCACATTATTCGGCTCTCAATGGTTAGTAAAGGATTTATTTATTTATTTATTATGATTTTTTGTTTTAATTAGTTACACATGACAGTACAATGATCTTGACATATACATTTGAATCAGATGGGATATAATTTCTCATTTTTCTGAGTGTGCAGGTTCAGAATCACATTGGTCATGCAGTCATGTATATATACACAGCAATAATAACGTCTTTTATTCTGCTGCCCTTCCTATCCCCCCTTCCACTCCCCTCCCATCACTTCTCTCTACCCAATCTAATGTGACACACTTCTTTTTTCCCCCCCTCACATTGTCATATATGTATTCTGTATAACGATGAGGGTCTCCTTCCATCTTCCATGCAATTCCCCTTCTCCCTCCCTTTCCCTGCCACCTCTCTTCCCTATTTAGTGGTGATCTTCTTCTCATGCTCTTCCTCCCTACCCCATTTTGAGTCACCCCCCCCCTTATATCAGAGAAGACATTCGGCATTTGTTTTTTAGGGATTGGCTAACTTCACTTAGCATAATCTGCTCTAATGCCATCCATTTCCCTGCAAATGCCTTGATTTTTTTAGTGCTTTAGGCAAGTGGGGGCAGTGAAGAGGAGATAGCATGGAGGGGTGGAGGTAGAAGGATGAGTTGCCGTCTAGCAACTAAGGATCTAAGGGAAGGAGTTTAGTCATTGGGATCTGCCACATCCTGTCCAGTGGTTTATTCAGGGGTATCTGAACTAGATGAGAAAAGACACACACACACACACACACACACACACACACACAAATAGAGAAAAAGCCAGAACCCGGTCGTTCAGCCAACCTCTGATGGAAGAAGACTGATGAGCAAGTTCAGCATGTGTATTATATAGATTTAAACATCGAAAGGACTTGTTGTGAGAAAGTTTCTTCAAGATAAATAGAACCAAAGCTGAGGGTAAAAGCAACCCAATTAGAACTTATCAGCTTGCGCTCATAATTCTGTACCTCTGGGGAGCTGGCATTTGAACCCAAGATTACGAACTGATAAAATTCCTTGACTATCAAGGAATTTC
The DNA here is from genome assembly GCF_964194105.1 of Spermophilus citellus. Taxonomy (NCBI): domain Eukaryota; kingdom Metazoa; phylum Chordata; class Mammalia; order Rodentia; family Sciuridae; genus Spermophilus; species Spermophilus citellus. Next base: position 112,919,696 of record NC_138187.1, on the reverse strand, counting down.
CCTTTGAAAAAGGCATCACCATAGTATATGGGGAATTTCTACTGGTGCCTTGGCACTGAGAGCTTTCCAGAGGGGTGTCACCTCTTCTTTGGGCAAAGACTGTCATTCATTCACCACTCCCAACAGGGATCTGTAAATAACATGATATGAGAAGAAGTGGAAAGAGAGGAGTGAAAGAATTCCCCACGCAAAGACACTTCGCCGGGAGAATTCCAATTTTATTGCAAAAGCTGTGTGCTTATATAGAACTAAAGGGGAGATGGTAGGGCTTAGATAAATGGCAGGCCACCCGTTTATTGGCAAGTTCTTCCAGATATGAGTTCCCGCGCCCAGGCATTAGCTCTCATTGGGGCTAAGGTTCCCCGCCAGCGAGGTTTGAAATTGGCGCCGGCGGGAGAGTTCACAAGGGCGGGAACTTTTCGGGCCACTGCAGAGAAGAAGAAGGTAGGAAGGAGAAGTTCTTAGGCGCCATGTTGGGGTTTTTTCTCTGGGGTACGGCTGCCGTTTATACTTTTCCCAACAAGGAGCATCCAGTTACGGTGGTATAGAGCAGCACAGGGGATATTAGCTGGCTCCTGGTGAAAAGCATGAATCTCCAGACCCAAAATAAGTGACCACAAGAACACAAACCATCCGCAAAGAGTCTGAGAAACCACCAATGCCCAATTAGAAACTGTGCCTCAGCAACATCAAGCCAGGTAGCCTATCAGCATTGACTTATGCGCCAGGCATCAGGATCCCAATCTCCTTCAGATATGGCCAAAGTCTTAGGGAAGGGAGCTGGAACATATTCATTTCTTACATCTATTTAACAAAGTATCTTTCTTTTTCTTTTTCAAGTACATAAGGCAGACTTTATCAGCCTTCCTACGAAATCTGGAAATCTGTGCTGGGTAAGGAGGTGGTAAGGAGGGAAAGGGAAATTGAGGTTTCTCCAAGTTCATTCATTCTTGAATAAAAGTGCCAAGACACAATATGACCACAGAATTAAAATTGGTGTTTGTTGACATTTAATTCCCACTGTGATGGTATTGGGAAGTGGAACCTTTAAGGAAATTAGGTCTTGAAGGTTCCACCCTGGATGGAGTTAAGGCTGTTATCATGGAAATGGGTTTAATTATCATGGGCATGAATTACTATAGATGTGAGTTTGGCTTCCTCCACTTTTTCTTGCTCTCTTGCCATGTGACATGTTCTGCTAGTTATAATGCAGCAGGAAGGACCTTGCCAGATGCTGATACCTTGATACTGGACTTTCCAGCATCCAGAACTGTGAGAATCAAACTTTTTTTCTTTATAAATTACCCAGTCCATGGCATTCTGTTATAGTGGCAGAAAATGGACTAAGCCAGTCCGATTCCAGTCTTCTAGGGTTCCAAATTTTTTCCTGAAGACAATGACTGTGACTCAACTCCTTACCTCCACCTAACAGATTCAGGGTTGCTAGAGCCATGCATGGTGTGTGTTGGGGGGAGAAGGTGTCAGATTCCCCACTTTGCAGTCATTGTTGGACAAAAAGGAAGGCAGAATTTGAGGGCGGGACAACTCTGGAGGTCCTGGTTGATTGTCTTGCCTATCCACTTTTGAAGGTGGGTTTTGTCTTGGCCTTTCAGACCTGAGCAAATATTTCAAGTCAAGAGGCAACTGTTGGTTCTAGAGGATGGGGTATCCTTGAAGCTGAATTGTGAGGTATGTAATTCATACTACTTAACTTTTTTTTCTGATCTATGTCTACTTTCTTGCCCCCTATCTTAGATCTCAGAGTGTCCCCAGTGCCCCTGTTCTGGAGACTTCCTGCTTCATCCCACCTCCCCATTCCTCAACAAAACTGACCTCTTCTCTTTTTTTAGAGCAGCATTCTGAACTTGAAGGCTAAAAAGGTATTATCATGTTCTTTGGAAGCTTAAAGTCCTACCCTTCCCAAGGGCTGTACATTTTAACCCAGCGCCCCAAACAAATGAAGTGTCTCTAATTTGGAGTTTTCATCATTGAGGCTGGTGAGTCAGTGTGCACCACATCTCAGGAGAATATTGTTCCAGACACCTTTAAAATGCTCCAGAGGGGCCTTACTTCCCCCATGTTGTTGTGTGTATGCAGTCAGAAGCTTTAGTCTGAGTTCTGCCTTGGGCAAGTTGCTAAAACTCTCCAAGCCTCATTTCTGCTATTTGTAGAATGTAGAGGCTATCTCTTAAGTCAAGTTACTGAATCATTCCCAAGTAAAAATGAGTTGGAAAGGTGCTTCGTGAACCAAATAATTCATACTTTCCTTATATGCATGGGGGATGCAGACAATGACTGTGAAATGCAAGACCTGGGAGAGGGGAGAGGATTCTGGTAGGTGGGGACCTGCAGGTGCAGATTAATCACCTGGGAAAGAAGCAGCAGGCATCTTACCAGAAACTGCTTTTCTAATTGCTCAAAAAGGTGGTGGAGGAACGAGAAGTTTATTTCTGCTTCCACATCTCTTAGCACTCAAAAAGAGCAAATAAACTTCCAGAAAAATTACTGTGGGCAGGGGGTGCTTGGTTCACCTGCAGACAAGGAGGCTGCCAGAGGAACACTTCAAGAGAGGTGATTCCACATGCAGGGATCTGAGGACCTGCTGCCACCCTAGGGATGCTGCATGACTGTCCCATTTGGGCTGAACTTAGCAAAGACCAGCCTGTAATTACTTGGAGACTATTAAGCCCATATTACTTTTGAATTAATTATTTTAGAAGAAGGAAAAAATTGAGTGGACCCTTCATTCACATATGGGAGGCTTTAAGATATTCTGAATGGCAATTAACCTAGACACTCTGGTGAATTTGTAAGCACTCTTAGTAGATAATTGCATCAATGATAATGGCAGTTATGGCTGGAGGTAGCTGTAAGTGGTCTTGACACAAGCAAGTCGCAATCCCAAGGGTGTGTTATTCACATCAAATGCCCATGGCATGTTTCAGATCTATGGGGAGCGAAGGAAGAGGGAAAGAGCAGGAAGAAATGATCAAGAAGAAAAGGAAGAAAAAGGGCATAACAACCTTCTTTCCTCTACTGATTGGAATTCAGGAAAGCAGTGTAAAAAACCAAAACCAGATTGAAATGCTGAGCAGACAATAAAGATTTAATCCCTTAATGAAATTAGTAAACAGATCTTCCATCAGCGGTGAACACAATGAACCTGTATTGGCTTTGGAATTAATTTTCATCTCAGATGAACAAAAGCATCAGGATTTTTACCAGGTCATTCTGAGATGACGCACGTAGTTACCTTCGGTTGTGTTGTATTGATTCAGGATTCTGGAAAGTGTGTCCCAACTCACTTCAAAGGATTAGTGTTTCTCCCGTGACACGGAATGGAGGATCTGTTCAACAGGACAAGGAGAAAGCCTTGCCGACTACTGTAAGATAATGTTGTTGAAGGTCCTTCTAATAAGCCATCTCCTTTAAGGCTCCATGGAACCCAAAGAAAAAGGCAATATAATTGGAACATATGGTCTCTACCCTGTTTCCAGCCTGTGAGATGCCATTAACACTCTTAATTGATTGAGGAGTTTCTCCTTAAGAAGGTGTAGTTTTCCATTAGAGTCACCTAGGGAATTTAAAATACACTAAATGCTGCATGACCCTATCCCTCAAAGGTTTTGATTAATTGATCTAGGGTGGGTCCTGGCCATGAATATTTTTATATTTTCCTGGGCGATTTTTATTATGTGGCTAATGTGGAGAGAAATTGCTGATTTATAGAGTTTGCCTTCTACATTCCTTAACACTAGATGCTGGGCTCATTCTTAAAGTTTCATTTTCAGTAGGTCTGGGACAGGGCCTGACAATCTGCATTTCTAACATGTTCCAGGTGTCACTGATAATGCTCGAGCTAGGGACCCAACTTTAAGATACTAAAACCACTGAATTGTTACAATTTAAAATGGTTTACATGGTGAATTTTATGTTACATACATTTTTTTTCTCAATGAAAAAAGTAATTGTGCATGTTAGTTGGAGTGGTTGCTGAATTAAGTACTTGGTGTTTCTTGGTGCTAATGTAGGCTGGCATTTTATCTGCTGTCTTTATACTGTCCTATAGCATTGCTTATGAGCCCTGACCCTTCCTTTTCCTGATTGTTAAACATGGCCAGGTCCAAGGTCCTGTAAAGATGAACTGTGGCTACAGTTCCAGCATTGTTTGGAGAAGCTCCCAGGATCCTCCTTGATGTGCTCCATATTGGCTTTGTTTCTTTTCTGGGTTCTACCTGACTCCTAACTATGGCTTTCTTTTCCAATTCACCACCAGCATTTGGATCTGGCTTTTGGATCTGACTTGTCTGGCTCTGACTTTGGGCACTCCTTTAGGTCTTGGCATGACTTCCCTTTTCTGACTTTTTGCTCTTGAACAGAGGAGCTAGGAGTGGATACCTATCCCAGGCTTCAGTCCCTAAGACTACCTTACAGCATAGGCTTGGTTGTCAGGCCTCCTGGGCTTCTCCGAGGGCTGAGAGGAAGGTGGGTGGAGACAATGTAAGCAGTGAGGGTGTTGATGTGTCTCCCAACATCGTTTTCAGGTTTCTAATCATAACCTTATATTAGCAATAGCAACCATCATAACATGGGAGCTAATGCTCTTTGAAACCACACCTCCAGCCAGGCATGTGGTATGCTAAATACTCCCCCCCGGATCATCTTGTTTGTCTGACTCCATTGTAAGCCGCCTGGGGCTGCATATCATGTCCTACAGAGGTTGCTACTATAATCTAATGGAGCTAATGGTCTTGTGTGACTTTCAATCAGCCTTATCACTTTATAACATGTAGGTCTTCTCTGACTGATTTGAAAAGTTAAAAGAGAGAGGGAAAATATTGAGCTCTACAACTGGGCAGTCATGTGCTACTTGTCATTGCTGTGAATGTCCACACAATTGTGACCAGCTAAGGACATCTGCTGATCTTCTTTCCTGGTATAGTTGCTCTGCTGTGAGGCTGTCATGCTGAGTACAAGTTGGACCAGAATACTCCCTTCATTCCTTCGTAGGAATGTGTACACTCTGCAGCACACCTGGGGGAGTGTGGGGACTCATCAGACCCACATCTCAAATCCTGGAACAACTGAAACACAGAGAAAGCCCATATTGAGAGAATTGTGTGGATTAGCTGGTCGGCAGAGACTCTCAGATTATTTGGCATTAAAGCTTTCCAGAATCACTTCTATTAACCCGTAGGGTTGCAAAATATCTTATTCTAAGATATAGAGTGAGTTTCCAGTCTAATTCTAAAATCATGTTTACATATTTGACATGAGACTCATCTTGTAATGGATTCAGTTCTTCATGAGAGTAGTTTTTGAAGGATTTTCTTATAGAGGTACTTGATGAAAATTGGAGAGAATAACATTATGCAAGTTTCAAGTTAATAGGGTTTAATTAAAATTAAAAAGGGAGTATACATAGGGGCAAAATTTGATTCTTCTTTTAGACTAACATGGAAGTGACTTCTTTCTGGCTCAACAGTACTAGTCCTAACATGTTTAGGGAGGATTGTGGCTGATTCCATTTTCATTTTCATTTTGATCCAGTAAGAGGTATACATAAGGGAATCTTAGGATGGAAAGGACTGGTGACATGTCTCCCAGCCAATCCAGAATTCTAGAAGGAGATTGTAGGCCTTCTCTTTAGCTTGCTCACTCAGTCTAAGCAGAGTAACAGGCCTCCCAGGCACAGGACCAGCTTCTGGTTAACAAGACGGGACTTATAAACTAACTTGTGAGCACCTTGGGAGTTAGATGCTAAGGGAAGACTGGACACGGGTTGGAAAGGAGCACCTTAATCAAATTGTTTTTGTATTCAATGTTGGCTAGAATAAGTGAATAAACATAATGGAAAAGATTCTAGAGAATGACAAAAAATTGCATGTATTTGTAAAAAAATTACTCTGTGACTTCCTTACCTTCCTACCTATGTTTGTTTTGCTTTATCAACTTAAGACTCAGGTTAAGTTAAAAACATTTAAAAGGCAGAGATTTCTTTCTAACATTTAAGGTACAGATAATAGCCATGCTATCAAGGTTCTCTGAGTGACAAAAGATAGCTAAGTGTTCAATCTGTTCTATAAAGCAAAACCAAAATAAGATCACACAGAAAGCCAAAGGCCAACTTCCACTTTTTATATTATGAAGATTCTATATAAAACACCAGCAAATAGGATGCAACATTATTCCCTGTCTTCATTAGGGTTGATGCCAGGAAGGATAGGGATCATTCCCATTAGCAAATGTATTAATAGAGCTGATAAGAACTGGTGTTGAGGGGCATTGAATCTATAAGGTGGGAACTATCAGAATTGCTCTTAAGTTGAATGATCAACTTTGGCTGCTGTGTGGAGAAGAGACTGAAGTGAGGCAAGAGTGGAACCTGGGAGCCAGTTGGGAGGTATGGTAAGAGGAGTAGTGGCCTCCTAGAGATGTTCACATCGTAATCCCTGGGAAGTGTGAAAATATAATTTTACTTGACAAGAGGGAAAGAAAGTTGCAGATGTGATTATGTTTGCTAATCAGCTGACCAAGAGATGGGGAAATAATCCTAGAAAATCCAGGGGGTTCCAATATCCTCTCCTCAATGAAAGAGAGAGGCAGAAAAGAGGGAGGAAGGGTGTTGCAGCTTGAAAGATACGTGATAAACCCTTGCTCACTTTGAGATGAAAGTGCCTTGCTCACTTTGAGATGCAGCTTGAAAGATACGTGATAAACCCTTGCTCACTTTGAGATTAAAGGCAGTCCACAGAAGCTGGAAAATGCAAGGAAATGGATTTTCCCCTAGAACCTTCCAGAAGGAAGGCAGCTTTGTGAACACCTTGATTTTAAAAGTCCAGTGAGATCCATTTCAAATTTCTGATCTTCAGAACTCTAAGATAAGAAACTTGTGTTGCTTTAAGTCACGCAGTTTGTGGTAATTTGTTAAAGCAGCAATAGGAAACTAATACTGCTTTGCCACTGCAGCAAACCCAGTGGGACTTGGTGGTGGTTTGTGATTAGAATCTGGACTCATTCTCAAGTAAAGTCAACAAGATTTGTAAGTAAACTAAGCACAGGATTTGAGACATTGGGAGGCAAGCTGATTCTCAGTTGAGAGAAGGGGCTTAGTATTTCTATGGAAGGCATGTAGAATTCAGAGAAAGCCTCTCTAGAGACTGTGAGCTTTTCTTTCACTCATCCCAGCACTCAATGTCCCCATCACACTCCTCAGCCAGTGATTTGGACTAAAAGTGTGCCAGAAGGATTTTGTAGGCCATTTGTTTCCAGATCTATATCATAATCTTGGTCCTGAAGATATTGCTACATTAATGAAAAAGAGTCATAATTTAAAAAAATTAAATTAGGAGATTCACAGCATCTCCTCCACCCCACTGACTGTGTGAGAGAGAGTCTTTGGACCTCCTTTCTCATTCTCTTTCCAAGTGAAACTTGAATTTGTCAGCTCAGTACCTGGAATGGAACATGTAGTGAGAAAGGCCAGAACATTTCTGTCAGAGAGGAAAGGAATATCTCGTGAGAGGGGGAAAAAAGAGAAATAGACCTAGGAATTGGGGTGGAGGGGGTGGAAGAAGTTGAGAGTCACTTGAATGGGTTATTGGAGGAGCATTAGCTGCAGAGAACTGAAATAAAATGGAGAGAGAGACTTTGATCTATCAGGTGTCAGAGCAAGACTGAGCAGGGAAGAGAGGGGAAGAGGATCTTCCGACACGTTGCTATGGTTTGGAACTGTGTCCTCTGATGCTCTTTGAGGACATCAGTAAGAATTGGAATTGCTCTTAAGTTCATAGATGAAAAAGGTCTCAATCTGTGTAATTCATAATTTGTTAATACCACTGTGCTACCCTCTCCTTTCCAATTTGTAAGTCTTCAAGTGCTTAGCCTATTCTCTTTTCCTTGAAATTGAAATTACATCACTTAGGCCTTAAAATGGTGCATCATTTCCATTACTGATGGAAATCATCTCAACAAGATAAAAAATTCTCAATTTTTTTGTTACTATTCTGTACCATAAAAACTATTATTTCAGATGTTATCTCTAAAAAGAGGAGACTTGTAAGAAATAAGCTTCTGTAATTCTCAATGGTTATCTCACAGAATAGCTAGCTGTCTTTGTCATGAAATAATGTTTAATTTGATATTTCCAGCTTTTTGAATGGTGACAGTGTTGTGAGATTTCTTTGATAAGCCAGAAGAATATCACTGACAATTTTTTATTCCATATACATGGACATAAAAATGAATGGAAATTTAAGACTTTATATTTTGAACCCAAAGTTTGGGTGTCTGGATCTCACTCTTCATTAAGAAACACTTGGGTTTGCTGAACCATATTTGTTGGTGTATGATGCTGAGCAGGGACTAGCCTGTGTGGTCGATTGATGAACCTATGGAAAGAACAATTTTCTGTAAACTCTAAAAAAGCATGGGCTTGAGTTAACCTCTTGTGTTAGTGAGCTTTTCATTATTGTGACCAAAGTACCTGACCAGAGAAATGTAGAGGAAAAAAATTTTATTTTGGGCTCATGGTTTTAAAGGTTCGGTCCATGGTTGACTGGTTCCATGGCCCTGGGTCTGAGATGGCAAAGCAACATGGCAGAAAGGCAAGATGGAAGAAAGCTGCTCAGCTTGTAGCCAGGAAGTAGTGGGGGTGGGGGGCACACAGGGACAGATATAGTCCAAGGCCACACCCTCAATGGTCTACTTTCTCCAGCCCCACTGCCTGCAATTACCACAGAGTAAGTCCATTAAAATCATGAATCCATCAAATGGACCACTGATGGGCTTGAAGTTCTCATAATCCAATCTTTTCACCTCTGAACATTGCTGAATTTTGTAAAACATGGACTTTTAGAGGAACATTCTGAGATCCAAACCATAAAACCTCCCTATACCTGGGGAGGTAAAGAAATCATCCTCAGCAGTAGACTTCTACCCTTATTCCTACCCTAAGCCTTATAGGAAAAGAGGGTTGGAGGGTTCCAATAGCCATCTGAAGGACCAGTTGTTAAAAGGACCTGCTCCATCCAGCCTTGTTGATATGCTGTCCCTTGAGGGTCCTTTTCTGGCATGGGGTCCCTCACCTCTGCCCTTGAAACTCTCTCTCTCTTTTTAATCCATTTTAAAGAAGAGTAAAGTTAGGGGAGTCAAAGCTTGTCACTCCTCCAAAGGTTAAAAAGTGCAGTCAATTTTATCATATTTTGTTTGTTCTTCTGTTAATTTACAGACTTAACAGCCTGGCTTGTTCTTGTCCCATTTAAGAGTCATCAATGGAATATCAGGAAAATTTTCCCAGTATCTCCGTTCTTTCTCTGACCTTTCTCATGGCTTGCTCTGTCTCTCTTTCCTACTGTTAACTATTAATTATGCATTAATCATGCCTTTTTGTTTTCTCTATTTCTAATATTTTGATATCTGTGGCCTCACTGATCCTGGAGAGACTGATCCTCCCATGGGAGTAATTCCTTGAGATAGTAAAGGGCAAGTTCACCTTTCATGTAGCAACCAACTAATCCAAAGCCCATCCTCCCCCAAGCTCCTCATTTATCAGGCACTCATAGGGCTCTTCTACTCTGGGCCAACAATTCCCTGTCCTTACCCCTGCCAGGATCAAGTACCAAATAACCTGGGATGGCCCCCTGAGCCCTGGAGGCCACTGAAATTACCCAAATGAACCAAAGAATGCCTTGCTTGTTTCTTCCCATGGAAACTGCAATACAGGCTCTTGTCCATGTTTTCTCCTTCTCCCTTTTCCTGCTGACCTATGCCGGTGCTTTTCTGTGGGTCCTGGAGAGTTAGGTGTGCCACCACCTATTGGGAACTATGGGTACCAACTGTCTTTTTTAATAGCAGTTGTCTCTTTTTTTTCTTTTTTTTATTGGTTGTTCAAAACATTACAAAGCTCTTGACATATCATATTTCATACATTAGATTCAAGTGGGTTATGAACTCCCATTTTTACCCAAATACAGATTGCAGAATCACATCGGTTACACATCCACATTTTTACATAATGCCATATTAGTGACTGTTGTATTCTGCTACCTTTCCTATCCTCAACTATCCCCCCTCCCCTTCCCTCCCATCTTCTCTCTCTACCACATCTACTGTAATTCATTTCTCTCCTTGTTTATTTTCCCATTCCCCTCACAACCTCTTATATGTAATTTTGTATAACAATGAGGGTCTCCCTCCATTTCCATGCAATTTCCCTTTTCTCTCCCTTTCCCTCCCACCTCATGTCTCTGTTTAATGTTAATCTTTTCTTCCTGTTCTTCCTCCCTGCTCTGTTCTTAGTTGCTCTCATTATATCAAAGAAGACATTTGGTATTTGTTTTTTAGGGATTGGCTAGCTTCACTAAGCATAATCTGCTCTAGTGCCATCCATTTCCCTGCAAATTCCATGATTTTGTCATGTTTTAGTGCTGCGTAATACTCCATGGTGTATAAATGCCACATTTTTTTTATCCATTCATCTATTGAAGGGCATCTGGGTTGGTTCCACAGTCTTGCTATTGTGAATTGTGCTGCTATGAACATCGATGTGGCACTATCCCTGTAGTACGCTCTTTTAAGGTCTTCAGGGAATAGTCCGAGAAGGGCAATAGCTGGGTCAAATGGTGGTTCCATTCCCAGCTTTCCAAGGAATCTCCATACTGCTTTCCAAATTGGCCGCACCAGTTTGCAGTCCCACCAGCAATGTACAAGTGTACCCTTTTCCCCACATCCTCACCAGCACTTGTTGTTGTTTGACTTCATAATGGCTGCCAATCTTACTGGAGTGAGATGGTATCTTAGGGTGGTTTTGATTTGCATTTCTCTGACTGCTAGAGATGGTGAGCATTTTTTCAGTTACTTGTTTATTGATTGTATGTCCTCCTCTGAGAAGTGTCTGTTCAGGTCCTTGGTCAACATTTGTTGATTGGGTTATTTGTTGTCATATTGTCTAATTTTTTGAGTTCTTTGTATATTCTGGATATTAGGGCTCTATCTGAAGTGTGAGGAGTAAAAATTTGTTCCCATGATGTAGGCTCCCTATTTACCTCTCTTATTGTTTCTCTTGCTGAGAAAAAACTTTTCAGTTTAAGTAAGTCCCATTTGTTGATTCTTGTTATTAACTCTTGTGTTATGGGTGTCCTATTAAGGAATTTGGAGCCCGACCCCACAATATGTAGATCGGAGCCAACTTTTTCTTCTATCAGATGCAGAGTCTCTGATTTGATATCAAGCTCCTTGACCCATTTTGAGTTAACTTTTGTGCATGGCGAGAGAAAGGGATTCAGTTTCATTTTGTTGCATATGGATTTCCAGTTTTCCCAACACCATTTGTTGAAGATGCTATCCTTCCTCCATTGCATGCTTTTAGCCCCTTTATCAAATAAAGATAGTTGCAACTTTGTGGATTAGTCTCTGTGTCCTCTATTCTATACCATTGGTTCACCCGCCTGTTTTGGTACCAGTACCATGCTGTTTTTGTCACTATTGCTCTGTAATATAGTTTGAAATCTGGTATTGCTATACCGCCTGATTCACACTTCCTGCTTAGAATTGCTTTTGCTATTCTGGGTCTTTTATTTTTCCATATGAATTTCATGATTGCTTTATCTATTTCTACAAGAAATGCCGTTGGGATTTTGATTGGCATTGCATTAAACCTATAGAGAACTTTTGGTAATATCGCCATTTTGATGATGTTAGTTCTGCCTATCCATGAACAGGGTATATTTTTCCATCTTCTAAGATCTTCTTCTACTTCTCTTTTTAGGGTTCTGTAGTTTTCATTGTATAAATCTTTCACCTCTTTTGTTAGGTTGATTCCCAATTATTTTATTTTTTTTGAGGATATTGTGAATGGAGTGTTTTTCCTCATTTCCGTTTCAGAAGTTTTGTCGCTGATATACAGAAATGCCTTTGATTTATGCATGTTGATTTTATATCCTGCCACTTTGCTGAATTCATTTATTAGTTCTAGTAGTTTTTTTGTAGACCCTTTTGGGTCTTCTAGGTATAGAATCATGTCATCTGCAAATAGTGATAATTTAAGTTCTTCTTTTCCTATTTTTATGCCTTTAATTTCTTTCATCTGTCTAATTGCTCTGGCCAGTGTTTCGAGAACTATATTGAATAGAAGCGGTGATAGAGGGCATCCCTGTCTTGTTCCAGATTTTAGAGGGAATGCCTTCAATTTTTCTCCATTCAGAATGATGCTAGCCTGAGGCTTAGCATAGATAGCTTTTACAATGTTGAGGTAAGTTCCTGTTATCCCTAGTTATTCTAATGTTTTGAACATAAAGGGATGCTGTACTTTGTCGAATGCTTTTTCTGCATCTATGGAGATGATCATATGGTTCTTATCTTTAAGTCTATTGATGTGGTGGATAACATTTATTGATTTCCCTATATTGAACCATCCTTGCATCCCAGGGATGAATCCTACTTGATCATGGTGCACAATTTTTTTGATGTGCCTTTGTATCCGATTCACCAGAATTTTATTGAGGATTTTTGCATCTAGGTTCATCAGAGATATTGGTCTGTAGTTTTCTTTCTTTGAGGTGTCTTTGTCTGGTTTCAGAATCAGGGTGATGTTGGCCTCATAGAATGAATTTGGCAGAGCTCCCTCTTTTTCTATTTCCTGAAATAACTTGAAAAGTATTGGTATTAATTCTTGTTTAAAGGTTTTGTAAAACTCCGCTGTATACCCATCCGGTCCTGGGCTTTTCTTGGTTGGTAGTCTTTTGATTGCTTCTTCTATTTCATCCATTGATATTGGTCTGTTTAAATTGTGTGTATCCTCCTGACTCAGTCTGGGCAAATCATATGACTTAAGAAATTTATCGATGTCTTCACTATCTTCTATTTTATTGGAATATAGTTTTTCAAAATAATTTCTAATTGTCTTCTGTATTTCTGTAGCATCTGTTGTGATATTGCCTTTTTTATCCCGTATGTTAGTAATTTGAGTTCTCTCTCTTCTTCTCTTCATTAGCATGGCTAAGGGTCTGTCGATCTTATTTATTTTTTCAAAGAACCAACTTTTAGTTTTGTTAATTTTTTCCATAGTTTCTTTTGTTTCAATTTTGTTGATTTCCGCTCTGATTTTAATTATTTCTTGCCTTCTTCTGCATTTGCTGTTGTTTTGCTCTTCCTTTTCTAGGGCTTTGAGATGAAGTGTGAGCTCATTTATTTGTTGGTTTTTCCTTTTTTTGAGGAATGACCTCCAGGCGATGAATTTCCCTCTTAAAACTGCTTTCATTGTGTCCCATAGATTCTGATATGTTGTGTCTGTATTTTCATGTATCTCTAAGAATTTTTTGATTTCCTCCTTTATGTCTTCTGTAACCCATTGATCATTCAGTAACATATTGTTCATTTTCCATGTGATGTAGGATTTTTCCTTCCTTCTTTTATCATTGATTTCCAGTTTCATTCCATTATGATCAGATAAAATGCATGGTATTATCTCCACCCCTTTATATTTACTGAGAGTTGCTCTATGGCATAATATATGGTCTATTTTTGAGAAGGATCCATGTGCTGCTGAGAAAAAAGTATATCCACTTGATGATGGTTGATATATTCTATATATGTCAGTTAGGTCTAGGTTATTGATTGTGATATTGAGTTCTATAGTTTCTTTATTCAATTTTTGTTTGGAGAATCTGTCCAATGGTGAGAGAGGTGTGTTGAAGTCACCCATAATTATTGTGTTGTGGTCTATTTGATTCTTGAACTTGAGGAGAATTTGTTTTATGAACGTCGCAGCACCATTATTTGGTGCATAAATATTGATAATTGTTATGTCTTGTTGGTGAATGGTTCCTTTTAACAGTATATAGTGTCCTTCCTTATCCCTTTTGATTAACTTAGTCTTGAAGTCGATTTTATTTGATATGAGGATGGCCACCCCTGCTTGCTTACGAGGACTGTGTGCGTGGTATATTTTTTCCCAACCTTTCACCTTCAGCCTGTGTATGTCTTTTCCAATCAGATGTGTCTCCTGGAGGCAACATATTGTTGGATTTTTTTTTTAATCCATGTTACCAGCCTATGTCACTTTAATGGAGAGTTTAAGCTATTAACGTTTAGAGTTACTATTGATATATGGTTTGTACTGCCAGCCATGTTTGATTATTTATCTTTTTTTTTTTATTTAGTTTGTTTCTCCATGATTAGCTTTCCCCCCCGCCCTCTGTCATTACTGAGGCACTTCCCACTGATGGCTTTGGTTGTTGTTTTTCATTTCTTCCTCGTGTAGTGTTTTGCTCAAGATGCTTTGCAATGCTGGTTTTCTGGCTGCAAATTCTTTTAGCTTTTGTTTATCATGAAAGATTTTTATTTTGTTGTCGTACCTGAAGCTTAATTTTGTTGGATACAGAATTCTTGGTTGGCATCCATTGTCTTTCAGTGTTTGAAATACATTGTTCCAGGATCTTCTCGCTTTCAGCGTCTGTGATGAAAAATCCGTTGTTAACCTTATTGGTTTACCCTTGAATGTAATCTGCCTCCTTTCTCTTGTAGCTTTTAATATTTTCTCTTTGTTCTGTATATTGGCTATCTTCATAACAATGTGTCTTGGTGTTGGGCTACTGTGATTTTGTGTGCTTGGTGTCCTGTATGCATCTTCAATTTGTATATCTGTTTCCTTTTTTATTTCTGGAAAGTTTTCTGTAATTATTTCATTCAGCAGGTTACTCATTCCCTTGGTTTGAATCTCTGTACCTTCCTCTATCCCGATGACTCGTAAGTTTGTTTTTTTTTATGTTATCCCATATCTCTTGGATGTTTTTCTCGTGATTTTTTACCAGCCTTTCTGAGTTGGCTAGACTCTTTTCAAGATGATATATTTTGTCTTCATTATCTGACGTTCTGGCTTCTACTTGCTCCACTCTGTTAGTGATACTCTCAATTGAGTTTTTAATTTGGTTTATGGTTTCCTTCATTTCTAGAATTATTGTTTGATTTTTTTATAATCTCTATCTCCTGATAAAGATGCTTAACTTCTGCTTTTATCTGTTTATGTAATTCATTTTCAATGTGTTCTTTCACTGTTTGGATTTGCTGTCTTGTATCCTCTTTAAGGTTCCATTCCATCTGTCTAAGGTGTTCCTTGAGTTCTTTATATGACCATTTTTTCTGATGACTCTAGGTCCTCCTGAATATTTAGGCTGTCCTTCATTGTTTGTACTCCTTTTCTTCCTTGCTTTTTTATGCTGCTCATGTTACTTCTTGTTCTGTTTGACTGCTGAGTTACTGTTTACTCTTATAAATTTATTTGATGCTTGGGAGGAAAGATATTAGAAGGAAAGGGAAGAAGTCACTAAAGAGAATGAGAGTAGGCAGGTAGAATTCAAGGAAGGGGGAATAAGAAAATTGAAAAGAAATGAAAAGACAAAAGAGAAAAAATAGAAAATAAAGAAAGAAAATTTTTTAAAATAATAATAATGATAATAAAAATGAATATTAAAATTAAAAAAAATAATAATAAAATAAAAAAATTTTAAAAAAATTAAAAACATTTTTAAAAAGTTAAAGAACAACAACAACAACAAAATGAAAATGAAAGAAAAAAGAACCCCAAATTAAAAAATAATAATAATAATAATAATAAATGCAGTCATAGAGTTTGATTAACTTCTCTTCCAGTAGGTGGAGCTGTGCTCACTGGGCCAAGCTTCTCCTCTCAATAGGTGGGAACCAATCACTGTGCAGCAGCTCTTCCTCCCAGACTGGGCGGGTCTCCAATCCTGAGTGCCTAGGGCCTTCTCTTGTGTTTCCTCAAGCCAGGCCCGGCTCACCTGTGACGCTCGCCACAATACTGGCTACACGCCAGGTCTGCTGCTCCTGGGAGCCCTGTTTTCATGAACGCCTGGGCACACTCTCCCTGTTTGCCTCCCTCAGACCCTAAGTTTGTAGAGCTTGGGGCTGAGAACCCCCAGCGAATTTGCTTGCTCTCTGGTAGCCATGCCCCTGGTAGCTGGTGCAAGAGACCTCAGTTGTCAGCACTGGTGGGAGCGGTAGCTGGGAGTTCCACGCTGCGAGTCCTGCGCCACTCCTGATTCCCTCATTCTGCCTATCGCGCTCATGCTCACGGGAGAGCTGGGAGGGGCCCTTAAGGTTTCCCCGCTGTGTGGAGAGGGATGGCTAGGGGATTACACACCTGTTGCCGCTGGTTTCAATGAAGTTATCTCCTCCGCCCGTGACGTCAGTTCTCTGCCATAGTGGTATCCCATGCAAATGGTGACCGTTCGTTCCCTTTGCCAGGTGACCAATGCAACGGGTGGGTCCTGACTGTCTCTCCCAAGCCCCATTTCAATCCTGTGGCTACTGCCTATGAAGGCTCGGTTGGCTTTTACCTCTGTAAGTTCAGAAGGGCCGACCAGTTATTTCAGCGGGATCGTTAGTGCTGAGTCACGAGAAGCAGGTGAACCGGAGCTTGAATGAAGCCGATCCGGGCTCAGTGTGTGTTCTGAGAGGCCCAAACTGTTCGCCCCAGATCCACGTCAGCTCAGCATTGCCTAGTGATCCTGAGCAAACAGCATTTAGACAGTTCATGACTCCGTATGCCCGCGCAGCTGAAGAGGTCAGAGACTTGATCTCTCCCCGCCCGCCGCCATGTTGGATCTCCCGCAGTTGTCTCTTGATCTGTTGGCATCCCTAAGCATAAATAATAATACAACTACATTCTAAAACACTATTAGCACCATGCTTAACACCTAAATGTGGCTTAGTAAATGTTTGTTGAATGGCTGGCTAATGAATCAGACAACTTGGTAACTTGAGCCTCTGGGATGCTGCTGTTGGAATATGCCAACAATAATCAGTAAATCATTTCAAAGGAAGCCTCCTGTAAAATGACTAAATGCCAGGTGCAAAAATAAGAGCCAAGTTTATTTCACATTTCAAATTATGTCTGACCATGTCCTTTTACCAAGCTTTTCAGACCAAATTATACAAAGGTCCACGTAAGAGCAATGCATGCCAGGAGGAGGATGTGTCCCAAACTCTATGACTCTGAATACTGCACGACCTCTTCCGGTAGGAAATCAATTCATTATTCTCTTAGAGATTGAGCCTTTCTCAGGGGCCCAGTGTGGACTTTTTTTTAGGAGCCTGGAGCATCTTCCATTTGAATTCATAGAACTGTTTCTGCATTTCCCAGGTAGACTCATTCCAAATTCAAGCTTATTTCCAAGGCTCCAGGGTGCTACCATGGCACTTGAGAATGATGTAGCACTCCATAGGAGGAAAAGAACCACCAAGCATTTGATTAAATGGGAACAGCACCACAGCTAATAATCTGAAGAAATAATTATCTTACATAAGAGATTGTTAAGAAAAGACACAAGTGATTGCAGAAATGATTAGATTCAACATCTGTTACTAATAAAAACTCTTTTAAAAATTAGGAATAGATGGTAATTTTCTTAACCTGATTAAAAAATGTCACACGGGGGCCAGGGATGTAGCTCAGTAGTAGCTCACTAGCATATGTGAGGTCCTGAATTCTCTCCACAGCGCTGGAGAAAAAAAAAGTCACACTTAAGCATTAGCTAGCATCAAAGAAAGGAAGATAATGAAGGACTTTTCATTAAACCAGGGACAAAGTATAGATGTTTATAATGCCCATTATTATTTATTTTTCTAAGCGTTCTGGCCAATTTGATAAAAATAGACAAAAAATGTGTACAGATATCATTAAGGAGGAGAGAAAATGTTATTATGTGCAGATAGGAATGCCTGTATAGAAAACTTGAAGGAGTTTTCTCAGCCACTCAGGAAAATGGTTGAATACATAATAAAAGCACAAAAATCACTAAGCAACTCAGTGAGACCCTGTTTCTAAATAAAATCAAAATAGGGCTGGAGATGTGACTCAGTGGTTGAGTGCCCCTGAGTTCAATGCCTGGCACTTGAAAAAAAATCAATAGCTTCCTTTGTAACATTAAAAACAAGTTATAAAAATATAATAAAAGCTGGGGTCCTGATTATAGTGAGAGTTAAAAGAATGAAATGCCTAAAAACAACTTTGACAACAAAATTGAGCAACTATTTGAAGAAAAATACAAAAATGTTACTGAGAAGTATAAAAGAAAAGTTGGGTAGAGTTACAGGATATATTTAAGACATTGATACTTTACAGTTTAATTGCTTTATTTAATTCAATAGTATAATGTGGTATTTTCATAAGTTGAAAAAAATCAGGCTTACTTTCACTTGGCAGAGAGGACTCATTGCTAAAAAATAGTAATGAGTTAGGGAGAGAATATTAATTTATTAAATATTAATTCAGAACAGCTTTTAATTAAAAGTATGATATATGTGCAAGAATAAATCAAGTACTCTTGGTGTAAGCTATCATATCACCTTACATATGTCTTGTTCATAGCAGGTGGAAAATTATAATTAATTGCTGATGTAGTTATTTGTTTAATAACCTGCTATCTTCCAAAGCTTAATCTAAAACCTTAGACAAATAACTAGTGTATAGCAGGCACTGGATAAATACTTGCTAAATGAGTAAATGGATAAATGAGAAGATAAAGCAAATGAACACATCTCATTATACCTAAGAATCTAACATCTGTCCATGGAAAAGAATCATTATCTGCAACAAATGGATTTAGGTTAAGTGGTTAGAAACTGAGAAATTAGTTTATTTTTATTCCACATACAAAACTAAATTCCACCCCTGAATCCACAGTCTAAACTGAATTCTTCACAGAATAAGGAGTTAAATATTTTTTAAAACAGGGGTATTTACCATTTTGAAGACTAGAATAGAGGCAAACCCCATTTCTCAATATAAATGACAATTTTTCTAGGTTCAGCACTCTTGAAAACAAGCATAAATAGATCCACAAAATTAGAAATGTCCAAATTAAGGTAAAGGTGACAGAAGCATTAGGAGGTAATCCTCTGACACCGCATTATATCAGCCATTATACCAATACCATTTTTGGAACAGAGAGGGTTTAGATTTAATTGCTGTATTAGTTTTGCATCTTAAAACTAATTAATAAGATGGGGATATGATTATTTGCCTTAAAACATTTGAATGGGGCTGGGGTTGTGGCTCAGTGGTAGAGCTCTTGTCAAACATGTGTGAGGCACTGAGTTTGATTCTCAGCACCACATATAAATAAATAAATGTGGGGACAAGTGCATGGAGTACTGCATACATGGCATATGTTAAGAGTGTTGAGTGGCAAACTACTCCCCCGTCCCAGGTGTGTGAGCAGCAGGCCGCTTACCCCGTAGGCACAGCTCTGGGAGTGAGGCCATGTGTTGCAGTCCCTGCACTTGCTCTGGCCCACTCCTTGATTGGTCGCTGCAAGGACAGTTAGCAGAAATTGCATTGGTGGCTGCCTATAATCTGCTTAGCTACTGCCTGAGTGTATATACATGGTAGCTGTGCAATAAAATCAGACCTGCTTCCTGCTTGGTCTCCAGAGGTCTTGATTAGTGACTCCACAGCCATATTCTCCTCTACCCTGTTCTGTGGACCTCCTCCCTGGATGAGAGCCCATGCAAATAAAGGCCCATTGACAACTAAAAAGATTTTTTGAAAAGTTTGAATGGTTGTATATTGCAAGTAAAATTCCTAAAGAAGAGTTAAGTGTTCAGTAAATGGTCACTATTCTTATTAGCTATTATGATTATTTTATATCTAAG
Source organism: Spermophilus citellus (assembly GCF_964194105.1). Classification (NCBI taxonomy): domain Eukaryota; kingdom Metazoa; phylum Chordata; class Mammalia; order Rodentia; family Sciuridae; genus Spermophilus; species Spermophilus citellus. Next base: position 112,900,019 of record NC_138187.1, on the reverse strand, counting down.
AATCAGTCATAGATCAAAGTCAACTGTGAAATTAGCTTCATGGACAAAGATATTGACATGGATTATTTATAGTGTGAACCCTCCTCAATGTCCTACTAAGAAGAACAGTTATATACATTAAAGCCCATCTTCTCTTTGGAATGTCATTTAGCCACAAACATGGATGTATGTGAAAGTTATGTAACATCATGGGAAACTTCTCATGGCAATGTTTACTGGGAAAAACCTGAGCAAGAAACTATATTGTAAGCTATATGTCTGCAATTTGTAAAAGAAAAAATAAATATGCATAAATAAATTTCTAGGAGGAACATAAAACTGTTAACAATATCCTTAAAGACTGGGGAGGATTTGTATCTAATACTACTTTCTGCATTTCCCATGTTTGAAAAAAATGAGTGTGGAATATTTTTGAAATAAAAATCTACACAATTATGGAAGGAAAAATAAAGATGCTCTGAAAATTTTGTTTTTGTAATCTGAATATTATTTAAAGTATCAGGCTTGGGCAATATTACTCAGGTTGTTTGTCAAATCTCTTGCCATCTGAAAAGACCTGAAAAGGGAGAAATTACTTAAGACGTAATACTAAAGGCTGGACTTACAAGTGACTTGATATATCATTAGATTCTCTGAAAACGCTAAAGCAACCCCCTTTATTGGTCAGCTTTCCATCCCTAAGTGGAGTACCTAAGATAATTAACTTATTATTACTAATAAAGTGAAAAGGTTTATTTTGGTTCCTGTTTCTGAAGGCCTCCTCGCTTTTTGCCTCTGGCAAGGCAGTAAGTACATCAGAGCAGAATCATTTACCTCAACAGCCAAAGAGAAAAAGCCAGGGACCAGGGCTCTGGAATCCCCTTGGTGGGCACGCCCCCAAGGACCTAAGGACCTCCCACTAGGCCCCACCTCCTGAAGGCTCCATCACTCCTAATAGTGCCACCATGGGGATCAAGCCTTTAACACATGGATCTTTGGGGACATTTCTCCAAATCATAGCAGCGCAAGAGGAAGAATCCTGAAGCACTATTTTGGTTTCTATTCCTGGGAACCAAACTCAGGAAAACTGACCAGTACCTGTACTAAGGTGTACTTGAGGAGGGACAAGTTCCAGGATTCATAATGGCTAACTCAGCTGTGTACTATCTGCATCACAATTCCACCTTTTCCCTGCTTCCTCTTCCCATTTGTCCCCCCCCCCACCTCTCTGTATTATCCTCCCCCTCTCCACAGTGGGGTAGAGAATGTGAAACGGTAAAGTGGTTCTGAAGGGCCACTCAGAAATAAATAAATAAATATATATATATATATATATATATATATATATATATATATATATATATATATACCTTTTAACCTAGTAATCCTACTATTGTCACTCAATATCAATGGAACAGAGATATGTAAGGGAAAGAGGTATGAAAACAGATGCTGATCATCAAGCTTTTTACCAGAGTGAAAAACAAAACCCAAGGTAAGGGAGGGCAGGTGAAACACACTACTGTGTACCTATATGATGAACCAATGCATAGCCATGAAAATTGTTTTTATATTATCATAAACATTTAAAAAAGTAGTAAAATAAATTCCATGGACAAGAGGACTCCAATTAAGTAAAAGAAATACACAGGGGCTGGGGTTATGGCTCAGTGGTAGAGCACTCGCCTTGCAATGTGCGAGGCCCTGGGTTCGATCCTCAGCACCACATAAAAAAGACACAAAGCTGTGTGAGTATGTGAATATGAGTTGAGCAGAAAGAATACCCTAGGAAGTTAACAGTAGTTTAATCTGGGTGGCATCTGATGGGCCACTAAGTTAGTCAGCTTTACATCACGATAACAAATAGCTGAGATAATAAGCTTATAAAGAAAAGGTTTATTATGGCTTATAATTTTGGAATTTCCAGTTCATGATCAATTGGCCCAGTTGCTTTTGAGCCTATGGCATAGCAGTACATCATAGTTGGAGCAGGTGGTGGATCAAATTCACTCTCCCCTCATAGCCAGGAAGTGAAAGAAAAAAAAAAAAAAGAAAGGAAGAGACCAGGGTCTCACATTCCCCTTCAAGGACACCCTCCAATGACCTGAATATGTCCCACTAGGCTCCACCTCTTAAAGGTTCCATCACTTCTCAATAGTGCCATCTAGGGGAGATTGATTTTAACATGAGGACCTTTGGGGGACACTTATCTAAACCACAGCTATGATTAGTAACTCCTTTATAATTTTGACATGCTTTCAAAAATTTTTTCACAATAAGTATATATTATTTTCAAATACAGCCCAAAGCTAAATGATAGTCAATAAAGAAACAAACTAGTAATTATTCATGGGAATAGAATACTTGTGTTTAAGATTATTTCCAGGAGAAAACTGTGGTTATCTCCTTGTTTTTAAGTTATTATCTTCATGTCCTTATCATCAACAAATAGCATCACTGACTCATGAGAGTAAATAAATGCACAGAGAGGGGCCTGGGGAAGCAGCTCAGTGGTAGATTAAGTGACTAACATGCTTGAGGTTCTGAGTTCATCCCCGTCACTAGAAGAAAAAAAAAGTGGATGAGTATCAGATGATTTCACTTTTAGTTAGTGAATTAATTTTGAATGAGTGGATAGATGAATAGATATCTGCTTACCAAGTTAAGGAAAAACAAACAAGAAAGATGGTGTATTAGCATATCATTGCTTTTTTGAAGTGGTAGACCATTCTCTATGACTCTCTCATACTTATTCACATTAGGCATAAACAGCCAATTTACTGAGAATTATTTATATTCCAGAAGAGTAAAGATAGAATGTTTCCCTCTCTGAGATAGTGCAGGACAGTAGAGATAAAGGCCCCTCTCCTCTAGGAAGACTTGTTTACATTTCACAGTAATGAAGATGATGTCTCCCTGGAGGGAGGATGGGCAGATTTTCCAGGAAACCATTTATAATATGGGGTCACCTAAGGTCAGGGTTCCAGCTAGGACACTGCTATTCTGTACTAGTTGTTCACCTATGCCCACCTCTGCTGCACCCCGTGGGACCCACAGGGTGAGGTAAACTGATGTGAGCATGAAACTCATACTTCTTCTGTGCCATGAGTAAATCCATTGGGATTGCTCTTCTTGCTGGTGAAGTCTATGGAACTGGAACAAGGCATAACAGTTGTCACCATGCTTCTGCCTAGTGACCCTTAGATCATTTTTGACATACCTATTATAGTTTTGCTTAGCATCCATGACCCAAGTGTGATGAGTGGCTTATGGACCTAGCCTAAGTGTGGGCTTCATATTTAGACAAAATTCTACTGTGCAGTGTTATGTAAATTACCTAACATCCCTTAGCCTCAGTTTCCACATCTCTAAGATAACATTCTTATAGGGCTGTGGTAAAGATTAAATATAAAGAGCCCAGAATAATGGTAGGCACGCAGTATTATTTTACCCAACAGAAATAATTCATCCATTTCCCCATAAGCCCAGAAAACATATAATTTGTTCAGCCAATATAGAGTATTTTTGGTAACTTTTATAATTTCCATTTAAAATAAAAGCTCTTTTAAAAATAAAATAATTTCATTAAAAATTTTTAGTAAATGATATTATATATAGATGCCTTTTCATAGCAATTTTAAAAATACTTGTATAAAATAGCCTCTAATATATAAAATCATACAGAAAAATACAAACTAGCTTATTGCACAAGCAGAAATTGTATTTATCTTAATTCCCCAGGGGAATGGGGAAGGGAAACATTTATTAAGCAACAATTTTCCAGCTACTTTCCATGTATTATCTTGTTTCATACTGTAAGTAATTTTCTTTCTTCTTTTGCAAATGAGGAATTGGAGGCTTAGAGATAGTAAATAACTTGTACAATATCGCACAGTGCTGGAAGCAAAGCTTGAACCCTGAGTCTATTTGACGCTAAAACATGAATTCTCTCCCTTACAGATTCTAGAAACCTTTTATGGTTTGGATGTGAGGTGTCCCCCCAAAGTCTCATGTGTGAGACAATGCAAGAAATGGTTGGGTTGTGAGAGTCTTAATCCAATTAGTGAATTAGTCACCTAATGGGATTAACTGAGTGGTAACTGAAGGCAGGTGGAGGAAGTGGGGTTTTGGGGGCATGGATCTAGGGGTATCCTTTTTGTATTTGGCAAGTGGAGTCTATCTTTCTGCTTACTGATCATCATGTGAGCTGCTTCCCTCTGCCACACTCTTCTGCCATGTTGTTCAGCCTCCCCTTGGGCCCTGAGGATTGGAGCCAGCTGTCAATAGACTAAGACCTCGGAAATTGTGAGCCCTCTAATAAACTTTTCTTCCCCTAAAATTGTTCTGGTCAGATCTTTCAGTCACTGCAGTGACAAAGACAATTAAAACAGAATCCAATTGTAGAAAGTGTCTACTCTAAGCCTCTGCCTGCCTTCTTACCTTCTATTGGGCTTCTAGCTGCAATCAGTCCTTCATGAATTACCACGGAGGGCCCTGGGTCCTCAGCATGGCAAGGTTTCTTGGCATAACTAAATCTGGCATACTGAGTCCCCTGGCGTGTGGGATTTTGCCTCCTCCCAAGTACTGAGTTGTATAATTTAATATGTAAATGGAATTTTAATATTTACTTATAAGCTTGTTTTTGCTCAAGGGGGAGAGAGGAGTTAGCAAAAGAGCTGGGAGTGACAGATATCATGGGGAGGCTACATGTCATCTTTGTGGAGTTTCTTATGTTTTTTTTTTTCTTCTTACCATGTTACTTCTGAATCCTCTTTGTGTGTCTGGGACTCCCACAGTATGAGCTGATAAGCCCAGACAGTTGTTCTCCTAACCCTCCTGCAACCTGGGTATAGCACATGACTGCAGTCTGAGCAATCTCCACAGGACAATGAATTGGGATCTAATGGGCAGGAGGAGATAAGGGCTAGAAGCTTCAAAGAACAGAAAGAGCAGTGCCTCTGCAGGCTAAGTTAATGTCTGGGACCTTATGTCTTTAGAGTCAAGGAATGCCAGGAGCTGCACAGCTGAACCCTAGAAACTGGAGAGGGGTGATGGGGGATTAAGAAAAACACATATTCAGAGAGCAAGCTGGGAATCAGGTGGGACACTGGTCTCTGGTGGAGAGTAGTGACACAGAGCTGGCTCAGTATGATTATTATATAGGTTTTAGTATCAAAGGTTATTTGTGGGAAAGTTTCTGCAAAGCAGTCAGGCTTGAAGGTTGTAGCACTGATGAGACATTATGGTTATCTTGCTGTGCTCAGAATTCTCTATCCCTGGGAGCTGGAGTCTCAGCTCAAGGCCAAGAGTGATATAGTATAGCTTCTGCACCTTTGCCTTCTCAGGCAGGGCGACACCATAGCAACGGGGCAATCTCAAATCTGTACTCTTGCACAGGGAATTCCCACTGCAAGTGTGCCACAACCATGAGGCCATGAGAGATCTTGATTCAAGTCACCACTTTCTGCAAAGAAACAGTACACAAGGTTGGAGAGAGACTATCCTTCCACTCTGTTCCCAGGCTTGAATTGGCTATGGTCTCTGGGATCCTAAGGGCTCTAGGTGAGGCAGGAAAATAGGCCTGAGGTTTTGGGGTGTCATTGAATATTCCTGGAAGGCACTGGCAGCAGAGGGGCCAGAAACCTTTATAAGGAAACTGAAGCAGAGAACATGGCAGACATACTTCTGACCAACAATGAGGTACTCTCCCAGCGTAAATGGGCATCCAGACAGAATGGCTTTGGGAGGATCTGGAAGGGCTTGCTTTTGTGTAAGCAGGTGAGACAAGGACACTTTTAGGACAGATGATGTCTGGGATATTTAGTGACCTATACAATAAAGAGCTCTCCCCTCAACAATCCTGTCAGTGTGGGCTTAGCGCTATAAAGCTGTAAATTTCACAACTTGCCTTCAATACAAATAAGGTGTGTCAGTGACATGTCACAGAAGTGGAGTTGCAGTGTTCCACCTCTGTGACAGGGGCATGGCAGCAAACCTTTATCCAGTTTGCCAGGAAATCATGAATATGTAAGAGTCTATAGGTCAAAAAGCAAGACTTCTGAGAGGGAGGCAGGACCCAGGTAGCAGTTGTACTGATATCTTACTCAGTACTGAGAAAGTGAGAGGCATAAATAGTGCTATGATTAGGTAAGTGACCCATAGGGCCCTTGGTCACCAGCCCATAGCTAAAGTTGAAACTTTAAGAGGTGGAGCCTTGTGGGAGGTCTTCTGGTCATTGGGAGTGTACCCTCGAAGGGGCTTCCAGACCCTTCCTCTTCCTGTCTTTCACTTACTAGCTGCCATGAGGTGAGCAACTTTGCTCCACCAGAAGCTTCCTCCATGATGTGCTGCTTCACCAGAGACTCAAAAGCAACAGGGCCAAGCAACCATGGACTAGAACCTCTGAAACTGTGAGCTAAACTAGCCCCTTTTCTCTTTATAAGCTGATTTCCTTAGGTATTTGTTATAATAACAGAAAGCTAACACAAGTGGTACAACATTGATATATTTGCTTCTCACATATTTTTATTAGTACTTCTGTCCTTTTTGGCTGTGAGTTCTTTGTTTAGAAACACAGTAGAATGGACATCTGTTTTCTTGTCTTGGTTTTTAAAAAGACGGTTGTTGTTTTGAGAGGGGTGCAGCATTCCTTACTTAGGCAAACTGCCTCCCCAAATCCATGTGGTTCTGACGAGGTTACCAATGTCAGTGCTCGGGACTCCTGACCATAAGAATTGGCCTATGGCCTAGAAGAGTTCACCACTCTCTCTAGAATTCAATCTAGAACAGAGACACACAGAGGTATAGGACGTCGGTACCACACACAATGGCAATGCCTTGGAGAGGGGACCCTGCATTTCTCCCCTCCGAAGTTCAAGAGATTGCCACGTCTCCACCTTTCTGCAACCATTTGTTCAAGGTTTTTATTTCCAATTATTCTCTCTTTCAATTTATGTTAAAATTTTCTTCTATTGATCAAAATTAAAAAATAATCTGAAAGTTTCTAAATTTATGTCATGGAAAAAAGTCACTTAAATGTTTTAAAGTTTTTGAGTTGATAGGGGAGGGAGGCTTTAAGTGAATGGTGACATAATTCTAAGCTGTCCCCTTCCCCTTGCAGACCTTGGTGGAGGATGAGAAGATGGAGGTGGTTCCTCTTGGAGTAGGGCTGTGCTAGAGGGAGGCGTGGGGTGTGTTGAGACAAGGGCTCATTACTATTCATGATAAGATGGGAGAAGTTTCTAGAAAATAGGCTGCCAAGAAATATGTCAGGAGAATAGAACTTAAGGAGAATGACATCAAAGGACTTTTGAGATCGAAGATAACATTCATATAAAGTACTTTGGATTGTTTCAGTGTAAATAAATACATCATCCATTTTCCCTCGGAGAAGTAGTGGACTAATGTTAGGTCATGTTAATGCTAAACATTAATTTCTGTATGAATTAAGACGTGTGTGTGTGTGTGTGTGTGTGTGTTGTATGTACATGTGCTTTTTGCCTCTGTGTGTGTGCATGCATGTGTGCACCTTAGGGAAAAGGGGCTAGTATCCATCTGGTATGATGTACTATGAAAGAGAGATGGAAAATATAGGAAGGCAAGAGGATCCACAAACTAAACCACTTTAGCAGGGCAGGTAACTTCATCCAACTTGGACAGAATGGGTGGCACACACACCTCTACTTGAGGTTTCATTTCAATCCCAGAGGGCAGAGTATTCCAGCTAACATCTCGTTTGCAAGATTCTATGTTCACCATCAACACGTGTGTGTTTTGATGGTGCAGAAAAGAACTTGAAAAATAAATGGGAAAGAACTTTATTCTCCTAGAGCAGAGGTTGGAAAACTATGGCAGTTTGTGTAAATAAAGTTTTACTGCAACACAATCTGCCCATTCATTTGCATATTTTCCATGACTGCTTTTACTCTTTTTTAAAGGGCAAAGCCAATTAGCCACAGAGGCCATATGAACCACAAAATCTAAAACATTTATTCTCCTGTTCTTTTGCCTATTTCCCAATAGAAGTCAAAAGCAACCTTACAGAAATAGGTCAGCTTTATCCTACAGGGTGGACAACACACAAAAAAATGGTATTTCTAGCTCAAGGTGCAAAGTGGAGGCCCTCAATGATCTGCTTGTAATGATCTGAGGTGAGGTTGCACTAAGTTACTCTAGGTGAGGTACAAAAGGTGAAGTTATTACTGGAGAAAATGGAAAAAATCTAAACTAACCATAAAAATGCCATTAAAAAACTTACCTATGTATTTCCTAATTTTCTCTTCTGTTCTACTGTCAGACATAGCATGGCTTTGGAACTATGGTAGTTCCTCTCTTATCTGTGCTTTCATTTTCCACAGCTTAATTTACCTGTGGTCAACTATCATCTAAAAATATTAAATGGAAAATTCTAAAAACAATTCATAAATTTTAAATTGCATGCTGTTCTGAGTAGCAATATGAAATCTCACTTTGCCTTTCTCCTCATGCCCAGGATGTGAATGTACCCCTTTGTCCAGTGTTTCCATGTTGTATATACTACCCACCTGTTAGTCATTTAGTAGCTATCTAGGTTAATTGACAGTGGTGGAATTACAGTGCTAGTTTTCAATTACTCCTTATGTAGTGGACTAATGTTAGGTCACCATGTCTATGTCATTCACCTCACCTCATCTTATCACATAGGCATTGTGCCAGCTCACATCATCAAAAGAAGAACGATTATGGTACAATAAGTATTTTGAGAGGGAAAGAGACAGATATCATATTTACAGAACTTTTTATCACACTATGTCGTTATAATTGCTCTACTTTATTATTAGTTGTCATTAATCTCCTGTGACTAATTTATAAATCAAACTTTATCACAGCTATTATGCATAGGAAAAATCGTAGCATATATTGGCTTTGTACTTTCTGAAGTTTCAGGCATCCACTGGGATCTTGGAAAGTATCTTCTGAGGTTAAGGGGGACAGTTGTAAATGGTTATAGATCTGCATCTTAGCTCTTCAACATACTGGTTGTGTGACCTTGAGCCAGTTATGTGTGACCTCAGTTTGCTTAATTGAGAGACTTGGGTTTTTTGTCTACCAAATGGTAGAATAAAGTCTATTTTATAGTGCAGTTCTGAAAATTAAATGACAAGATATGTCTAGAATTTTGAAAATTCTCAATTAATATTATTATCCACATCCCTCCTGCACCTTAATCCTAATTACTTGTTGTTCTTTGGGCATAGAGTGTGGGTTTCACACTCATCCAAGTGTCCCCATGGTCATTTTTTTTTTTTTGCTACTGAACGGTTGTAATCTCAGTTGTTGGGATCATTGTTAGCCACAAAATTCTGGCAGGCTGAGGGAATAGTGTTTAAGTTCATTTGGAATCTTCATGTTGTTCTAAGTTAGAAAGAAAAATCAGACCCGCCTGGATCCTAAGAGTTCTGGAACCCACTGAGCCCATATCCCTGAGTCTGGGCCTCTGTGTGTATGGAGAGAAGAGGCAGCTGGAGTCAGGGAGGTCTTTCGGCCAGGGCTATAGGAACAAAAGACAAACAATATCTTATAAGTTTTGTGAGCTAGGTTTAAGATGCCAAAGACTGGAAATGAGACTTGGTCTACATGAATACAGGGTTCCTATATTTGGGCAAGGGGATACCCCAAGTTATCCCTCACAAGAAATTGCCTGCCTTATGATTGAAAAGAGTAGTTCACTGACAAAAATGGGAAAATATCTTGGATATCAATGTGACTTAAGAGTCTGAACTCTTGTACTTGACCATGTCACAGAACTTCCGTGTCTTCTCCCTTGTCTGTGTGAGATAGCAAAGGCTGTCGGACACTATGGAGCTCTTTCCAACAAACCAGATCCAGTGGTGCTGCAGTTAAAGGAAATGAAGTCTCTTGTGTGAAATTCAAAGTCTCTTCATTCCTGAACACAAATGAAGACCTCTTTGGGGCTCATAAAAATCATTGTCTCCATAATAATGCCGATAGCTGCCATTGGCTGAGCTCATGCTAAGCATCAGTGTTCTCCATAAATCATATATGCACCCTGAAGGCCCTGAAAGATTGGATTTGTTATCCCCATTTTAGAGAGGAGGAAATTGAGGCTCTAAAAGGAGACATCACTTGCCCAAGACAAGCAGTAGTCAGGTCTAACTCCAAAGCCCCTCTCCCACACTCTCTTTCCAAAGCTGTATAGTGCTCTCACAAAGATCTAGGTCAGCATTTCCCCAACTGCCCTGATGACGGTTATAGGCTGACCCTTTGAGGAAGTCCCTCTTGGCCCCATTCCCCTTTCTTTTTATTTTATTTCTGAAAAGGCATGTTATTTGGGGATGGTCATTATTTTATGATTTTGTTTTAATTCTTGTAATTGCCTCAACCTTTAGGTCTTCTTATAAGTTTCAATATAAATCAGAGGTTCTGCAGTCTGTCTGGGCAAAGTAACCCGGAGGTAACAAGCAACTTGAAGGTTGAAACGGGAACTACTTTATTGCGAGTGAACTCAGTGGGAACTGAGCGAGAACTCAAAGTATCGGGCACCCAAGGTAGCAGGAGCCGCTTCTCTGCCAGACAGCAGAGGTATATATACCTAACTAATTACACACAGCTTGACTCAATTAACATCATCTAGATACAGCAGTCAGCCAATAAGGAATCCTCATCATCTTAATGACTCGCTGGCGTTGCTTCACAAACCACTCCTCCTGGCAAACTGCCAGGTGCCATCTTGACTTGGTTCGCAGCCCTGAACAAGTGGCATCTCTATATCTTCTGTTTCCATCCTTCCCACTGATGTAATAGCATCCTGGAAAACATCTTTAGGGTCTTGGAAAGATGCTCTGAGAGATTCTGATTTGGTGAGTCTGGGCAGGAATCTGGAGATAAGTAGATGGTTCTTGTTGTCAGGGAGTCTGGGAAACACTCCTAGTTATGCTGTCCTCCCACAGCTGCACCCCGTGACCTGCCTAAGGCCAAGGTGTAGATGTGTATCTGAGACATACAGCAAATAAGCTTCCCAAGACACCGTCCCTATAAGCTGGACATAAAGGGATGAAAAAGCCCAAGTTGGGAAATGGCTCCATTTCTTCTCAGATGCCTTGATATCTCGGGGTTTTGAAATATAAGACATGGACTAATAACTATCACCAGGATTATTGTGCAAAATAAACTGATGTCGACTGGCTTTAACAGATGCCAGATGTGATAAACAGCCCAAAGAAACCAAATAGAGTTTTGGAGTGAAGGAGACAAGGAGACTTCTCTGACTGAGGAAACCATTACACACTTGAGGATTGATGGTAGATTGTTGTGATGAGGGGAACACAGAGAAGGTGCTGAGCCACAAACAGCCACGGTATGGACCGGAGTGGGTCACAGGTGCTCAGGGCCACCTCCCTCAGAGCATCTTACCAGACCACTAGAGACAGTCTACAGAATGTTACTACATCAATGGGGCAGGACCCAAAGTGAAGATTTAGAGATGCCTTTAATTTATACTTAAACTTATGAGAAGTCTACCATGTTGAGGCAATTGCAAGGATTAAAACAAAATCATAAATAATGTCCATTTCTGGCAGATAACAGGCTTTTCTAGAAATAAAATAGAAAGAAAAGGGCATGCCAGGCTCATGCCTGTAATCCCAGGGATTTGGGAGGCTGAGACAGGAGGATTGCCAGTTCAAAGCCAGCCTCAACAAAAGCGAGGTGCTAAGCAACTCAGTGAGACCCTGTCTCTAAATAAAATACAAAACAGGGCTGGGGATGTGGCTCAGTAGTCGAGTGTTCCTGAGTTTAATCCCTGGTTAAAAGGAAGGAAGGAAGGAAGTGTGTCTTACATTCTGAGTGTGTCTTACATTGTGAATTGGCATGTAAAAATTGAAATCTCTTCCCTGATTGTCTAGAATGAAAATGTTTGGTCCTATAGCTGAGCTGATAATCCTCTCTATTGCTATTTGATTTATGTAGTAAATTCTTCTGATTATTACAATTATTATTATTTAGAAGATGTATCTGTTAGGATTAGATTAAAATGTGTATAATGAAAATTCAAAGATAAGTAAAAGTGACTAAAGCAAGATAGCTAAGTTCTATCATGAAAGAAATCCAGAAGGATAATTCAGGGCTCATGTGACCATTCATAGCCTCAGGGTCCCAGTTTCCTTCTATTCAGGGGTTTCTCCATCAGCATATGGCTTCTATTCCAAGCAGGCTGCTTAGACTCCAACTATCACCTTTACATTCTAACCCACAAAAATGAAAAAAAGAGAGAAAGATGGCAAAAGGCATGTGTCAACTCTCTTTTAAGGAAGTTTCCTGGAGGTTGCTACTCAAAACTTGTGACATCCTCTAATTGGCCAACACTTAGCCACATGATGAGGGAAAATGGAAAATTGGTCTTTGGGTACACGTGTGCATGACTAAAGATTAAGGATGCTATCAATAAGACAGAGGGGGAGAATGGATAGTAACGTAAGAAAATTGTTGCTTTTGCCCCAAAATGTAATGGCTTAGCCCCAAGGAAACATGTCTGAGGTGCTCATGCTACTGAGTCTGTGAAAGCCATATGGGCTGAGTGACCACGAGGACCTGAGAAAAAGTCTTCCCTCTCTGTTCTCTCTGCCTCAGGTTGGGGGAGCTTAGGGTAAGGTGTTCTTCTTTGTCTTTCCTAAACCCCCCAAACATCTCTTCTAATCAAGTGCCCCAGAAAAACTCCTGCCAAGAACTCTGGGAGGCTACCTATATCATTAAGTCATATCATTTGAGCAAGTCACTGATTCATAAAGGAAGGGACTATCTGTGGCTCGCCAGGTGAGTTCTGGAAGTCAGGTGCTGCCCTGCACCCCACTGAGTTCTTCTTGTACAAATGCTTTCCATGTACTCTGGAATTCACCCTCTCTCTGAGGCGACATATACTCACCTGTCTCCCCTGGCCCAGAGTGTAAGAATAGATCATTTAGCTACCTCTGTGGGCTGAGAAAAATCTATGTTGGGATGGCTGGAAGAGAAGATTGCACAGCTCAAGCAGATGAGTGTGTGGGTCAGTAAGAACATCCAGTGAGCCTTTACACTGTGCCATTCATAATTATTGTGAGGACTACAGAAGTATAATAATCTTGGAGAGAACAGGGACTCGTTAAACCCATTTTACAGATGGGAAAATAAAGGCTGAAATAGGCTCTTAGTCCAATGTGAAGTCAGCTCGTAAATAAGTATTGCAGTCAAGTTTTTGGATGAGGTCCCGCTAATACCCAAGAGTGCCCCAAATCCCTACCTGGTGCCCTCTAGCCTCCCAAGCAGTTTCTCAAAAATATTCATGAGGCAGGCAGCCCCCCTCCTGATGCTGTTCCCAACTAGATGTAGTCGGAGCAGAATTCCATGGCTGTGAGTGCTGCAGGGGTGACAGACTTCCTTTCACATTGCCATATAAGGATCGATCGGTGGCGGGGTGCGGGGGTGGGAGGACTTTTGTGTAGCAATTAGAGGCTGGCTAATTGTTCCAAATAAGAATCTGTCCGATGGCAGCTGAAAAGTGGAAAGTGGTTTTTGCCCTTTCAATTCCCACCTCTCTTGCTCTTGCTCTTCTTGAGCAGTTGTCAGTGATGCTAACAAGCTGGCATGTCAAGAAAGGGATAATTTATTCTCTCTTTCCAGCAGCTGAGGAGATCACCTCCCTGATGACACTCTCTTCCTACAGGGAGGAAGAACAAAATCTGGCATCCTAATGAGTGGCCACCCAGGGTGGCATGCCTGATGCTCCTTGTGCTATGAAGCGAAGGGAAGAGACAAGTCTTATTCCCTGGTACATTTTTGTACTGTCTGAAAGATGTTGGCTAAGGATGCCTCAGGGCTGGGTCCTGGGAGCACTGCAGGTACAGACCCAACTGCCTGGCCAACTGCCACTGAAGAATTCTCTGGCCCAGCCAGCTCTGGATTCTTCTTGGAAACCATAGAAAGGGGATTGGCTTAGAAAACCGGATGGTTTTTGTTTGTTTTCTTGCTTTTTTTAAAAAAAAAAATTGATAATAGAGTCTGTTTGATATATACAGCCGTTCTCTTCATTGCCTCAGTACCACCGAATCTGTGGTGGCTTTGTCAGATATAGAACAATGAGTAGGCTTTATAGGAATGGCAACTTTTTGCTAATAATTCTTCAAGCCAGATCAATTAGTTTGCAATGTGCCTATAAGGGGAAAAATGTGAATTAGTTCTTCAGGAGAGAACATAACTCTTTCTGAAAGATTTGAAAGAAATTTCTTCTCTGATTCTTTATAAAGTAGCCTCCATAATATAATGAACCAGACATCTAGTGAAAGGCTCTTATCATCATTAGGGGTGCCAGATCTGCAAATAAAAATACAAACACTGGTTAAATTTGAATTTCAAACAAATATTATTTTTAGTAGAAGTATGCACCATGCAACATTTGGGACAACCCTACTAAAACTTAAATTTTTTTTTTAAAGAGAGAGAGAGAGAGAGAGAGAGAGAGAGAGAGAGAGAGAGAGAGAGAGAGAGAGAGAGAGAGAATATCTTTTTTGTAGATGGACACAACACAATGTCCCCATTTTTATGTGGCTGAGAATCGAACCCTGGTCCTGCCCGTGCTAAGTAAGCGCTCCACTACTGAGCCACAATCCCAGCCCCCCCCAAAAAATTTTTGATGAATATCTGAACTTTAAATTTAACTGAGATTTCTGTGTTGTGTCTAACAATCTGATATGATAAAAACACCACTAAGACTCTTAAGGTTGCTTCTATTTTGTTTAATATTTTATTTTTATCCACAGTATATATGCACACAGTTCAGAAAGTCAAATAGTTCCAAGTGATTAACTGTAAAACAATGCTTTTTCCATTATTCCCTCTCTTCATTTCCCACAGTTCTCAAATGACCACTTAGCTCCTCTGATCTTTTTTTTTTTTTTTTTTCCTGGCAAAGGAGATTTAACGGCTTTTCTCTAAATGCCATGCTTGTATTGTAACATCTTGAATCTTAATTTCAGACATTATCTGTTGACTTCCTTGTAAGAGAGAATTTAAGGTTTTGAGAACTCCTCCTCAACCTTACCTCCCTTATCCACAACCTTTCAATATAATTATATGATTATTTTGATCCATTCAATACTCGGAGATTTATATTTCTTTTGTGGCATAACTTATTGTAGTTTTTTTTTTAAAGAGTGAAGTATTGTCTTTGTTTGCTTAGCTTTTAAGGTATGTAGCACTGACTTGTCCCAAAACTTTCTCCCCATTGGGTAAATCTCTAAATATATTGAAAACACATCGGGTATTCTATTATCTGGATCCTCTTGAAGAAGTGTCACCCTGTTCTTACCATATCCTGTTTGAATTGGTCGATCTCTTGGCCAGTTGCATAGCTTCATCCTGGAATTTTCTTTCACTGCTGTGTTAGTTAGCTTTCCATTACTGTTACAAATATCTGAGACAGATACACCTAGAAAGAAGAAAGGTTTGTTTTGACTTACAGTTTTGGAATTTTCAGTGCTTTGAACCTGTGGTGGCATAGCATTTCATGGCAGGGATTGTATGGTGAAGGAAACCTGTTCTCATGACAGGGTAAGGAAGAGCAAAGGGGGAAGAGACCAGGGTACCATGATCCCCTTTAAGGACAAACCCCTGATGACCAGACCCCACATCTCAAAGCTTTGACCTCCTCTCAATAGCACTCCACTCTGGGAAACATGCCTTTACACAAAGGCCTTAAAAAGGACATTCAAGATTCAAACAGTATCAAACACCATTTGGGACATTCTCTGGGCCTCTTGTCATGCATGGATCATCTGCTTCCTGGAGGTAATGTCCCCATATTTTTGGGGTCACCTCTACATGTTGATGTGGTGTACCTTTTAATAAGACCTCAATAACACTTGTTAAGGGAAGAGTAGTTGAGTGTAAATGAAAACCACCATTCTGTGATGAGGACTGTGGCCCCTAAGGCCACTGGGGGCCCTTTACCTTGCTCTGCATATTTTGCAGCATCAGGGTAACCTCTAGATCCTGCCTTCCTCCTCCTCACCAGCCCCCTCATCCTTCCTTTCTCCCCAAGCCCGTGTAAAGCTCATATGTCTTCACTTTCCATAGGAAATGTCAGGGCAAACAGTACTAATGAGTTAATTGATGAGAGGACCCTGGGTGGCAGGCAGGATGCCTGAATGTCTTGCTGGGTTGGACCCTGCTGAGGGATGCTCAGCCCCTCACTTCCTCCCGAGCAGGAGTGGAATCTCATCTCATTACTGAATCAGCATGTTGAATATTGACTGATTCCTCCTGTTTCAAACAAAACCATCTTGAGTGAAGAGCCATTAAAATGTCATTAGAAGCAGCAGGCGCTAGGTGCTGAGGTTTATGAGACTCTACCAAGAGTAACGAGCAATGGAGGTAAGAGAACACTTGCTTTTATATTTGTTTTTTCTTCACTAGTGATTAATTAAATAAAATGCCTAGCAATTTAATGGCTTGCCTCTCTTCTAATCGAGTGTGGATTGTTGTAACAATTCATTCTCTTTCTCCAAATTGTAGCTTGACAGAGAATGTGTCTGTTTTCTGACTCAAAGTCTAATTTTCTCTTTCATTCATTTTTCCTTACCCAGTTAAATAAACATAATGCAGAATGAGAATCCGAGCATTTCTCTCTCTCCATGTGCTAGAGAAGTGACCCTGACACCCACCCAGTCTACCAGAAGTGTTGGCTGCATTTATCTAGCTAGTAAAAGTAACATGGCGTCTCTCCAATGAAGATGTTACATGGTCCAAGCCACACACACAGATCTCTCTCTCTCTCTCTCTCTCTTTCTCTCTGCCACATACTCACACTCTCTCCTTTATAAAAGAGTTAAAGAGACTTTCATACCTGGAATTAACATATTGGTCATAAAAGACAACAGGTATCCAAACAGCTACATTTATTCTGCACTCTCAAAATAGGAGCAAGGGCTAGTCCAGCCAATTGTGTGGGTGAAAAGACTGAGGCAGAGAATTTACATCTGGGTTGAGGAGAAACATGAAGAATTTACTTTGAAAGAATGTAGCTGGAATAGAAAGTAGTACCCTGCTGATGGCTGAGGTGGTACAACTTGAAAACTGTGTTAGTTGACTTTCGGTCACTGTTAGAAATAGTGAGAAAGTCAACTTAAAGGGAGGAAAGGTTCACTTTGGACCGTGATTCCAGAGGTTTCAGACCATGCTTGCTTGGCTCTGTTGCCTTTGGGCCTGTGGAAAGGCAGCACACCATGGCAGGCAGTGAGTGTTAGAGGAGGTCTGTTCATCTAGTGGTGGCCAGGAGGGAGGGCCTGGGATCCTCAATCCCCTTGAAGAGCACATCCGTGGGGTCCTCAGGGATATAACTTCCTCCCACCAGGCCCCACCTCCTAAAGGTCTGTGCCACAGACTAGGGACCAAGGCTTTCGTGCATGGACCGTGGCGGATGTTTAAGTCCAAACCAAAACGGAAACCATATAAAATGAACAGTTATGATGAATACTATGATTTTCCACCTATTCAGGGAAAAAGTTCACTTTTTCATATACTGCTTGTGTGGAATATTGTTCTGGCCTACTTGGAGAAGAGCATCTGTGTAAAATTAATTTCTTGTATTAGAAAAAAGCTCAATTAGGAGGGTTCTAGCTGCCCTTGGTTGTTAATAATAAAATTCTAAGCATGAAAACAATACTTGTTGAGGAAAGCATTTTTCAGTTCTTCAGTCGGTTTCAAAAGTTGAGTCTTTTAAGGCCAAGTAGAAAAAATGATCAAAGATATTTCTGATGAAAGAGGAAGGGAAAATATTTGAAAACTGAAGAAATGTGATAAAGAAAGAAAGATGTATGATAGCAAATATTGGATGGCAAAGAATATTTAGGCATGGAATTCTTTAAAATAGCAGCAAATCAGTAAAGATCAGGAGATCAAGAATGATGGATGGACATAGGTAAAGCTGATAAGCCAGCAAACCACCAGGAAGCTGTGAGCAGATCTCTGCTTGAGGTGGGTTTTCCATTCTCTCTCTTTGCTCCTACCATGTCTTTGTTGAGCCAAATTTTTTCCTCTCCTACTCAGGTGACAGGGTGAGACCCATTTTTGGATGCCAAATGCACTCTCCTCTGGGACTCCTCCCAAGGTGTGCCTTGGGTGCTGGTGCAATATCTGTATTCATGTTAGATTCTATTGTATTGTAATTGTTCGCATGTCTGCTTCCTGCTAAGGAGTATACTACCTTTGAGACCTTTTATTCATTTTTATAGTCCTAGATCCTGAGAAAAAAAAAGCAGTATGTATTTAGTAAATAATTATTGAATGAGTTAATAAGTGACTCTTTAATTGTTATTTTATAAAAATAGCTTGCTGCTGAATTACAATTTATAGTTTTTGAAGTACAAGCACACACATTATCTCATTTGCTTCTTGGAGTCTACGCTGAAGTAGGTGGGGCAAGTGTTCGCATTAAATAAGGCCTGGAAAGCAAATTCAATCACTTCCTTTTAAGCTTTTAGATATAGCTTGATTTATAGTGGCTATTGTTCAATGAGAAAAAACTGAGGAACATTGTGTGCTTGTTCAGAATCTTTCTTGAGATTCTAAAAAAAAATTCTACATCACTTCTGTATTCCTTTTAATTATCTTTAATTGTGAACACATGGTTATTATGGTTTGAGTATGAAGTGTCCCACAAAAGCTCATGTGTGAGACAATGCAGAAATGTTTGGAGGTGACATGATTGGATTGTGAGAATCGTAACCTAATTAGTGAATTAATCTACTGATATGATTTAACTTTGAGGAAGTGTAGGCA
This sequence comes from Spermophilus citellus, assembly GCF_964194105.1. Classification (NCBI taxonomy): domain Eukaryota; kingdom Metazoa; phylum Chordata; class Mammalia; order Rodentia; family Sciuridae; genus Spermophilus; species Spermophilus citellus. The sequence goes on along the minus strand of NC_138187.1, from coordinate 112,881,233 downwards.
GGTAGGTAGTAGCTGGAAGAGGTGGGTCACTGGGGACATACCTTTGGAATAGACATTTTGTCCATGCTGAGTGGAGCTCTCTTTTTGGCTTCCTGGTTGCCACATCCTGAGCTTCTTTCCTCTGCTGGGCACTTCTGCCATGATTGTCTGCCTCACCTTGGGCCCAGAGCTATGCTTTTGGCTGACTCTGAACTGAATCTCTGAAACCATGAACCAAAATAAACTTTTCCTCCTCTATTTTGCTCTTGCTAGGTCTTTTGGTCACAGTGACACAAAGCTGACAGAAAAGGTCTTTACAAAAAAGTATGAAATTATGACATTTGCTGGTAAATGGATGGAACTGAAGACTATCATGCTAAGTGAAATAAGCCAGACCCAGAAAGTCAAAGGTAGAATGTTTTCTCTGATATATGGAAGCTGGTCCAAAATAAGAAAGAATAAATAAAAGAGAAGAAAAAACAATTGAGGGGATTCCATCAAAATAGAAGAAAGATCAGGGGAGTAGAAGGGATTATGGGGGGATGGAGAGGAATGGGATAAGAGAAGAACAGTGGAATGAATCTGATATAACTCTTCTATGTACGTATATGTAGATGCCACAGTGAATCTCACCATGGTGTTCATTCACAAGGCACTACTTTGAAAAAAAATTATAAGTGAATAGCAGAATGATTAGTGGAGTAGATGGAAGGGAACTGGGGAGGAAGGAGGGGAGGGAAAGGGGAAGTGCTGGAGACTGAACTATAGCAAATTATATCTCATGCTTTTATAATTATGCCAAAGTGAATGTTAATATTATGTATAACTGAAAAGAACAACAACAGTAAAAAAGGGCCAAGTCACAATCTAGACATGCATACAGAACGACAACATGTGTACATTGTCTTTTATCTCTTGAGGTGCTAATTCCAGTAATAATAACATAACACTAGAAAATAAATCTATGCTCCTGTCCAGGGTGTAAGTTGTGGAGAACATTAAGTCGTACTCCCATTCCATCATTTGTCTCTCTGGGTATCCAGGAATTGTAAGATTCACCTCTTAAAGTCACAGTTGACCCTAGAGAAGGTTACTATTAAAATGGAGAGATCCTCAGGATGTGAGTTGAGCTCTGTTTGCTCTGGGACATGAGAAGATGTTGTAAAACTGATTCCAAGAAGATAACAGAGGAAAAAAGAAATGTCAGTTGATAAGGTCATGGGCATTTGTGTTTTCTGTATTTTTTTTGTGTGTTTTTTTTATTCCTTCCTTCTGACAATAGCTCTGATTTTTCATTGAAGAACCACCTTTCACTCCATATGGTTTTGGTAAGGCAGACCCACTAGAAAGTGGGTAGTTGTGGTGGACCAGTTACAGGAGCAGCCACATGACCTCAGCCTGGCCAATGAGTGTTTTCCATCTCTCTAGACACAGTGATTGGCTCAGAATCATGCGTTATAATTTAAGGTCCCCAAATGAAGCTTTGTTGGAGCTATTAGAATGGACAGGCTCTCCTTCTACTGGAGATGCAAAACCAAACCTGGAAGGAGATCACTACAGATTTGTCCTGAGACGAAGCCAACTAGCAGAGTTGATGAGAGACATGGGCTTGGTTTAGTTGATGTTTTCTGAGTCTCTGGATGCAGTTGTACTTAATGTCAGTTCTACTTACCTTGGACTTTTCAGTTATATAAGCTAATACTTATGTAATAAGCCAATAATTCTTTCAGTTGGAGTTCTATTTCTGTTTTGGTTTGTTTTTGTTTTTTATGACTCAGAATCCTCATCAATGTGCAGCCTGGGATGGTATCATGGGAAGGTCACACTACATAGATGAAAAAACATGGTTAGGAAATTGTTCACAAGAGGTTCCATATCTCACAGCATCCAGGTGGAAAATAGGAAGGGAAGGGAGATTAGAATTCACACACATCTTAAGAGGATAGCATGGGTGTATATGTAAGTGCAGAGGCAGTAGCGAGCAATACAGCCAAACAGTCACATGAAACGCTATTTGCTGGCACTGCAGGTGGGCACTGTGCTAAAAGAAATGTATAGGGATGGTTTGTAGAGGCACACGGTTGCCGTAGTCAATTAGAGATAGAACATAATTGCTGTAGCTGTGCCTGTATCCAAGGAGCATTTTGTTATTATACAGATATAAGAAATGCCTCTGGTATATGATTTACCTTGTGCAAATATGTGTGACTCACATTTCTGAATCTTTCACACATGGGAGTGATAAAGAGGAGGTGAGCTTTAACAGTAAAGCTATCCTGATCAGAGATTCTTCACCAGAGGTCCATGATTTATGTTTATGCTTTAAATGATCTCATGCTCCTTGAAATCATGTGCAAAAATTACACATCAGTGCATTTTTCTGAGGAGAGGATCAATTCTCCAAAAGATAGAACAAGAGAGTTGATTGGGTCTGGGTGAGCACCCGTGCTGTTGTCCAATCAATTGCTTCTTCCTGTGAATTAAGATTTCAAAGTGAACAACTTCCTGTCAGTCTTCAAGAAAGGCCAACACTGGGGAATGTGGATCAGGATCTCTGAGGCTGCCATAAGAAGGGAAGGCAGACATGGCCATGTCCAACTGCAGGGGGAGAAAGGTAGAACAAATGTCACAGAGAGTAGGACATGAAGACGTGGGCCCCCAGAGACAGACTGTGCAAGCTGCTCTCTGCATGGCAACAGCTTGCCAGTTCTTGATTCAAGTGGTGTGTGATGCCCTGAAATCTAACTCTTCCCTGTCCTGCCATCTGTGAGATGGTCCTGTGTATTTGCAGTACATTTGCTTCTCCTCTTTGTTTTCTCTTGCTCTCTTTGCTTAAACTACTTGTGGTTGCTTTCAGTTATTTGCAAATGAGACAATCTGGAATAGAGCAAAAACTTTCAGTAAAAAGATTGGCAAGACTCTTGTTGAAAGGGAAAGGGGAGCAAGTGGGAGCTGTAGATGCATAGTCTCTCATTTAATCTCCACCAAATTCCTGCCATTTGATAGTAGAGAAAATGCCATCTTTTTTTTTTAAAGGGAGAGAGAGAGAGAGAGAGAGAGAGAGAGAGAGAGAGAGAGAGAGAGAGAGAGAGAGAGAGAATTTTAATGTTTAGTTTTTAGTTTTCGGCAGACACAACATCTTTGTTTGTATGTGGTGCTGAGGATCGAACCCGGGCCGCACGCATGCCAGGCGAGCGCGCTACCACTTGAGCCACATCCCCTGCCATCTCGCAGGATTAAAAAATCTTCCCAAGTTACATAGCTCAGGGGAAATTGAAGATTTGTTATCATTAAGTGTGATGAGTATTTTTTTAAAAAACTTTGAAAACAATGACTCAGACATGCATGGTGTCTCCTTCCTGGGTAATATAAGCACAGATTGACAAGTGGACCTTATGGATCTACCTCTCCTGGAATCTCTGGTTCTTTAAAAAAAAAAAATATTTGTAAAAATGGGCACAATACCTTTATTTTATTCATTTAGTTTTTTTTTTTTTTTTAATGTGGTGCTGGGAATCGAAGCCAGTGCCTGATGCATGTTAGGCAAGTGCTCTACCATTGAACCACAACCCAAGCACCAAATTGCTATGGTTTTTTTTTAAAGAAATTTTCAACTCTCTCTTCAATCCAGAATCATTGAATCTCTTTATGTATTTTAAAATTAATATTGTCTTTTACCTACTAGCTTTAATAACGACTTATTTTGCATTATTAAAACAATTTATATAGTATTTACATATAGTAACCATACAAAAATTTGAAAAATGCAGGAAAATAGAAATAATGGGAAAAAAGCCACCATCCTCTTATCCTGAGTCAATTACTGCTAACATTTGAAATTATTTCCTTCTAACATTTTATTGTGCATAGTTTATATGTTTTGTGTTTTATTTTGTCTCTTGGAATTGAGACCATGACTTGAGACTGTATTATAATTGACTCAGATGGCAATTGAACTCCGAGCCCGCAGAAAGCATTGGCTGTCACCATTTTCTCCTACGTTTGCTACTACTCTTCTGATGAATGCTACTACTATTATCTAAAATGTGAAATGTGCCTTATAATTATACAATGCTTTCACTGATATGATCCTAACTAATCCTTAGAATTCTTTAAAAAAAATGAGTCCCCCTTATTTCCATTTTGAGAGGTGGAAGCTGGTGTTTGCAGAAACTAAATGACTGGTGTAGAGAGAGAAAGAGCAATCCCTTTCTCTAGTGCAGCGCTGTTTCCACAGGCTCTCCCATCACTTTTCTCCATCCCATCCTCTCCTACAGACCCAGGATGAGTTACTGAATGCCCAGGGCTCCTCAGAGGTAGGTCACGAATGGAAATTGAAGAGTGTGGATTCAGGTGTAAGGGCCACATGATGCCTTGTGTCTCCTGTCTTGAGTCTTGGTGATTCCTATGCTAAAAGGCTTGAGAGCAATTTGTTTAATATGTTACCATGACTTGGGGCTCAAGAGTATCAAGTGGTATGTATTATCCATCGTTTTCCTTGTGTCATTTGTAAACCTAATATTATTGATATCAGAAATTAATTGATTTTTCATTCTATCTTGATGGTTACCATGGAGCTTAATTGCACATTTCTTTAGGCTGGTAAAATCAGTTGAAGCTATCCTACTCCTTGGTACTTATCCAAGAGAACTAAAATCAGCATACTAGAATGATACAGCCATATCAGTGTTTAGAGTGGCACAATTCACAATAGCCAAGTTCTAGAACCAGCCCAAGTGCCTGACAATAGATGAACGGATTAGCAAAATGTGGTATATATACACATGAAGTTTTTTACTCCTAAAGAATGAAATAATGGCATTTGCTGATACATTATTGAAATGGAGAACATCATGCTAAGTGAAATAAGCCAGATTCAAAAAATCAAGGGTCGAATGTTTTCTCTCATATGGAAAAGCTGGAGCAGAATAAAGTGAAAAGGTGGGGGGAGATCAGGTATCATAAAGATATAGGGAAGATCAGTGGGGTCTAAGAAGGAGATTGAGAAGGACTGAGGATGAACAGAAAAGGGGAGAAAATGTGTAATGAATTTTACAAAATCATGCAACATGCATATGTAAATATACCATAGGGAATTCCATGTTTATGTATATGTAGAAAGCATCAGTTAAAAATAAGTAAATAATTTTGAGTGTGATGGCGCATGCCTATAATCCCAGTGGCTTGGGAGGCTGAGACAGGAGGCTTGCAAGTTCAAAGCCAGCTTCAGCAAAAGCGAAGCACTAAGCAACTCAGGGGACCCTGTCTTTAAATAAAATACAAAATAAGGATAGGGATGTGGCTCAGAGGCTGAGTGCCCTGAGTTCAATCCCTAGTACCCCACCCCCGCCCCTCCAAAAAAGTAAATAAACAAGTGAAAGGAAGATCAGTAGTGTGGAGTGTGGAGTATGGAGAATACGGAGATGAAGTGGGAACGAAGTGTGGAATGGGAATTAGGGACTGAAATGGAGCAAATCAAATTCCATACATGTATGATTTTGTCAAAAACAACCCAACTACTATGAATAACTATACTGTTTTAATAAAAAAATTAAAACTTGCTCTCAATTTAAGAAGAAATCAATTGAGACAATTGTTGGGTGAGGAGGAGCTGCCTGTGAGTGCCAGCATGGGAAAGAGCTCTTCAGGAAGTGACCGAATGATGCTTCAGGCGGGAGGGGGAATGGGGGCATATCCACCCTGCCAGAGGCTGGTAGCGTCTTCCAAAGTGAAATTAGGACCAAAAATATTCAAGGAATTCTCCAAAGAGCCTTGGAATAATTTGGCACATTTCTTTCCTTGAAGAGGCAGTATAGAGACTAGAACAGCTTTGGATTTGGACAAACCAGTGATTGTCATGTTTTTGGACATGCTCTACAGGAAAAAAAAAAAAATGTGACTGTGTGTGTGAGAAAGAGAAAGAGAATATAAAACAAAATTTCAGCAAATAATAATTTTATTGCAAACTATGTACTCTGATAACTCTATTCCAAAGCAATCCATTAAAGTAAATGTTAGGAGCTAGGGATGTAGCTCAGTGGTGGAGCGCTTAGTACTTACTTAGCATGTGTGAGGCCCAGGGTTCCATTCCCAACAACATAGATCGATTGATCAATAGATAGATAGATTGATAGATAAATACTAGTGTCAGTAAACAAGTTCTTTTAACTACCCACTGCCCAACAATAGGTAGTGGAATTCAAATGGAAATATATTGAGATAAACCTGAATTCAAGTTCTGCTTCTCTACAACTTTTCCAAATAAGATGATGATGGCTGTTCTCTAGGTGGTTAGTATTAATGAAATGCCAGATGTGCTCACTAGCTACATTTTGTACTTTGTTCATTCACTGCTGAACTCCCAGCAAGGTGTACAGGACCTAAAATACAGTAGGTGCTCAATATTTAGTAGTTGTTTTCACTAATGCTCAGGTGCTGTTGGAAGCATGTGGGCCATGATAAGATACCCCCAGTGAATACAGGGCAGGAGACTTGAGGTTAATAATTCTATGGGATATTATAGAGGCTGTTGCAATCAACCAGTCAGGTAATCCTGTAATTATAACTGTAACCAATCAGCTAATACCTATTAAGTGTAAGACCTGGGAGCAGGGCCAGGAAGGACTCAAAAGAAGCTTCAATTTTTTTTTGTTTGTTTGCAGTTCCACTTACTGGGAATTTACACTGTTGAAGAAACTATACACAAAAACCTAAGAGATAAGTAGTTGCATAAGACAAGCAAATCAGTATTAGGCACACAGTATAGGTAATAGCTGAAGGACAGACAGATGGCCCCAATATTTGATAAAATTTTAGTACACAATCAATTGAGAATAAAATGAAAAATATCCTAGGAATTTATTAATGTTTTTTAACTGAGTCTGCAAATTATTAATCTCTGAAGCATGTGTATATATTTTTTAACCCACAGACAGTGGGTTTGGATACTTTTAACAATGCCAGATGGATGTTTATTCTTATTGTTAAGAGAAAGGGCTTTGGAGCCAGACAGAAGTGGGATTGTTCCCACTCTGCCACTTTGTAGTTCTGCAGCCTTTGGCATTTCTCTGCTAGCAAACTGGGGATGATCCCTCTACATCCTTACACCGTCTTTGGGAAGATTCAGTGAATTAAGTTATGAGCACAGGTTCTAGCCAAGGGCAAATACTCAAGAAAGCTATCTGGTCCTCATGTTATTGTACCATATTTTGGGGCCCAAGGCACCTTACAGCAGATCAAAGAGAAGAAAAATCACACAGCAGCGTGGGTGTGACCTGCAAAACACTTGTCTCTTGCAGAAGTCCCACAGCTTCTCCAAGACGTGACTTGATCACCCTGTGGTGATCAGCAGGGAGTCAGGGATTGTTTTCAAAATGGCAGGAGTCACCAAAGGTTGTCCTGAACTGAGGTTTAATGTCTTAAAGAAAGCAAAATAAATAAATGAAATGAACTACACTGAAAAGAGAACAAAACAAAAAGAGACTTACATTTAAGCTTTGTTATGATTTGGGTAAGTGTCTCCCAAAGGCCCACATGTTGCAGGCTATTGGAAGGCAGTGGAACCTTTAGGAACTGAGGCCCACTGGGAGGAAGATGGATCACTATGGGTGTGCCCTTGAAGGAATATTGGGATTTCAGTCCTTTCTTTTCTTTCTCTTGTCTCATGGCAAGACACAAAGAGCAGCTTCCTCTGCTATGCATTCCCACCATGATGTGCTGACTCACCACAGGCCCCAAAGCAACAAGACCAACCTACCATGGACTGAAATTTTAGAATCCATCAGCAAAAATAAACATTTCCTCCTTTTCAGTTGATTATCTCAGGTATTTTGTCACAGGACCAAAAAGCTGACTAATACAATCTAACTCCTTCATTTTGTGATCTCTGGGATCCTTAAGAAGTCCTGGAATCTCTTTGAGGTCCAATTTCCTCATCTATAGAGGGAGGTTAGCCCCTTTCAAGAACCCTTTGAGGGTGAGAAAGGTAAGGAAGATGCAAGAACAGTACAATACACAACTTTATTTATGGTGACACAAAATGCTCATTATCAACCTGTATTTTTTCCTGGAATGAGACACTATGTGTAGTGCCAACCTGGACATATATGAGTCCTCCTGATCTACATTTGCTCTATGTCTCTCGCTCTCCCTCCTACTATACCAAATGTCCCCTTCTCCATATATTACCTGTCCCACCCTTGGGAGTCGCTCTTTAATCACTTAAGCTACTAACTCTGGGCTGTTTTCTTTTCGTTCTTTCTCTCTTTCATCCCTGTCCCCCCACCATTTGTGGTGCTGGGGATTAAACCCTGAACCTCAAGCATGCTAAGCAAATTCTCTACCACTGACCTTTACCCCCGATCCTTTGGGACTGGTTTGTACGTAGTAATAGATAACTGATAAGACATGTGCACATGTAAATTAACAGAACATTGTGAAATTTGGGCCTAGTTAGGAGTCCAGAAGTTTTAGGGGTAGGACAGTCTCTGAAGTGTACATAGTAATGTCAGGGCCATATTATATTTGTAGGATCTTCTGGTTTACTAAGATCTTTCATATACATTATTAATTCTCACAGCATTTTTGTGAAGTCTGTGGATGTCTTAAGGTCCCTAGACATAAAGGTTCCAGGACATGTACTTAATTGTGGAAGTGGCTACCAGGGAAAACCATTAAGGGACAATTGGGGTTAGTGAAGGAGAGAGATGAAGCAGAGGTGTGGGATCTCAGGCAAAATTCCATAGAGAAGCTTTGGTCTGATTCTTCAGGGGAAGCTCTGGAGCATACATTTTGCTTCTCTGGAGCAAGGAAGCCAGAGCTAGAGCTTTTATGCTTCTGCACCTGTTAGTAATTGTTTTAGGGCCAAATCTTTAAGGAGTTGTAGGTACTGTCTGTTGGAAGCCCAAAGCATACCCAAACTAGGAATGCAGAGAACAGCTCCACTCTGGTGCCCTGGCACCGTGGCACCCTTGCATATGTGCTCTTAAACCACATGACAAAGCATCGACTGCAGCGGAGCCTAAGCCTTGGAGGAAGACTCTGTGATCCTTCTGGAACATGAGCACACAGGATGCTTGTGAGGAGCTGCTATAAGACCAGACCCACTCCTTTGCTCTCCACCTGGGAAGCTGTCCTGGCATTGTTTTATTACCCTCTGCCTTGCCCCAGCTAGGCTGCTGCAGGCTGCAAAACAGCATGACTGCTGCATGGCCCTGGCTCCTCAGCTGTAGGGTGTCCCACTATTTTGTGTCACAATCATCCAGTCCCTTTTGTTTCAGTGTTACCCTGTGCAAGGGCCATGGGGAGCTGGGCTATCTGGGGAGAGAGTATTTAAGTAATAAGCTGTCTGATTCTAGAAAGATCCTATTGTTTTTTTGTTGTTGTTGTTGTTGTTTTGTTTTTGTTTTCTTTTTGGCTAAATTTGTCAGCCTTGGACTTACCTTGAATTTCACAAGGAAAGACACATAAATTAGTGAACATGACGCCGGAGGATCTGAGTGGAGCCCTGACATTATCAGCTAGGGCAAGTCCCATATTATCTTCCTCTTGAGCAGAGAACATTGAACATTTAGCCCCGGAGAGACTGGATTACGCAGGGTAACAATGTGGTAAATGGGGAGATATGGAGTAGACCCCGAGTCTTCTGGTTTCAAGGTCATTGCTCTGCCAATAGAATATGTCAAGCAAGGGTTACTCAGATAACCATGAAATACCATAAATTCAAGGACATACCCAGGTGATAGACTCTTCCCTCTGCCAGAACAACTAAGACAGTTTTCCAGCTTCGTTTAGGGGATGCATCTATTGGTTGGATCTGGTCTTAGTTTCTATCAGGCATTTCTTCGGCATGGGCTTGGATCAACCTCAATGGGTCAGCTTCTTTCATTGTTAAATAAGGATGATGATGATGGTGATTTTCCAGTTCTGCTATGACCTTGGCAAAGCACTTTGGTTTTTTGAGCTTCGGTTTTCTTATTGTTAAAAATGAGAAGTTAGACTAATTGTTCTTCTAGGTTCCTTTCAGCAATGAGAGTCTATGATCCTTTGATTTCGTGACAGGAACATTTTATGCCTAATCATTAACAAACTTAAAAAAAAAACCCACATGTGAAAATGGCAAATGGTGCAGAGAAACTACATTATACCTCAGTTTTAAAATCGTTTTATGTGCTGTTTGTCAATTTAAATGTTATATACCAATCAATTTGAATGGTAGTGCTTAAAAGGTACCTTTGTCCTTAAAGTTACAAACTAACACTTGTGTTATATTTTTTAACTGTTTATTTTGAAATAATTTCAGGCTTAAAAATACATAGCACAAAGAATTCCTTTATGATCTTCTCTTGGATTTGTCCTAAATTAACATTTTATTATACTTGCTCAATCATTTGTTCTATCTACACACACACACACACACACACACACACACACACACAGATATACACACACTCACTCAACATTTTTCTAAATGTTTGAGGATAGTAATGACCTCTATATATCTGAGTGTACAGAAATCAATATTTTTCTAATTTAGGTGGTTTTCCCACCTAACCACAGTGCAATGATTAAAATCATGAAATGAGCACAGTTACAATCTTAATGGAGGACCTTAATTCAAAGTTTGGCATTTGTCCCCCAATGTCCTTTTTCTGGTATGTGATCATGTTACATTTACTTGTCTTGTTTCCTTAGCCATTTTTAATGTGGAAGAATTCTCCAGTCTTTCTTCATCTTCCATGAACTTGAAACTTTGGAAGTACATTGGCAAGTTATTATGTAGAATAACTAACCCTCCATTTGGGTTGGTCTGATATTTCTTTATGCCCAGATTAGGTCATGCATTTTGGGCAAGAATACCAAGGAAGGGATGATATGTCCATCTCAGAGTATATAAAGAGGCTTATGAAGGAGCTGAGGTAGAATGTTTGACTAGTATGCATGAGGCTCTGAGTTCAATCTCCATCACCACTCATAAGCAAAAGAGGCATATGATGTCAAAACTTTTAATAACAAGTTATGTGATTTTGATGATGTGTTTAAGATGGTGTTGGCCGGATTCTTGCACTATTAAACATTTTTACTTTCTAATTAATGACATTTTAGGGATAAATACTTTGAAATCATAAAATAGTTCCTATTTCCCCTACTATCCATATCACTTATTAGTAATTCCAGCCTGAAGCAATTACTACCATGGTAGCTTCCAAGTGATGATTTTCTAATTCTCTGCTGCATGTTATGAATTGGAGGAGCTTTCCCATCTCCTTGTCTATTTACTTATTTATATCAATAGAGATTCATTAATTTTTTGTTTTATTGGATGTCCTCCATTGTTATTTTTTGGTGCTCAAATTGCCCCATATTTGGCCAATGAGAGTCCTTCAAAGCTGTAATGTGGCCCTAGAGCAATAAAGATGGACTGGAAGATTTTCCATTCTGCATGCCTAAGCCAGGTCAAGATCAGACATTAAACTTCTAAGTCTTTAAAAGCAGGAGGGGAGTGGCCATTGGAGCCACACCTGAGACTACCTTACAGGGACCAGGAGACCCAAAAGGGGGAAGGAGCTTTTCCCACATGTAATAAAGGTCTGTCTTAATTCCCAACACATGTGGCATGGCCAGGAGCCTGAGGATCCAGGTGAAGGGTATGTGGGGGAAGGGAGGCCAGGTTATGTCAAAGGCCTGTTTACCCAACTTGTGCTTTGAGTAGATTCTGAACATTTTTTTAAATCCACTTAAGATAGAGATAGTAATATTTCCCTTATAGAACTGTTCAGAAGATCAGATGAATAAAGTGATATGAGTCTTTTTTCTTTTGTTGGTTACTCTAACAAAATACCGGAGGCTGGGTACTTATAAAGAAAAGAGATATGTTTAGCATGAAGTTCTTGAGGATTACTGTAGTTTGGATCTGGAATGTCCCCCAAAGGCCCATTGTTAAAGGCTTAGTGCCCAGCTTGGCATTCTTGAGAGGTGGTGGAAACTTCAAGAGGTGGGGTCTTGTGGGAGGTCTTCAAGTCACTGGAGACACGCCCTTCCAAGGGATCCAGCCCTTCTTCCTTCTCCCTTCGAATCCCAGCCATGAGGTGTGTGGTTTCCCCATGTGCTGACACCATGGTGTGCTGACTCGACACAGGCCCCAAAGCAAAGGGCCACCAACCATCAACTGAAATGGGCCAAAACTGACTCAGAGCCCACATAAATCTTTTCTCTGTATAAGCTGCTCATCTGAGGTTTTTGTTACAGAAAGCTGATTCACACAAAGTCCAAGGGTATGGTGCTGGCATCAGCTGGGCTCGGGTGAAGCCCAGGCAGATGGTAGCGCATTGGTGGAAGGGTGTGTGAGAGGGAGAGATCACATCATCAGATAAGAAGACAGGGGGAGACTGATTCAGGGTTTGGCCTCAGTCTAATAACTGTTTCATGAAAATGAACTCAAGGTCCCATAAGAACTCTCTGAATCCCTCTGAGGACAAACCTCTGATGGCCTAAGGACTTCCCAGTAGGAGCCACCTCTTAACATCACCACCATAAGGACCAAGGCTTAACATATGAACCTTTGGAGAACACACTCAAACATACCCAAACCATAGCAAGGGAGTTAGATCCGGGGTACTCTTCATTCACGGCAACTCTTCTCCTCCCTCCTGAGTCTACTGCAGACTGAGTATCTTTCCCTTATCCTACTCACGCTCTCTGGCAGCTTCGTGAAGCTGTCTGTGCTGAAATTATATTACTTTGGCAAGTGGAATTTGAGAACACTGCTGGATTCATTTTGGATTGTAAAGAAAATTATTGAAAAAGTTTTTCAAGTCTCTTGGATTTACCCCAGGAGTTTGTTGCAGAAACGTGTTCCTCACATAATAGGACATGATAATGGGAACTAGAGCCTAAAGAATAAGCAATCATTTGCTGTAAAGAACCAAAATAACCATGTCAGGTAGATACTGAGGACTTTTAAGTTTTAATTCGCCTTTTTTGGGTGGTGGAGTGTAAGTCGTGATTATAAAGGTAACTTCACGTAGTTTGATGCTACTGCTCCCCACACCTTTTGGTTGAGTTTTGGCTCTTTGATTTATGTAGGTTAGTGTGACAAAGCAAACCTGAAATGAGATACTAGCAGAGGGGACCTTCTCCCTGCTCTGGTGCCTGGCTAGGTAGGACACAGTAGCTGGCTTGGGCCAGCCTGCACAGGGCTCAGTCAGGCAATCAGCCTCTGTGATCCTCCTACGTCAGCCTGAATGACAGGGTGGTGATATTTCACACTCTCAGGAGACAGAAGACTGATATTCTGTGACTTCACTGGAAGGCAAGAGTGAGTGACCATCAAACAGGCGCACCTTAAAAGAAGTGTGGTGTTTTCCCACCGGGAGATATGAAACCCAAGCTGGCATGAAGCAGGCAGGTCAGTCCTGCTGACTCACATAACTTCTTTCATCGGCCCAGATGAAAAAAGAGCAAAAGGCAGGCAGAGAAGCCCCAGGCTGACTCCTGGGTCTCCTCATACCCCAGTAATTGGCTCATCTTCCACTCTGAGCTGTTCATTCTAGGAAGAGACTGGGAACACTAGAGGAGGATTTGAATGGCTTTGTTCTCAGTCCAAATTTAGCATCTTTAATTAATCACAGGATGTCTCGACCAATCCTCCTGTAAAATGGAGTTTTGTCAAGTTAACTGAAATATAGAAAGTAATCCACAGTTGGGGGACATCTCTCTGTCTTCCTGTGATTATGCTCCTGCATTTGGTTTAGGGACTGTTTCACCTTCATCTAAACAGGTAAAAATCTGGCTCCTTTGCTTGTGCAAAAATAGCCACTCCCTCCATGCACTGGGAGAGTGCATTCACTCTCTTGAAATTCAAGGGCCCAGGATGAGGTGTCCAGACAGCACACAGCACTCCTGCATCATATAGGACTGCCTCCTTCCTTCTCCCCATTTGTTTCTCCCTCTTGTGAAGACAAGATCTATATCAACCTTTGTGGGGTGGGTTCTCCATCTTCTCAGACTCTGGGGATCATTAACATCAATGCCATTTGAAGCCTTTGCTCCTGATAAGAGCCTGCTTATCAAGATTTTCCTCCCTAAATACATAAGGGCTCTTTTCCTTTGCAGACATCAACTGCTTTGAGTTTCATTGTAGCTCCTGTTTGGCTCTGTCCAACATGGGGGACCACTTGTTCTTCAATATAAAGACAAACATCACATGACGAATATAAAGTCTAGTTGGACGAGTATAGCATTATGCATTTTGAATCCCAAAATATGAAGGTTTGTAACGATCATGTATCAAATGAGCTAACTGTGATTTTAGTATAAAAACTTGGGAAGAAACTTAGAGATCTGTGTATTTTTCAACTTTTTGTTTGCAAAAGCAATTAGTGGGTCAAGGACAGCATTTTTTAAAAAAAATGAAAATGGAATAAAACAATACAAAATAAAATAGGGTTATGGTTGGAAGGCACCCCTCCCAAATCCAAAAATTAAAACCTAGTCTCCAATGTATTTTAAGATGAGAGGTGCTATATAGTTTGGATCTGGAGGCCAGTTGTTAAAGCCTTTGTCCTCAGGGGGGTGTTATTAGAATGTGGTAGAATCTTTGAGAGATAGGACCTTGTGGAAGGACTTTAGATCATTTGGGGTGTGTCTTTGAAGTGGAGCCGGGAGACTCTGAGACCCCTCTTATTTTGGTTTGAATATGAGGTGTCTCCCCAAAACTCCTGTTTATGCAGGAATGTTCAGAGATGTTAAATGATTAGGTTATGAGAGCTGTAACCTAATCCATGTTAGTTTAAATAGGCTCCCTGGGTGGTAATTGTAGGCAGGTGGGACATGGGTGGAAGCTGGGTGACTGGGGACGTGCCCTGCAAGGCTTCATCTTTCCCACAATCCCATCCCCTTCTCTCTCTCTCTGCTTCCTGGTCACCATGAATAAGTGCCATGATGTTCTGCCTCACTTGGGCCCAGAGCAATGAAGTTAGCCAAGCATGGACCAAACCTCTGAAACTATGAGCCAAAATAAATTTTTCTTCCTCCAAGTTGTTCTTGTCATGTGTTTTGATCATAGTGATGAAGAGCTGACTAACACGCCTCCTAATCTCCTTTGCTTCTAGTGATAAGGTGAGCTGTTCTACTCCCCCACACACTCCCACCATGCTGTGGTGTCTCATCACAAATCCAAAGCAACGGCCAATCTACTATGGACTGAAATGTTCACAAATGTCAGTCAAAAGTTGATTGTATCAGGAATTTTGTTATACTGATGGAAACTCACAATATAGAAGTGATTAGGACATCAGGAAAGAGCACTCATGAATGAGCTTAGCTTAGAGGCTCATTTGCTCCTTTGTACACATGAGGACACAGAAAATGAGAAAACTGGCTCTTACCACATACTGAATCTGCTGGTACCTGAATCTTGAACATCCCAGCATCAAGAACTATGAGAAATAATATGTTTTTCATTAGCTTCCCAGTTTATGGTATTTTAAAAAATAGCAGTGCAAACTAAAACACACTGGAACACAGTTAAAACTGTATAACATTTCTAAAAGAAATCAAAGAGGATACGAATAAGTGAAAAGGCATAAATGGAAAGGCATAAATAAATCATAAAGTGATCTACAGATTCAATGTAATTCCTATCAAAATACTAATGGCATTTTATTTATTTATTTATTTATTTTGCAGAAATAGGAAAAGCATCCTAAAATTCATATGGAATGTCAAGGCATTCTGAAAAGCCAAAACACAAATTTGAAAAGGAAGAATAAATTTGAAGGTATCATATTCCTTAATTTTAAAACACACTACAAAACAATAGAAATGAAAACAGTGTGATGTTAGGATTAAGATAGTTTTATGAAAGATATAGTATAATATATATATATATGTATATATATGTATATATATATATATATATATATCAATGAAACAGAACATAATTATCAGAAATCATGGCTTACATATACAGTCAAGAAATTTTTGGCAAGAGTATCAAGACTACATAATGGCAAATAACAGTCTCTTTTTACAAAGATACTGGGAAAGCTGAGTGTCCATAGCAAAAGGGTGAAGTTGGACCCTTCTTACACCCTATACAAAAATGAACTCAAAATGTCTTAAAGACCTAAATAAAAGACCTAAAATTATTAAATTCATAGGCAAAAACACAGGGAAAATCTTGGGGATTTTGTATTTGGCAATAATATCTTGTGTATGAGGCCTAAAACAGACAATGAAACAAAAAATAGACAAATGGGATCACATCAAACGTAAGAACTCTGCACATCAAAAACAACAGAATGAAAGGGAATCAATGGAATGGAGGAAAATAATTTCAAATTATATATCTGATAAAGGGTCAATATCCAGACCAAATAAAGAACGTCTACAACTCAATGAATGGATAAAGAAAATGTGGTATATATACATGAGGGAATATTATTCAGCATTAAAAGAGAATAAAATCATGGCATTTGCAGATAAATGGATAGAGTTGAAGAATATAAAATGCTAAGTGAAGTTAGCCAGTCCCAAAAAACCAAATGCCAAATGTTTTCTCTGATTTAAGATGCTGATTCATAACGTGGTTGTGGGGGGCATGGGAGGATTAGATGAACTATAGATAAGGCAAAGGGGAGAGAAGGGAAGGGAAGGTAGGAGTGGGGGTAGGAAGACAGTAGAATGAGATGGACATCATTACCCTAAGTACATGTATGAAGGCACAAATGGTGTGAATATACTTTGTATACAACCAGAGATATGAAAAATTGTGCTCTATGTGTGTAATATGAGTTGTAATGCATTCTGCTGTCATATATAACAAATTAAAATAAAAAAGAAGTTAAAAAATAAAATAAATAATAAAAAAGAATGTCTACAACTCAACATCAAAAAAGATCAAACAACCTGATTAAGAAATAGGCAAATTATTTGAATATGTATTTCTAAAGAAGATACCCAAGTAGTCACCAAGAACATAAAAAGATGTTCAACATCACTAATCTTTAGGAAAATGCAAATTAAAACCACAATGAGAGGGCTGAGGCTGTAGCTCAGCGGTAGCACGCTTGCCTGGCATGTGTGAGGCACTGGATTCGATTCTCAGCACCATGTATAAATAAATAAAGGTCTATCAACAACAACAACAACAACAACAAAAAACCTTAAAAAAAAAACACAATGAGATATCACTTTACACTCATAACAATGGCCACTAACAAAAGAACAGAAAATACCAAGTGTTGACAAGAATGAGGAAGATTTAGAACCCTTGTGCATTGTTGGTGAGAATGTAAAATGGTGCATCCGTTATGGAAAACAATGTGAGGTTTCCTCAGAAAATTGAAAATAGAACTACTCTATGATTCACCCACATGATCCACTAATAGGAATTATGCAAAATAGACTCATAGAAACAGAAAATAGAATGTGGTGTCCAGTTACATTTGTGTTGCTATAACAAAATACCTAAAAGTAGGTCATTTATAAAGAGCAGAAATTTATTTCTCACAGTCCTGGAGGTTGGGAAGTTCAAAATCAAGTCACCAGCAGATGCCATAGTCTGATAAGAACTGCTGTTTCAAACATGGCACCTTGTTGCTGCATTCTCCAGGAGGAACACTGCGTCCTCACATGGCAGAAGATGAAAGGCAAGAGGGCTGCACACCAGATGAAACCTCTTTCTAAGGGCCTTACTCCTGTGTTTGAGGGAGGAGCTCTCCTGGCCTAATCACCTCTCAGAGGCTCCACCTCTCAGCCCTGTCACATTGGCCTAAATTTTAGAAGGAACACACTCAAACGATAGCAGGTGATTTCTAAGGGTCGAGGGAAGAAGGGAGGGAGAATTAGTATTTAATGGTCACAGAGGGTCAGTTTTGCAAGATGAAAAAATTCTAGAAGTCATGTTGCACAATGTGAATATACTTAACATTACTGAACTATATACTTAAAAATGGTTAAAATTGTACACCTAATGTAATGTGATTTTTACTGTAATTTAAAAAATACAAAATAGATCAGAACACCTTGCATAAAATGAGTCTTTTTGTTGTTGTTGTACTAGGGATTGAGTCAAGGGATGTTCTACCACTTTTCTATTTCCCCAGCCCTCTTTAAAAGTTTTATTTTAATACAGGGTCTCGGGCTGGGGATGTGGCTCAAGTGGTAGCACATTCACCTGGCATGCGCAGGGTGCTGGGTTCAATCCTCAGCACCACATAAAAATAAAATAAAAAGAAGTGTCCACCAAAAACTAAAAAATAAATATTAAAATCTCTCTCTCTCTCTCTCTCTCTCTCTCTCAAAAAAAAAAAAAAATACAGGGTCTCACTAAGTTGTTAAGGCTGGACCAAACTTGCAATCCCCCTGCCTCTGCCTTCTGAGTAGCTATGATTATGGAGTGTGCCCCTGCTCCCTGCCTAAATGAGCCTTCTGTTTTGATTGTGTACAAGTGAATTATATCCTTATATGTCAGAACCTGATATAAAAATCGATATCTTACTGAAACAGTCCTCAGAAAATTTGAAAAACCACTGATTCTATTTCATCATTTCTCAAACTTGATGGATAACTTGCATCACAATTACATTAAAGGAGGCGTTCTTACAATGGAAGGTTCTAGGGCCTGCACTGTGCAATCTCTGTGAATGGGGCTTAGGACTCTTCACTTTCAAAAAAAAATTCTCTCAGTTGAGTTTTATGTTTATGCACCAGAAATCTACTGACCTCCTTACTCTGTGCAGGAAGCAGATCCTTGTTCTTCAAGTATAATATCAACTCCATGCAGATATGTGAGGTCAGATGTGGGAGGCTAAGCAGCTGGCTGTTATTTGAACCAGCAGCCTGGCACTCAGTGCCACCCACGTTTCTATCACAGCCTTTTACCACCTCTGCTTGGCGATGTGAGGACTCAGGCTGGTGATCTCTCGTTTTGCTGTGGCTTACATATTAGGTATCCCCCAGAAGTTCATGTGGGAAGCAATGCAAGAATTTTTCAGAGGTTAAATGATTATGAGAGATATAATGTAATCGATGGATTAATCCATTGATATAAATTAACTGTAGGCAGGTAGAATGTGGCTGGGGGAAGTAGGTCAGTGGGGGCATGCCTTTAGGGTTTATATTTTGTCTTTGAGAAATAGAGTCCTCTCTCTGCTTTCTGGTTACCATGTTCTGCTTTCCTCTGCCATGATGTTCTATCTCCCCTCAGGCCCAAAGCTATGGAGTCAGCTGACCAAGAACTGAATCTTGGAAAATATTAGCTGAAATAAACCTTTCCTCCTCTAAAGTTGTTCTTGTGAGGTCTTTTGGTCACAGTGACAAAAAAAAAAAAAAAAAAAAAAAAGGCTGATTAAAATGCACTTTAAAAATCAAGGAGACCAGAAGAATCTTATGTAGCAACAACACAGAGTCACCTAAAGTGTTAACAGAAGAGCCAAGACCATGACTCAGATTACAGGGCCCCCTCTCTGATCCCAAGGGGCTGTCATTCCTCCATGTTTGGCTGGCTCCCTGCCTGGGACATTGTAATCTTTGATAACTCAAGGGATGTCAAAACAGTGACACTTTCCCCTTCCACACTCAGCTGCTATATTGGGTGACACACTCATTTTTGTCCCGGGAAAAGGCATTTATCCAAGATCCATCTACAGAATGGTCTCATTATCCAACACCCCAGCAGCCTTTTGGAGTTCCTGGAAACTAGCAAGTGTCTGAACTCCAAGAAAGCACAAAATGCATTTCCTTTTCAACCCTCGAAATGGATGCTGGGAATGGTCCCCTTCATGTTCACACCCATGATTTTTATTTAGATCCAACTCCCTGGGAAGATGGACTGAGTCATGGTAATTTATTCAAAAATCCAAACCAAATTCTCCACTGCTCAGTTCATGTGATTTCCACTGCTTTGAACCAGTATGAATATGCTAGAGCCAACTGTGAGTCTTTAAATTTCCCCTAAAACTGAATTCCTATGTTGCATATAAATTTTGTCCTTGAATTCAAACAGCCCTGGTCCCTACCCAGTTCCCTTCCCTTGCTCTCTCCTGCCCATCAGACATGATGTCCGCGTGCTTTCAGGTAACCCTTCACCAAGCATCCCAAGGCCATGAGCCACTTGAGCTCCTTACGAAGAGAAATGAGATGGTTTATTTTATATGTCAACTTAGCTGAGCCACAGTTCCCAGATATTTAGCCAACATTATTCTGTATGCTTCAGTCAGGGTGTTTTTGGATGAGATTAACATCTAAAGCAGTAGGCTTTGAGTACTGCTGATTGCCCTCCCTAACGTGGATGAGCCTCTTCCAATCAGTTGAAAGTTTGAAAGGAACAAAAGAATAACCTCCCTCAAGCAAGAGACAATACTCCAAGGCTCCTAGAGTCCCCTGCAACATTGCCTCTTCCTGGTACTATAATAGACCACTTTGAGGTTCAAACTGTGCCTGTTTCCTGAGTCTGCATCTGTCAGCCTCCTCCATCAGATTTTGGACTTGCCAGTTTCCACATTGCATGAGTCAATTCCTTATAATAAATGTCTTTCTATATATACACATGCTGTTGGCTCTGTTTCTCTGGAGAACTCTGACACAAACAAGGGATAAGGGTCTTTCCACTGCTGTGGTCTCCTCAGACACTACAAGAATGGGGAGGGTCCTTGTCCTTTCTGCGTTTTGCATGTATGATCAGTAAAACAGTAGGTTCTTCACTTTTCCCAAATAGCCTGACTTTCCCAGGCCTCACATCCCCAAGAAGAAGATGAACTGAAATTGCGGGGTGCCCTGATTTGTGTCCCTGACAGCACAAAGACTCTCTGCTCTGATTTGCCAGTTATTCCTGGAGGATCCTCAGGGATGTCTCAAGAAGTCACTCAAAAGTCATCTCACGTCTCCTTTTGTTAGCCTGTGAGGCTTGTATCTCACTGCTCTCACATTGGGAAGGACCCACTTAGGGGGAGAACACGCTGTCTTTGGAGGTCCACAGGCTGCCTGCCCTCAGGGGGAGAGATGTCTCTGCTGCCCCCCAGTCTTCACTGAGCTGAAGTACCCGAGCTCCAGGCAGAAATGAAGATGTGGCCTTTGCACCTTTGCTCCGTGTGTCATATAGAAGCCCTGGAAATTGCTTGCTTTGGTTCTCCCTGCAGCAACTCTCCATAGTCATGGAGTCCATGTCTCTTCCTATCCCCCCATCTCCCCTAAGCCCTCTCCACAATCACGGGACACATAAGCTTTCCTTGCACGTTCATTCAGGCAAAGCGAGGCTTACAGACCCTGGTCCTCAGACATACTTAGGGGTCTGCATCTGTGTTTCCAGGGTACTCATATTTGGCTCAGAATAAATTACCTTTTCATTTCTTTTATAGCCAAATTTTTATTGTATGTCAACATAATATTATCTACCACAGTTGTAAGGATTCAAGTAAATAGTCTATAGAAGGCACTTTGATTAAGGTCTGCCTCTGCATGCAGAAAGAGAGTGATACATGGCAGCCATTATTATTCTAGTTATTCGTGAGAAGGGAGTTGTGGTAGTATTGGGGGTAATGTGATGAAAGAGCCCTTGCAATATTATGCATCAAACAAATACTTTTAGAGAGAGTTGGTGTTCTGGTTATTTGCTTAAAATAGTAAAAAAAAATCGTGGTTTAAAAAATCATTTCTTTTGCTCAGGATTCTGGGATTTGGCTGAGCTCAGCTCTGCAGATTTTATAGCCAGATGATGGTCTCTTCACTCATGCATCTGAGAATCATCAGAAATCTCTTTGCCCTTCTTTTTTGTGGTCTCACTGTGACCCTCCTACAACCATGGTGGCCTCAGAATAGCTGAACCTCCCTACAAGCTATTTGGATAGAAGATTCTCAGAATGGATATCACAAGAAGTATGAGCAGAAGCTGCAGGGCCCTTCTGACCTGGAATAGTAGGAAGTGACAGTGCCATTCTGTGTATTCTATTTGTCAGGGTGGCCATAAAGTCCTGTCAGGACTCAATGAAAGGGACCATTAACTCTACTGCTTGATAGCAAGAGTGTCAAAGAACTTGCAGACATGTTTTGAAACCTCCCCATTAGTGGCAGGCATAGAATATCCCCAAGTGGGACCCATAGGCTCTAGGTATTTCAAAGATGTCTCCCAGTTAAACACCATAATATGAATTTACTATTTCAACAACCCTAGACATTAGTCATAAGAATGAATCTCATCTATAAATATTCAGAGACTTCATCAGATTTTAAATTGGCAAACTTTTCACCATCAGGCCCTGGGTCTTGATGGGACCATCTTCCATGCTTAAGAAGGACACACAGATTTCCATTTAGTACATTGTTTCATCTGAGAGATGGGTTATTTCCCATCATATAAAATGGGTTATTGTTGGTTGCTTCTTTCCTTAAGTGAGAAGTGTCCAAAAGCATTTGTAACTACTGCACATGAGTGTGCTGGTAAACACAGGGCTGGAGCGAGCTTTGGAAACACATATGAGAGATACAGTTATAAGGTTGTGCAGAGAACTGAGCATGGAGATGCCCTTGACAGGGTCTGATGGATCATGAGCACTGGGGCAGAAAGCTGGCAGGCAGTAGGTGGACATCAAAGAGCCACTTCCAGTAGACAATGGTACTTTCTTCTTCCATGATAAGGCACCTGCTATGGTTTAGATAACTGTTCCCTAGAGGCCCATGTGTTAAAAGGCTTGGTCTTCAGTCCATGGTGCTAGTGGGAGGTGGTAAAACCTTTAAAAGGCGGGGACTAGTTGGAAGCCTTCTGGTCATATGGAGGTGTGCCCTTGAAAGGGATAATAGGATCCTGACCTCTCCTTTTTCTCTTTTTCTCTCTTGGCAGCCAGGAGGTGAGCAGATTCCTCTGCCCTGTGCTCCTGCCATGATGTTCTACCTCACCGCAGGGGGGGAAAAAAACAGGAGGGGGGACAAATGACCATGGACTGAAACCTCCAAACCTGTGAGACAAAATAAGCCTTTCTTCTTTTTAAATTGATCATCTCAAGTGTTTTGTTATATTATTGGAAAGCTGACTAACATAACAACAAATACAATGAAACCTTCAGCTGCTCTGGGAATGCACAGAAATGTTTCAGGAGAATGCAATCCAACTCTGGGGGATTTGATTAAACCTTCTGTGCATCCATGATGTTGGGAACTGTTTTCATGCTCTTTTATCACGTGTAAGGTCTTAGTTTGCTGAAAACAGTGAGGAGAGTCTTTGGTTCATTGAGATTTCCTCCATAGCATGATCTGGATGTAGGGGTATCTGGCTCATTAAAAGTACTACTGAACACTCCATCTGAGTGAGCAGGAGAATACTGTCAGAGGCAACAGGAACTCTTATTCAGGTTGGAAAAGACATATAATGAACTATTAAATCTATCAACAAACAAGATAATTTTAAGTAGTGATAAATCATGTTATAGAGAGAGGGTGGGAAGGGAGGAGGGTGTTGAGAAGTTCTTTAGAGTTTCTTGGGAAGATCCCTTGGAAGTGGGGACTTCTGAGACTTGAAGAACAAGGAGAAAGCTGTTCTGTAGAGATATGGGGGTGGGGTGGGGTTGGGAGACCAGTCAGAGAACATCAAACATGAAGCACCTAAGATGGGGAAGAGGACTGGCAAGGAAGCCAGGTGGCACTGTAGTGTGTGGAGCAGAGGCAGAGGCTGGAGGTGAGGTTGGAAATGCTGAGATCAAGTCTTGATTTTATGCTAAGAGGAATGGGAAGGTTTTGCAAGGTCAGAAACTGTCAAGTTCACAGCTGTGTTTAGCTTGGAGAAAAGGAGGCCCAGGGGGAGACTGAATACTCCTTTTCAGAAAGGCAGTTTGGCTCATGTTGACTCTTCTATATGGCTTTCCCCCCCCCACTGAGCAGATCTCATGATACTAATATTGAGAGATCTCAGATGTGCATCATATGTATTTCCTATGCACTTCAAGATCTTAAACATAGTAAGTGTTTAATAAATACTTTAAAAGCTGTTTAACTCAAGAGGACAGAACCATGTGGTAGTTAGCAGTTGATATTAATGACACATGGGCACTATGCCACAGCTACAGTTGTCCAGGAAAGGAGTTGGCTCTCAAGGGAAAAGAAGGGTTCCCAGTGCTAGCAGAGTGGGAGTTGAGTTTGGGACCTCCATTTTCAGGGATGCGGCAGCAGTAATTTGAAAATGTATAGTGTAGAGTAAATGCAGTTACTATATTCCACTATTTATCAGAATGCCTTTTTCAGGCTTGAACATAAGCAACCAAACACTTGCTTTGTGAGTTGTGGGGTGACTCAACTCTTCAGATGTGAGACCAGAAGGGGAGATCTCCTGCTCATTATCTCCTGGTGGTCTGACCTCATGGGATTTTTGGCTCAGCCTGCTTTAGGGTGGTGTTACTCATCTGGCTTCCCAGAATCCGAGATTGAGTTTCAACACAGAGATTCAGTAATGTTCAAAGAATATATAAATGGATACAGTTTCCTTTCCTTCTGGAGATCCTGATTCCCAAAGAAATCCAAACAAGGAGTTCTTCTGTTTATTCCTTCATGTCAGAAACTTTAGACCCTGGTTCATTTCACATTAATTCTTGACCACATAAGCAGGATTCCTGGAACATGTACAAACAAAATTAGACACTGACTTCCTTACAGAGAATGGCTAAGGGCAGGAGGATTAGCTGGAAACCTGTAAAGAGACAGAAGTCTTGGTCAGAAGGGAAGACCCATGAAAGGCCTCCCATTTGAAATATAGAGAGCTTCCCCAATACAGGTGAACCAGGTATGCAGGTAAATGTAGGGCCAGAGTAGACTGCTTTGATTTCGACCTTGATTAATTGCTAATAATTAATAATGTTAGGCCATTATTACACTAAAAAATATCTGTATCATTGCTTTCCATCTTACATAGTTTGAATGACATTTGTAAAACCTTTATTCTTCCTTTGGAATCACAGGGCTTTCTTTCAGGGGGTGCAAATGATTTCCCAGTGTTGCTTTTTACTGTATGCCTTTATGACATGATCTTTACCCAAGGCTTTGGACTTCGCCTTCCTGATTGATAGGTGGTGTTGATTTCAGGATTTTCTTGTCTTCTATAATATTAAAACAAGTAGTTTTGTTTTCAAAAGGAATAACCCCCCTCCCCACTGAGACTATAAAGACTTATAGCACTTAAGAGAAATTGTTAAATTAAATATATCAATTTTTACTTTTCTTCTGGAACTCTTTCCAAGTAAAACATACACATTTAGGGAAGATTTGGGTTCAAAACTGTTCATTTGTATTCTGAGGTACAGTAATGATTTTAAAGGAGTCCCAAATATTTTGAGAAAGAGATTGGCATTCTTGGGAAAACTTCTAAAATCTCTTTGGCAATGTATAGCTGGAAGTGCCGGTTAGATTCAATTAAAACAAATGTTGTTTATTATTGAATCTACAGTGTAACTGAGTTAGGTCCTGTGGGGGCAACAAAACAATTAAATAACATTGTTTATTGGGTGCCTATAGTTTTACTGGGGAGATGGCCAAAAGATCATCCAACATTAAATGATCATCCAAGGCACATGAAATAAACCATTCAATTCACTTAACTGGAGTAGGGCCCCATTTGTATTCTAGGCACTTGTTAAGCAAAGGTACAGATCAAAATCATTCGTCAATGGAGACTTTCCATAATATACCTGCTCTGGCTTAGGAAAAAACATTAAACTTCTTATTTTGAATTAGTTGTAGATTTACAAAAATACAGCAAAAATAGCACACAGAGTTCCTGTATTCCCTTCACTCAGCTTTCCCCTAACATGTCCCCATTGCACATTTATTAAAACCACAGAATTGATGCTGATATGATACTGTTGATTAATCTATAGACCTTGCTTAAATTTTGCAAGTTGTACTGCAAATGTTCTTGTTTTAGTCTAGGTCTTATGTTGCATTAAGTTGTCACATCTCCTTCATTTCTTTCAATCTGTAACCCAAGTCATTCTGATTTAGCAGGTTTGTGGGGGACCCCAGGAAATCCTCTTCTTCAAGAGCTTTATAAATGTATGTCTCCTGCTAAGGAGTCTCTGCTTTGGCATAAAGTAATCCCAGCATTAATCCTTATAACATTGTTACTTCTAATAGTAGTTAATATTTATTAAGTGCTTTCTGTGTCAGATGCTATTTAATTGCATTGCATTTTCCACTCATTTTTAATCCTCACGCACACAAAGAACCCTTTTGAGTTAGGTTCTATTATCCAATCTTTAGAAAAGGAAATAGATCTTCAGTTGTCTCAGCAATTTGCTAAGTGTTGGGGCTAGCATTTAGACTCAACCCTCTTTGCTCCAGAAGTCATGCAAGATCTTAACTGCTGCATTGTACTTCTTGGTGGAAAATGGTCTTTCCTCAAGAACAGCATAGCAGACCAGATATGAGACATAAATAATCACAGCTGTGCTGTGAAGGAATGATATTCACGGAGAAAGTTTCATTTCTCTGACCTAGAAAAAGTAGTAAAAATTTCCTAGAGCAACTAACAACTCAGGCTATCAACCTCAGGTGAGGTGTTTGGCTCCAAAGGGGGATAAGGGCAGTGGAGGGAGGCCATTCAGGAGAGAGGCAGAGGGGAGGAAAAGCCTCTCTGCTTCCATTAGTCTAACCCAGGGATGTGAGGGAGAGTTATTGGGGATGAAGTGAGAGAGGCAGGCATGAGGAATGGACAAGAGGCCTTGAGTACTATCCCAGGGAGCTTGGTCTGTGACTGCAGGTGAGAGATCTGAAGCAGGGGAGTTTTATAAGGATCACCCTATTGGCAGACTAGAAGACAGATCTGAGGGGTAGGTCTGATGAATCCTACTGATTGAATTACATGCCCAAATGTGATGATGGATCATGTCAAAGAAGGCCAGAGATGGAAACTACTCTCTCCACAATAGAAACTCATTCCCATTGTTGGTGAGGAGGCCAAGGAAGAGAAAACTATCTTCATGTTAATCTGGAACTTTGTATATGACTTCCTTATAGGAACTTGTTGTTTCTCTTGTGCTGAGCACTAGCTCTCTCTCATGGTGTCCCATTTTGCATTCCCTCAGAAGTAGACCCAGAGGCAAGGACTCAAAGCAAGTAGTTTATTTGGGAGGAGCAGGAGGCATTAGGAGGGAAGGTGGGTGATAGGAAAGGGAAGTGGTAGCTGCACATTGTGTTTTACCAAGCCAACTACCTCTAGGGGTGGATGGAGCTTAATCCCTAGGGAGAATGCTGGACGGTTGTGTAAAACATACTCCTCAGATTGAGCCCACCTGAGGAGTGTGGGATCTGGGGTATGTATATAAAAGCTCCTGTCAGCCATTGGTCGAAGGTTGCTCCTGGAGTGTGTTAATCCACTATTCCTGCTCCAGCCCCCTTGGGCAAAGAGATGCATGTTCTTGCCCTTGGAAGTTGGTGGGAGTCCATCCCAAAGAAATGGGTGAGAGCATCAAGAGAGACTGCTATGGGCTGGCTAACAGCAAATATGCCATGCTGAGTGAAATGAGATTTATGAGCAAGGACATAATGCTTATTTAGAAATGGTTCATTACAATGGCATATTTTAATAATCCTACTTACAAACGTTTAACTTGTTAGTCACAGATTGTGATGAAAATATAAAGGGTTACCTTGCAGGAAAGTTCCTGTAAAAACTTTTCTGAAGACCATCAGGGAAAACTGGAATATTCAGTGAGAACTTCTGGCCAATAGGATCTGAGAAGACCTTGTGAGGATATGATATTTGACCCAGAATCAAGGATGGTTAGGATTCTATGAGGAAAAGATGGAATTTATACTATTTTGGATGCAAAGATAGACTGGTCCAAATGATGAGGGTGAGGTCAAGTAAGGAGCCTTTGGTTAGAGGAAAGGGTCCAGTGGAGAAAAACTGGGAGATAAAGCTGGGAAGGTCAGTGTGAGACTGGGAAGGACTCTTAAAGGCCAGCTTACGGCACTCAGACTCGTGTGGAAAGCAACCAGGAGTCCTCTGAAGTTTCTGAGAAGTGGGGTGTGCTCACATGGAGCAGTACTGGATTTTTGTGAAACAGATTTGGGGATGGAGATGCTGAATGCCAGAACACCTTACAGTGGCTCAGGTCGTAAGAAATAAGAGCAGCCAAGTAGCAATTGGGGGAAATGCAATTAAAAGAAAAAAAAACAGATGTAGGATTACATAAGAAAGATCAACAGAAAGGGGGTTTGGGTTTGGTTTGGTACTGAGTGTGGGAAGAGTGTGGCATCATTAAAAGAACAGAGAAATCAGGAGAAGGCACAGATCTGGAGGGGAAGCTAATGAGTTTGGAGTGATAAACGCTGAAGTTGAGCCCCAGCCCCAGCTAGGTGTCAAATGCTGTACTAGATGCTTTAGCAGTTTCAAAAATGAATCCCGCATATACTCCATCCACAAGAAATTCCTAGTCTGATAAAAAAATTAGGACCTATTTTTAAATAACTATAACACAAGGTAGAAAAAAAGGAAACATGTGACTATCTAGAGAGAAATAGATAGTAAAGCACTTTGATCGTTCAGAGAAGGGATAAGTCCCCATCAGCTGAAGGGATTAGGGAAGACTGTATGGAGCCATTCAGTTAGATCCCAAAAAAATAGGTAGGATTTGTTCAGGTCAAAAGAAGAGTACTCCAGGGCAAAGGGAACGTCAGGAGCAGAAGTGCAATAATTTTTAAGAAGTGAGTTCTCTTGGGAGAATCCCAGTGGCTCCTTTTGAAGGGAAGTAACAGGAAATGAAGTTGAACAGTCCAGGGTGAGATATGAAAGGTTTCTAACGCTGAATGAAGAAAGGTAGGTTCTAATTCATAGCCATCACAGGCTCTTGAGCTGAGAATCATCTTTGTCAGAGTGGGTTGGAAGGAGGAGACAGAAAGTCCAGTCATCTGATTACAAGACGCATCAGAAAATGAGGCCTTTACCTGGGTGGAAATAGTAGAAATTAGGAACGGGATCTATTTCAGGAAAATTAATGAGCAGGAGTGTTCAAAAAGAGGAGTGAGAGAGCCAGAAGAAATCTACATGAGATCAACAGCCCAATTCCAATTTCTCAGTATAACTTTGAAGCATAGAGCAAAGTTTTGGCTTCATTTTTGAGGCAAATTCAGTAGAGTTGGCCAATCTTGAATATGTCACATTGGGTTAATTAGTTTGGGTTTTCTTTCTTTCCAAAGCTTTCATTTTTTTTCTTCTCCTTGTACTGGAGATCAAACCCAGGGCCCCATGTGTGCTGAGCAAGTGCTCTACCACTGAGCTACATCCCCAACCCCTAGTTTTCACCAGCTTGGCTAGGGACTATGCTGAAATGTTCTCTGTGTGAGACTTTAAGCATCCAAGAGAGCTGCAGGTTGAAGGGCACTGAAATGCATTCATCCAATTAATCTGTAAGTAATTTTATGAAGTGAAAATGTTTACTGTGACGCAACAAAAGTTTGCTTTCATTGACCTTGAAGAGAGTTGGCCCACCCGCCTCATCAACCATGAACAGATGGAAATGTGTGTGCCAACAGCAAGAGAAGAGTTTATTTTGAAATCTTTTGAAAAAATCATGTCTCCTACCAGTGTCAGAATAAGCGTCATTGTAAGATCATGCTCAGTGCCAGCAAAAACAATAAGAATCTTATTTTGCTCCTGACCAACTATTTTTCATGAAAGCATATGGATGCATTCCTTGCATTATTATCTGTTTTCTCCGTATAATTTAGGATATTTGCTTTAATTTTGAATACATAAGTCAAAGAGCAAGAAATTTAAGTTTGCAATGCAAAGTTTAAAGAAATAAAAAAATCTCCTGACCAGGAGGGTCCCACAACCTCACAACCTCCCACTAATAGTGTTTTCCAGAAATGGCACAGAAATATTTCTGCTTCTACATGTGCTTCCAGATACTGCCACTCCCCCAAGAGATGGAGTCTACTTTCCATTTTCTTAAAGCTGGGGTTAGGAGGACCTGTAATTGCCTTAGTTAATAGAATGTAGTGTAAGCAATTCTGTGAGACCTGTAAGGTTAAGTCAGAAAAAACAATATGGCTTCCATTTGGCTCACTCTCTCTCACAACACTCACCCTTAATCCAGCCACCACATTGTGAGGAAGCCTAGGCCACATGAAGAAACCACGTGTAGTTGTTCTAAACAACAGCTTTAGACGAACAGAAAGCCAGCCTTAACCACCAGACATATGAGTAAGTTCACCTGCAGTTGATTCCAGCTCCCAGCCTGGAATCACCCCAGCTGAAGTCAACTGGAACAGAGGTAGAGCTATCTGCATGCCCAAATGGAAGTTTCATGAGCAAAATAAATGTTGTTATTTTAAGAAGCTGCGTTTGGGAGTAATTTGTTATGCAGCAATAGGCTGTCGGTCCAAGATCAGGCAGCCACATCTGGTGAGGGCCTCGTGCTGTGTTGTAGCATGGCAGATGGCATAGTATGCTAGGAGGGAGAGATCACATGGCAAGAGAGGGGGGGGGGGTGGGGAATGCCAAGAAAGCCAAAGTTGCTTTATAACAACCTACTCTTTTATTAGCAACCAGTTCTGTCCCAAGAGACATAACCCACTTTTGCAAGATGGAAATTCATGAATCTCTTCCAAGGGTGTGTTCCTATGATCTTATTACCTCCCACTAGGACCTGCCTTTTAAATGTCCCATCACCTCTCAATACTGATACGTTGGGAACCTTGCTTCCAGCACATGACCCTTTTCGGGGGGAAACCTTATCAAAATCATAGCAAGAATCATAAGAGAAATCCATGTAGATGTTGAGCCCAGTCCTGGGAATTTGAGTTACTAAATAAGCAGCAGCCCTTTTGGGAAGAGGGGAGAAGCAAGAATTCCTGGAAAGGGGCTTGGTGAGAGGAACAATTGTCTCTGAGGTGGGAGGCCTGGATCCTTAGTGTGCCTCTGCCACCAGCCAAATGACTTTAGCCAAGTCATTTACTCTGAGCTTTACACTCACTCTAAGTCTTAATTTTCTTACCCGTGAATTGAGAATTTGATCTTGCAATGCATACATCTTTGCACTTTCTACTTTGTATTATTATCTGCTTATGCTTTGGATTGCTAGTCTCTGACTCTGTCAAGGACAGAGACCATATCTTTTATCCTAGAACCTAGTGCTGGGTTAACTTTCTGCAAATGGATGCTTTTTCTGTTCTCCACGCCATCCCAATCCTAGGTCCATTTTGTTATCAAGGTCATTCATAGTCCTGAAAAAATCATTTGATTCTTGCCATCCTGTCATCAAAGTCCTCATCTCAACTGTGTTCCCTTTAACCAAAAGGTCTGAGGGTGAAGCTTAGAGTACGAAGGGACAATAGTATCCTTTAAGCTAATAGTATCCTTTAAGGCCTCCTAGAATCCCTTAAGCCACACTGCAGAGGCCTTCCCCCTTGAGGTAGCAAAGAAGGTGTTTCCCAGAGGACCATCAGCCTGCTATGGGAGTAGATGGACTCTGCTTTGCTTTTCTTTTTTTTCCCCCAATTTATATTAAAAGTAAAAAGAGAAATGTTTTTGGGTAATCCTGAAGCCCTGGTCCCCCACCTGCCTCCTCCTGCTTTTCTAACAGCCCCATCTATGCAGCCAAGTTATGGAACAATAAAACCAAGGCCATCACAGGGACAAACTTTAGAGTGTCCAGACGGTATATATATGTGGGCCTAGAATCCACAGACAGAATAGAAAAATGACAAAAGGACCGAATACAAACATTCATAGTAGCTGGTTCCTGATTTGAGTGAGACTCATTTTCCCAAGGGAAATGTCTTCTCATAAGCTCATCCCACAGACAGGGAGGAGGGCTTCAATGAGCCATAATAACTGCATTATTTTACCACTTGCAAAGAGTGCCTTCACATCAATTATCTCCCTTTTTAGGACACATTTGCAAAGAAACAGGCCTAGAGAGGTTGTGGCATGCCCAGAGTCACACAATTCACACATGGTCTAGCCTCTGGGCTTTTGGTTTCTGGATTTAGCATCTTTTTTGTGGGCCCAAAATTAGTTGAAAATACAGTCATTCAAATAAAAAAATTCATTTCTAAACAAAGAACAGATCAATGATGTAGAAAAATAGTTTAGGCTTGTTGGCAGAGCTTCCCACCCAAATTCATCCTAAACACAGTGTTTATATCTAGAGAGTCAACGGCCAGACTGACAGTATTTACTGCAAATTATAAGTGTTTCCACCTGCTTCCTAACTGTGCCTGAGAAATCTACATGATGCCATTGTCACGATTCAGTTAACAACCACTGTGATGTCTACTCCGGACCAGGCTCCTCTCTCTGTTCCTCACCTTTTCTGTCTTCTTCTTTTACTTCATGTCAGAAACAGGAAGTCGGATTATCAGGTAAAGCCGTCAGATGGGAAGGCAGCATTTTCGACTACAGCTTTCATTAAACTCCAAAGTTCAAATAATTCATGCAGATGGCAAGGTCATCAGGGCTCTTCCAGTTTATTTTGGAACAGTCATTTTCTACACTTCAGAGGCAGGACTAAATGTCAACTCTAATAGGATAGAAAATTCTTACAGTGGAAAACTCTGTGTGTGTGTGTTTCTACCTACATACTCGTTGTTGGGGGTTACCGTGCTCTGCCTTACTTAGAGGACATTTGTATTTGGTTTGCAACATAATGAATAGGTTTGGTTCCCATCTCAAAGGTAAATGCATATGGAGATATAAAGACTCAAAAGGATGAGGGAGAGAAGCAATTGAAAACATGGCAGAGTCTCTCTCAGAGAATCATTCAATTTCACATTTGTCTTCCCACACAAATGGTAATATGGGCAGCTGCTGAGGGAAGCATGACCATCGCGTGTTGATGACAGGTTAAATGAAACATTGTCTTGTTCTATTATTACTGTGTGAGGCTAGATGCAAGAGCAGAGAACCTGCTCACTGGAGGCAGAATGATCCAAGGGGATTAAGGTGCATTGTAGTTTTGTGACCTTGTATTGCCACTGACTGGAGACAAATTTCTATTTTGTTTTATTATTATTGTTATTTCTTCCTCTTTCAATCTGTCTCTTTCTCTCTCCACGTCCCTTTACAGCCTTCTGTGATTATGATTAGATTGGCTAAATTCAGGCATGTTGAAACACTTTGATCTTTCCCTTGAAGGCAGATAAATTAATAGTTTAGAGAATAAGAAACTTAGTGCTACATTTCATATGAACTGTTTTGTATTAACAGTTAATTGGATATATCACAGTACCATTCATAGTAACCCCAAACTGGAAACTACACAGATGGAAGAACAGATAAATTATAGCATATTCACCCAATGGAATTATATGCACCAAGGAGAATGAATGATCCATGATTTTTTTTCCTACAATATGGATGAGTATCACAGTCATAAGATTGGACCAAAGAAGTTGAACTTAAAAGAGAATATAGCATGCAAGTCTCTTTATGATATAGAATACAGGCAAAACTTACTTCTTCTGTTAGAAGTGAGGGTTGGGCAGATTAATAGAGACCAAGAGGTGAGAAACTGATGTGACTCCATTTTTCAGAAACAGCTTCTACCTCAAGGCCTGTCCTAAGGAAGGGGGCGTGACCCTTGTCTTGGGAAAAAACCCACACAGGGCTCCTAGGCACATACCCACCCTGCTGAGTTGTTTATTTACAAATATCAGGAGAGATCTGCAGCACCAGGTGTCCCTGACTCAGTCAAGCTAGGTGAGGACCCATAGAAACCCCCTAGCAACCACCAATCAGCATGAAACAGGGAAAATACCTGGAATGCCAGATGACCCCCCAGTAGTTTACGGTGGTTGATAGCATGTATCATCCCTCATGGCCTAAACCAATCAGTTCAAAGGAATCCCCCTCTTGTACTAACCAATCACCCCTACCCAACTTGTTCCCGTCAGTGAATGTGCTAATCAATGTTAAGAGTTGTTGTTTGATTTTCCCGCGGTATGGAATGATTTGCTGTGTGATGTTGTGACGCATAGAGTATCCCCCCAAACCTATAAAATCTCACTGAACAAAGGACCAGGACTCACTCCCTGGGACCGCTGAGTCAGAAACTGTTGTGAGTCCAGGCTCGAGCTTGCAATGAAGACTCTTGTGTGATTGCATCAGATTTGGCTCCTGGAGGTCTATTGGTGTCCCACGAATCTGGCATTACAGAGGGAGCATACGGGTAAATTCCGAGGTGCAAGAAATATTTTATTTCTGGATTTGTACATTGGTGAGCCAGTTTGTAAAAACGTATTGATCTATTTATTTCAGTGTCTTTCTTCTTTCATTTCTTTGTGTGTATGCGGGTGTTTGGGCAGGAATTGCACACAGGACCTTGCCCATGCTAAGCACTTGCTCTACCACTTCAGTGTTCTTTTGTATATGTATATTTCAACTAAAAATATAAAACTTCCCTGAATGGATCTTTGACAATGAGTTTCATAAAAGACACAGCAAATTAAAACCTATATTTATCTGGGACCCCAGATAGATCAGCAGTCTAGGTACAAACACAATCAAACAAAGAAATAGGGGCTGGGGTTGTGGCTCAAGGGGTAGAGCGCTCACCTAGCATGCGTGAGGCACTGAGTTCGATCCTCAGCACCACATAAAAATAAAATAAAGGTATTGTGTCCACAAAGAAATAGAGGTGAACAACCCAAAGTCATTACAGTGAAATTCTGGTCTTTTCCTTTCTCTTACTGCTCTGCTCTGTGCACTTAAACTCAATCCCTTTTTCCTCTCCAGTTTGTCCCCGAGTTTCAGGCTCCATAGCCCTCATGGATATTCCCCTGCCTCTCTATCCCCTTTCCAGTTCTATTTCAATCCATTCTATTTATTGTTATTTGATAATTTTCAAACTATGCTATGATTTTTCTTTATTAAGTAAGATGGGACTGCGGTGTAGCTCAATATTATAGGGCACACTTAACACGTGCAAGGCTCTGAGTGTGGTTCCTAGGTCCAAAAAGTGAACGTTAAAAATGTAAGCTAAGTCATTCTAAATCATTCTAATGATCCATCGGAGGTGAGCATTCTGAAGGTCTAAAGCAAGAAGTTGGGAAATAAAGACTTTTGAAAGTTCTCATCTTATGAAGGGAGGTCCTAGGGAGGACTAAAAGGACGTATTGTGTGGATATAGTTTGCATCTTATTTGACGTAGAGGAAAAAATGACTTCACTTATGACCTTTAGGTGAAGGAAGATAACCATGAGTACAGTAAGCACTAGCAAATGAACCAGGAAGAAAGGGGGCTGAATAGGAATAGGATTAAGCCAGCAGAAAGCAAAAGAGGTAACACAATAGACGTTATGTTAAAGCTAGAGTAAACAAATTAGAGAATTCTTGCCGGAATGAGAGCTATTGATTTCTAATTGCTCCCTCTGCCAAAGTCTAACCCATCACATAGTCATACTCCACATTGGGGCTGTGGAGATCTGGTCAAAAAAGAAATGTTATCCTGAGACTCCTTCCCAGGTGTCCTGCCCCTGTGCCCTGAGCCATTCACTGGGCAAAGCCCAAGCCCATCACACCAAGTCCCCTACCTTGCAGACTTGCCTTTTGCCACTCTTTCCTATCTTGGAAATTGCTGCCTTTCTGCTCAGGACTTCCTTTCTTCTGGGAAGTTCCACTGAATTGCCTGATTCGTGGGACCCCATAGACCTCTAGAACTGAATCCGATGCAATCACATAAGAGTCTTTATTGCAAGCTCGAGCCTGGACTCACAACCGTTCCCGACGTTCCCAACGCAGCAGTCCCAGGGAGTGAGTCCCAGTCCTTTGTTCAGTGAGATTTTATAGGTTTGGGGGGGATACTCTATGCGTCACAACATCACACTGCAAATCATTCCATACCGCGGGAAAATCAAACAACAACTCTTAACATTGATTAGCACATTCACTGGCGGGAACAAGTTGGGTAGAGGTGATTGGTTAGTACAAGAGGGGGATTCCTTTGAACTGATTGGTTTAGGCCACGAGGGGTGTATGTGCTGAACTACATGGTTTCCCAACACGTTATCAACCACCATAAACTACTGGGGGTCATCTGACATCTCAGGTATTTTCCCTGTCTCATGCTGATTGATGGTTGCTAGGGGGTTGCTAGGGGTCCTCACCTAGCCTAACTGAGTCAGGGACACCTGGCACCGAAGATCTCTCTTATTATTTGTAGACGAACAACTCAGCAGGGTGCTTAGGAGTGCTCTGTGTGTTTTTTCAAGGACAAGGGTCATGCCCCCTTCCTTGGACAGGCTTTGCCATCAGGTAGAGGCTGGTTTCTCAAAAATGGAGTCACAGCAGTTTCTCACCACCTTCACACAAGCACACAGTTACCTACAAGTTGTGTTGTTACTTTAGCCTCTGGCCAGTTGATATGTTCTGGAATGAGCAATTGATCAAAGAGAGACCAATTGTAGTCCCTTCCCTGGATCAGACCTCCCCTACTGCAGGCGATTGGTCCGTCCATTCAGAAGTGTACATCTGGTCAAAGTGAAGAAATGGCCATCCTTTTCCAGGACATTTTGGAACTGGAATGAAGAATTCTTTTTTCAGGACTTGTAGCTATCCTAATTAAATTTTAATTTTAAAAATTAAAAACTTTAACTTAAATTTTAAGATCTATGTTTTCTAATACCTAGAACAGAGGCATCGTTAGGAGAAAGAGAAGGAGAGAGGGGTAAAAATGAGAGAGGGGAGAGAGAGAGAGAGAGAGAGAGAGAGAGAGAGAGAGAGAGAGAGAGGTATCAGAAGGAAGCAGGGTTGAAATCTGGGACAGTAGTCAAGTTTTTGGTAACATCCTTTCCTGAAGGCCGGCACCTTCCTTGGAGTCCACAAGAGATCCCAGCATCCTTAGTACAGAGTCCTGTTACTTGTAAACAAGAGTTCCATTACTTCTAGAATTAACAAACTGCTTTTGATTGTTCGTGTATATGGTCATGTATAATGGTGTGCTGGTCAACTGGCTCTTCCAAAAATTGAAAAGTCCTATGTTGCACCATTTGCCAGTTTTTGTGGCATAAATACTCTCACTGGGGCCAGTTTCAGGCTATCAAAGATTTATTAACCACTGGAAATTCCTGAATATGCAGCAAAGAGCCAGCACCAGCATACCACTGCCCTGACACAAAGTTTCCCACTTCCTGTCCTGGTTTGTGGAATTCTCTCTTCTAATGCCCTTCCCATCAAACTCTCCCTTGGTGTGGTCAACTTTTCCAAGGCTCATTTCCTTTGCTACTTCATTCATGAAACCTTAAACTCTGTCCTGCTTCCCTGGCTCCCAATGTTTGCAGCTATGATCATACTCACTCCACTAAACTGAATTTATGGTGAAGACTTTGTGCCCCTCCAGGCTACAAAGACCATGCTTCATCATCTCTGTGGTCCCCATGCCAGTCTCCATGCTTGCTGTCCAGGACTGAATGAGAAGGAGGTTGGAATAGCTCTGGATTTGGCAGGGGATCCTTGGCTGAGACATTACAGTAAGAGACCAAGGAGACAGCCAGCAGGGTAACCTCAGTCCTATGCCATACTTCAGTTTGGGACAGCTCTGCTGAAATGGATGGGGGTCACTAATGATTCTAGTAAATAAATTATCCTCAGATGGAGCTTGGCTACTCTCCTTGGGAATTGGCCATGCTCGTAATGTAAGCGATTGATCCATCCATTCAGAAGTGTACATCTGGTCAAAGTGAAGAAATGTCTCAGGGAGGGTCAGGCTCCAGATATCAAAAGACAACCTTTGGGACCCCCCCAAAAGAAGTAATACTGTCAATTCCCAAATCTACCTACCTTTGGGGGCTGTCACCCCACCTCATCTGTGAGGCCAAGTCAGGTTAGTATGACTTTTGATGGCTTTATTTTCTACATTCTTAGGGCTTTTCATCTATAGCATTCAGTTACCAAGTACTCATTTAACTTATCATTAGTATTTAGATCATTCAATTTGTTTTTACAACATAATTATTTTACTTAAAAAATAAAGCCTATTTTTTTGTGTAGCTCTCCACATCAGTGCCAATTTTTAAAAAGACAGGAATGATGATTGTATCTTTCTATACATAGTATTCTTTGGCATCTTTCAATATGCACTATAAGCAGGTTTTCCTTGGATGCTCACCTGAGATTATGTGTTGAAGGTCTTCTTCTTTGTGTGGGATAGACTGCTGGGGGCCCAGAGACCATGTAGCTGAAAAAAAAGTTCTCGGAAATTCATTCATACTTCAAAGTGGCTGAAATTTTTGAAGTCTGAGTTGGTTGTTCTTTCACATATGAATTGAGTATTTTATGGGACCCCCTAACCTATGCTCCCTGAGTGGGAGGTGAAACATCTGACCGTATGTGAGAGTAGAATTCCCTTTATTCTTCTTAGGGATATCATGTTATAATAATGTGCTTAGTCTCACGGTTTTAGTTCTGAACTGTGTTGCAGGAGAGGAGGCACAAGTCTCTTTAGTCATGCTAATTATAAAAAGTTATCACAACCTGAGATTTTTACCTTAGGGGAGAACTTTTCTCATGTGGGCTTTTTGTGATAACCACTTAATTATCCTGCAAACAGAGTCTCAGAAGAGAGAGAGAGAGAGAGAGAGAGAGAGAGAGAGAGAGAGAGAGAGAGAGAGAGAGAATATGAGTAAATTAATATAGCCATTATGGAAAACAGTCTAGAGTTTCCTCAATAAAGTAAAAATGGAAATGTCCCATAGGATCCAGCAATCCCACTACTGAATATATAGCCAAAAGATTGACATCAGTATGTTAAAGAGATATCTGCACCCTGTGTTCACTGCAGTGGTTTCCACAAGAACCAAGGTATGGAATGAACTAAGGTGTCCATTGACAAATGAAAGGATATTCTCCCTAGAATGTGATATATATACACAATAGAAGAATATTAGCTTTAAAAAGAAGGAAATCCTGTCATTTATGACAATGTGGATGAACCTGAAGGCTATTAGGCTAAGTGAAACAAACCAGACACAGAAAGACAAATACTGAAGATCTCACTTATGTGTAGAACCTAGAGAAGTCAAACTCATAGAAATAGAGAGTAAAATGGTGGTTTCCAGAGGATTGAGGGAACATTGGTTAAGGATGCAAGATTTCAGTTAGATAGGAAGAATAAATTCCAGAGATTGATGTTACATTATGGCAACTATAGTTAATAGAGTGTATTTTACACTTGAAAAATTGCTAAGAGAGTAGATTCTGATTGTTCTCACCACAAAAGAGAGAGAAATAAGCATGTAAGGTAATGTATAGATTAAATGGCTTTATGTTAGCCATTCCCAGAGTAAACATTATCAAAGCATTATGTCCACTGTATTCAACTTTTATTTGTCAATTAAAACATAAGTAAAGAAAAATAGAGAATGAATCAGGGATAATAACCTGAAAGCATTTCCTCTGGTGACAAGGTCATTTTCTAAAGTAAATGGTATTAACTTTCCATTTGCAATATAACTCTAGATGAAAGGTGAGCTCCTCTGAAGCCTTTATCTACAGGTCATACCTGACTCTTGCCTTTGCAGAGTCCATGTGTGATGACAGAAGAGTCATTGTGTTATTCAGCTCCCACACACAGCTGAGATACAGCCCAGGTGGTGAGGGCCCTGCCTAGTATGTTGCTGAAGCTCAAACTCACATATGGAGTTTCTACTTTACATTGGGGCCATTTAAGTAAATTGGAAATGATAAGAAGGCCACCAGAGTACTGAACTTTCCGGTGGGGATGTCACCCCCTCTATGCACATGTATCTCATTGGTGTGAGGGTAAATAAGACACTAAGCTTCAAAATGACCTCAGTCTGTACAGTGTCTGCCCTTATAAGATGCCTTTAAAGTGCTAAAATACTTAAAGAATACCATAAAGATAGGTATCATCTTTGGGAGGGTTATAAACCTGTGGGATGAACATAAGCAGAATACAACTTCCTTCACCGTTCCCATATTCCTTTGCTCAGGGAATAATTATTGAGAGGTGCCTCTGTGTACTAGAGAAAGCTGAGAGCACATTCAGTGTAGAGCCAAACAGAAACAGCCCAGTATCTGTGGTTTTCACCTAGCAAGCAAACCTTCACAGAAATGAATGTTCATTCATTTGTTTGTTTTTCCTTTCTACTTCATATTGAGCTCTGGTACTGGGGGCCTGCTCCCTTTCATCCTGCACCCTATCAGCACCCAGCCCAACACTTGGAGAAGTGAGTGCTGAGAAGTTGACTGTATAGACCCTTCTCAGGCTGTTCAATGTCAGCTTCTGCTTGGAGTCTCTGGATCCCAGCACCAAGGCTAGTGGTTACTATGGTTAGCCTACCAACATGAACTCCTCTGAAGTGGCCATTGGGAGAAGGCGAGGTCCTCTCAGATCTCAGACCTACAGCCACTCTTATAGTAGGGTCATAGCATCTCTCCCCCTGTTGCTGCAAAGGTTGGTAACACAAAGTATTAGTCTTCAAACCTGTATTGTTGTCTAAGTGAGGCCTAATGCACCACCCATCTGGTCCCTGTATGGACTGGGAGTCGTTATGAAGTGTCCATGGTTGAAGCATTGCCCCCAGGATGGCTGAGAAGATTCAAAGAGATGACACCCAGAGTGCTTGATACTGACATCTGGTTAGTGGCAGTGGCCGTTATCCAAGGCGGACTGTGGTCCAAAAGATAGGTCAGGTTACTTTTGTAAAGCACTTTTAATTTAACTGTCCCAAATAAGCTCATTAGCAGGAGCCTTAAAACCCAATGTTTTCTAATGGGCATAATAAGAAGGTGCCAGTTTTGAGAATTTTCTTGTAGTTGTACCTGCAGGTGCCTCTGACAACAGCCAGCTTAAGCACAGCGCCCTCTGCTGGTGAAGAGGAGACGTGCCCAGTCAGCCAGGGAGAAAAGCAGGTCAAGACAGTTTTGAGGCCAGGACACGGTTGGTTGCTGTTTAATTATTATTATTACTTAAAGTAAGAGAAGTGATCTTTGGCTATCACCTGGGAACCAAAGAAAAGTGGTGGGGAGGAGCTAGCGAGGGCAAACGGCACTCCAAGGTCAACCAGTAGATCAGTCATTCCTGTTCTTGGCCCCTGGCTCCTCCTGAGTTCTCTCAGCTTGCAGTCTTGACATCTTTTCTGTCTCCTTTACTGGACTGGGAGCTCAGAGTGCAGGCACCACATTTACTCATCTCCACAGGTACTGAATTAACATTTGAGGAAGGGTTCATCCCTGGCTGTGCCCACTCCCTTTCCATGATCAACACCCCTGTCCAGACTATTGAAGAGGGTGGTGGATTTCATTTCTGGGCACCTCTCACTGCTCTTGTCTGTCTCCTTGGGAATGAGTCAGCCAAAGGTACCAAAGCAGGGAGTGGAATGGAGTCCCCTAAATTCAGCTAGGGTACCAGAAGGCAACTGAGCTCTCAGCTCAACCCTTTGGAGGCCCAGAATCCTTTCTGAAGTGGTTCTGATTGCCCACCATGTTAGGGGCAAACAGTGGACAATAGCGCACCTTGGTTCTGGTAAGATCTGGGTTTCAATTCCTGCACTTTCACTTACTCTCTGAACCTCTGTTTGCTCATCTAAAAGGGGGAGGCTGATGATTAAATAGATTTTTTCTAAAAACTGTGTGAGTTGAGGAATGATGCTCAACACACAAAAGATGCCCCCAAAATGGTAGCTGTGGCTGGTGATATGGTTACTGACACACTTCATAAGCATGTAGAAGCTTCAGATAATCAGAAATTTTAAATTCTGGCCTACTGTTATATATAGTCATTTTTCTTTAGCACTTCAAATGTATTTGTTTATTATTTTTAATTGACACATGAAAATTATATATATTATTTTTTCCAACATGATGCTTTGGTAGCTCTCTACATTATGGAATGACTTTTTCAAGCTGGGCATGATGGTGACATGGTTTGGCCACCAAGTGGTATAGCCAGCCCACCGAAATGCAGAGGA
The DNA here is from genome assembly GCF_964194105.1 of Spermophilus citellus. NCBI lineage: Eukaryota > Metazoa > Chordata > Mammalia > Rodentia > Sciuridae > Spermophilus > Spermophilus citellus. The sequence goes on along the minus strand of NC_138187.1, from coordinate 112,839,341 downwards.
AATGGTGCAGTGGCAAAGTGGCAGCTCAGGAGGGCTGAAGTGCAGGTGGCAAGCACAGCCAGCATGAGCCATGGCCCTTGCAGAGCCCACCTTGACTGTGCAGGCCTGAGGCACAGCAGGCCTGAGACAGGGAGGACTAACACTGCAGGGAGTCAAGGTGCACTGACCTGTCATCCTGCCATGGCTGGGCTAGGCACCAGTTGCAGACACCAGTTCCACCCAGTGCTATTGCTCCAGACCCTCCCTCTCACTGAGCATGTGCAATTCACTGACTTCAACTTCCTGCTTCCCAAAAGTGGAAAAAATGGAAATAAGGCCAAATCTGAATGGAATTCAGGGCTCATCAATAGATTTTTATTACTTTTCCAACCCTAATGAGCATAATTTTGGACCAATACCATTAGTACTTTTTCAAACTCTGATTAGCATAAGTTTGGACCAATAGAGTTGACCCAGTGGTATATAAACCCCTCGACTTGGACACTCAGGTGGCAATCCTTGTTGAGTCCCCTCTCATCCTGTGGGAGTCTGATTCCATGCACACTTGAATAAATTATACTCTTACACTCACTTCATCTTTCATCTTGGTCTCTGAATTTCATTCTGGGAATTTGCAAGACTAGAACCCAAAAAGGAGTTGGCAGTGAGCTGCTGGGGTATGCTGCAACATGGGAGGGATAGCCCAACACATTTTGCAGCTGCTACAGCTTACTACCTGTCATCCAAAGCGGAGAATGAGTTTTATTTCAAAACTCCAGTTTCAGTGGGATATGCATGTAGCCTCAGGTACTGGGGAGGTTGAGGCTCGAGGATTGCTTGAGCCCAGGAGTTTGAGGCCAGCCTGAGCAACACGGTGACTCCTGAGAGAGAGAGAGAAAGGAATGACTAAATCAAGCTAATTAACATATCCATTACCTCACATACTTTCTTTTCTGGTGAGAATGCTTAAAGACTACTCTCTTAGCAATTTTCAAGTACACAATGCATTGTTGTTAAATATAGTCACCAGATTGTACATGTATTAATTGACAAATGATATGTATCATGAAAAAGAATATAATAATTTCAAAATGACACATAAAATTTAGTTTTTAACCTTCAATAAGCCACTTCACATCTGTGGGTCTTGATTTCTTCATAAAGAAAGTGACCAAGTCCGTGATTACTCCAATGGGCTAATTGTACATCATATAATCACAGATTATATAATACAAATCAAACACAGGCAGCTCCTTGGAAACCTGCAGTTCACCTACCCACTTACTCGGTTCTGCATTAATGTGTGTCTTACTGACTGTTGCCTTACTTCCTGATTTATAAACAAAGTTTCCTTATGATTTGGAGGGGGGACAGTGGAGAATGGGATAGACAGCAGAATACATCAGTCACTAGAAAGGCAATTTGTAAATCAATGGAAGTGTAACTGATGTAACACAGCAATCTGTATACGGGGTAAAAATGGGAGTTCATAACCCACTTGAATCAATCTGTGAAATATGGTATATTAAGAACTATGTAATGTTTTGAACAACCAACAATAAAATAATTAAAAAAAAGAATACAAATAATAATAAATACTGGAGAGGATATAGAAAAAAGGAACATTTTTACACTGTTGGTGGGATTTTAAATTAGTACAACCACTATGGAAATCAGTTTGGAGACTAGGTATGGAACCACCATATGATCCTGCTATACCACTCCTCAGTATTTATCCTGAAGAATTAAAGTCATCTTACTATGGTGATATACTCATACCCATGTTTATAGCAGTACAATTCACAATGCCAAACTATGGAACCAACCTAGGAGTCCATCGATGGATGAATAGATAAAGAAAATGTGGTATATATACACAGTGGAGTTTTACTCAGCCATATGAAAAATGAAATTATTTCATTTGCAGGAAAATGGATGAAACTAGAGACCATCAATGTTAAGCAAAATAAGCCAAACTCAGAAGGTTAAGAGTCATATGTTTTCTCCCATATGTGGGAAGCTAGAAAAGAAAATAGAACAGAAAGGTGGGGGGGGTGTGTATCTCATGAAAATAAAAGGAAGATTAGTAGAAGAAAGGGACCTTGGGGTGGAAAGCCGGGAGGGAGAGGGGAAGTGCTCGGGAATTATATTTGGCAAATTATACTATTATATTGTGTGTATGTACAAATATATAACAACAAATCCCACCATTATGTACAACTATAATGCACAATTTAAAATGTGGAAAGAGAAATAAATAAATAAAGTTTATGGGGGAAAAAACAAAACAAAACAAAACAAAAAAACAAACAAACAAAAAAAAACACAAAGTTTCCTCAGCCTGGAATTTATCAGATTCCTGGTTCCTCTTAGGCGAGTCCGCGCTTCCTCTTACCATCGTAAAAGCTCCATCTAGTGGTAGTCAGAGCCAATTGCAAGGCTGCGAGTCCCCTTTCCTCCCTTCTTAGGAAGAGTAGAACAGGTGTAAATGACTGCTAATGGGATAAATTAGGCAAACCCAACTCAATATCTGAGTTCTCAGTTGGATCCCGGAAAAGGTGGCAAACAGATTGCTTTAGAAGAACCGGATGTTCTTTTTAGTTTGGAAGTATGTCATCCACTAAAGTTCTAAGTTGAAAAGGAATTGGGGTTGGCATTTTGGGCCAATAAGGCAATTGTTTATGTGTGGGGAGGTGTTTCCATGTTGGAAAGTCAGAATTGGCGAATGACTTAGCTTGTAGGACAACTGAGTAGCTCTCAATGGTTTTCATAGAGTTGGCAACCTCCCTCCCACCAAACTTCTTCAAAGGCTGTGTGTTATCGGGGGTTAACTGTGTGGGTTTGGGACTCAGATGAGTCACCTTGTGTTCTTGGGGAAAGTATTAACTTCATTTTCCTCATCTATAAAATTACAGGAGGGTGCATAGTGCAGGCAGGAAAAGCAATACCTCCCCCAAAGGCTGGTGTGAGAATTAGGAACGTAGCCTGTGCAGAGAACCTAGCACACAGTCTGGCACCAAGTAACTGCCTCATAAACGGCATCATTTTTAATCTCCTTCTTTCCCTTTCATGGATCACTTTATTTACCTCCCTTCTCTATCTTTGAGTTGCTTATTTTAAAAAAAAGGTCTATTTTGTATCATGCTCATGTATCAGGATGTTAAACACAGACTTTTCTATCATCTTTCTGCTTCAGCAAAATCATCAGAGGCCAAGAACAGCAGATACAATGCTATAAATACAGTGGTTATAAAGCTAGGCATGACCTGTAGCTATCAGCCACCTACAAGCTTTTTTTTTTCAACTGTCATTTATTTTTATTTTTATTTTTTTTATTGGTTGTTCACAACATTACAAAGCTCTTGACAAATCATATTTCATACATTAGAATCAAGTGGGTTATGAACTCCCATTTTTACCCCAAATACAGATTGCAGAATCACATCGGTTACACATCACATTTTTACATACTGCCATATTAGTGACTGTAAGAAAAGGCCAGCACAGGAGGAGAGCATGTGCTTAGCATATGGAAGCCCCGCTCCCCCGTTTGATCCATACCCACAAAGGCCAGCAGAGAGCCATTCTGAGGTCCTCCACTCTCTGAACTGAGGGAGGCCAAACTGGAAAAGGAAACTTTGATGAGGAGTCTGGAGTTTTGATATTACACTGAGCTGGACATTTTATTTTCTCAAATTGGTCAGAGGAGAGTATTTTTCAGTTACTACAGAGTAATTAGAAAAGCTATGATACCAGTTCATGATTTTATCCAAGGGCCGGGTGCTTTGGTGCATGCCTGTAATCCCAGCAGCTCAGGAGGCTGAGGCAGGAGGATCATGAGTTCAAGCTAGCCTCAGCAAAAGTGAGGTGCTAAGCAACTCAGTGAGACCCTGACTCTAAATAAAATACAAAATAGGGCTGGGGATGTGGCTCAGTAGTTGAGTGTCCCTGAGTTCAATCCTTGGTATCTCTCCTGAAAAAAATTTTTATCCAAGGAATAGGCTGGGGTGGTAGAAGCCATGAGTTTTAGAGAGGGTCTTAAAGGGAGCTTGTACTTTCAGATTTCAACTTATTTAATAGACTAGTGCTATTCTTCCAATATAAAATGCCCCCCCCCCCAGTGACTCATATATTATAGGCTTGGTCCTCAGTTTGGTGCTACTAGAAGATGGTGGAAATTTTAAGAGGTAGGGCCTAGTGGGAGGTTATTCAGGGCCTGATCTTGAAGGGAATACTGGGACCCTGGACCCTTCCTCTCCCTCTTTCTTTGCTTCCCACCACCATGATAAGAGCAGCTTTCTTTTCCACACAGTCCTTCCATGATGTGCTGCTTGGCCACAGGCCAACCATCAACTGAAATCTCCAAAACTGTGAGCTAAAATAAACCTTTTCTTTTTTTAAAAGTTGATTTTCTTAGTATTGTGTTGCAGTAATAGAAAGTGGACTTACACAACTATAATAGATATATTTATCCCATTGTCCTATGTTTTGCTCTAAGTTTAGGAGTTGGCTTTTGTCTGGGGATAACTATGTTGAACATGACTATTATGATAACATAAATCTTCATGTCTCAATGATTGTTATCCAGAACGCTGCATAGAAATGCAAAGATTAAGTACACTTGATTATTCATTGATATTTATTGTGAACCTGTTCTATCATAAGATAGTGCAAGGGAAAAGGGTTTGGGGGCTCTTTAGAGCTCAACTCAAATCCAGTCCCATTACTTTCCCCCTGTGTACTCATGCTCATGACCCTTAACTCCTCTGAGTCTTGGTGTCTTATTATCAGTGGGTTACTTTTGAAGAGTTATGAAAATTCAATGGATATAAGAGAACTATTGCCTGGCAGGAGTACTGTTCCTAATCTAGCAAGTTAATAAATGTAACTGCATTACCCTACAGGGCAGGGGATTAAACACTGTGGGTGACAGAATGATACATTCTCTGTCCAAAGAATTTATAATCTGGGGAGGGGGAAGATTACATGCACATGTAACTCATGCTGTCTGTTCTTGATGAGGGCTCTATTTAGCAAGGTGTTTTTTTTTTTTAACTGACTCCTTTATAGACAAGGTAGATAATTAGGGTTGATTGCCAATATTCTTGGGTGAATTTGTAGCTGAATAAAACTCAAAGAATCCTTAATTAATGGATGTGATACAAGTAGAATTCAGTGAAGATAGCTTTAGGAACTTCCTCTAGATTGGACAATAATCCAGCTGGGATTTGGGGCACCCCTTTCTTCAGTAGGGTGAACCCATGACATCTTCCCCTGAGCAAATGGGACCACAATATCCCGTGGGCTCAAAAGTCTGTAGAAACTGGCAGTTTATTTTCCCAGGAAGCTCCTAAAGCAGATCACACCAAAAATCAGTTACCTAATAAGGTTCTTTTCATACTTGCCCCAAAAGAAGGGATATTAGCTGGGGAACAAGGTTCCTACCCTGAACCCAAACTTGCATGGTGACATCAGCTGTGATGCCTTGCCCTTGCCCACCTCTCTTAAGGACTGAGGGAGGCAGGCAGATTTATACCTTCCATTTTCTTGCTGAATCTCATTTATAACTTCCCCTTTACCCAATATATACTATTCTGTGAAAATCATCTTTGTACTCTGGAACAAGACTGTGAAGGAACCTGCCTTACATAACCCTGGATTAGTTTTATCTAGTAAGGTGCCTCCTTCCTTCCCTCACTCCCTTCCTTCTTTCCTTCCTCTCAGTGCTAAGGATTGAACACAGGGCCTCACACATGCTAGGCAGATGCTCTACCACCTAGCTACATTCCCACCTCCCCTCCCTTTCTTAATATTTGTGTGTGGGGTGGTACAGTATTATACTTTGATACATGTATACCATCTGTAATGTTGAAATCAGGTAATTAGCGTTTCCATCTCTTCAAATAGTATCACTTATATATGTTAGGAACCCTGAAAATTTTCTCCTGTAGTTAATTTGACATGTAGTGTTGTAGAGTATAATTTCTCTACTGTGCCAGAAGATACAGAACTACTTTTGTGGTTCCATATGAATTTTGTGATTGTTTTTTCTGTTTCTGTGAAGAATGCCATTAGTATTTTGAGGGAGATTTCATGGAATCCATAGGTTTCTTTGAATAGTATGAACATTTTAACAATATTAATTTTTCTACTCTATGAACAAGAGACATCTTTCATTTTTTTGTGTCCTCTATGATTTCTTTCATCAAAGTTCCATAATTTTCACTGTAGAGATTTTTTACTTTCTTGGTTAAATTTATTCCTAAGGTATTTGATTTTTTTTTTTGTATGTGAATTTTGTGAATGGGCTTGTTTTTGTAATATCTTTTTCAGTCAGTTGGTTGTTGCTGTATCAAAATGCTACTACTTTCATATGTTGGTTTTATGTTCTGCAACTTTACTAAATTCATATATCAGTTCTAATAGATTTATTTTTTAATTTGTTGTAATTAGTTATACATAACAGTAAAATGCATTTTGACACATTGTGCACAAATGGAGAACAACTTCTCATTCTTCTAGCTGTACATGGTGCAGAGACACACCAATAGTATAATCATACATGTATATAGGGTAATAATGTCTGTCTCATTCCACTATCCTTCCTACCCTCACACTCTTCCCTTCCTCTCATCCCCCTCAGTTCTAATAGATTTTCTGGTGAACTCTAGGTTTTTCTATGTATAAGATCATGTTACTTACAAACACAAATAGTTTGACTTCCAGTGAACCTCTATTCTTCCCTCTTCCCACTGCCTTATTGTGAGTTAGCATCTGCATATCAGAGAAAACATTTGGCCTTTGGTTTTTTTGAGGTTGGCTTATTTCACTTAGCATGATAGTCTCCAGTTCCATCCATTTATTGGAAAATGCCATAATTTCATCCTTCTTATGGCTGAGTAATATTCCATTGTGTATATGTACTGCATTTTATTTAAGATGGCTTTCTTAAAACCTGAAAATAACTACTGTCCAATTGCTCAATACAAAACCCTTTGTCACATTGTAGTTAGTACAAATTAGCAAAAGTCACAGGAAAATAACCACCAGAGTGCAAAACAAAATAAAACAAAAAATACAAACATTTGTTCTTCCAAAAATGTGAACAAACTGCTTCCCAGAGTAGTGCCTTCCCCAGTGCTGAGGGCATGGAACCAGTCCAGGATCTGGGATAGCATCTTGAGAGGCCTCAGAGCTATGCCGAGTGATTATGAGGAAGAATCTGCTAGTCACCTACTCCATGTACATTCCCAACTTTTAAAATATATAATTCTGATTTTATGTGAAGCAACAATATGCCCAGCCAAAAACTATATTTCACATCCTGTACCAGCTCCGTGTGGTCATATATCTAAGTTGAGGAAAAAGAGCTGTGAATGAAAGTTTTCTGGGATTTCTGAGAAGACTCATTAAATGGAATTGATTAACTGAGATATATACTTTTTTGCCCTACCTCCTTTCTGCAGCTTAGAATACATGTGCGATAACTAGCACTCTGACAGCCATCTTGGACCATGAGTGGCCCTAAGGATAAAACCATGCTCCAAGATGGTAGAATAGAAGATTCAAAGAACCTGAGTGTTTAGTGATGGTTCAGCTGTTATGATGTGGACTTTCCAGCCTAGAATCCTGAGCCAAATAGTTCAGTACATATTTATTGGGTGTTTCTGTTCTCCAGGCAGTGATATAGACAACATGAACAGTATCTGCCTTTAGATTCCTTACACTCAGTGAGCTGCTTTCTACACAAATTTTGGAGGTAGAGGTCATGTATACAGAATGAAATGGTGTACTGTGATGTTCTAGAAAGAGTGGTCCTGGTGGGGAGGGGAGCTTACATTGTGTTGTATATTTATAATGTTGATTATCTAGATTGAGCACATTGAGAGATGATTTCCTAAGATTATTCAAGCAGTGATCAGCCTGGGATTCAAACTCAAGTGTCTCTGACTCCAAGTCCCCTTTGTGAATTATTTACCTCACCTTGGTCAAGGGCAGAAGGTAGGAGGAAGAAAGGAGAGAAGTGAGAGAAACAGGAGAGAGGAGAACCAGGAGAGTCTAGATTTTAGAAGAGGAGAATTACAAAAAAAAGAAGGAACAGCCAGGCATGGGGGCACCCGTCTGTAGTCCCAGAGGCTTAGGAGGCTGAGGCAAGAGGATTGTGAGTTCAAAGCCAGGCTCAGCAACTTAACGAGGCCCTGAGTAACTAGCAAGACCCTGCTTCTAAATTAAATACACACACACACACACACACACACACACACACACACTGCTGGGGATGTGGCTCAGTTGTTAAGAACTCCTGGGATCGATCCCCAGTAACCCCCCCCCCACACACACACACACACACAAAGAAGGGTGAAGAGAAATTAAGGGAAACAAGGACCAATAGGTGACATGATTTGGAAAGTGGCGGTCAGTTACCTTTGAGAGAACAATTTTAGCAGAGAACCTTCTTAGCTTATATTAGTTATTTAAACTTAAGGGTATTTGCCCTCTCTATATAACAGGTTTACAAAATCTTTCGTTTTTATGTGTGTATGATTGAGATCTCTTTTAAAAATAGATTTAAGCAACTGTTCAGTAGTATAATTATTCCTATGACATCAGTAGTACATCCAGCACCAACTCCTTTTGTTGTCAATCTACCAAATGTCACCGAGAATTGTACATTGTGCCGTGGCGACAGCTGTTTTGTAGATAAATTTAAGTATAAGAACTGAGATGTTTTTCACAAACAACTTTTTAAACCATATCCACAGACCTGAAAGGTGTTTGTGCACCATATGCTTCCTTTCCTTCCACTGTGGGGTAATAAATAACATTGTCAAAGTCACTATTGAAAAGCATGCATTCTTATTTTATTTTTGTGGAGGGAGGTGGATCTTATGGTTCTAAAAATATTTCCTCTTTTGAATTTGTCATCATAGCTCAGGAGAAAAAAAAACTACCCCTCTGGTTGTCAAGGATCTATGGTAGATTGTAAACATCCCCCAGAAATCCAAACTTTAAAAGACATTCCCTAAAATGGCTTGTGTTTGAATGATGAAAGGAGAGAGAAGGTAATCACAGAGTGAACCATCTGTAACTTTTATTTCACTCTTGTCTTGGTTCTGTTTCTGTTGGTGTGAAAGAATACCTGAGAGCGAGTAGTTTACAAAGAAGAGAGGTTCACTTTGGCTCAGGATATTGGAGGCTGGGAAGTCCATGATCATGGTACTGAGCTCTGTTCAGCTTCCGTTAAGGGTCCATCCTGCTCCAACTCAAGGCAGAAAGTGGAAGGAAAAACAGGCAGAGGTAAAACAGAAAAATGGGAGGCATGGCCTTGCTTTATGACAAGTTGCTCCCATAAGAACAAATGCACTCCCAAGAGAAAAACACTGCTGTTGTTTGGACCTGAAATGTCCTCTAAAGGTTCATGTGTTAAAGGCTTGATTTCCGGTTCGGCACTATGAGGAGGTTGGGGCTCATGGAAGGAAGTGAGGTCACTGGGGGAGCACCCTTGGAGGGGGTATGAGGAAACTGATTGCACATCTTCCTGTTTCCTTTGTGTCCTCACCTCTGGAAGGCGAGCAGTTTGCACCACTATGTGCTCCCACCATGATGGCTGCCTCACCACAGGCCCCAAAATAACAGAGCCAAGTAACTATGAACTGCAACGCCTGAAACCATGAGCCAAAAGAGACCTTTGCTCTTTACAAGTTGGTTTTCTTAGGTATTTATTACGGAACAGAAAGCTGACGGCACAGGCATTAATCCCTCTAAACAATCGAATCACCTCTCCAGGGCCCCAACTCCTAACACCACCACAATAGCAATCAAATTTCAACTTCAGTTTTGAGAGGACAAGCCATATTCAAATCATAGCACCTACCCCATCTCCTCCTCCTGCCCTTCTCACTGTTTTTCTCACCTTCTACACGTATGCCTTGTCTAGTTAAAAACCAGCAAGTTTATTTTCATATTTGCCTCTGAGAATTGTTTTGGTCAGTTTTTTATTTCCCTCTGTGACCAAAATACCTGAAAATAACAATTTTAGAGGAGGAAAGTTTATTTGGGACTCACAGTTTCCAAAGTCTCCATCTAAGGACATCTAATTTCATTCTTTGGGACCTGAGGTGAGGCAGAACATCGTGATAGAAGTGTGTGGCAGAGGAAAGTAGGTCAGGACTTGGCAATCCAGAAGCAGAGAGACTAAGCTCAGCTCACCAGGGACAAAATATTTACCCCAGGGCTGGGGATGTGGCTCAAGCGGTAGCGCGCTCACCTGGCATGTGTGCGGCCCGGTTCGATCCTCAGCACCACATACCAACAAAGACGTTGTGTCCTCCGGGAACTAAAAAATAAATATTAAAATTCTCTCTCTCTCTCTCTCCCTCTCTCACTCTCTCTTAAAAAAAAAAAATTTACCCCAAAGGCCCACTCCCACTGACCTCTCTTCTCTAGCCATATTTTACCTGCTTATGGTTTTCACCCAGTTAATCCATTCAAGTCCATGAATGCACTGATTAGGTTAAGACTCTCATAACGCAATCATTTCACTTCTGAGTTTTCTTGCTTTGTCTCACCTATGAGCTTGTGGGGGATATCTCACATTTAAATTCTAACAAGAATGAAGACTCTCCAGCATGTCAGGAGTTAAGGCTGCAAAGTATTTCTTGGAAGACAAAGGCCAGATTGCTTTGGATTTGATTAATAGGAGTAGGGTAGTCACATGCGCTGTACTCAGGAGATAACGAATGAGTAATTGCAGAAGAAGATGCCTGTTTTCCTCCTAAGGGCTTGTGACAGGACTGTACCTTGTAAGTGTGCAGTGGGAGTGTATCGTGGACATGGGCTGTCGGATAAACTCTGTCCTGATAAAGGGACCTGTGCCATTTTCCCTCTTAGGCTCTGATTACTTGCCACAAGGAGAACTGATTTGGTGGTGGTCTGGTGGGGGACAGGAAGGTCAAATCAGAAGTCAAAAATATTAGAGAATTTAGAACGAACTTTGTTCATTTGTTCTTTCCTCCATCCCTCCTCCCTCCTCCTTTCTCTCTCCCTTTCTTCCCTCCCTCCCTCCCTCCCCACCTTTCTCGTATTTTCTTTTTGCTGTTGCAACCAGGAAGGGTATAGAAGAATCTCTCTTACACTAGCAAAGAAGAATTAAACTAGTATGCCCTGTTAACCAATATCCCCTGTTGGTTAGTGTACTGGCTGCTATACTAGAGGTGGGGTTCCTGTGCTGTGAGGACAGATTCAGTGAAAGAAGACGGAAAAATTGTTTTGAGGCTTATAGAAGCTGGGCACTTGATATCCTGAGTGCTTCATTTCATCCTCATGGTTTTGAGGTAGGCTAACAATGATCTTATGCTCACACTATAATTAGAGTAAGCTAGAACTTAAATCTAGTGGGTTTTTTCACCCCTCCCTGCTTTCAAAAATGTTCTGCTAGATCATGATATCATCATAGAAGAAAGGGGATTTTAATAATGGAGAGGGTCTTTCGGGCAACTATTATTTCACCTTATGTGGCAAAAAACTTCGAACCCTTTCCTACCACTGGAAAAGCTCAGAGAATATGGGAAATGAATTCACAACTCCTGCAGTGCCAGCATGGCACTCAATAGTAATTTGGGGCAGAAGCAAAATTAACAAGGGCAATGGCAGTGTGGTGGCTGAACTCTCAGTAGTTGGAGTAGAATATCTGTTTAAGGAGAGTAAATGGAAAATTCACAGACTCTTTAGCATGCCAGATCAGCATGGAGATGCTTGGAGAGCCAGGCAGGGACCCAGATGGGAACACAGGGTAGACAAATGAAGAGACTTCAGGTGAAAACTGAAATACCACTGTGGTTTCTCTCTTTTTTTAAAGGCTATTTCTTAGGACAATGCATGAGGTTCATTTCCTAACAGTGATTTTGATTTCTCACTCAGACTTTTGTTGTCCTTGGGAACACCCTCTGAGCATTCATGGAAGTGAGATTTGAGTGGGCCCAGATGCATCCACAGAGTAGCACCCAAACAGGTATTATCATTCCTGTTTAAGTGAATCAACACTTCCTCTGACACAACTTCTTATGTAATATGAGGTAAGGGTGAATGGACTCATTGGCAATGTCTCTCAAATAATTCCTTTTTATCAGTAATTCTTTTTTCCCATATGTTTAATGGTGCTTTATAATTATACAGAGTGGTAGGACTCATCATTACTTATTCATGCACATGATACCACAATATACTTTGGCCACTCCCCAGTGCTTTCCTCCTCTCTCCTCCTCTCTTATCCCCGCTCATGCTCATCCCATTCCTCTACTGATCTCCCTTTGATTTTCATGAGATACCCAGCACCTTTCTTTTCCTTTTTCCCCTATAACTTCCACATATGAGAGAAAACATATGACCCTTGACCTTCTGAGTTTGGTTACTTTGCTTAACATTATGGTCTCTGGTTCCATCCATTTTTCTGCAAATGACATAATTTCATTTTTCTTTGTGGCTAAATAAAACTGCTGTGTGTAAATATACCACATTTACTTAATCCATTCATCTGTTGATAGACATCTGACCTGTCTATTTTTTTATTCTGTAATGCAGAATGCATTACAATTCATATTACATATGTAGAGCACAATTTTCTTCTAGGAGTTCCATAGTTTGGTTATTGTGAATTGTGCTGCTATAAACATAGATATGCATGTATCACTGTAGTATGAATGACTTTAATTCTTTAGGATAAATATGGAGGAGTGGTATAGCTGGGTCACGTGGTGGTTCCTTGCCTAGTCTTTTGAGGAAGCGCCATACTGATTTCCATAGTGGTTGTACTCATTTACAATCCCACCAACAGAGCAGAAGTGTTGTTCCTTTTTCTCCACATCCTCTCCAGAATGTATTATTTCTATTCCTGATGACTGCCATTCTGACTGGTGTGAGATGAAATCTTAGTGTAGCTTTGATTTGCATTTCCCTAATTGCTAATAATGTTGAACTTTTTTTCAAATACTTGTTGACCATTTGTATTTCTTCCTTTGAGAAGTGTTTCTTTAGTGCATTTGACCATTTACTAATTGAATTATTTTGTTTTTTGGTGTTAAGTTTTTTGAGTTCTTTATATATTCTGGAGATTTATCCTCTGTCAGAAGTGCAGCTAGCAATGATTTTCTCCCATTCTGTAGATGCTCTCTTCACATTCTTAATTATTTTCTTTGCTATGGAGACTTTTTTAATTGGATGCCATCCCATTTATTAACTCTTGATATTCTTTCCTTAGCTTTAGGAGTCCTTTTGAGAAAGTCATTGCCCATGCCTATGTGTTGGAGTGTTCATCTCACATTTTCTTCTAGGAGTTTCCTAGTTTCTGGTCTAATTCCTAGATCATTGATCCATTTTGAGTTGATTTTTTTTTTTTAAGCAGTGTGAAAGCTAAGAATCTAATCTCATTCTTCTGGGTTTGGATACCCAGTTTTCCTAGCACCACTTGCTTGAAAGGCTGTCTTTATCCAATGTAGGCTTTTTTTTTTTTTTTTGCAACTTTGTCAAGTATGAAATGACCACATCTGGGCAAGTTTGTTTCTGTGTCTTCTATTCTGTGTCTATGTTGTTTATGTATCTGTTTTTATGTCAGAACTATGCAATTTTTGTTACTATAGCTCTGTAGTATAATTTGAAGTTGGGTATTATGATGTCACTAGCATTTTATTTATTTATTTATTTTGGTTTAAAATTTCTTTGGCCAGTTTGGGTCTTTTATTCTTCCAAATGAACTTTGTTTTTGTAATTTATTTTAAAAAATTTATTCTAATTTGTTATATATGACGGCAGAATGCATTACAATTTATATTACATATATACAGCACAATTTTTCATCTCTCTGCTTGTATACAAAGTATATTCACATCATTCATGTCTTTTTCATACATGTACTAAGGGTAGTGATGACCATCTCATTCCACCATCTTTTATTACTCCCTTGCCACTCCTTCCCCCTTTGCTCTATCTACAGTTTTTCTAATCTTTTCATGCTTCCCCTCCCAACACCACTGTGAATCAGCCTCCTTATATCAGAGAAAACAGTTGGCATTTGGTTTTTTTGGGGTTGGCTAACTTCACTTAGCATTATCTCTCCAACTTAATTCATTTTCCTGCAAATGCCATGATTTTTTAAAATTTTTTTAAAGAGAAAAAGAGAGAGAGAGAGAGAGAGAGAGAGAGAGAGAATTTTAATATTTATTTTTTAGTTATCGGCAGTCACAACATCTTTGTTTGTATGTGGTACTGAGGATCGAACCCAGGCCGCACGTATGCCAGGCGAGTGCGCTACCGCTTGAGCCAATTCCCCAGCCAAATGCCATGATTTTATTCTCTTTTATTGATGAGTAATATTCCATTGTGTATATATACCACATTTTCTTTATCCATTCATCTATTGAAGGGCATCGAGGTTGGTTCCATAGTTTAGCTATTGTGAATTGAGCTGCAATAAACATTGATGTGACTGTGTCCCTGTAGTATGCTGTTTTTAAGTCCTTTGGGTATAGACTGAAGAGTGAGATAACTGGGTCAAAAGATGGTTCCATTCCTAGTTTTCTCCATACTGCTTTCCATATTGGCTGCACCATTTTGCAGTCCCACCAGCAATGTGTGAGTGTACCTTTTTCCTCACATCCTCTCCAACACTTATTGTCGTTTGTCTTCATAATAGCTGCCATTCTGACTGGAGTGAGATGAAATCTTAGAGTAGTTTTGATTTGCATTTCTCTAATTGCTTAGTGATGATGAACATTTTTTCATATATTTATTGATTATATATCACCTTCTGAGAAATGTTTGTTCATTTACTTGGCCCATTTATTGATTGGGTTATTTGTTTCTTTGGTGTTTAGCTTTTTGAGTTCTTTATATACCCTAAAGATTAGTGTTCTATCTGATGTGTGAGGGTAAAGATTTGCTCCCAAGCTGAGGCTCTCTATTCACCCCACTGATTTTTTTTTTTTTTTGCTGAGAAGAAGCTTTTTAGTTTGAATCCATCCCATTTATTAATTCTTGATTTTAATTCTTGTGCTACAGGAGTCTTGTTAAGGAAGTAGATACGGCCTGGTTACCCTTGAACACAGGACCAATCCAGAATTTCCTTCAATGGAAGGACAGCCACTTGTTTATGTTTTTTTTTTAAACAAGTATGAATAAATCTCAAGATTAAAAAAAAAAAACACCTTTCTTACATGGGGTGCACCACAAACAGCTGCACACCTGTGTTAGGGACCTGGGGGACACAGGAGGTGGCACCAACACAAGTTTCATGTTTTTTTTCTCTGTGGGTCGCTTACAAGCCAGCTGAAATGTTGTGTCCTTTTAAAAAATACATCAAGAACTTGATTTAATCTCTTTCTCCATTTCCTACCTATTTGTAGGTCAATGAAATGTTACAGTAATCAACAAAACATCTGGATTTCTTCACTCACATTATATTTTTGAGATCTATAATGACATAGACAGATGGATATGAATATAGCCCATTCACTTTTTAACCAGTTAATAGTTCATGTGTGACCACAATATTTTATTTATTCATTTCCCTCTGGTGGATATTGATATTTTCCTAGTTTTTTTTTCCCCTGATACAGGGCATACCTGTATTAGGAAAAAATGCAGTGTTCTTTACTGTATTGACTTTGTGCCTGACTGTGTGATTTGCTTTGGGAAATGGAACTTTTGCCGTGTGTGAGCAATGCATTTGGATTCAGGGTATTCCGTGGTTCAGTTCTTCCTCTACTGAGGTTTTGCCCTATATTATGAAAACCCCACACCCCAGATAGTGTCTGCTCCTTTACCCTGGGAGACGGTATATGAGAGGATACATGGAGTCCAAATGAGCCCAGCCAAACCCATCCAAGATCAGCAGAACCACAGCCCTTGGGATACATGAGAAAGAAAAAATGTCTGTGGTTGTAATTAACTGGAATTTGAGGATTGTTGCTACATCAAAAGTTGACTGGTACATTAATAGAACCATAAGAGTAAGTTGCTGCCATAATAAAACCTAAAATATATAGCTTAGACCTCCAGCGGCAGCCAACATGGCAATCTATGTTATGTAGTTCATTTGGTAAAACTGTCAAAAATGTATGTAATAAATTTGTGGCTTTCAGGGAAGACTTTCAAAGCCAAATGTTTATAATATGAGTTAGTTGTACTTAGCTGTATTTGATAAGATCCTATTAAAACTCAAAAAAAAAAAGATTGGCTGCTGCTTCTTTTTTTTAGTGTGAGTGATACTTCAATCATTTTTATTTACAACTAAAACTCTGGGAATTCAAAATTAACATCCTTGCCTGTGAGCTTCATATAGACACCAGAAAATTTTTCAACCTTGTGACCCACATTGCCCTGCTGTGCTTTGTCCAAATAAAATTTTATCAGCTGGCTGCAATACAGTTGCTCGCAGATTCTCTCACCCAATTTCACCTGGGGACAATAAATCCTCAGGGATTTCATTTTGTACATCTATCATTGTGGCTCCTGGGATGCTTTTTCTTGTTGTTTTATATGGTTTTTAGAGTTGGCTTATGCAGAATTCTCTGAGCAACGAGATCCTTCCCACTGAAAATTTTCTCCAATCCATGTACTAACCATACTTGAATTTTCTGGAAAGATTTCAGTTTTGAGAAACTGGAGCAAAGATTATGATAGCTTTCCAACTGCCACCAGCTTCAGTTTCCTTGGCTGCTGTGATGTTCAGCTTCCATGGCTGAGCCTTGAGGTCTGAATTCCTTTCCAACTCCAAAAGAGCCCAGGAGATGCTGGCCTCAAACTCATCTGCCTCATTATCACTGTTGTGCTTCACAGTCTTGATACACAAGCTGAATATGGCCTCCTTGTTGTGTGCCAGCTTGGGAGGAGTTACCTATTTGTTTTAAGTATAATTTATTCACAGTAAAATTCATCTTTTCTGGTGGATGGCCTGTAAATTTTGACAAATGCGTACAGTTGTGTGACTATCACCAAACTCAAGCTATAGAACCATTCTATCACCCTAAAACAATTTGCAACTATCCTCTGAAATCAGCTCATTGCTTCTAGCCCCATTACTTAGACTTACTCATTTCTTTTCTCACTGTAGAGATTTAAGTTTTCTAGAATGTCCTATGAATATAATCCTAATAGGTAGCCTTGAAGTCTGGCGTCTTTGACTTAGCATAATGCATTTGAGAGTCATTTATGTTGTTGTGTTATCAATCGTTTGGCCCTTTTTATTTCTAGGTATTACTTGGTGGTAATACCCAGAAATTTATTTATCCATTCACCTGTTGAAGGACATTTGGATTCTTCCCAGTTTAGGACAAATGCAAATAAGGTAACTATAAACATTTTAATGTAAACTTAAGTTTTCATTCATTTGGATAAATATCTAGGAGTGGGTAATATGCTAGATCATATAACCATCATATGCTGGGTCCTATGATAAGTATATGTTTACAATTATAAAAAAATTATTTCCTTGGTGGTTGTACATTTTACTTTTCTACCAGCAGTGTGTAAGCATTTCAAATGTTTTGCATTCTCTCCAGCACTTGGTATTATTGGTGTTTTCACTTTTAGCCATTCCAATAGCTAAGTTATGATATTTCAAGGCTAGTTTGTATTTCCCTAATGACCCATCATGCTATATGAAAAGATCTTCATATGCTTATTTGCTGTTATACTCGAATTTGGGACCCCTTAAAAGACTACCAGAGACCAAGATGGATGTAAGCAGCAAAGAGGCGTTTATTTCAAGCTAGCTCGGTCCTCTGTGCGCACACAGCAACTGGTGACGCTGAGAGGCCCCTAGCCCAGGGTTTGCAGCAGTTTTATACACTCTTTGGGGAAGGCATGGACTTCACATACATCATAGCATCTCTTAACAAATCATCACATACCATGGGAAAATCATAAAACAACTCTAAAACATGATTAGCACATTCACTGGTGGGAACAAGTTGGGTAAAGGTGATTGGTTAGTATAAGAGAGGGATTTGTTTGAACTGATTGGTTTAAACCATGAGGTTGTGTACATGCTGAACTACAAGGTTTCCCAACATGTTATCAACAACCATAAACTACTGGGAGGGTCATATGACATCCCAGGTATTTTCCCTGTCTCATGCTGATTGGTGGTTACTAGGGGGTTGCTATGGGTCCTCACCTAGCCTGACTGAGTCAGGGATACCTGGGTCCAAAGATCTCTCCTGTTATTTGTAGATAAGCAACTCAGCAGGGTGGGTATGTACCTAGGAGTGCTATGTGGGTCTTTCCAAGGACAAGGGTCATGCCCCCTTCCTTGGACAGGCTTTGCTCTGAGGTAGAGGCTGGTTTTTCATTGCCAACTGAATTTTTTTTTGGTGAAATATCTGTTCAAAACTTTTATACCATTTTAAAAATGGTGTTTTGTTTTGTTTTATGGTGCTGGGGATTGAACCCAGGGCCTTGTGCATGCAAGGCAAGCACTGTACCAACTAAGCTATATCCCCACCCCAAAATTATGTTTTTTTTGATTGTTGAGTTTTGAGTTATTTATATATTCTAGATACAAGTCTATTATCATAAATGTTATTTATAAATATTTTCTTCCAGGTGGCTTGTCTTTTTATTCTCTTAACAATGTTTTCTTAATTTTGGTGAAATCAAATTGATCTATTTGAAAACATAGTTTAGAGGTGTTGGGGGAGGTGATAGAAGAGAATCCAGATATTCTGAGACTTTCAGGATTGAAAGATACAATTGCTAAAGCATTTCAAATCAAGACACAGCCTGGGGGCAAAGGCATAATAGTCATCTACTGGATTAAAATGCCATCCAGGAACTCTTTTGAATTGAACAAAACAGCTCAGGGGAAAAAAGACTGATAGCATGGTCCTACAGACACTGAATAAGCAGAAATATCTATAATTAATTTAGAGAGAAAAAGACAAGTCCCAGAAAGAATGGTGGGTATGCCTATTGGCAAATGAAGCCAACTGAAATCAAATAGATAGCAAAACAGGAATTCCCTAACTGTTTTGCCATAATGCTACCAGTCTGGATTGATAGAGATGGTGATAGTTCAAGAGGTAAAACAACCCTTGGACTCCTAACTTTCTACAGGCAGGGAGCAGGCTGAGAAAGCAGAGCATATTCTCCTCACTCATGGCTAGAAAAGCTGATGGAAACTGAAGAGAGTAGAGCCAAAAACTATGGAGAAAAATGAAAAAGGAGGTACTCCCAGTCCAAAAGCATCCTTTCCTTATTTGAGGATTTTTTTTAAAAGGGTAAAATCATGCCTGTCATACAGACAGAAAATGAACATGTGTTAGAAGATTTTATTTAAATCATTATTTTGAGGAAACTAGGCAGATGTTGCTAAGGATGTAAAGAGCAGATATGTTTATAGATCAGGAATGTGCAAATGGAGTCAAAACTCGCTTTTTCCACTCTTGAGAAGGGAAGTCAATTGAACTTTCACTGGGCAGAATTTTTGGCATGTCTATAGATAAGAATTATTTTGCATTACTAACATATATCTACAATTTACAAAGTTGTAGAAAAGCTCAAAAGCAATGAAAGACACTGAACCACCCTAGACTCAGAATCAGACAAAGTAGAGGAGTATTCCCTAAGCAATGCATATATTTCCACTGAAGCAAACACCCCCCCCCCATCACACCCAGAATTTGCCCAACAGGGTTTCAGAATTGCTATGGATCAGTGGCCACTGAGAGGACCATTGTGCTGCCTCTCATTCCCCTTTTCAACCTGTGGTGTTAATTGCTGTTATCTGGTTCTACCACTGTGTAATGGACATATGAGGACTAAATAATATGTCATTTTAGTTTATGAGTCTCCGATGACTTGAGAAGGATTATATCTGAGCCTGATGTACAGGGCATGAGATCCTGGACTTCAAGCCTGATATTTAGTTGGGTAAGGTTCTTGAGGTGTTTTGGATATAAGTTGGAGAAATTTTGCCTGTGAAGGCAAGTATTTTTACCCAAGAAGGTGGGCTATAGTACACCATATTATTTTCATCATTACGCATTATGACCCATTGGGACATATGCTCTAAAAATATTTTCATGGTTTGACTCTTTCTCCCTTGACCTTCTATTTTCCATCATAAGTATGTCTTATCTCAGATACCAACCAATTCTTCGACTTGGGTTGCTGAATGGAAAGATATGGAACCCAGCTGAACTCCATAGATTCCATTCAAACCCAGTAGAGTTCAACTTAGCCTAGCTGAGCTTCAGCTGACCTACAGTTCTCATTTATTTCTTGGATGAGAAATAAATGTTTGTTCTTGCAAGTCACTGAAATTTGAGAGTTAGTTTTTATTGCAGTAAAAACTAGTACATTTGGGTTTTTCAAGGCATTTATCACATTTAAATATTTTATCATATATTGCAAAATTACTCTAAAAGGTAGTTGTGGCAATTTACAAGCTCACCAGGAGTTTACGAAATCTCCAGACTCACCAATCCTTGATATTTTCATATATTTTTACTTCTGATTTTTTGATGGTCAAATGTACCACTTTTTAAAACAAATGACATTGAAATATCATTGTTTTAAAAATAAAGTGGAGAATTGCTAATATGTCAATGCCACCCCAACTTTTCTAGAGATTAAAAACAGCCCCTATCAAAATCCCAGTGATTTTTTTCCTTTTTTTGCAGAAATAGAATAATAAATAGATTTATCCCCAAATTCTTGTGGATTCCCAAGGGACCATGAGTATCCAAAATAATCCTGAAAAAGAAACAAATTCTGAAAAAAAAAAAAAAAACGGGAGAACTCACACTTCCTGATTTCAGAATTTACCAAAAAGCTATCAAATTTACCAGAAAGTAATCAAAACAGTGTAATACTGGCATAAAAACAGACATAGACCAATGGAATAGAAGAGAGTCCCTATGTATGTGCTCAAATAATTTTCAACAAGGGCATTAAGATCATTCAATAAGGAAAAAAGAATTTTTTTTTAACAAATAGTGCTGGTAAAACTGGTTATCCTTGTGCAAAAAAATGATGTTGGGCCCTTATCTAATGCCATATACAGAAAATAACTCAAAACAGTTCTGTGACCTAAATGTAAAATCTAAAACTATAAAACTCTTAGAAGAAAACACATGGGGTAATGGGGTGTGGCCCATTGGTACAGTACTTGCCTAGTATGTGTGAGGCCCTGATTCATCCTCAACACTGCAAAAAAGACAAAAAAAAGAGAGAGAGAGAGAGAGAGAGAGAGAGAGAGAGAGAGAGAGAGAGAGAGAGAGAGAGAAGGAGGAGGGAGAGACTATCACCTGACTATCTTCCGCAGGCTGGGTGCTATTTCTAGGAAGAGTTAACGCTGAAGCAAGACTAGTGTCCTCCATTGCCTGGAGGCCTTTAAAGAGTCCCTCTGCTCTAATGCCATCCATTTCCCTCCAAATTCTATGATTTTGTCATTTCTTATTGCAGAGTAATACTCCATTGTGTATAAATGCCACATTTTTTTAATCCATTCATCTATTGAAGGGCTTCTAGGTTGGTTCCACAATCTTGCTATCGTGAATTGTGCTGCTATGAACATCGATATAGCAGTGTCCCTGTAGCATGCTCTTGTTAGGTCTTTAGGGAATAGACCGAGAAGGGGAATAGCTGGGTCAAATGGTGGTTCCATTCCCAGCTTTCCAAGAAATCTCCATACTGCTTTCCAAATTGGCTGCACCATTTTGCAGTCCCACCAACAATGAACAAGTGTACCCATTTCCCCGCATCCTCTCCAGCACTTGTTGTTGTTGGACTTCTTAATGGCTGCCAATCTTACTGGAGTGAGATGGTATCTTAGGGTGGTTTTGATTTGCATTTCTCTGACTGCTAGCGATGTTGAGCATTTTTTCATGTACTTGTTGATTGATTGTATGTCCTCCTCTGAGAAGTGTCTGTTCAGGTCCTTGGCCCATTTGTTGATTGGGTTATTTGTTATCTTATTATGGATGGCATTAGAGCAGATTATGCTAAGTGAAGCTAGCCAATCCTTAAAAAACAAATGTCAAATGTCTTCTTTGATATAAGGGGAGTAACCAAGGACAGGGTAGAGATGAAGAGCTGGAGAAGAAGAATAACATTAAACAGGGATGATAGGCGGGAGGGAAAGTGAGAGTTAAGGGAAATTGCATGGAATTGGAAGGTGAGCCTCAGGGTTATACACAATTACATATAAGAGGAAAGGAGGAGTAGGAGAAAAATTATATAAGTGGAAGAAACGATTTATAGTAGAGGGGATGGAGAGAGAGAAGGGGAGGGGAGGGGAGGGGAGGGGTGAGGGGACAGTGGAGAATGGGATAGACAGCAGAATACATCAGTCACTAGAAAGGCAATTTGTAAATCAATGGAAATGTAACTGATGTGACACAGCAATCTGAATACGGGGTAAAAATGGGAGTTCATAACCCACTTGAATCAATCTGTGAAATATGGTATATTAAGAACTATGTAATGTTTTGAACAACCAACAATAAAATAAAAATAAAAAAGATAAAATTTAAAATCAAAAGTCAAAAAAAAAAAAAAAAAAAAAGAGTCCCTCTGTACCTCTTGCTGTCAGGCTTT
Organism: Spermophilus citellus; assembly: GCF_964194105.1. Lineage (NCBI taxonomy): Eukaryota > Metazoa > Chordata > Mammalia > Rodentia > Sciuridae > Spermophilus > Spermophilus citellus. The sequence continues at coordinate 112,816,769 of NC_138187.1, read as the reverse complement.
CTGCCTGAGCTTCTCCCCCCAGGCAGCTTCTTCTTCCAAGCCTTGGAAACCAAGTGGAAGTAAATCTTTTTGCAGAAAAAAAGTACATACTTTAAAGTATCATGAAATCAGGATTAAGAAGAATCACTCTTGTACAGGCAGAATTATAAATACAGCTACACCTCCAGTCTTAGTATGTTCAGGCTGCTATAACAAAATACCTTAAACTGGGTTATTTATAAACAATAGAAATTTCTTCATCATAGTTCTGGAGTCTGGGAAGCCCAAGATCAAGATTGGTGTCTCATGATGGCTCTCTGCTTCATAGATAGTTCCTTCTATGTGTTCCCACATGGAGGAAGGGGTGGATAGGATCCCTCTCATAAGGACCATAATCTCATTTATAAAGGCTCTGCTCCTATGAACTACGAAGGACTCCCTTCTGAACACTATTGCACTGAGAATTAGGTTTCAACATAACAGTCTGGGTGGGGGATATATTCAGACTGCAGAACTCCCAACAGTAAGTACTTTGTTCCTGAGTCTCTAGAGAGCTAGTCTGAAGGAGAGCAAGTGTGGTATACATTTTCTCAAATGGCCACAAATCATCCCCATATCCTAGTATCTGTGCCCTCATACAGTCAATCCCATCCTCTTGACTGTGAGTTGGACTTACTGATTCATTTCTAACAAATAGAGCATAGCAAAAGCAATTGGATCTCATCAGCAAGATCAGGTTATAAACAGACTGCGATTTCCATTTTGGGCACACTCTCTGCCTTTCTTTCTCCTTTTTGGATCATCAACTGCCATATAATGTCTCAGGCAGCTTGTGGAGAGGCCCATATGGCAAGGAATGAAGCCTGTTAGCAACATGTGAGTGAACTTGGAAGCAAGTCTCCTGAGCCCTGGCAACAGCCACGTTAGTGAGCTTGGAATTGGCTCTTCCAGCCCTGGCTGGGATGCAGCCCCACCGACAGCTTAACTGCAAACTCACCAGAGACCCTGTGCCAGAGCCACCCAATTAAGCTGCTCCCACATCCTGACCCACAGCAACTTCAGGAGATGATAAATGTTGGTAGTTTTAAGCTGCTAAGTTTGGGAGTAATCTATTTCACAGAAATAGTCTCAATTTTCTGCTCCTTCCACTGTTCCATCTCTTCCCACCCCCTCTCCTCCTCTTTTCTGCCTTTGATGGTGTCACTTGCTAAACGTTTTGTCAGAGGTGCATACATATATTCACCTTTTTCACTTTCACTACATACCTTTATTTATTTATTTTTCTTAGGTGGACACAATATCTTTATTTTATTTATTTTTTTATGTGCTGCTGAGAATCGAACCCAGTGCCTCACGCATGCTAGGCAAGTACACTACCACTTGAGCCACAACCTCTTTGCTACATACCTTTATATGAGTATGGCTCCTATATTGAAAACAAAGAAGCTGAAGTTAAGCAACATTCGTGATACCTGTTGTGATAGCATTTTAATCTAGGTCTTTCTGATTTCTAAGCCTGTGCTCCAGCTGGGGTGTAGCTCAGGGCAGAGTGCTTGCCTAGCAAGTGTGAGGCTCTGGGTTTCATCCCCAGCATCATGGAAAGAAAGGAAGAAAGAAAAAAGGAAAAAAGGAAAAAGAAGAAGAAATAAAGCCAGCTAGCCTATGCCCTTTGCACTGTACCACACTGTCCCAAAGTGCTACAGCCTGCCCTGTATGGGATGCCCAGCTTGTGCTGCTGTTGCGGTGAACTTTTACCAGAGTTGGGGGTGCGGAACCCTCTGGTCATGTTTTAGCTCATTAGAGCACCCAGATCCAGCAATCAGGATCACCGTTTGAAAACACACTGTTGGAAGTTACTCTAAACTTGGTTCAACAGAGGACACTCATGCGAAAAAATATTAAGGAAAGATGTCTAGATGAACGAGAGGGAAAACACACGTTAGAGAATCTTCTGCATTCCAAGCATTGTGCTCAAAGACACTTTATGGGGCAGAATTCTGATGTTCCAGATTCTGAGCTATCCGAATGTTCAAATATTGAGTTTTTTTTTCTCCTTTACTCTGCAGAAAGACAAAAACAAATAGAGAAGTTTTGAAAATCAGTATTAAAATGCACACACATTTTCTAGAGTGGGTCTTGGGGTCATCAAAAATTCAGGTCAACTTCTTCTACCTTCCACATGTTTAAGACAATACAAAGAACTATCAGATTTCCTTACTGGTTTTTGAACGATCAAAGACTAAATTATATTTGGTATTGATTTCTCTCTCTCTCTTTCTCTCTCTCCACACACACACACACACACACGAACACATACACACATACACACACACGCACACACACACACATTGGAAAACAGATGCATTTACATAACTCAGGCTCAGCTATGTCACCCCTCTGGGGAGACAGATTTATAATAATATGCATGCAATTTAGATCTAATGGTACTTGTCACCCCATCTGCTTTGGGTCAAATTCACTTGGGTTGTCAACTTTTTTATAAATTGTGAGCTCTCAGAGGTCAGTAACTATATTTTGTTTCTTTTCTTTGTTTATTCCTTTGATTCTTCACAATGCATAATGAATGCTTTAAAGTCAAAGCAGATGTAAGGTGAATATTGAAATTCTTTAAAAATAGACATTTGCACTTTAGATATGCTGAGTCTAAAGATAAGAAAGCTATGGACTTCCTAAAGTTGATTGAATACAGCTTATTCTAATGGGCATATGAAGAGTGAGTTCAGTTTGCCTGGGTTCGAATCTGATTCTGCCACTTATTAGCTGTGGAATTTTGATTAAGCTGCTTAACTTCTCTGTGCTTTAGTTTTCTCAGGAATGAAAGGAAATAATAATGGGATTTACTAAAAATGAGGATTACATAAAGTAATACAGAACAGAGTAAGAACTTCACATATGTAAGAATTGTTATTATTACTAAAATCTATGGGGAGCTCAGGACAAAGGGAATTTGTGGATGAATATATGAGTATTTTTATTTTGTGATGTCATCTTGGGCACATTACTTTACCTCTCTGAGCTTTGGTTTCTTTATTTGCAAAATGAGAATAATACTAAAGCCTATTCTATAAAGTAAGTACTAAATTAGATAAAGCATGTAATGCACTTAGAAAAGGGCCTGCAACATAGTAAATGCTCAATAAACTCATTTAGTCATTCATTATAGACTTATTAAGCATTTTTTACTTAGTAGTACCTCCTGGGCATTGTTGCAGGTCCCAAAGATCCTGTAGCCTAGTGAGTGGATCCAAAGATATTATAATACAGGTAGTGATGAGGATCTTGAGCAAAAGAAAAGCAGAGTAAGAGGATGGAGAGTGAGGAGCTGGGCTGTGCTAGTTTGTAGAGGATGGTTGGGCAGAGACGGCAGGACAGAAGGAGAGTGTATCTGCTTTGAGGAAAAGGTATTCCAGGCAAAGGCAATGGCAATGCCAAGTCTTGTTTAGTTTGCCTCCCGACCCCAACAGGAAGGAGTCAGAAGGACTAGAGAGAGGGAGAGGTCATGGGATCAGATCATGGAGGCCTTGAAGGTGATTGTTCAAACTTTGGGTTGGAATCTGAGTGAGGGGGAAGATCTTGGAAAGTTTAGGATAGACCCGTGAAATGATTGAATTATGTTATCAAGCATCACTTTGTTGGGAGGGTTGGATAGAACACAGGCTGACTTCGGTTCTTGTGATTATTACTTTTGTGCCCCTCTTCCCTGGGGGAAGCAGGTATTTCTCCTTCCCTCAGAACAAGCACCTGATGTTCAGAACTGAATAAATCCCCCAGAGGTGCTGTTACATGGTAGAAGTATTTGAAGGCTGTCTTATTTTCTTACAAAAGTGACTTTTCTTCAGAGCCTATTATAATTTTTTAGACCTTGGTTGAAGTACTCAAGAATATGTGTAGGTTTGTCTCAAAGAGCTAACAACTAATAACAATAAATGTGTTTAGTGAAATCAATCATGGCTTTGTGGACTGGCCCAAACAACATAACTTAGAGGGGACGTGCATTATTCATTGCAAGCCTGGTCTAGGTCTCCTGGTCTAATCTGTATGTGTATGCAGATTAACAAGCATTTGCACTGTGTATTGAAGGCCTGGCATATGTGAGAGTACATGTATATATGCATGTGTGCACATATGTGTAGTCCAGGCATGTGTGGGCATATGTATGGCCAAGTGTGTGCCTGCTACACAGGTATTGGTATTATGTGCATTGTATGGCTGGGCTGTTGCATGTTTCTGAGCATGTGCAGTGTGCATAAATATGAGTTTGATGCAAAACAAAGAAGCTCATCAGCATCTCTGTCCCTGTTACATTTGCAATCCGGTTGGGAAGATTCAATGTAGAACAAGCTATAAAATAGCACAGACATAACAGGTTCCCTTTCGTTGGAAGTCTTCTGCAAAGGGTGTCAATAATACTGAACACTCATGTTTTTGAGGTCTTCAGATACTTGAAGTTTTATTCCAAGTATGATGCAATGAAATATGGTCCTTGTTTTCTTCACCCATAAAATTAAAAGGTGGAATTGAATAAATTTTTATGTTCCCTTCTGTTCTGATTTAAACACCCACTTTCTGGAAATATAAACATCATTTAAAAATTCTTAAGAAAAAAAGCAATGTTGAGTGCCCTGACCAGCTCTCCTGAGTTTGAGACATTTTCGGTAGTCTCCATGGAGCTGCAGACATGGGGCATAGTGATTTCACCTTCTTCTCCAGAGAAATAACTAAAACACCCTGAAAGGCCAAATAACCTAGAGATGCAGCCAGCTGTGGCTTCTGCTCATATCCACCCCTCACAGGCCCAGTGAGTATTCATAACCCATCATCTTCATTCTGAGACCTTCCTGCATCTTTTCTTCACACAATTGCTCATTCATTAATTCATTTTCCTTTCCTTCTCTTCCTCATTTCCTTTCCTCTTCCTTCTCCCCTCTTTTCACCAATCCTCTCTTCCTTATTTCTCTAAGAAGCAGGTGAGATCAGATGCTCAGAGGTGGGCTGGGCCTAGATGGATATGCACCCTACTTTTTCTGCACAGGATGGTAGGATTCTTGCTAAATGTTTCATAGGATCTGAAACTCCCCTTTCTCATCTACAGACTATTCCATCCTCCCTGTTTTTTTTTTTTTTTTTTTTTTTTTTTGTCAGAGATTCACAGATGCTTCATTTCACAGGGAACCTGGGCCAAGAGGGGGCTCAGTGACTCACCTAAAATCTCCCAGCTGCTTATAGCATAATCATCATCCCTGAATACAGCTTGAAAATCTCTACATCACAGACTATGTTAAAAGATAAACACATTAAAATTTTAGAGAGTTTGCGTAGTCAACACTTCATGAATCAGGTGGCTTCAGACTGCAAATGGTTCAGCCCTCTGAGATCAAGGGCAAGGAGGCAGGAGAACTTTTATAAGGTGTTTGTGGAAACGAGAAAAGGAAAACGTGTAGTTGGTAAAAAGTGGAAAGGTCCTTATTAGAGGTTAGTTGGAAGTTTTTAACTGATTCAGCTTAAGCTTCATTTTGCTGTTTACATTGGGTTTTGGTTTGCTGACACAGAGACCCAAGGTATTGGAGCCATCTCAACTTAATGAAATCCCAGTTAGTTTTTTTAAGAGCTAAAAAGCATTTTGAAACTTCTTACTGTTCATTTACAGGTTAATCTTTAGACAAACTCTAAAGCCGAGTTTAAAGTCTTCTTTGTAATCCTAGGAAAAGAAATAAGAGCCAAACCCAGTAATTTCTGAGGGTTGGTCAGAGAACAAAATACTAGGAAAAGGTTGACTACAGGCCCAACAGATTTTTATTTTAAAATCCTTTTTCTTTTTTAAAATTTATTTATTTATTTTAATTAGGTATATATGACAGCAGAATGTATTTTGATTCATTTTACACAATTGCAGCACAACTTTTCATTACTCTGGTTGTACACAATGTAGCATCACACCATATGTGCAGTGATATATGTACCTAGGGTAATGATGTTCATCTCATTCCACCATGTTTCCTGCCCCCCCTCCCCGAGCACTCTCCCACCCTCCCTCTTCTTTGCCCAATCAAAGTTCCTCCATTTTCCACATGCCTCCCTGCTCCCCATTATGGATCAGCATCCACTTATCAAAGAGAACATTCAGCCTTTGTTTTTTTGGGATTGTCTTACTTTGTTTAGCATGATATTCTCCAACTCCATCCATTTACCTGCAAATGCCAAATTTTATTCTCTTTTAATGCTGAGTAATATTCCACTGTGTATATGCACCACAGTTTCTTTATCCACTCATCTATTGAAAGGCATCTAGGTTGTTTCCACAGTTTAGCTATTGTGAATTGAGCTGCTATGAACATTGATGTGACTGTGTTACTATAGTGTGCCGATTTTAAGTCCTTTGGGTATAGACCAGGGAGCGGGATAGCTGGGTCAAATGGTGGTTCCATTCCAAGTTTTCTAAGGAATCTCCATATTGCTTTCCAGATTGGTTGCACCTATTTGCAGTCCCACCAGCAATGTATGAATGTGCCTTTCCTCCCACATTCTTGTTAACATTTATTGTTGTCTGGATTCTTGATAACTGCCATTCTGGCATGAGATAAAATCTTAGAGAAGTTTTGATTTGCATTTCTCTAATTGCCAGAGATGTTGAACATTTTTTCATGTATTTGTTGATTGAATATGTATCTTCTTCTGAGAAGTGTTTGTTCAGCTCCTTAGCCCATTTATTGATTGGGTTGTTTGTTTGTTTGTTTTTTTTTTGCTTTAAGTTTTTTGAGTTCTTTATATATCATGAAGATTAGTGCTGTAGCTGATGTGTGTGTGGCAAAACTTGCTCTTAAAATATAGGCTCTCTGTTTACCTCATTGATTGTTTCTTTTATTGAGAAGAAGTTTGAGTCCATCCCATTTTTTAATTCTTGATTTTATTTCTTGCACTTTAGGAGTTTTGTTGAGGAAGTTGGAGCCTAATCCAATGTGATGAAGATTTGGGCCTACTTTTTCCTGTATTAGGTGCAGGGTCTCTGAATTAATTCCTAAGTCCTTGATCCACTTTGAGTTGAGTTTTGTGCATGGTAAGAGATAGGAGTTTAGTTTCATTTTGCTACATATGGATTTCCAGTTTCTCCCAGCACCATTTGTTGAAGAGGCTATCTTTTCTCCAATGTATGTTTTTGGCGCCTTTGTCTAGTATGAGATATCTGAATTTATGTGGGTTTGTCTCTGTGTCCTATATTCTGTACCATTGGTCTTCATGCCTATATTGGTTCTTAACTAATCCAGACCAGTGAAATGCTATCTAGGATAGATTTGCAATTCTACTGGATTTCTAAACTCTACTTTTAAAAATACTGGTTTGATACTAAGTTTTAAAAATTATATTTGGGGGTTGGAGGGAGTAGCTCAGTGGTGGAGCATTTACCTAGTGTGTGTGGGTGAATCAGGGTTCAATCTATAACACTGCAAAATCCTCCATACACCATCTATATGGTACATGAAGGATTTTAGATTTCAAATCTTATAAAAATTGAAATACAAATGGATGTGTCAATGAAAAAATGACAACAGCAGCTTCAACACTGCTCCTTTAGAAAGGATATAAATATTTGTTAGCTGCTAAGAGAGACAGGCACTTTTAGGACCAACGCCTATACTTCCAGGGGGAGAAAGCACTGCTCCTTTAAAAAACTATTAACAAGCTCTTCAATGTTGTTCTTTGTTTTCATTTTAACTAAGACTCTTTGGAGAAACTTATATGGAACCAGCCAAGGTCACTGAATCATCCTGACTCATTCTTTTGGATGACAGAGTAAACTTTGATATTTATAATAGGAAATCCTGTGCCCAGAAGCACTGGTCATCTTCCTTTAGGAACATGTGATTTAGGACCCTCAAGTGAGCATGCTGAATACATCTTTCTTTTTGAACATGTGATTTATGACCTTAAACTGAGCATGCTCAGGAATGTGCCCACTCCCAGAAGTGCTTTCCTATATGAATATGTATAGGTTTCTCAATAAAATCCCCTTGTGTTCTTTGTTTGAGGTCAGCACTCCTTTGAAAATTAACTCTGCACTTTCTCTTTTCTTTTATATTCTGGGTTGTGCTCATTGACTTTGCCCTTACCAAAAGAAGAACTTGATGCATTCAATTACATATTGAGTGAATCACATACCGCTCTATACTTGTACATTTATAAACATTAACATTAAATATAACCACTAAATAGAAATATTGAGTCAAATTAGTAGTTTTTTTTTTTTTTAGAAAAAATACTGATTTTTCTTTTGGCATGAAATTCCAAATGAATAAATAGGAAGGCTTCCCCTCTTGCTGCCTGTTTGGGTGACTGAACTACACACCAAAATAATATCATCATGAAAAGCAGGTGATGAGCCAGTGTGACAAGACTGTTGAGAGAGGGACAGACTTTTGCTTAAAATTCTCCATGTGTGGCAGGAAGAAGCCGGATCTCTGAGTCAGTTTAGTCTGGCTTCTACAGTGAATTAGAAAAATCATCCTAAATAGGATCCATAACAAGCATAGAGACTCAGGCAGGTCAAACAGTAGAGTTGAAACTCAACACATCAGCCATTTAGAAAAGGGATGGGCTTTGAGCATTTGTCCTGAGTCTATAAAAAGGGTAATTACTTTGGCAAGTAGTTCATTTTCTGTCCCATAAAGGCAGCTGTAGATGAGTTATGAATAAATGATGTCTCATAATTCATTAAAAACTAGAGGGTGCAAGTTTTAAGGAAGCTTGAGTTTTAAGGAGAACCTTCAAAATTCTAGACAGGTTATAGAGGACCAGGACAGCATAAGTTCCTCCCCTAGCATGACATCAAAATAGCCAAAAGAGGACATTTTCCTTCAAACAGTGCAGGCTCTCCCAGTGCCCATCTCTGAGATACTGAGGCAGTATGAAGACACCCCCCACGCCCTCCCCTCACCCCCCTGCCGCCCCACCTCTGCTCCTTCAAACCTCAATTCTTACGATCAGGTCAGAAAGATTTCAGACATGTGGCTCAGAGTAAAAGGCAATGACTTTATTACATAGGATAGGAAAAGGGAAAGGGGGACAGACCCTCTCAAGGGAGAGAGTGGGTCCTCTCAGAGAGGAGAGGAACAGCATGCCTCTCCTGCACTCCAGTTTTACTGGGGATTCCAGAGAATTTTTCAGAGAGTCCTGCCCAGGTTCACCTCTTGACATTGACTGACCGAAGGATGACATCAGACTTTTTCTTTTTTTTTTTTTTTTTTTAAACTGGGGACTGAACACGGAGGTACTTAACTACAGAGCCACATCCCCAGCCCTTTTTATAGTTTATTTGAGGCAGGGTCTCGCTGAGTTATTTAAGGTCTTGCTAAGTTGCTGACGCTGGCTTTCAACTCACGATCTTCCTGCTTCAGCCCCCAAGAGGCTGGGATTATAGACTTGCGCCACCATGCCCATCTTGACACAAGACTCTCAAGTTCCCATTTTCATGATCACTCTAGGTCACCTTGACCCATGCTGACTGATTCTAATTGGATTCTTAATCATAAATTCTTACAGATTTGATGGTTAGAATTATCCTGGTCTCCCTGAGTTTGGGGATCTGGTCTGTGGAAAGGGTCACAAAAGTCTCCCCCTTCAGAGTAACTTTGGGTTCCTCTTAGTGACATTGTTTTGGGGCCTACATTGTTCCTACAGATAACAGGTAGTTTGCTGAGGAATTATTCTCTTAACCTCATGTGCCCACCACTTACATCTGTCTGTCCCCTAACACATCTGTCCCCTAACATATTGGTGGGTATTGTCCTTCAGGCACAGTCAGAAAGAACACTGGGCTCTGAATCTGAAGAATTAAATTTAAGTTACTCTCTGGGCAGATCACTTAATATCCTGAGCCTCAGTTTCTGCACTGCAAATTGGGATAATGATAGTACCTGACTCAGAGTGGTTGTGAATGTTGCCTGTCTTATGCATTCAATAATACAGAATTTGAAACTGAAGTTGTAGGGAAATTTTAAACTGACTCTTTGCCCTCTGTGTAAGAGCACAGCCCACAGATGATGAAGGCAGGAGATGGGAAGCAAACCTCAGATCAACAAGCTTTTTTTTATCCTGTAGCAAAGTCGACCAATCAGGCGTGGAGGGCTCATATTCTGGGTATGGAAAATGACCCCTGGATTACAGAAGGAGTTTGAGTTTCATAGTTTACAATGATGGTGACTTAATCATTGGAAACTGCAGACGTGCAGTTGGGATGGTCAAGGAACTAGTTGTGCAGGTTAAAATTTTAACTCAGGAAGGCAGTTGTAAAAAGCTTGAAACTCATTGTTACTGGGAAAAGCTCACAACTCAGTTCACTGCTTATCTTCCTTCCTCTGGGACCCACTGTTATCTAGAGCTTTAGTATTTGCTTTTCTCCTTCTAGGACTCATCTGCAATGGGAAAGGGTAAAAGCCCAGGGCCCAGAATTTCAGTATTTGCCTCTCTCTTCAGGATCCATTGTGGTTGGGAAGGGGTAAATGTTTGCTTTTGGTGGAGATGCTGGGGATGAACCCGGTAAGGGATGAAAGTTTGCTTTTTCCTGTGGGCCCATTGTTACTGGGAAAGGATGTACTGGGATGGGTTTAATGTTTGGCTAATTTCCCTCCCTGTTCCTGAACCACACGGTCCCTCCGTTTTTCTTTGGGGACTGTCTTGTAGGAATATTATTTTCCATAACAGTTAATTGCATCTATGAAATAAACTGGCGATGGACAGATAACAGGAAGAAGAACATACAAATTTTATTACATGCACCAGGCATAGGATTAGTCTCAAAGAAGGGCAAGATGACTGACGTATATAGATTTTAAATAATTGGAGCTTGGGCTTCTAGGAGGAAGGGTGTGGCACAGGCTATGGAAAGTCGCAGGGAGGATGTACACACAAGCCAGGGTTATCTTGTTATGCAAGTGAAGTCTCCCAGGTAACAGTCACCTGTGGTCCTGTGGCCATCTCAGTCTAGGTCAGGTGTGGGAACTCCTAATGTCTTCTGGTATAAAGACCCCTCTCAGAAAAGGGGAGGTGGATATCATCTAGAAATGCCTCTGTCCGGAGGGTCTATTTACTATCTAAGATGTAAATTTCATTTATAAAAGGACAGCTTTTCATAGCCTTTCCTGTTGCTACAGAGTCTGATGTTTGAATAATCAACTGGATGGGATGTTATTTTTTTCCCCCAGTGCTGGGGATCAAATCTTGCGCATGCTAAACAGGCACTCTGCCACTGAGCTATAGCCAAGTCCCCTGGGATGGCATATTTTAATGTCCTACAAAGTAGTACTTTGGGGAAAGTGCTGAGGATGAATTAAAAGCACCCTACCTAGCCTTTCAGGAATTCAAATCTTTCTTCTCCAGAGCTCTCCCTGGTCCAACTGCATCCATATGTAAGGAACTAGAGCTCAAGCATTGTATTTTTTACAAGATTCCCAGATGAGCTCGGGGCTCAGGATTGCTGGTGTGGGCAGAATGGTTAGTATTCAATGGAGAGTAACACTAAATATAAGCTGAGAATCCTTTATCTGAAATGTTTGGGACCAGAAGCGTTACAGATTTTGAATTTTTTCAGCTTTTGGAATATTTGCATGTATATAATAAGATATCTTGGGGATAGGACCCAAGTCTAAACACAAATTCATTATGCTTCTTGTGTGCCTTTCATATATAGCCTGAAGGTAATTTTACACAAAGTTTTTCATATTTTGTGTGCAAAACAGTTTCATATTGTAGAATTTTTCCAATTATAGTATCATATTCATGCTCAAAATGTTTCAGATTTTGGAGCATTTTGGATTTTGTTCCTTGAATTAGGTGGTGCTCAGTCTAGATGGAAACAAAATGAGATTTTGATAGGGGAGGGACAGATGCAAGTGGTAGGCACATAAGGTTAAGAGAATAATTCTATCAAATGGGCCCACAGTGCTGACTTCCACATGCTTTCTTTTCCAAGAAGCAATTTACCTGCAGCCCTGCCTGGCCTAAGTGAACAGGTTATGTCACATTCCTCAGCAAACTACCTGTTATCTGCGGGAAAAATACAGATCCAAACTAATGTCACTAAGAGGATCCAAATTACTCTGAAGGGGGAGACTTTTGTGGCCCTTTTCACAGACCAGATACCCAAAATCAGGGAGATAAGAATAATTCCTTCTAACTATCAAATCTGTAAGAATTTATAATTAAGAATCCTATTAGAACCAGTCAGCAATGGGTCAAGGTGACCTCGAGTGGTCATGGCAGTGGGGACTTGAAGGTCTGATGTCATCCTGCTGTTAGTCAAAAGTCAAGAGATGGACGTGGGCAGGACTCTCTGGAAATTTCTCTGGGATCCTGAATACATCTGGAGTGCAGGAAAGGCACACTGTCCCGCACTTCTCTGAGAGGACCCACTCTCTCCTTGAAAGTGTCTCCTTTTCCTCTTTCCCATCCTGTGTAATAAACTCATTGCCTGTTACTCTGAACAACATGTCTGAAATCTTTCTGACTTAATCATAAGAATCGGGGTTTGAAGAGGTGGGGGTTCTTCACACTGCCTCAGTTTCTTAGAAGGCCCCCTCCCTGTAACAATATTACAGACACAAGGTAGATTTTGCTGGATGAGGAAGAGTTTTCCAGGTGATTGGAAGTGAGGTCAGTGGTAGAACTGTGTTACTGGCAGGCAAGCCAGGGCCTGGATCTGAAATGGCTGGATTTGAAATGGTCACCTTCCCACATAAGATGTACACCAACAATATAAAAAGGAATAATGAGCTTAACACAGTTTGGCCAAAACTGGGGAGAAGTAGCTGGTCTGTCCACTCTGGTCTGTATAGATGTGGTTACAGTTTATAAACAGAAACCAGGAGATAAACATATATACATTTAGCTAAGCTGTACTAGTCACAGAACATTTCACAATTTCTCTTTTCAACCTCTGCTGGGCTTTTGGGGTAGTTTCTCAGCTTCTGTTCAGGTGGAGAAAATAACAATCACCAAGTTGGAGGAAAAAAATATTTCAGGGCTTTTAATTTCAAGGGGCTCTATTACACATATGCTTATCATGGGAAAGGCCCTGGTTTCAATCCCTGGCACCACAATAGATAGATAGATAGATAGATAGATAGATAGATAGATAGATAGATAGATAGATAGGTTTGCCAACAGAGGGAACCCAACAAAGGCGGGTGCATAGAGTCTTAAGAGTGCAGAATGGTTGAAGCACGAGGATGCATTCACTTGGGCTGGAGAGGGGAGTTAGAGGTGCTGGTGAAGGCATAATTATAGGGCACAGTAGTCTTTTTCTCTCATAAAAGCAAAAGTCCCCATGGGCTTCAATATTTATATGCTAAGATTTGTCTGATTCTAGAAAAAGGGCACAAACTTGCAATCATCCAGATGACAGGGCATACAGAAGAGACCCACACATGTGAGGATTTATTGTCCCCATTTCACCCTGCTCAGATTCTTTCATTGTCAGGAGACACAAAAGACTCTAAGGACAGTCTTCTTTTCAAAAGCCAGAGCATCTGCAGGAAGCTGACCCCAGGCAGGCCTCCTCCTTGACAGCTTCTGTTCCAGATCTTTCCTTCTTCTTCTTTACTCCTAAGAAAGTAATGATCCATGCCTCTAACTCTGGAGCTTTTTTGGGTGGAGTGGATTTGGTGACATGGCCATGAACCAAAGAAAGGATCCTGATAGTAGCAATTTTGAGTACCTGTATTCATAATTTTTTGAAATTGCAGCTTTCTGTTTGATTTTATTGTTGCTGTTGTTGTGTTTTACCAAATTCTGCTCCACTACCAAGACTTGAATAGTAATTCAACCACTATTCCTATGACTGCCTGGTGTTTTATGTTCCCTGTAAGTTTTAGCAACAGTGGTCCAATTTGAGATTGAAGCTTATCACACAGACTGGGATGGACCTCTCTGCGCCTCCTGGTGGTGACATCCTTACCAAACCCCCAACACTAATCCAAACACTGGGCCAGCTCTCTGGAATGTCTTTGATTTTTCTGTCTGGGCAGAAAAACTCCTGCTCTTCAGAGAAGTTCACAAGTTAGGGCCACACATTTAAAAATTGACTGTGTGGGTTCTATTCTTGCCTGGATTACTTATTAGCTATGTTAACCTTGAGCAAATTCATTAACCTCTTTATACACTAGTTTCTTCATCTACAAATATGATAAAAAATAATTTCTGCCTCACAGCAGTGTGATTAAGACAGAGTGAGCTACTAGTTGTAAACAATTTAGAGCAATGCCTGGAACTCAGCCAATAATGAATGTTTGGTTCTGTCATTTTTCAAATCCTGGCTCTAATGCCCTTCCTCTGTAAGTTTCGACAAAACTGTGACGAATGGCCATTCTGTTATTTCCTACCATTTGTACTGCAATTATTTATGTACATGCTTCTCTCTGTGAATTCCCTGGAGATAGAACTTGTCTTATTATCTGGCATAGGTCTGAGATATAACAATTCTACTGTTTTGGGGCATGAATGTGACTTAGTTTAATTAATTTAATTAAATAAAGACAAATACAGCAAAGACATTTTTAGTGGTCAACAGTAATCTTTTACTGTATTTTAAAGCCAAGATATAATTCTTTCATATGTTGAAAATGACTTAGAAAGACAAAGACATTTCAATAACTTTATTTTTTTGCCATTAAAATTTTAGCCTTACTTGTGGCATTTTCTTGCTGCAAATCTTATAAAATATTTAGTTTCCTAAGCACCTTAATGTTTAGTCCTCATAAAGAAATTTCTGTCTGGAAATGTCAGGCATAATATATTATTAACTCCCATTTCTTGTATGTTGATAGTGATAATACTGCCTTTCTGATTGAGAATTGAAAAGCAAATACAAGGTAGATATTGAAATAGACAAATTACTTTTAAAGTTGAGGTATAGGATGCATTATGGAATCATTCCCAACTTTAGAGAATGCTTCATGAGATCTGATGCACAGAATGATTTCAGCTCTCAGGGCCCTTGCTGTTTCCTCTGCCTGAGGTCCACCTGCCTATGTCCTATTATGATTTGGTTCTGAAATGTTCTATGAAAAGTTCATGTTTTGAAACTATGATTTCCCAGTACGGCAAGGTTCAGAGGTGAAGCTTTGAAGCACTGATTAGGACTCTGACCTTATCAGTGGATTAATCCACATTTGTTGGATTAATCCATTAATAGCTTAATGGACAACTGAATGGTAATTATAAGCAGATGGGGCATGGCTAGACAAAGTATGCCATTGGGGGTGTACCCTTAGGCACTATATCTTGTTTCCTTCTGGCTCTTGGTGCAGTCCCTCTTTCTTTCTCTCTCAGTTTCCATGAACTGGGTAGCTTTCTTCCACCATGCCCTTCCACTAGGATGTTATCTGTCACCTCAGGCTCACTGCAGTGGAATGAGCCAACTATGGACTGAGACTTCTGAAACCATGATCAGAAAATAAATGTTTTCTCTTTTTAGTTGTACTTGTCAGTATTCTGGCCACAGAGACAAAAAACTAACACATGCCCTCACTTTCTATAAGCCTTTGCTTAAATCTCAACATTTCATCTTTCAACCTACCTCTTGTTCCTCAGGCATTCCTGAAAACCTTTATGCTTTGTTTTTTTATTGCACTTATCATCCTCTTTTTTATTGCACTTATCATCCTCTCATAATCTAAATAATTTAACTACTGATGTTTATTTTTGTTCTCACCCTACAAGGATATAAACTTATGATGGCAGGAGTCTTTATTATATATTTAAAGGTATAGGGCAAGTGCCAAGAGCACTTCTGGGCATACTGAAGGTAATTAATAAACACTCTTTGTGTCAAAAGACAAAATTACAATGAATTTAGATTAAAGATCTAACTGGCTTTTACTTTTGATTCTAGAAGCAGACAGCAATAAAAATAGAATGGTTTCAATGAGCTGAACATATGAAGTTGGTTTTTGTGATAGTCAGCTTTCCACTCCTGTGACAAAATACTTGAAAGAATTAATTTAAAAAGGAAAGATGTATGTTGGCTCAAAGTTTCAGAGGCTTTAGTTCATCACACATACAGCACATGATGTACTGTACTGCCTGGCCCCATCATTTTGGGCTGGTGGCAGTATAGTACATCATGGCAGGAACACATATCAGAGAAATGCTGATTTTATAGTACCTGGGGAGCAAAAAGAGAGAAGAAGAGGCTGGAGCCCAAATGTCCCCTCCAAGGGTATGCTCCCAATGACCCGAGTTCCTCCCAGAAGGCTCCACTTTCTAAAGTTCTATCACTTCAAATTATGCCACAGGTTGGTGACCAATTCTTTAGCATTTGGGCCTTTGTGGGGCATTTAAGATCAAACATTTAAGACTGAATAGCTTTACAAACAGAACGGGCTAAATAAAGCAGAAATAGGGAATAAAAACAGATTGGTCATTTCAAACTTTCCACTTATAGTTAAAACAGAGGGTTCCTTCTTAGTATGCTGATTTAGGATGGCTGTAATCTCCCCTTTTTTTTTTTTTTTAAGAAAACTAGTCCTTTTCAAAGGGGTTGATTACATGGCACTTAATACAAGCGACTGCATCCTGGCAAAAGAACAAATTTTGTTTAACAATTTTCCCCTTTGTGTCATAGTTCCACTTAGATGAGAGAGCAGACAATAAAGATTAAGTTGTTAAATTATATAGACTATGAGAAGGTAATAAAGTGATATAAAAAAGAAAAAGTAGAAAGGGCAAAGGGGACTAAGCTTGCCTGAGGAGGATGTGGAGGTTGTAACATGAAGAAGTGTGAGATCTGAGCAGACCTGTAGGAAGGAAGGGCATTAGTCATCTGAGAGGGGGAGGGGGATCATTTAGCATTTGGCAGATGGCTACATGTAGACAATTAGGACTTTTTGAGAAGACACAGTACACAAGGAAGACTACAATTATGATGATCAGAAGGACAATACCAGGAATTTAGGGTATGCTCCACAGAGTCCCCATGAACCAAACTAATTAAATTCAAATGATCAAAGGATGAGCTAGATGTGATATCTACTCATTTTACCCAAGCAGTCTGTTTGCTATTTTTTCCCCCAACTGATTCTATTTGTCTGTGTGCAACAAGAAGTGTTAGCAATGGCACAGACATTTCCCTGTTCAGTTAGTGGGTAGCAAGTCTATTATTTAATCTCTCACGACTGAATTGAATTAAACCAGGAAGTGAGAACAAGTGGATCTAAAAATGTGACTGTATGAAAGAGATTGCTGGCACAATTTGAACTAACAGTTACATTGGAGATAGTGTTCAAATCAGCCCTGGGTAGACTGCAGGGTCCCTTAGATCATGTTAAGATATGGGTTTGACATCACAGATCCAAGAATCTGTCAAAGCCACCTGCAGAAGTTACTGATGGTGAAATTTTAATTATAGCATCACCCTGCCAAGCAAAAGAGATTGACATAAACAAGGAAACAACACAAAGAGTAAAAGTCTCATTACTTAAGACTTGTTCTGATGTCCTGGGAAAAGCTGTTCATAGTATGAGATAGTTATTTTCTCATGCTGGTTTGCAATTTTTAGCTTCTTGTTATGGTATCAGGCTTTTTAATTTTTTTTTTAAATTTTTTAGATGTAGTTGGACACAATACCTTTATTTTTATTTATTTATTTTTAAATGTAGTGCTGAGGATCAAACCCAGGGCCCTGCACGTGCTAGGCGAGCACTCTACTGCTGAGCCACAACCCCAGCCTGGTATCAGGCTTTTTGATGAACTCTCTGAGCAACCCTCATGTCAGGCCCAAGGTTTGTCCCTAATATTTACACTGAGTAGTCTAGCTGCAGCTTACAGGGCCTCTGGAACAGGGCAGTTCTTGTTTTTACTTGGAGAGTCAGCCAGATATTGGAGAAAACTAGAAGAATTCAAGATCTAGTCCAGTCCACAGGTAGATAATAAATATTTGATTACAATGAATAGGTTACCATCTAATAACAGATGTTATTAGTATTTTCTCCTACAATCACAGGATGAATTTTCAAATCACAGGATAAATTAGCCTCATCAAACTTAGCATGATTATTTACATTAGTTCAGCAACAACAGTGATTGACCTGTGATTCCCTTTTAAGTTTGCTTTGCTGAAACTTTTATAAGGAATCTTAGATTGGACTTTTATATGTTTTTCCTGGTGAGGAAGCCAAATCAAGGAATTGCTTTAATACTGTGCCTTTGAAATCCGCATATTTGTATAAATTCTCTTCTCAAGGTCTCCAAAATATCATGACTTCCTGGACCTGCCAGGAATTGACATTCTTTATTCACTACAAGGTTGGGAACCTCATAGGGAAAACACATATTCAAACCAGGCCAGTTTTTCCAAGAAGGGTTCAATGGCTTCATAAATTCAGCCTTGGTTCCTTAACATTATCCTGTAAAATATGATATTTCAGTAAAGGTCCTGGTAACATAGACAGTATTATGTCCTTATAAAAAAAGTCTTACTGAATTTATACAAATAACTATATTGCAATAAAATAAGAATACTCCTGAATTGCTTCAAAATTCTAGAGGGATTAGATAGGAAGAAAAAATATTTCAATTCTATTCACAAAGCATTATTTAGAAAATTGCTGTAAGCTATAGATTATATAGGAGAAAAAATTTCTTTCAATCTAGAAATAAAACATTTAAGGAATGAACAATTTTTCAAGCAAAAAAATCATAAAAATTAATCCTTGGATTAGTAGTATAGTTCAGGAATAGAGTACTTGCCTAGCATGTACAATATCCTGGATTTGATCCTCAGCAACTACTAATAATAACAACAATAATCCTCAAATATCTCATATTCTCATTTAATTAATTGTTCTGTTTGATTCTGGTTAGCAGTTTCATGTTTTCATTGATTTCTTCACTAGATTTTTTGATATTCTTACCAAGTCCAATGACATAATCATAAATTATCAGAAACCTGTACTTGTTAGAGTGCTTTTCATGCATTTCCTTGAAAATGAAAGCCCTTGAGTATTATAGTTACTTGGAAAAGCTCTCATAAAAGCATCGGAGTAAAGCAACTGTCCTGGATGACAAGACTTCAAATGGCCATGGTTAAAACTCAGTGAGAATTCATTGCATTCAGTAGTTAACAAGGAAATTTGGCTATTTCTGTGGCATATAAAATTTTTCCATAATAACATAAATTATGATAGGTAGCATATCATATGTCTAGGAATTTTATTTAGTTTCTAGAACACATATCAGGAGCATATCTATACAAATACATCATAAAAAAGGTTAAGTGTCATTTGTTATTTGACAGTGTTCCCCAAATCATTTAACATATTAAGTCAGCCTTATTAGTTTACTATCTCCTTTTTTACAGACCTTCTCATATGTTCCAAGAACCCTCTGTAATGTCCCAAAGTTAGTTTGAAGTCATAAAGACTTAATTTAGAATTTGACTTTAGGAAGTTTGCCAAACACATCAAATGATTTCAGAACATTTGATTAAACATGATCATTGATCATTATGAAACAATAAAAGGAAAACAAAAGTTACATCATTGGAAAAAAATATTTACAGAAGACTTAGTTTTCTAAAGTAATCAAATGAGCTCATAAAAGACAAAGCACAAGAAATTATCTTGATAAACTGGGCCTAGTGGCACACTCTTGTAATCCCAGTGATTTAGGAGACTGATGCAGGAAGACTGTAAGTTCAAAGTCAGACTCAGCAACTTAGTGAGGCCCTAAGCAACTTAGCAAGACCGTGTCTCAAAACAAAACATATTAAGGGCTGGGGATGTGGCTCCGAGGTTAAGCACCCCTGGGTTCAATTCCTGGTTAAAAAACAACAACAAAAAACAAAACAAAAATAAATAAATAAATAAAAGAAAAGAAATCAAGAAAGAGAAAAACATTATCTTGATAAAATTCAGAATTTCTTCTTTTTTCCTTTCCTTAGGCATATCACTTACAGGACAAAGAAAACTTTTCATAGTCTCTCGTTAGCACTCCCAAGAAAAACTTTTTTTTTTTTTTTTTTTGGTTTGGTTTGGTTTAGAAAAAATGGTCAAATACTAGTATTCTAGTTTTGCATCAATGTTCTTTTGATATCAATGCTTATGTTTAAAAAGCTCTTATAATAAGTTTAATAAATGTGTTGCTTAGTAGCAATTGTTTAAGTTGTTTTTAAGTTTTGTTTTGTTACCAAACAAAAGAAATTTAGAGGAGGAAAAATTTATTTTGGCTCATGTTTCCTGATGTTCCGTCCATGCTTGGCTGAATCCATTGCTCTGGGCCCGAGGTAAGGCAGCATATCATGGCAGAATGGCTTGGTGGAGGAGAGCTGGTCCATTCACAGCAGCCAGGAAGCAGAGAGAAGACCAGTGCAGGGCGCGAGGAAGAAGCCACAGGGGAGAGACACCTTTTCAGATCATATCCCCATTGACCCTCCTCCTACAAACCTGCCTACCTATGACTACACAGTCCATTCAATGATTAGGTTATAGCTCTCACATCTAATCATTTTACCTCTGAATATTCCTGCTTTAACACAGGAGCTTTTGGGGGACACCTCATATCCAAACCATAACAATAAGTTTTAGTCCATTTAACTATACATGGAATTCTTATCACTTTCGTCCATGCATGAATTTGTCTGTTCTATTTTCCATCATAAAACAGTCATTCGACTTTAGGGCAAAAATTACTCTTTTCTCCTTAACCAAAATGCATCCCCATGCTTTATGAATTCTTTTATAAAACATTACTTATTTCCCTCACGTACAGTATTGTTATCCTTATTATTTCTAGTTTTAGTTACCATTTATTAATTAGAAATTGTAATCCTGTATTATTGAATGAGGTCTGTTTTGCCTGCCATGCAGTTTATCAGTCACTGAGGTGATGAGTTTTGTAAAAGATAGTTATTCATAAAGTGTCCGTATTTGAAGAGGGACCCAAGTCTCAAATCTACCTCCCTAAGGACAGGTTGTAGTAGTATTTATGGGATAAAGGAGCAAAGTGTTTTATAGTGTGGAGACTGGAGGCGTGGAAAGTGAAGTTACCATTGGTCTGTGCACTTAGTCACACTTCATGTGTCTTCATAGGATGCATGTTCAGGTGTTAGCATGATTTGAGAGTGGAGTTTTTAGCTGTCTGGCCTCAAAGTGTCACTCATCAGATATCTGTGCAGGCACAAGTGAAGTGTTTGATGTCAACTGACTTGAGCTAGACAAGGTTACCTCCAAATTCCTGAAAAACAACTTAAACAATTGCTACCAAGGTGACTATATATCAAAGGTGTTATTGAGAGCAAAGCTAATAGATGTGTACTTCTCAGCTAGGTGACCTTTAAAATCAGTGATAAAAGGAAGTAACTAAAAGAAAGTGAAGCTCCAGGGGTTTATTTCGGTTTCCCCTCAGTTTCATGTGACAATCTGAATTCCTAGCAAAAACTATAAAACATTATGAAATGTTTTATATCAACATTTTTTTAGATGAGCACCGTTAATAGTTTTAGAAACATGATTTTATCATATTACTATTTTTTATGTTATGAACAGAGCCAAATATATTTAGTTTTCTTTCTACCATATAAAGATGAGATGCTAACATATATATATTTTAAACTTATGTTCAGTAATTAATGCTTTGATATTTTTACTTATTTAGCAATGACTCAGACGTTTCAAGAATATCTATTACTTAATCCAATAAAACATGACTTTAAGATTTCAAGCTACTGAAAAAGATATTTGAAACTATGAAACGTTCATTTATAAACTTTGATCCCATTTGCAGTCAACTAATTTACTTATTTTATTCTTAACATTTATGCTGGAATTACTCATTAAACAAAGCCAACCATCAGAGGAGTTCATAAAATACCATCTCTAAATGTTACTTTTATATATCACTTTCTTCCAGCTAAAGGAGCTTGAAAAATGGCAAAAATGCACAACAAAGCTTTCTCTGAATTCCATTTCTGAAAATCCTTCACAAGGAACTCAATTGTCATGAATCCTCTCTTTGAGGAGTCTATCAACCAGAGATAAATTTTTACATTAGGAGAAAATTAGACCAGAAATTAACCATTGTAAACCTGGGCAATGGCTGTTGCATGGGCTATGAGAAGAATTCACCAAGACAAATAGAAGCAGCTAAGAGAGTTTACAGAAGGGACATATGCTATAAGGGTACAGCAGGGACATGACAGAGATGTCTGACCCTGGACTCAGAGGAGATCTGGACTTATATGCACTTTTTAGCTACTGGCAGTTTATACTAAATGAGAGACAATTGACAAATTTCTGTGCCTTGCCCATAATGTTTATTGCACATGAACCAAATGCTCATTCCCAGGTCTTAAATCAGATGCATAAGACATGAGTAATATAGATGAGGTATTGAACAGGAACTTTCCCTTCTTAGGTTACTTTAGGTCAAACTTGGAGCCTCTGCACATTCTCCTCAGGATGATTGGGCAATCTTTTGAAAAACAGGATATTGCTGTTTCCACTTCAGGAAAGTCAGCTCCTCCCACCACAACAGAGTGGGATGAGAGGGAGGTCCTTAGGCTCCTATCAGCTCTGCTAATGGAGGTGGGATGGGGGCCTGGCACAAGGGTCCCTAACCTATCCTGCTTCACATACCAAGACAGACTTGTCATAACTGTTGTTGGTTCTTTCAAAAACCCAAAAATTTTTCCTCAAAATTGTTTATTTGTATGTTATCTCTCTTCTTTGACCTCTAACCATTTTACCCATTCCAGCAGGGCAGGTTAAGTCAAAGTATTAATCACTAGGCAGGTATTTTAAGGACAATCACAGTGCTTGTGGAGAAATCTGCTGTCCCTTGAAATGCCTATTAATGCTCCTTCAAATTTGGGTTTCTTGTTTGTTTCCAAGAAACTGATAAGGAAACAACCAAAATCATTTTCTAAGTAACTGTTTTAGTCAGCTTTTTTTGCTGCTGTGCCTGAAAGACCTGACAAGAACAATTTGGAAGGAGGAAAAGTTTATTTGGGGGATCATGGCTTCAGAGGCCCAGTCCACAGAAGGCCAGCTCCATTCCTCAGTGCTCAAGGTGAGACTGAACATCGTGGTGGAAGAGTGTGGTAGAGAATGGTGGCTCAGAACATTGCAATTAGGAAGCAGAGAGGAACTCCACTTGTCAGATACAAAATATACACCCCAAAGGCATGCCCCCAATGATCTACCTCCTCCAACCACACCCTACCATCCTTCAGTTACCACTCAGTTAATCACTGTCAGGGAATTAATTCACACTGATCAGGTTAAGCCTCTGCACATTCTCCTCTGGATGATTGGGCAATCTTTTGAGAAAGAAAATTACTCAATGATTTCACCTCTAAACCTTCTAGCACTGTCTCACGCATGAAATTTTGGAGGACAAAATTTTGGAAATTTTGGAGGACACCTAACATCTAAACCGTAACAGTAACCTGGAGTAAACTTCTTTCTTTATAATACTAAATTGTCTGCCCAAAGTTGTTGCCCTCCTCCATTTTCTGAACATATGATGTAAGACCTTGAAAGTGAGTAAGAATGCTTAGACATGTTCCAGCCTCTACCTGTGATTCCTGTATGAATATGTGTAAGTACAGAGGACAGGTTGTGTCTTTTCTGTGTTACTCCATTCCTGCCCTGACTAACTCCATTTATAAAGCAGCAGTTTCTCCTGAGCCTCTCCATTCTGAGTGCAATTGCTAAGGTAAAATGATTTAGTAATTTGCCTGGGCAAGTAGATAACCAGATATTGGACACATGGAATTTATCAAAAAAAAAAAAAAAAAAAAAAAACACCCAGCTACTCACACAATCATAAGACACAGACTGATAAATAACTTATTTGTGCTAATAAAAAATTACCACTGCAAACATCAAATTAAATCAGGAGAACATGGACACATGGGCATATCAAATCATATCAGAAAAACCAGGCATGCAAGTTTATCAAACACAGCAAATGTAACCCCCTCACCTAAGACCTATAAAAGGAGAGGCATCTCAAACAGCACAGGCAGCACCAATCTGTCATCTTATCAGGGACTACCCAGTATATACCTTACAGCTTCTTCCCAGAAGATTGTCACAGTGACAAACTTCCACCTTTCCCTGGGCTTCAGCTTAACATGCTTTTTCCTGCCTGTGGTATTGTTCACTTTGAAACAGAAATTCAGACCCTCACTTTGACAGCTCTGGGCCTGGACAGTCTGCTCCTTGACAGCTTTGCTACTGGTTTCTTCACCCCTCAACTGAGACCACCTGTAGTGGCTCTTTGTATCTTTATATTGGTTCTTTAAGTCTTGGGATTGCCTTAACCCATTCTCAGACTTTCTGTAACCTGATAACCACTGTTTTAGTGTGATGCATGATTTGAGCGTTAACCATAATAGTAATTATGATAGGAATGGAATAAAAGAAATTTATGATGGCCATGTCACGATTACCATGTGAAACTAGATTGACTTAATGAAATAAATGTGATGAAACTGACGTAGCCTGTGAGCTTCTTTTCAATAAATTTTGACATCATGTAAAGACAAAAAACATGTATGGTTTATATAAATGGCAGAGCTTTCTCATTACAATAAGTCCCCCCGCCCGCCCCCCCCCCCAAAAAAAAATAAACCTCTTGTTCATTTTGGAAGGCACTGCTTTGAGAGTATCTCCAATTCTCTCCTTACTTGCTGCCAGATAATAAATATTTCTTTACTCTTTTATCTCCTGGTGGGATTATCAGATTTCTACTCACAAGTGGGTGAATCTATTGTGTTCAGTTACAATGGGAACTTTGCTTTTTTCTTGATTGACCTGTTTGGTTATTCTCCTAAGTAATTGTTAGACCATGGCAATCTTGCCTTCTGGAATTATTTTATGTGTTGGGAATTGAAGGCAAGACCTTATATATAATAAGCATGCTCTATCATGGGGCTATATCCCCAGCCCCTACCTTCTGGATTTAATTTTTTTTTTCAGATTGAGATAGAGTGAACTGATTTGGGACTTTGTAATATTGAGGGTCTGTCAGAAGATTCCTCTGGCCCATCTGACCCTTGGAAGATGTACCCTTGGTTTTAATTTTTTTTTAACCCCAGGTTTTCCAATCCCAAAGAAAAAAACTTGGAGGATTCAATGGTGAGGTTTTGGACATTTTTTTACTTAATCACTCCTTGGTGGTAGCTGGACAGGTTACAGTGGAGAGCTGCACTATGCCTGCCTGCAGGGTGAATACGTGGGACAGGTTATATATCCACTGTGCAGGTGGCTTTCTTCAAATGTTTTATAAATATGTTACTTTACTTTATAAGCAAGATCCTTTCTCGAGGATTGGAGATAATTTCCTTGTTACCACAATCTCTAGAAACCTTCTTGACTCACCACAAGCTTTCCTAGGGACTGCTTAATGTTAATGCAACATAACCCCATCAATGTTTTATTCATCCCAGTTTTAATACCATCTAAACATTCTCTGTCTTATATTCACTTTTCTAAATGGTTGACTGTTAGGTAAAACATGGTGGAAAATTTGCATCTCAAAGACATAGAACTTAGATTTTGGCCTTAATACCACTATTTGTTGAGATAAAAAAAAGACATAAGTAAGAAACCCAATTAAGACAAAATGTTCAAATATGAGACTTGTTTAGACTCATGTTTTCTCCGATTTGTAAGAATTCTGTTGAATTTTCTTAATAGATATAATTTGTTTTTATAAATTAGTTTTAAAATAATGGATTAAATGCCAGAAAGGTATATTTTGGAGACAGACTCAGTTCAATGGGCAGCCTTTTCAATTTAACCTCTGTTTTTTAACTAAATGACTAAATTCAGTGTGTAATCCATTTATGAATAGGGAAAAAATGCATTTTTATGCCTGGACTTAACATCGACAGCTCTGAACCAGGGTGTAAAGATAAAGAAGTAGACCTAGTTGGCTTGAGGGCTTAGCTTTATGAACATGTTAGCTTTTCCTTTGTCTTTGGAGTGGGATAGTACTAAGTAAAAAGATTGGCAATCAATTTTTCTTATCAATTAGCCATTTAATCTTTTCATGTGTCTTTTAGGAAGTATCTTTTAAAAAAAGGCAATGATCTTTTAAAAATCTTTTTAGAAACTTCTGCACAGCAGTAGGTGTTCCTGGGTGCACCTAATTTGGAAAGCCTCATCTTTAAATGCACTTCTTAGATGAACAGTTTTGTTCATCTGGATCATTCTACATAATGGTTATTATAATTCTAAATTATCTTCAGTAAGATTTCACCATTTTTATAAGTACTGCGTGGTTTCCAGGGCCTAATGCTAATATACATGAAAGACAGGCACAGCTGGAAGTTGGAATATTCCGTCCTTCAAAAATTAAGGATTCCATTTTTACATTGAATCTTGGACCTTTCAGAGCCACGATAAAAATCTAAGTGGGAAATATCATGGGGTTGGACTGTATATGTTTTTGACAGTGTTTCTTTCCTACACAGAATTTTTTTGAGGGAAGTAGATAACCTAGTGTCAAAACTGACCTTTCTGTGACCCAGCATATCTTAACAGAGGAGTCTTCATTTTAGCAGTATTTAGATGTCTAATCTGTGTCTACCAATCAAATTGTAGCTTTGACTCTGAGACCACTTTGCCCAACTTATCTAATGATTTTATCCTAACTGTGCAAGTAAAAAGAGAGAAGAAAACTCAAATTCCTGAGAAATTCTAATAGCTAGAGTCACATGCCTCCTGCAAGTAACAGCCTCTTACTATAAATTCTATCCCTTATCTTTAAAACTGCAGCTCTTGCCAGTGCTGATCAGTTTGATGCAAACCTGAAAAGGTCAGATGTTATCTCACAGCATAACTAATTCTTGGTACTGTGACCAAACCCAAGTTCATTTACTCATGGCTTAAAATGACCCAATGAATGGAGTCCACGTTGTTGGAACAAGGAAAATGATTTAGTTAGTAAGCCAGCGAAACCAGGGAGTTGGTGGACCTGAAAGACCACTTTAACTAAGCACAGGT
This sequence comes from Spermophilus citellus, assembly GCF_964194105.1. Taxonomy (NCBI): domain Eukaryota; kingdom Metazoa; phylum Chordata; class Mammalia; order Rodentia; family Sciuridae; genus Spermophilus; species Spermophilus citellus. The sequence continues at coordinate 112,789,770 of NC_138187.1, read as the reverse complement.
TTTAAGCTCCTTTTCTCATTAGGCAAGGGGGAGACAGAGGGAAATGTTAGGAAATCATTGATAACTAAAGACTCCCATGCACCTCTCTGGTGATTGGGAATGGTTATAAAACCTGGTGGCTGGTGATCTGTTGATTTGACACATAGTCATGATGCCCCTTTATTATATCTTCATAATAATCTTAGCTATTCTTTATTATTACTATCCTTGAAGTTGGGGGAGAGATTGGGGAGTTTTCAGGTAAATCAGTTTTCCTAAGATGATACTTTTGGGCAAATTTTCCTTAAGTGATTAACCAGCGTCACCTGCTCAGGGAGGTGTAGATATTTTCTAGTGAAGGATAGATGTGAGGTTAAATACAACAAGGAGGAAGTGGGGCCAAGTTTTCTTTAAACCATTAGCCTGGCTATAATCATAACCTACACATCAGAGATATTATCTACAGCAGAGCTAGTGGGATATTAATAATATATTTCTCAGCTGTGTGACCTTCAAAATTAGTGATTTTTAAAAGTCATCTAAAAGCAATGAACTAAGATCAAGTAAAGCTAAAGGGTTTACATAGATTTTCACTTGGTTTCAGTACCCCACCATGCTAAGCTCTTTCCCAGCTTAGCAACTGAACTCTGGATTCAAAATCCAAAAATATCAGAGGAACTCAATTCTAAAAAGAACTGAGCCTAATCCAAGAGAAACTAGCTTACAACACTGGGGCTCCATGATGAAGACAGAGGACCTCAAAATGGTGAGTAGCACATTGCTTGCATTCCTAGAGGGGTCATTAGGTTCCTTCATGGCCACCAAAAACCATCAAAAGACAAGGTTACAAATAATTGAGTTTAAATATCTAGTTGGCTTTTATTTGTGATTATAGAATCAGGCAACACTTCAATCTATAAAATAGAATGAATGTTCCAATGAGCTTAGCAGAGGATGTTGGCTTTGTAGGCAGAAAAGGGCTAAAGAAAACAGAAATTGGAAATAAAAACAGGTTTATCATTTTAAAATTACTTTTCACATAGGATTAAAATAGATTTCCTCTTATTGCACTCACTCAGGTTGACAGGAACCTCTTGTTTTTTTTTTATAACTGGCTTATTCCTTTCAAAGTTCAGTTTCATTATGTGGTATTTAGCATTAGTGACTTCCTTCTGATTTGGTTTGTCTGTTGGGGCCTAGCATAGGAGACTATTGCAAAACAATGGCTTCCTATAAAAAAATTTAACAATTTTATCAACTGCAGGCTCCCCAGTTATCACCAACACTACCAACTGATAAGATAAAATTGAGTTTATTCTTCCTGAAGTAAGGAAGACCACACCTTGACCTCACTAAGACCCTTGGGGACAGTCTTGAAGGGAAAAAAGAAAACTGAAATTTATTGAGAATTTGAAGGTTGTTTTAAGAAGTCTTTCAATGTGGAGAGGGGACTGATGATAAAATTTAGTATATTTATTTGTTTCTATATCCTGAAAACAAACATGATGTTTCTGCTATATGAGGGAAGAATAAAACCCATAGGTTTTTAGTTGGAAGAGACTATTGATACAAAAGACAGATTTATAAAAAATAGTTTATTAACATGTGTGTTACATATATACATGCAAAACACCAGGGATGGCTTTGAATCCCAGCTAATATAGCATCTTCAACAAATGACAATATAGTTTTAGAGGAGTGACCAGATAAAAGAAAGGACTTGGGCTGGGGTTGTGGCTCAGTGGTAGAGTGCTTGCCTAGCATGCATGAGGCACTGGGTTTGATCCTCAGCACCACATAAAAATGAAATAAAGATATTGTGTCCACTTTAAAAAAAAAAGAAAGAAAGAAAAGGACTTTGGGTCTCTTGAGGGAAGGAAAATAAATGGCAGAAAGTGGCAAAAGTGTGACAGTGGTTACAACCTTTGTGAGTTGTCTTTTGATGCTTATTCCTCCCTTTGTCCTTTGCAAATTTACTTTCTCCAGCATTCTAAATTCTAAAGAGAAGCCACGCCTAAATGACTCTGTTAGTCAACTTAACCAAAATATCTGACAACTTAGAAGAGGAAAGATTTGTTTTGGTTTTATGGTTTCAGAGGTCTCAGTTCATTGCTGGCCAACTCCATTTTGATGTGTGGCAGAACATCATGGCAGAAGGGTGTGGCAGAGGAAAGCTGCTCAGTTTATGGCAACTGGGAAGCAGAGAAAGAGAAAGAGCCAGAGGCAGGGTAGAGATTCCAAGACCACACCCTCAGAGACCTACTTCCTCCAGCCACACCTCACCCACCAACAGTTACCACCCAGTAGTTTATTCAGCTATCAATGGGTTAATTCAACAAATGGGTTAATCCACCAGAGAGGTCAGAGTCCTAGTTATTGCTTAAATTCCCCACCTCTGAATCTTATTGCATGTGGGATCATGATTTCAACACATGAACTTTTGGAGAGCAGTCCAGATCTAAACCATAGCAATAATTAAACTGTTAACTACTAAATAATATTTCTTTAGGTTTATAGAACCCAGAACCTCTGGAACCTTCAGACTGTTTCAGAACATGTAATGTCCCTCCTTATTCTTCAGTTCTGTATATCAATTAACATATAGCATGTAAATTGCTATGAGGTTTAATTTTCAAAAAAGTAATATATCTAAAAAACTACAGGAACTAACCCCAGAAGACTGAGATCCATCAAAATGTTCTAGTTAGGAAAAGAGGAGAGAAGGATGCTGTGGATGAGGAAGGACCTACTAGCATGTAGGCTTCCTCCCTATTGCTGCCTGTATCTCTTTTCCCTCCATTAAAATCTCTTTCATTTACCTGAGTTACCCAAGATGGAGCTTTGAGGATAATGTCTTCTCCAACTTCTCAGGATGCTAGCCCTTGCATAAAACGGATTTACTTCTCATCAACTCTTTTCTTCCAAGTATTGGTTTTATTGGTGAGCAACAGGACCTGGGTCTGATGACAAAAGTAAAGACTGTTACTGTAAATTCCTCTGATACATTTTGAAAGTTGTCTTCAATAGTCAACTTTTGGTGGAGGGCAAAGAATGATAGCTTTTGTCTTTGTAAATATTTCTTGCATCTGCTGCTTTTTTTTTTTTTAATTTTTTATTGATTATTTAAAGCATTACATAGCTCATGATATATCATCTTTCATACATTAGACTCAAATTGTGTTTTGAACTCCCATTTTCACCCCAAATATAGATTGCAGAATCACATCTGTTACATATTCACATTTTTACATAATGCCATATTAGTGTCTGTTGTATTCTGCTACCTTTCCTAACCCCTACTATCACCCCTCCCCTCCCCTCCCCTCCCATCTTCCCTCTCTATCTCCCCTGCTGTTGTTCAATTCTCTCCCTTTTTTTTCCCTCCCCCTTGCCCCTCATAGCCTCTTGTAATTTTATGTATCCTTGAAGGTCTCCTACCATTTCCATATGCTTTCCCTTCTCTCTCCGTTTCTCTCCCCCCATTCGTCTTTGTTATCTGTAGTCTTTTCCACATGCTCTTCCTTCCTGTTCTGTTCTTAGTTGTTCTCTTTATATCAAAGCAGACATTTGGCATTTGTTTTTTAGGGCTTGGCTAGCTTCACTTAGCATAATCTGCTCTAATGCCATCCATTTCCCTGCAAATTCTATGATTTTGTCATTTCTTAGTGCTGCATAATATTCCATTGTGTATAGATGCCACATTTTCTTTATCCATTCATCTATTGAAGGGCATCTAGGTTGGTTCCACAGTCTAGCTATTGTGAATTGTGCCGCTATAATCATTGATGCAGCCGTATCCCTATAGTGCGCGCATCTGCTGCTTTTTAAGCACTTTTACCTTAATAGTTCCTCATATTTTGGGTGACATATTTATGATCTCTCAAACTGGATCTAGATAGTGATAAAAAGGAAATTTGGGGATGTTTAAACTACCAGGGCTAGAGGTTAGAAAGGGTAAAAGATAAAGGAAACTAATTGATTAACAAGTGTGGGAGAAAATAAGACTATTTCACACCCTGAATATATGCTGAAACTCTGACTTAAATCACAACACTGCCAATCCTAGGACCATTGTTTATATAAAAACTCTATGTACTGTGAATTCTAACTAGTCCAGAAGCAACAATTACTTCTTATGGACTGTGCTCCCATCCCAAAGCTTTCCCCACTTCATATTATCCCACCCATCTTATCTGTGGCACATGTAGATTCAATGTGAACAGCCTGTGCTTTCATTCTTCAAATTTTTATTATACTCTGAGCTCTAGGTCAGTGGATATTTTTTCAGCTGCTACCTAGGTTTGCTGCTGGTCATTGTGGAACTGGTCCTTTTTCTGGTTAGCATCTATAGTAGTTCAATGAACCCATTTGTTTCAGAGATCACATGGTCTTAACAGGTTACTACTTATTACAGTGATAACTGCATTAGTTCCATACACCACATTTTTTCACTTTTCTGGGATGACAGATATAGATGTGTATACAAAGAGGACTTCTTGTCGAGGAACCCTAAAACTACGAATCTGGCATTTACATAGGATGATTTTGCACATCATCCCTGTTCCCCTTCTGAAAGAGAGAAAGAAAGGAATACCCAGCTCTAAACAAAATCTCCTTGGGAAAGAAGAAAAAGATCACTTTGGAATGTAAATAAATGTCTCTGGGGAGAGCTAAGGCAAACTTGGCAGGGTTTACAACCTTAGCATGTCTCCATGTCTGGGTTTTATTCTCCTTTGAATCTGTTTTTAGGTTTTCTTTTTTTTTTTTTTTCAATTCTCCTTTGAAATGTACACAGGGACCTCCAGGGAGGTACTTCCTAGAAGATAAATCTTTTGGGAGTTCACTGTGATCCAATTGACCTTTAATTTAGAAGAGTTGTTCTTTAACCCAGATTTCAGTAAAATTTGCTCAGCAAGTCCTAATTATGCAGGAAAGTGAAAATGTTCACTTCCTGACACAGCCTTGATTAAGACTGGATAAAGATCATGATCAGTAACGGAAATAAATGAAGACCAACCAATTGAGAACAGGCACAATCTATTTATTCAGGGCTCACTGTAGCAAAGGAATCGGCCACTATCACCTGTATTTGGCACAGACTCAAAGGCAGGCAGAGGACTGGGAAAGTCTTGAGTGTGGAAAAAGAGAATTCACATATGCCCTGGTTGGAGTCTGTTGGCAGGGAAAAATTATAGGAAGACTGCCCACACTTAGGGAAACCTATGTGATTGATTAGTGGTATACATTTAGCTTTTTCCAGTTGGTCCTATATTAGAAGCAAGGAAAGAATTTAGGGAAAGTAGCAAGTATTAATCAAGTCAGGGTTGTTCGTGGCCAATTTTGACGCATTATTGTTTGGCTTCCCAGATGGTTTACTAGACAGGAGTCTGACTTCTTATAAGTCTGACTTTTGACTGGTGAAATGTCATTCTAAGCTGGTTAATGTCATTAATGGTTTGGTTTCTTCAGCTAGTTGCTACAAATTGTGGGTCAGCATTCTACCTATCTATCTGTCTGTCTGTCTGTCTGTCTATCTATCTATCTATATGGTATGGCCACTGTTCATTTGCATATTCAATCTCTTAAAGTTTAAAATTTGAGGAAAGGCAAAATTTTTGATGTAAGAAAGTCTTAGGAAAGAAGTTATCAGTTGATGCTTCCCATTGAAGAATAGACCCTCTTTGGGAACATTTCTATAATGAACAATTAAGCTATTTGTTGGATAAGAATATTCTGGAATAGTAAATTTGTGCTCACGAGGATAATGGAATAGTAGTTATGTAAATGGAGACAGTAGGTGGGGGAGAGTAGCAGATAGATGTGTATTTTGGTATTTAGTTGAATGATCTGAAGGGAAGGGAACCAAGATTTGTTGAACATGGCAATTATTACTCAATTTTATTCCCCTTTCTACTTTCCCTTGACCATGCATGATGTTATGAAAAAGGTGGGAATATGAAATGGAGATTCAGAGTTTAAATGACTTGTCCAAGGTCACATTTAAATTATAGTAAATTCAAAATTCAAATTCAGTTGTGGGACTTCCAAATCCCATACTCTTTCTATATTATGCTATTGCAAGGAAAGAGATGTCTCCAGAGAAGGGTCTGAGGAGTTCTCAAAGAGGCAAAAGAATTCAACTCATGACCAACAGGGATTCTTGGCATATGTGACTACTTTAGTCTGCTTTTTCATCTCTGTGGCCAAAAGACCTGAAAAGAACAATGTAGAAGAAGAAAAGTTTATTTGGGGCTCACAGCTTCAGAGGTTCAGTCTATGACTGGCTGGCTCCATGGCTCTAGGCCTGAGGTGAGGCAGAACATCACGGCAGAAGGGTGTGGTGCAGGAAAGCAGCCCAGGACATGGCAACCAGGAAACAGAGAGAGCTTTGTCCACCAGGAACAAAATATAATTCCCAAAGGCATGCTCTTATGACCTATATCCTCCAACTATACATCCTACCTGCTTGCAATTACTACCTAGTTAATCCATATCAGTGGATTGATTTACTGATTAGGTTACAACTCTCATAATTTGATTATTTAACCTCTGAATTTTCTTGCATTTTCTTGTACATGAGCTTTTGGAGGATACCTTATATCTAAACCATAATTGTGACAGAGAAGAATTTCAGCATGTGCCAGACAAAGGCATAGACAGAGGTTTACTTAGGAAGTAGATACACATTCAAGGGAGAATGCAGGCTATCTCAACAGTGAGAAGCACCTCTTTGGGTTGGAGGGGTCCAATGTTCATACAGGGGCTGTAGTTAGGAGTTGGTGGAGGTGGAACTACACAAATTTTGTGCCAGTTTTCATTGCACTTACACATTTTCCTCATTTTACAAAGGAACAGACCAAGGGCATCTTGCTCAAGATTTACAACTGTATCTTCTGCATCTCAGTAGCCTCTGGGCATTTCCTTTGAGAGTCAGTGTCTGTCTGTCTCTCTCTCTTCTAAACATCTATCTCAACATTTTCTTACATAAATTTAAATATTGCCCAAACCACCTATTCACCGTCCTGCCATGTGTCTAATAGGTATATCCATATGTAGGGTTTGGGGGATAAGAAAGATAGTGGCATGATTCTGGAAGTACAGCAAAGTAAGTACTTTTTTAATGTAGTATTTTTTTCTGAGTTTTTTGAGGATTGAATCCAGATTTTGAGTTTGCATTAGCCCTTTGTTTCAAATTTTCTGGCTTGATAAAAGCCCCTTTTAGTTACTGAAATATAACACATTTTTAAAAAATGCATGCTTTCTACTTTTTTCCCCTTAAAAGTGATTGGCAAAAGTAGCTAGATTTAACTTCAAATAATTAAATGTATGTGCTTCTTTGGTATCGTTTCAGATTTTGCAAATGCTATGCAGTTTTCAAGAATAAAGGAAATAAAACTTCTGGCTGTCGTTAGATTTATGGTCTTCACAGTTTGCAACCTCTGCTGCTGGCAATTTTACTGAGCTGGCACACTCTCCAGAGGACATCATTTTATCTTTTAAAAACAATTACAATCATAATTAGTATTGTTATGACTTTTTAGGCACGGCAGGGGAATGCAGTGATCTGGCCTGCAATTTATCAACACGAAAAGCTGGGAATTTAACTATGTTAAGAGGGGCTTCATGGTGCCTTCCTCTGAACCAAGTTCTGCAACTATGGGCAGACACACCCTCAGAAGGATCTTGTAGGGACTCTACTGGGGGAATCTCCCACTAGACACCCCACAGTTGGTAATTTTCTTCTCTTTTTCACTGAAAGAGGTTACCAACTATATCAGTTGCATGTAAACTCTGTTGTACATTGGAAATTCCTGGGGAGTTTTGGAAACTATTGATGCTCTGGCTGTACCTGGACCAATTAAATTAGAAGTTCTGGAGGTGGGACCAGGCATTAGTATTTTCTAAAACTCATGTTAAAGAAAAAAAATCAATGACACTTGGTAAAGCAAGTTAAGGAAGATTTTACTAAGGACCATCACCATAATAAGTAAAGGAACAACAGCAATGGGATTTTAGATAGGGGAGAAAGATTGGGCTCAACTCTGAATACAGCAGGGGCAAGTGGGAAGAAGCAGAATGGGGTTGTTACCAACCCAAATATTAGATTCATGTACACAGTGTGCAGCAACCAATCAATAAATGAACACTGACACTTGAGGTAGAGAAATTTTAACTGAGAAGGTACCAACTCAGAAGGTTGGTGATATGCCTCAAATTTGCCTTACCCCCCAAGCCTGATCATGAGTTATATAAGGGAAAAGGAGAATCCAAAGGGAAACTGATAGTTTTCCAAGTTTTGATGAAATCAAGGTTTTCAGATTTCTTGGCACTAATGGATATCTGGCATACCATTCTGCAGTTCTGCAAATCTTATAAATCACCATTTGTAACAAATATAGCAAAGTTATCAATTGATAATTATAGGAATGGGAACAGGGACTCTGTTTAGCTGTCTAAACAGAAAAGAAAGAGTGTGTTTTGTTTTGTTTTGTTTGTTGTTGTAAGTGGCTTACTTTCTAAAACTTTAACTAGGGAGATAGATGGTTCAAGCCTCTTATTAGACAAAAAATATTATAATTTCATTGGAGCTAATTGATAGGGTCGGTGAATGGAATATGACTAAGAGAAAGCATCAAGGGTAAGGGGGATTCTGTCTAAACCAACCTTACAAGATTCTTGCTGAAGACAGGCCAAGTGATCAGACATCACATGGGGGATGGTGGAGGATAAAGAATCTGGTCAGGCATTAAGAGTAATCAAATAAATGTTAAGGATTCTTGCTACACTGACTTAGGAAGGTTATTTGATAAAACTGGATTTTACAAGTAAATGCATAGATGGACTTAGGAGAAGGCAGCCTGACCAAAATTTGGTCAAGCAAAGAATCTCTGTCACTTCCCAGATGTCTCCAACTTGCAGACAAGTTTGAGAATCAGTGAATAAAACACATTGCTGATAGATTTAAAACACTCCCTAAGAATCCACGAGTGTAGCTCTAAATCACATCCTGGATGAGGTGGATGATGGGAAAGCAAGGATGGTGCTTTTGGGCAATAAGGTGTCAGATGCTGATATCAGCCCTGGCCATGCATGTAGGGCTTGCTCATGCCCTGGGATATGTCTGTGTGCTCACAAGGCAAACTGATTGATGTAGTGGTTTGACAGATACTCTGGACACCTGCCTATGGGGCCCAAGCCCCAGTGGGAATTGGCTTTCCTTGGAAAAATTGCTCCTGTGGTAGGTGGTGGAGCCATGAACACAATCTGTACACTGTTCTGCAGGAGTAGGCACTTCCTTGCATTCTAGAACCCACACATCAGGTTGGAGAGATTCGATTGCTGAGTCAACCTTGGACACCATCATTCTAGCACTTCTGAGCAACCCAAGTCAGATATCTGAACAGCATCTTCAGACAGATATCTGTAGCATCTGTGTCCATTTCAGGGACCAAACTCTACAGGAAGCTCACTGCCAACATTTCACATTTGTCTGTCTATCTATCTATCACCTATCTATCTATCTATTATCTATCTACCTATATACACACAAACATATATATGGACATATATATTATTTATATATAACAGCGGAATGTATTACAACTCTTACTACCTATATAGAGCTCAATTTTTTGAGCTCTGGTTGTATACATAGTATACTCACACCAATTTGTGTCCTCATACATGTACTTTGGATAATAATGATCATCACATTCAACCATCACATTTGTCTTTTTAGAAGAGGAGACATATAACCCCATACATAGAAAGGTAGCATAAGCTGCATACCTCTTCAGTCAGCACACATTCAGACAGGGCCATATCATGCTGGTTTCCACTGATGACTTAGAAGCTCTAGGCACTCCTGGACACACAAAATGGAAGGATATGGAAACCTTGCTGAGGTAGCTTGACTTTTAGATTTCCTCTCTTATTTTGGTTGATGAGGAAAATTAACAATTTTTCAGCCTGAGAACTGATGGAGCAGATTTGTTGTCTCCCAACTGAATAGAATAATTGTTTTCAGTCTTTAATTAAATCAATTACTGAGATACTACTTGTTCATATTTTCTTAGAGTTTCAGCAGAGGCCATATAAAAGAAGCCCAGAGAACTGCCTTTTACTACATGAGGGCCCAGAAATTAGGAGCCATTTTATGAATAGGAAGTTGACCCTCAACTGATACCAAATCTAACGCCTTTATTTTGGAATCCCAGCCTCTGTGAGAGATCTCCGTCTCTCATAAATTGGAAAGCCAATTTATGCTGTTTATAAGCTCCCCAGTCTGTGATATTTTGTTATACTAGTCCAAAAGGACTGAGACAACAATTATAACTCAATTACTTCCCAAATCCTCCCACAACCTAATATCATCACACTGGGAGATAAGATTTTAAAATATGAATTGTGTTGGGGAGACTGAATGAAAGCATTCAGTCTAAAACACATAAGAATGTGTTGGGGAAAGCAGACAATCACAGAATATTTCTAATATTCTATAATGAAGAAGATATTATTTTAGAGATACAGTCTACTCCCCATCCCATTCCTGCCATTCCAACCTTGTACATGGGGAAACTGAGGTCTGTAACAGTGGTATGCCTAGAGTCACACAATGGTCACTAGAGGACTGGAAGTACAGTTATTGTCTCTTAGCTCCACGCTTCATGTTACCCCCATGCCACGAGACTGACTCATAGTATAACCTACTGCCATAGGAGTCATTTCTTCTGGTTATATTCAGAAGGTAGTGAAGCTAACTCTAAATCAGATGAAATATTAAATCCAAATAGCCTCTATGGAAATAAATGAAGACCAACTAAATGATAACAGGCAGTCTTTGTACTCATTGATTACAAAGGAGCCTCTTGTATTTTGTCAGAGACTTAAAGGCAGGCAAAGGAGTGTAATATCTTCGCATAGTAAAAAAATGAATTCATGTATGACCTGACAGAGGTGAATAACATGGGAAAGATTAGGCAGACTAACTGGAAGTGGGGCATGGTATGCAATTGTATAAGGGTGCATATTTGGCTTTTTTTGATTGGTCCTAAGTTGGAGGTGGAAAGAAAAACAAAGGAAGCAGTCAGTTATTAAGCAAGTGCTGGTCATTTGGGGCCAATTGTTACAGGAGTTATTGTTTGGCTTCCTGGACTGTTTCTTAGAGACAGTAAACTAACTTCCTCCAGGTCTGGCTTGTAGATAGTAGACTGGCTTCCTGCACTGGTTGTTCTTCATAAGGAATTGGTTTCCTGGGCTCATTAGTTCAGATTGTGGATCAGAGTTCTATTTTTATCCAGTTCAGGCTATTGTCCACTTGTCTATTTGATCTCTCACCTGTTTCAACTATCTGCATTCCCCTTTCTTCACAACCCAGAACTTTTGTCATAAATTACAACTTCTGAATAATTGTACTTGTGGCTTGGGAAATTGTTGTTACTCAGGGGAGCTACTTGACTTTTTGCTTTCCACAGTGTAATGTGTAAGCAAAGATTGAATCACAAAAAAACCTAGCTCTGAGCAGGTTCATCCTCTGAAATTTGCTGCTTTCCTTCTTATGAGAATAGTTGCTAACATAAATATAGCTTTTTCTTGAACTATTTATTCATTATGCATTTGTAAGATACTTATATCACACAAAAAACTAATGCATAGGTACTAAAGGTTATAATTGTGCATGTCCTTTAAGAAGCAGATGTATGTGAAACACCTAGATAAAAATAATGATGGGGTATTTGTTCTGCTTTTCAATTTTTGTTTTTTGCAGTGCTGGGGATGGAATCCAGGGCCTGACATTTGCTAGCAAGTGTTCTTCCACTGAGCTACATTTCCAGCCCCCATCCTAATTTTTAATATATTGGGAAGATGAGAACTTCTTCACCAAAGAAAAGTGTACCTGAAAAGAAGCATCCTCTACAAGTAAGAGATGGTTAATTATTTAGAAAAATATTATCTCCTCTCAGTTTTATCAGTCAAAAGATGATTCCTTAGTCATTAAATAAATGCAAATCAAAAACCAAGGAGATGCCACTTTACATACACTAGGATGGCTATAATTTAAAAGAGAGAGGAGAGAGATAATAACAAACAATGGAGAAACTGGAACCTTCATACATTACTAGTGTGAATGTAAAATGGTGCAAAAGCTTTGGAAAGGGTTTGGCAGTTTCTTTAAAGATAAAGCATAGTTAGTTGCCCTATGACCCAGAAATTCCACTCTTATGAATTTGCCCAAAAGAAATGAAAACATACTTTCATACAGAAACATGTACTTGAATGTTCATAGCACAATTATTCATAATAGCCAAAAAAGTAGAAATAGCCTAAATGTCTAATCAATTGATGGATAAATTAACAAAATGGTGTATCTGTACAATGTTATATAATTCAGGCATGAGAAGGAATGAAGGACTAATATATACTACAACATGATGAACCTTGAAATAATTATTCTAAGTAAAGAAGTCAGTCACAAAAGACCACCTAATGCGTGATTCAGTTGATATGAAATGTCCAGAATTGGCAAATCCACAAAGACAGAAAGTAGATTAGAGTCTGCCTGATCACCAGGAGACTGGATGAAATTGGGAGTGACTGCTAATGAGTAAGATTTCTTTTGGGCATTATGACACTGTTCTATTACTGATTGTGGTGATGGTTGCACAACTTGGTTATTGTAATACATACAATCAGTTTATACACTTTAAATGTGTGAATTGGATGGCATGTGAATTGCATTTCAATAACATTGTTATTTTAGAAAGGGCATTGTATGTAGCATTATCTCATGTAGTTAATGAACAACTCTTTTGATAAAGAAACACTACATAAATCCTTAGGGCTTTAAGGGGAAAATACATCTTATTTTATCATTATTATAGTCATGCACAAAGGAGCTCAGTATTAGATCTGGTGAAAGCAATTGCATAGACTTTTGTGATTCAATATGATGGAAATTAACATTGTATAAAATTGTTTGAACTATGAACATATTCCCATTAAGGTTGTAATGTATATGTCCATCTTTTTATTTACTCGATTAGAATTTTTGAATCTTGACATCTTTCAGATGTCAAGTTAGGTGCTGGGGAATTAGTGAATGAACAAATGAATGGATGAATAAAATTTATATTTTAAAATGTAAATTCCTAGAAACTATAGCTAATTCTGTGAAGTGAGTGAAAGTAAATGCTACCTGCCATCAGAGAGTTTCCCATCTGAGAAGCAATAATATAGTCACATGGCCTTATTGATTGAGCATTGCACTAATTAGAATTATATGTGGTTGGTTACATAGGTCAATTTGAGAGACCTTAAGCAAAAAGAGCTTTGATTGTGTGTGGTGTGTGTGTGTGTGTATGTGTGTGTGTGCGCGCGTGCTGGGCTTGGAATTCAGGGCTTCTTACATGAAAAGCACATGATACACAGCTGAGCTACACCCCCACTCTAAAATGACAAAAAGATTTCTCTAAAGGTATGTAGCTGAGCCTTAAGAAGGAACAGAACTGGTAAACAGAAATCCTTTCTTCCACCACCACCCCTTTACACCTTCTAGCATTCAAAAGGGTTTGGTTCTTTATCTTTTCCTGCTGCCTCTTTTTCTCTATAGTCTTTGGCTAGTTTATCCACAAAGTATATGGTTTCTTAGCATTTATAGGCCCAACCAAAGAGACACCTAATCTATTCTCTTTTTCTCCCCTCTCTCTGCATCTTCAATTGCAAATTCCTTTTATAACCAAAAACATCCTAAGAGAGCTTTTTTTTTCTGCTGAAGCTAACAGAAAATCTAATTAAGAGTAGCTTTAGGGCTGGGGTATAGCTCAGTGGTAAAGCACTTGCTTAACATGCATAAAGCTCTGGGTTTGATCATCTTTGTTACTCCCAGTGTGGTCTATAGATGGACTAGCATCTCCCATGGGGTGGGGGGAAAGTCTCAGACACTACTACCCCACCCCTACTTTACAAGACCTACAAATGCTTTGAATGCACAGTAAAACTCAAGAACTGGCTTAAACAATAAGGCAGATTCAAATCTCATGCCATGGGGGTGGCCTAAGACTGGCTAGTCTGGGACTGGCTGATTCAGAAGCTCAACTGTGTCATGAGGACCAGTGATGACCTTCTCCACTGTTATCCTCTTGTCCTGAACTTCTCAAGCTCCTAGGAAGGTTGCAGCTTTTCCAGGATTTCCACCATGCACTTTAACATCCTAAGGCTAGAGGAGAAGGTAGTATTCATTGCATTCCATTGTAAGTGGGAGAAAAGTCTTCCGAGCACCTCCCGAGCAAGTTCCCCATCACATATCACTGACTGGATTGTGCACACATATTTTCTTGGCAAAGGAGTGGGATTCCTAGAGTTGACAGGCTGTGATTACAAGGGTTATTGTTTGGCTTCCTGGACTGTTTCTTAGCAATAACAGTCTGAATCTGAACACAGAATTTCCAATGCCAGGGCTCATGCTCATGATCATTGTAGCAAATGAGCATCCTGTGGTTTTTATGCTATTTGCTTCTAAAACTGGAAAAAAATCACTTTGTTAAAGTGATCTCAGGTGCCATGGTGAGAATGTAGGATTAACAGCTGAGAAATAATAGGTAATTTTTGATCAAATATTGAATCACATAGGGCTGGGGATATAGCGGTGGCAGAGTGCTTGCCTAACATGCATGAGGTCCTGGGTTTGATCCCAGTAACACACACAGTTGCACACATAATTAAACCACACAAAAATCCACTACAAATTTATAAGCCCAAAGAAACTCAATATCTATTTTATTTTAGTTCATCTGCTTACTAGTGTTAGATTTTATTTAATCAACTCAAGGGAAAGAAATGTGGTTGTTACCTAATACTGCTGTCTCCCAGTTTGAACATTTGTTGATTGCCTCTAAAAGCTCATATTTATATATCTGAATCACTGGATAATGATGTGCATAAAGAATATTATGGCTTAAATAGCTGAGGGTTAGAAGCCCTAATTTTTCTCTCTCTTTGCTGCTGGTTTTTAGTAGCTACGTTGGGATGTGATTTTAAGAAAATCTGAAGATAATTTAGGCTGTACTCTAAATGGTAGCTGTAGTTTCATTATTCTTAGGTTGTTTCTGTAATAAAAATGTTAACAACCTCATTTTTCAATAAGGATGAAAACTTTCACTATATCAACTCAGCAATAAAATTAGTAAACAATAAAATAAAATAATAGATGCATTTTTTTGCTTATAGTATTTAGGTTTCTTAAAGTAATAGCATATAATTCTTGGGTCTTATTTAGAAATTTTGTTCTATTTAATCATGACAGTCTTGCCTCTATGGTAAATCCAAATGATCCTATATACCTTTATTTTATTTTTATGTGGTGCTGATGATTGAACCCAATGCCTCACACGCTAGGCAAGCACTCTGCCACTGAGCCATAACCCCAGCCCCCCAATGGTCATATATATAGTGAATTATAAACTTTGTGGTTTCCTTATAAAAGTAATGATCTATTGTTTTACACAAAAGAAATTTTAAGATATTGGCTAAACAATTATCCACAGAGTTAATGATAAGAAAATTTTATTGATCTTAAATCTTTTCAAGAAGGAGAAAGAGAAAGAGGAAGAAGAGGAGGAGGAAGATGTAGAGGAAAAGGAGGAAAAAGAGGAGGAAGAAGAGAAGTATGGGATATTCTATGCCTGAGTTTTCCATTAAGTAAAGCTAATATTGATCTATTAACTCAAGGATATTTGGTAGAATTATAAATGTTAATAATCTCATTTAAATTACAATGACTAAATTTTCATTTGTGTACTTTTTTTTCCCTTAGAGCATCTCTCTCTATTAATATTTAGGAAGGTACAAACTAACCAAATAGTTCTTTATCATTTTGGAGTGGGATGCAGGCTCCTGATTTTGTCATTCTCCATCATTAATAGGCTCATTAACCACTCACTAGAGTATTCTTTTGAGAAACTGTGGAAATTTGATACAACTGAAGGCAAGGTCAAAGTGGCTAAGTGCTCATAATTCAAGGAATAAACTGCAAAAACATATTAAAATTTAAAAAGCAGAGATTCTTAAGTACATTTGCTTTGTTTAAAATTCCATCTTAATAGATTGGTCAAGGAGAATTTGGTGCATTAATATTTTTCATGGACCCCTAAAACTTAACCTGATGTGTGATTGAGTGTGAAGCTTCTTTACATGTTCCCTGGTAGCCCCTGCTGATGGACCTGAAATTCTTATTTGGCATCATCAAACACTTTATTTACAAAGTCTTCTGTATGCCTCAATTTATCCAGCACACTTGCTTTATTGCTTGCTGAGTTTGGATTCAGACATTGGCCTTTGGGACTCATGGGTAATACATCTGTGGCTCCTATAGGGTCTCTCCTTTCTTTTTCCCACCCCCTGGCAACCTCCAGTCTTAGTCTTGGTCTGGGAATTCTTCTCCAACTGTGCTCTGGGCCACCACTATCAATCTATCAGTGTTGGCATGAAACTTGAAGCTGCTTATTTTTCCTGCCCTGGAACCTCTCGCAAATTTGTTTCTGCTGAGCTGGGGCCTAAGTAAGAATCTCCATTCTTGTCTACTTCTCCTTTCTCTTTCTGAGATGCAGAATAACATAGAACAAACTGCCTAACTAACTGCAAAACACCCAGTCACAGCTTAGAAACTCTCTGTGATTTCTTAGCATTTCTTAATTGCTAATCTACATTTGTTTATTTCCATGACAAAATTCACAATTCCTCTTCTTTGCTGTCTTACTGTCTATTATACAGTATATTACAATATATTGTTCTATATTAATTTTTTGGTCTACTTTTCTCTTCTCATTAGAAAAGACTTGAAGAAATGCCATTGGTCTTACTCATCATTATTGGTTTCATAGTTCCTTGTATAGGCAATATTCAATGAATATATGGCAACTGTATATTGCCAAACATGAGAGTAGGGCCAGATAGGAATATCAGTGTGGACCCCTGTGCAGCATTCACTCATTCATTTATAATAATCATATCCCAAACACTGCAGCCTGTGACAACATTTATGAAGTTCATGCCTTCGTGAAGTTCTACAAAGGAGATGACATAGTTTGGATCTGAAATGTCCCCTGAAGCAGGGAGGCTCTCAACAGAGGCCAAGCATATGCTAACACCTTGCTCTGGGACTTGTAGATTATGATTCTTTGAAAAAAGTGGGGAAAAAAGGAAAAAAGAAACTTCACATATTCTGAAAAGTGAGAAGAAAGGTTGTAAAATCTTATTTTTAACAATTTCATGAAATAGATACCAAATGAGAAAAGATTTTTTTTCACTTGTTTTCTAGTTACACAGCTTCTCAAGACCTTAGTAGTTGCTGTTTAATGTTGTATTGAAAATAGACTTAAGAGAACCCCATTTTAACCTTGCAGAATGAGTTGCAGGTGTTTTTCCTTATTTCTTTGCCCCGAGAACCTCTGCTTTGTGATTATATGTCAATACTACATGAAGTACTGATTATCTGCATTTGATTCACTAATTATATTGTCTTTTCTCCTTCCTTACCCAAAGGTTACATTTACATAAAAGATATTCAAGGATAACACTTTATCATCAGAGTGGCTTATGCCCTTACCATTTAAATTGCAAGCTATAATGGAAAAGGAGTAATCTGAGAGGCATTTCAGGGATCCTGGACACAGGATTTTTTTGACTCTGTCATGAAGTCATCTTCATTATAGCTGTAAAATTCTAATGTCTCTATTACCATGCCTTAAAAGCCTCCAGTCCCATACTTCCTGTCCTTTGTAAGCTCCATTCCAACTAAGGAAGCAGGGATGGAAGAACTGCAGCAAACTTTTGTTGTAGTTCCCAAACTGAGCTGTGCATTAGTATCACCTGAGGGGGTACACACACATACACACACACACACACACACACACACACAGAGTCACTCAAACAGAATGATTCTGTAAATCTAAATTGGGTCTTAAGGATTTGTATTTTATTTCATTTCCTGTGGTACTGGGGATTAAACCAAGGGTCTCACTCACTCCTCCACTGAATTGCACCTCCAGCCCCCAGATATGTATTTTAGAAATCTTCCCAGGTGCTTTTGATGCAAGCCATGTTGAAAAACAGTAGCGTACTTAACAGTGATGTAAACCGTGGAGAAACCTCACCAAAGAGGAAAGGAATAGTAATGTGATACATAAATAATACAACAGAATTCAAAAACTTTAAAAAATTAAAATAGGGTAGTCTTTTTTTTTCTTCCAACTGAACTCATGCTGCAAGCAAACTGCTTCTCCCTCTCTAAGTCATTTTGGGTTATAAATATCTCTATATCACCACCACCCACCACCACTACCATCACCATCACCACCAATGACTATAAAACCAGAAAATAATAGAAGCAGCTGAGCATGTAGAAGAAAGGCATCATTCCCTTACCAAAAAGAACAACCAAGATTTTAGTAAGAATTTTATGTTCAAGTTTATAGTTTTATTAGCCTGGGTTCCCCCAAATTTCAGATCCTCGGATAAGGACTTAGATGAAAGTGAGGGAGTGGAGAAAATGAAACAGTGAAGGCAGAAAAGCCAATAAAGGGGGCTCAATGAATAAGTTACCTCTGTGAGCACCTGGGATTCAGTCATACTGGAAGTCCTCTATGGAGTCCTGCAGTATAGATGTACCTCGTGAGTTCCCGTCAGAGATCCAGAAAGATAGAGTATTTATCCACCAGCAGTAGTGCCAGATTGGTTGAGGGTTGACATTGGGACATTAAATCCCAGTACATGAAGGATGCCCTATCATGGACCAGGCAAGTTCCTGCAGTGCCTGGAGAAGGCTGAGGCTACGATGCAGAGGGGTGGTTCATTGAACCCAGAAGAAGCTATATATGTGCACAGAAACTGTCTATCACCACTGCAGGTCACCTTGAATTGAGCTGAAGGGATATGGAGCAGAACATCTAACACATATGATAACATTGAAACCTTGCATTTTGAGACGCTTCCAACTGAATGTTATTTGTGTTTATATAAATACTCTGATTAAAGAAGGGAACCTGCCAGTACAGGCTAATTTGGGACATAGCAAGAAAGAGAAAGGTGGGAGCAAACCAGGATAGAGACTTTTCTCTTTGCCACAGCCATGAAAGGTGTCACTTGGTCCTAAGTAGGAGAGATTGGAAGGTGTTCTAGTCATTGGACTATCTGCTCTGTTCCCTCTGTACTATATGACACGGAATATATTTTTCAGGGTCTTTTGTCAATCCTATCTTTCTGCATAGGTTTGGCATTGTGAAAGATTAAAAGGCAGGGGAAGAGAAAATGTCAGAGCATTCCTCTTCCTCTTTCCCTGCTTTAAGCACCATATCCAGAATTTCCTTCATTTTGCTCCCACTGGACACAGCCTCCATCTCTGGTTTTAGCTTCTTCCAGGAAGCCCCTGCCAGTAATCTATCTGGTTTCTGTTGAATAGCCCCACATTCCAGGCTGTGCAACACCACTATCCACTTTATTTTCTAGTTCTGGAGAATTCCATTGCGAATTTCGGACTTAAATTGAGAGGCCGGTAGGGCTGTATGCATTCTGGAGGATTAGTAGGACTGCATGCTTTCTGGAAGCTCTAGGGGAGAATTTGTTTTCTTGCTTTTTCTCGATTGTTATATGCTGTATTTATTTCTTGGTTTATAGCTGCTTAAGAATTAGAGTACATTGAAGGGAAACTCTCTGGTATCAGATCATTTTGTTTATAAGTAATAAAAATCAATTCAAGCTAATATGAAGCACCTGAGATTCAGGATTGGAACTGGAAAATCGAAGCTTTCTTTTTATCTCAATTCCAAATTCTACAGGGAGCAGGAAGAGAATGTGATTGGACAGTTTGAGTCAAGTGTTGATGTAGCCAACTATGGTCAAGCCAGGGGGTGGTGGGGGGAAAGGCCACACAGTAGGAATGGCCCATTCCTAGAGAAAGAATAATCCGTGGGAGATTTCAAAAAGTAGCAACACTCAAATTGGGCATGTCCAAGTTCAGTTCCAAAAAAGGCAGCTAGGTGAAGTCATCCAAACTTGGCCTTAAGGACACAATCCTCAGGGTACCAAATCTGACCTACCCTTTGGACACAAGTTCACAGGTTTCCCAAACTATCTTCAAGTTATATATAATATACTAGAATAACTTGCAGAACTCACTGAAAACTATTATACTCACAGTCACATTTCTTATAGGGAAAGGACACAAATTAGAATTAGCCAAAGGATGAGACATGTAGGTCAGAGTCTGAGGAGGGTTCCCAGTGTGAAACTTCCATTATCCTTAGATATAAGCCTCTTGATACTGATGTGTGACAATATGAGCACAGAGTATTGCCACCCCAAAAAGCTAATCCAAGCTTTCATGTCCAGAGTTTTATTGAGGCTTCATTATCTAGGCATACTTGTTCAATTGCCCACGTTTGAACTCAGATTGGCTCCTTGGATTTTATTTGCCAAGTGGCTTTCTCCAGACTTAATCTCCAAGTCTTTGGGATTCATGGTTGAGTAGGTCAATCTGGTACCTGTCCTTGAATCCAATTGCAAATGCAGTAGGGTCCGTAGAAATAAGCCATATCCATGACTCTAAAATTAGTGGAGTAGGAGCTGTCTAGTGAATTGAGAGAGATTTCTACAAATTATTTCAAACTCTGAGAAATATTCTGGACTTGGGTAAATGCTCTGGGGGTGGCTTTTATTACCAACATCAGCAGCAGGTTACCAGATAAGAGTCTATGGATAATATTGATTTTTAATATGGCTCAAACCTGTTATTTCATAGCTAACTTTTAGAGAAATCATTAGGTTTTTCACCAGATGGATACTAATTTTTATCATTCAATTTACATTTAGGAACTTAAGGTTCTTGATTAAGGTTAACATATTTATCAAATTAAATCAATGCATATTTCAAAAGACTATAGTAGTCATCTTATATGCTTAGAAAATATTGCTTTGGATGATTATGTTAATTGCTATAATTTTATTCTGTCATTTTGAATCAATTTCTTCTTTGTGAAAACAAACTACTATAAATCACCATTAGTATTACAGTTTAGTAAATTATAGCATATTAAACTAAAATTTTTCAGTTGTAACAAAGAAAGTGGAAAATCATCAAAATTTACTATATACACTAAAATGGCTCAGTGTTATAAACATTAAAATTAAAACAAATAATAAAAATAAATTAATTCTACATCATTTACAAACACAATCAATTCATCTCTACTTTTCTAGTCTGTATGAAACTCAATTGTTCCTTGTATAATAGTTGGATAGATTTAGATTATTATATTTGATTTTATTTTAGAAAATATGCTTGATAAATATTTACATAGTGCCAACAATTGCTAGGTACTACAGGAGATATAAAGACATTGAAATGCTTTTTGTTCCTAAAAATTGACATTCAGAAAGAGATATAAATATTAAGGTTTAGGGATCGCTTCCTAGATGCTTCCACATGGGCTCTAATTAAGTGTCACCCAACAATCTTTTAAGTTAGAGAAACTACTTTATGTAGATATAAAGTAATTATAGATATAAACCAGAGGCCAGGAGTTGGCATGTAAAAGTCACACATATAGTAAGTGAAAGTACATGAATCTGAAACACAACCCTTTCAGTACGATTCTGGTGCTTTTAGCAAACTCAAGAAAATAGAGCAAATATCACAATGTAAAGAATGTGCTATAGGAATTTGAAGAAAGTTACAGGATAAATTCTAAATATTCCTCCATGATGATATGTGAGCCTCATTTCCTTTAAAAAAAAAATGGACACAGGACTGGGGCTGTGGCTCAGAGGTAGAGGGCTTGTCTAGCATACGGAAGCTACTGGGTTCAACCCTCAGCACCACATAAAAATAAAATAAAGGTATTGTATCCTCCTACAACTAAAAAAATAAATGTTTAAAAACATGGACACAATACCTTTATTTTATTTATTTATTTTTATGTGGTGCTGAGGATCAAACCCAGTGCCACACACATGCCAGACAAGCATTCTACCACTGAGCTATCACCTCAGCCCCTCATTTCCTTTAATAGCTTCTCTGCCAAATACTTGTGACAACATTATCCTAGTTATTTCTCTGGGAAGAACTCTATTTTATATACCGCCTCCCCTTCTTTAGCCTGACTTTCTGTTATGTTCTCTTATTATTTTTACCTCTTTTCCTCTTGCATTCTTGGAGAGCTGTTTTGGTTTAGACTGACATATTACACACTCATTTTTCTAGAGAAATAACTTTGCTCTATAGTGTCTCTAGTGTCAATTCAAATTATTCTATAATATTTTTAGTTTCTCTTAATTTATATTTCACTGCCTTCTTTTAAAATTCTGTCTACATCTTAACCTATATTTTCTCTCTTTCTCCTTTTCCCTCTCCCCACTCTGCTCCCTCTCTTTATAATGTGGTGCTACAGAGGGAACCCAGGGCCTGGCACATGCTAGGCATACACTCTACCACTCTAAAATTTTCTTTTATATCCTGTAAAAATTATTTGTTTAGAGAATGCCTTTCTTCTGAGTCTTTGGACTTTAAACTATGGTACGTAACCTCACACAATTTCTTCATCTGAAAATTCAGGTTAATAATGGTTCTCACCTCATGGGGTTGGTATAGGAAGTAAATGAGTTAATACATGCAAAGTACTTATAGTAGTTTGGGTCTAATCAGAATACAGAAACCACATGGTAGGCTAAAAGGGAAAATTAATGCAAGAGTTTATTAACTGCAATAAAAGGGTATCTGTAAGATGTAAGGAAACTCTGTGTGGTACCCTAGGTGTCAAGTAGTCAGAAAGGTCACAGAGGAACCAGATGGGGTCAGCCTTAGCAGGCTCTGCTAAATGATAACACCAACTCCAGGTCAGGCCAGAAAGGCAGGAGATCATCTTCCTCCAGTAGTGTTCTTTCAGTGCCCTCTACTGGAGAAATCTTAACATTCCTTTTTTTTTTTTTTTAAGGTGAGCTACTCAAAAGAATTCTATTACTCCAGAGCTATAGACTGCTGTGAATTCAGGGCTGAGAAATCTTATATTGATAACTGATATGGAACTTAAAACTGTGCCTGGTACACAATAAATATCGCATTTTATATAGCATATTCCTATTATTAGTGTGTTGTTTTCTTTGTTTAATCATCTTTGAGTAAATAGATACCCATCCAGGCTAAGGGCGGGAATACTGAATGTCTTTAGCTCTTCTTAGTAGTAATTTGGAAGCTAGAAGATTCTTTTTAATATCAGTGTCAGAACTGAAAACAGCTCTTTGTTTTCTTATAGACATTTATCTAATTGGCTCTTTCCTATCTTTTAAGCCTTGGACTATCAAAGGCTGAGGCAGCCTGTAGTTTTTCTTTGTACAAATGTACATCAAAAATACCACTCCTTAAAAGGCCCTGCTCCCAGGGCCTGCTTTTTTTCCTGGCTGTGCCCATAGTACTTCCAAGATGTAACACATCACTGTACATTCTTTTGTATGCTGGATGTTGCTGTTTCTGTGATGCATAGGAGTTGCAGTCTCTGAATGGGCATGTGAGGACAGAAGGAGGTCACAGTTGGCCAGAGGCAGAAAATTATCCTGGTTCAGTAAAGACATAACTATTGATTTCCAGTCAGGTTATGTTGGACACCAAAATTTTCCTACCTCCTTTGCAACATAATATTTGCTCTTGTTTTAGAAGCTGAGATATTGTGTAGTCTAACTATTTTTCATCCAATTGTGCACATTCCACTACCGGTAGAACATTGCAATGGATTCTGAGTTTCACAGTTGTAGCCGGTGTTTGCTGTCTCTATATAATTTCAAATATTTTACTGGGAAGTTGAGAAAAGGCATTTTATGGACTATTAGTATGTGATTTTATTAAAGGGTGAATCTAAAACTTGATGTCTTTTTATCATTTCTTTGAAGTTAAAGAATAATAATTGCTACCATTTAATAAGTGCTTATTATGTGGAAGTGGCTGCACTTCTCTCATTCATTTTGAACACAATGCTATAAGATGAAATAGTCTCTTTGTTTCACAGGCAAAGAACCAGAACTTTGCACATTTTCTTAAATTATCCAAGGTTATGCAATTAATTGTCAGAATTCAAATTCAGTTTAGTTTAACTACAAAGTCCATAATCAATATTATACTGTTTTACATTTTCAATCCATATATTTTTTTCTAAAAATAGTGGATATCCTTTGTGGTAGTCTGAATAATCATTCTGAAAAAGACATCTATGTCATCATCTTTGGAACCTGTGATTTTTGCTTTATATGGCAAAAAAAGGTGGTTTTGTACATGTGATTAAGTTAAAGAGCTTGAATTTTCCTGAATTACCCAGGGATCTTAGTCTATTTTCTGTTTCAAAGCCCAACTACCTGAGGCTGAGTGATTTATAGAGGAAAAAAGGTACATTTAGCTCACAGTTCTGGAAGTCTAAGAGCATGGCACTGGCATCTGCTTGGTTTCTAGTAAGGGATATGTCAACTCATGGAAAAAGCACATGTGTGGGAGACACTGAGGGGAGGTGCCAGACTTGCTTTGTTACAACAGTAACTACTCCAGTTCCCATGATAACTTATTCCTTCAAGAAAAGCATTAATCCCTCTTAAAGGCTCAATACCTCTGAACAACATTATATTGAGCACTGAGTCTCAACATGAGTTGCAGTCAGGATAAAACATATTCTCTGGAAAAATCTGGCCCCAGTATATGAGAATCAGCCCCAAGATGCTATGAGACCAAAGGAAAGAGGCAGACAGACGCAGGATTTCAGAGTGCAATTTATTGGGGACTCACTGGTAGAAGAGTAGTCCTGAACGACAGCAAGACCAGTGGATCCCCACAACTTGTGTCAGAAATAGGGGGCTTATAATGTAGTCAGGACAAAAGTGGCTTTATCTAAACTGGAATGTGCCTGGTTTATCTTAAGCAAATATCAAAGACTTTAGGCATGTTACTGGTGCTTATGGCAAATGATCATCAGGCCTGTATTTAAATAATTTATTCCATTATTTATAAGGGTCCAGTTGTAAAGCTCCCCATACTGCTCTAATGGTTTTGTTCATTTATACTGTGTGGGGAAACTATGTAGAAGAAACCAACCAGGGTTACTCAGGGGCGATCTTGGTGGTTACAACTCAAGATGGCTGCAGACAGGTAAAGATGAATCTATACACTGTATTTAAACCATAGCCGTAGATGAGCCCTAAATGTAATTATATGAATCCTTAGAAGAGGGAAGCAGACTGATTTAGCAAGCAGAAGAGTTGACCGTGATGTGATTACAGAGGCAGAGACTGAAGTAATATAGCTACAAGCCAAGGAAGGTCAACAGTCACCAGAAGCTGGAAGACGCAAGGAAATCTCCTTCCGTTTAACTTTTCAGAGGGTGAAGCCTTACAAATGCCTTAATTTTAGCCCAGTAAACCTGATTTTGGACTTCTCATCCCCAGAACTGTGAGAATAACTTTTCCTTATTTTAAGCTATCAAGAAGGTAGGTATTTGTTACAGCAGCCACAAGTAAGTAATACAGGTTTCTAGAGTGTCATCTTCAAACTCTTGATGGTTTCCAAGGCACACATTCAGGGGTAAAGAGGGTGGTAGAGTATCTGCAATGGATGTGGCTCATCAGTTCTTTCCCATTTCATCTAACTGTAGGCCTAGAAGTTGCCTCACAAATCATTGACTTAAATGTACCATCCAGCGTGTCATTTTTCCCTTCAATGTTCTCTTCCAATGATCATCAGGTCTCTATTTAAATAATATATTCCACTGGCAGGGACTTCACTATGTTTAAGGTTGTGGAATCCATGATTAGACAATGTTATGGTTTAGATATAAGGTGTCCCCTAAAAGCTCCTGTGTTAATGCAGCAATGTTCAGAAGTGAAATGATCAAATTAAGAGAGCTGTAAACTGACCAATAGATTAAACTGTATGATGGATTAATAATTTAAATGGACAAATTAGATGGTAACTAGTTGCAAGGGGCATGGCTGGAAGTAGTAGGTCACTGGGGAGAACCTTTGGTGTTTATCTTTTATTCTTATTGTTTGGATGTCTCTGCTTCCTAGCTATCATGAGCTAAGCAACTTTCCTCCACCATGGCCTTTCACCTCACCTTAGAACAAGGGAATTGGCTAACCAATGGATTGAGACCTTAGACACTGTGAACCAAAATAAACTTTCCTTCTCTAAGTTGTTCTTCTTGCATATTTTGGTCACATCAACAAGAAGTTCTCTAATGTAGCTTAACTAATCAGAAAATTTCCTTTCATATTAACTGTCAACCTGCCTTCTAGTGGTTTCCATCGTAGATTCTGGTTATATACACTGGGGAATCAAAGAATATGTCTATTCCTACTTCTTTAAGACACTTGTAGATTAGCTTTTCCCTCCACTAAATCACACTATTAACTCAGTGAATGAACAATCAACTAAAAGCATTAAGTTTTTTTTTCATGATTACTATCAATAGGCATACCCCTTTAAGTTTTGGCAAAGTTGGCTTTTTAAACCCAAACATATTTTACACACAGCCCTATGAAATTGGATCTTGTTATACTTGGTCCATTGCTCCAATTTATGGAGATTCTTTTGGATACTGGCTCAGACATGTTATGTACCCTGTCCAAATTTTCTGTTGTATAAACCTAACTCAGTATTTTATGAACATCAAAGGCTAACAAAACTTTCAATGAAACTGGTCCAAGGAGAGGCTGTCCACTTGATATTAGAAATCTTTTTCTGATAATTACAAACTTCCTATGCCTGGAATTACCATTGTGTCCATGAGGATATTTTGAGAAGTTTTACCAAATACCTTTCTGCATGTCAACAATGTTCTTCTTATCCATCTACATAGCTTACACTTGAAGGTGTATTAATGGAATTTGCTTATATATTAAACTACTTTTAAATTTTGAGGTTTTTGTACCTATTCAAAGAATCCTGCAGCCTATAAGCTTGTAAAAAAAAAACAAGAAAATGAGTGAGAAAAATCACAGAAATTCATTTTTTATTAAAGAATTAAAATATCTAATAGTTTTCTTAAAGTAGAAAAGAGAATAATACCTCTCTGATATTGACGTGTACAACAGGCTACACTAAGGTTGGCAAAAGAAGTCCCCATTAATAATGAAGCATTGACTAAAAAATAAACCAATGTCCTGAGCATAGTGAAAGTGATTGCTTGAGATCCCAGTCCTTACTGTGACACTGTCCCCAGTCTGCCAGTCCAAAATATCTTAGGTAAAACCTGCCATGAACTCATTACAAATTTGGATTTAAGCAATTAAGAAGTTTAAAGAAATCAAATCAAAGAGTAGCCATCACTCATATTCTTTAGAATTCAAATTAGAATTAATCAAGTATGTATTGGTCTGTCAAAAGCAGACTTCTGGGTACTTTTGCAATGTGTGCATTAAGATAACCTAGAAGAGTGGAATTTTAGTTCATAATGCTTTTTTTCCTCCCTAAAGTGGCAAATGGGCCAGCTGTAAGTGTGTGAAGGAGCACAGAAATACTCTTAATTTTTAAGCTCATATTTTGAAGAGTATTTCCTTTGCAGGGAGAATTTTTTTTTTTTTTTTTTTTTTTTTTTTTTTTGGCAGTGCTTCTGCTTGGTGAATGCTAGGCTGCTAGGCAAGTGCTATACAACTGAATTACATCCCTAGTCCTTGGAGAAATCATTTTACTGTTGATTAATTTTACTTTATGAAAATAAAATGAAAAATGTGGAAAGTAAGAATAATGTGTGGAACAATGTAAAATTGTTCTCTTCTGCAAAATGAACAGATGGGATCTCATTCAACTATAAAAATTCAGAGTGTTGGAGCAAATGACTCAAGTTATATAAAGTGGCTGATTCTAAGTCTAGGGCCTTTCTATCTGACCTATGAAAGAGCTCATATTTCACCTGTCAAACTATAGTACCAAGTATACATGATCTAAAAGAACCACTGTGAGCCAGTTGTGATGGCACACACCTGTAATACTAGTGGCTCTGGAGGCTGAGGCAGGAGGATCACAAGTTCAAAACCAACCTCAGCAACTTAGCAAGGCCCTCAGCAATTTAGAAAATCCTATCTAAAAATTTTAAAAATTTAAAAATGGTTAGGGATGTGTCTTAATGGTTAATCACCCTGTGTTCAATCCAATCTCTGCTACCCCAAAAAAAGTAAAAAAGTCCATCATGAAAATATGTTAAGAAAGTTTAATATGTAGAAAACATAATTCAGAGTCAGCATGGTGGTGCTATGTGATAGTGATATCACCATGCAATAGTGATATCATTATGTGATAGTAAAACTTTGGAGATTGAGACAAGAAGATTGCTTTAGCTCAGAAGTTCAAGGCCAGCCTGGGCAACACAGCAAGACCCTGTTTCTGGAAAAAAAAAAAAAAGAAAGAAAGAAAAGGGGGAATCCAAGATGGCGGGCCAGAGGGAGGCAGCATTCTGTTTGGCTTCGTGACCTGGGGCTCAAGTTGTGAGAATACTGCTTCTCTGCAAGCAATATTCCTGCTCCTGTGTAAGAATCATGGCCACCATGCCCATCCAGGGTTCCAGACCACAGATGAAAGCAGGTGCCTCCATCTTGGTCCACCTTCATCACCCTCTTCAGTGGGGGCAACTCCCAGTTTGGAACTCTGGCTGCCTAGGTATCCAGTTTCTAATTCCCCTCTCTCCCCAGCAGCCACTACCCCAGCACAGTGACACCCTGGTTAACTTCATCACCCTGATGGTGGAGATACCAGCTAACAATGGACGACCCCACCTTTTGGATGAGAAGTGAAGCAGGAAAGATATGAATTTCCAACCAAAACATCCTGTTTCTTCCTTCAAGATCTTTTTCACCCTCTCCCTCTCCATTCTCCTGCCTTCACATCCTCAACATATGTGAAACCAAGTACTTTGCATGAAGTAGAATTTTGAGGACTGGGATGTCTGAATAGGAATATTATAGCTTTGTTGTATATATATATATATATATTTTCTTTTATCCCACCAATTTCTACTATTTTAACATTTTTAATTTTTCTCAATATATGTGTGTGTTTGTTTTATGTACTCTACTGTCTTCTCACTTGCTTGTCTACCCAAAATTACTTCCTCTCCTTTCTCCTGCTACTAATTTTCCTCTTTAGATTTCTCTTTCACACTTCCTAAGATATAACAACTCTATATCTTCACTTCCTACCACCACAGCATATTATCCTTTTCCTCACAACCAGTTCTTTGTCCACCATCAGAAACTTTAAACCCTTTTACAAACCTATTGAGTATATTATAGATAATAATTGAATTCACTCTTTCTGTACATTGTGACCAAACTATAAACATCTTGATAGCAAACTTTTGTTTTTAGGGTGTATATTGTTTATATTGGGATATGATAACATTGTCCTTCACCTCAAAGGATAGGTATTGGACCCCAACAGGGGCATTATAAGCCTATAGGGTAAAAACAGTAATGCCTCAGATCCACAGTGCTAGAAGGGAAGACACACAAGCAATATGAAAAGGGAAGAAAGTGCCCCAAACATATCAAGATAACACATTATTACAATCCATGGCAAGCACAGCAGAAGAAATTACAGAGAAGGAGTTTATGATGTGCATGATTAAAATGTTCTGTGAATTAAAGGATGATATAACAGCAAACACAGGCAGCAAAACATCATTTCGACAAAGAGCTACATAAACAAACACAGGAAGCAAAAGAATACTTCAACAGGGAGATAGAGGTTAAAAAAACCTTCATTTCAGAAATCCTTGAAATGAAAGAAACAATAAACTAAATTAAAAGCTCAATTGAGAGGATCACCAACAAATTAGACCACTTGGAAGACAGGACCTCAGACAATGAAGACAAAATATATAATCTTTAAAAGAATGTAGACCACAGAGTGAAAATGATAAGAAACCACGAGCAGAACATTCAAGAAATATGGGATAGAATAAAAAGACCAAATTTAAGAGTTCTTGGGATAGAGGAAGGCATAGAATTCCATACCAAAGGAATGAGCAATTTATCCAAAGAAATAATATCAGAAAATTTTCCAAACATGAAGAATGAATTGGAAAACCAAATTCAAGAGGCTTACAGGGTGCCAAATGTACAAAACACAACAGATCCACATCAAGGCACATTATAATGAAAATGCCTAACATACAGAATAAGGAGAGAATATTAAAAGCCATGAGAGAAAGGAATCAGGTTACATATAGGGGGAACCAATTAGATTATGTGCAGATTTTTCAACCTAGCCCCTGAAAAATAGAAGATCCTGGAACAACATATACCAAGCTCTGAAAGAAAATGGATACCAACCAAGAATCTTATAGCCAGCAAAATTAAGCTTTCGATTTGATGACGAAATAAAAACCTTCCATGATAAACAAAAGTTAAAAGAATTTACAGCTCGAAAGCCTGCCCTACAGAACATCCTCTACAAAATATTCCATGAAGAGGAATTGAAAAACAACAATTAAAATCAGCAGAGAGAGGCATTACTCTAAAGGAAAAACTAATCCAAGGAGAAACCAAGTCAAGTTAAATACCAAAAAACAAAAAAACAAAAACAAAAACAAAAAAAGGCTGAGAAATATAAATCATGTCTCAATAATAACCCTGAATGTTAATGGCCTAAACTAATCAATCAAAAGACACAGATTGGCAGATTGGATTTAAAAAGACCCAACAATATATTGCCTCCAAGAGACTCATCTTGTAGGAAAAGACATCCACAGACTGAAAGTGAAAGGTTTATATAAAATAAAGTACACTTCAAGCCAAAGTCAATCAAAAGCGATAAGGAAGGACATTTCATACTGCTTAAGGCAACGATTCATCAACAAGACATAACAATAATAAATATATATGCCTCGAACAATGGAGCATCTATGTTCATCAAACAAACTCTTCTCAAGTTCAAGAGTCAAATAAACCACAAACACAATAATTCTGGGTGGCTTTAACATGCCTCTTTCACCACTGGATAGATCATCCAAACAAAAGCTGAACAAAGAAAACGTAGAACTCAATAATACAATCGATAAGTTAGGCTTAACTAACATATATAGAATATTTCATCCTTCAATGAACAAATACACTTTCTTCTCAGAAGCACATGGATCCTTCTCTAAAACAGACTATATATAATGCCACAAAGCAACTCTTAGCAAATATAAAAAAGTAGAGATACTACCCTGAATTCTATCAGATCATAATGGAATGAAATTAGAGATCAATGATAAAACAAAAAATAAAAGCTACTCCAAGATAATAATATTCTTTTGGAATTTGCTTTTTTTTAAACATCAGAAATTTATTAGTTGCTCAAAACATTACATTGATCTTGATATATCATATATCATACATTTGTTTCAAATGGGGTATGAATTCTTATTATTCGCACGTGTACAGATTGCAGGGTCACGTTGATTATACAGCCATGTTTATACATACTGCCAAACAAGTGTCTGTTGTATTCTGCTGCCCTTCCTATCTCCCTATCCCCCCTGAACTCCCCTTCCCTCCCCTCCCCTCTCTCTACCCCATCTACCATAACTCATTTCTCTCATTCTCTCTTATTTTTTTTCCTCCCCTTTGCCTCACATCCTCTTATGTGTATTTTTGTAAAACAATGGGGGTCTCCTTTCCTCTTCTGTGCAATTCCCCCCCTCTCTCCCATTCCTTCCCACCTCTCATCCCTGTTTGACGGTAATCTTCTTCTCATGCTCTTCCTCCCTGCTCTGTTTTGAGTCGCCCCCCCCCCCTTATATCAAAGAAGACATTCGGCATTTGTTTTTAAGGGATTGGCTGACTTCACTTAGCATAATGTGCTCTAATGCCAAACATTTCCCTGAAAATGCCATGATTTTGTTGTTTTTTAGTGCTGAGTAATATTCCATTGTGTATATATGCCACATTTTTTAATCCATTCATCTATTGAAGGGCATCTAGGTTGGTTCCACAGTCTAGCTATTGTGAATTGTGCTACTATGAACATTGATGACTCTGTATCCCTGTAGTATGCTCTTTTTAGGTCTTTTGGGAATAGTCCGAGAAGGGGAATAGCTGGGTTGAATGGTGGTTCCATTCCAAGCTTTCCAAGGAATCTCCATACTGCTTTCCAAATTGGTCACACCAGTTTGCAGTCCCACCAGCAATGTACAAGTGTACCCTTTTCCCCACATCCTCGCCAGCACTTGTTGTTTTTTGACTTCATAATTGCTGCCTTTCTTACTGGGGTGAGATGATACCTTAGAGTGATTTTAATTTGCATTTCTCTGATTGCTAGAGATGGTGAGCATTTTTTCATGTATTTGTTGATTGATTGTATACCCTCCTCTGAGAAGTGTCTGTTCATATCCTTGGCCCATTTGTTGATTGGGTTATTTGTTTTCTTATTGTTTAATTTTTTGGGTTCTTTGTATACTCTTGAGATTAGGGTTCTATCTGAAGTGTAAGGGGTAAAAATTTGTTCCCAGGGTGTAGGCTCCCTATTTACCTCTCTTATTGTTTCTCTTGCTGAGAAAAATTTTTTAGTTTGAGTAAATCCCATTTATTGATTCTTGATTTTAACTGTTGAGCTACAGGTGTCCTATTAAGGAATTTGGAGCCCGACCCCACGAGGTGGAGATTAGAGCCAACTTTTTCTTCTATTAGATGCAGAGTTTCTGGTTTGATTCCTAGCTCCTTAATCCATTTTGAGTTAACTTTTGTGCATGGTGAGAGACAGGGATTCAATTTCATTTTGTTGCATATGGCTTTCCAGTTCTCCCAGCATCATTTGTTGAAGATGCTATCCTTTCTCCATTGCATGCTTTTATCATCTTTGTCTAACATAAGGTAGTTGTAATTTTGTGGATTGGTTTCTGTGTCCTCTATTCTGTACCATTGGTCTACCTGCCTGTTTTGGTACCAGTACCATGCTGTTTTTGTTACTATTGTTCTGAGTAAAATCTGGTATCGCTATACTGCCTGTTTCACTCTTCCTGCTTAGATTGCTTTTGCTATTCTGGGTCTCCTATTTTTCCAGATGAATTTCATGATTGCTTTTTCTATTTCTTTGAGAAATACTGTTGGGATTTTGATTGGCATTGCATTAAACCTGTAGAGTACTTTTGGTAATATCTCCATTTTAATGATGTTAGTTCTGCCTATCCATGAACAAGGTATATCTTTCCATCTTCTAAGGTCTTCTTCTATTTCTCTCTTCTGTAGTTTTCATTGTATAGGTCTTTCACTTCTTTTGTTAGGTTGATTCCCAAGTATTTCATTTTGGGGGGGGATATTGTAAATGGGGTGGTTGTCCTCATTTCCATTTCAGTGGATTTGTCACTGATATACAGGAATGCCTTTGATTTATGCGTGTTGATTTTATATCCTGCCACTTTGATGAATTCATTTACTAACTCTAGAAGCTTCTTGGTAGAACCTTTTGGGTCTGCTAGGTATAGTATCATGTCATCTGCAAACAGTGCTAATTTAAGTTCCTCTTTTCCTATCTTTATGCTTTTAATTTCTTTCATCTGTCTAATTGCTCCGGCCAGTGTTTTGAGAACTATGTTGAATAGAAGTGGTAAGAGAGGGCATCCCTGTCTTGTTCCAGATTTTAGAGGGAATGCCTTCAGTTTTTCTCCATTTAGAATGATGTTTGCCTGAGGCTTAGCATAGATAGCTTTTAGATGTTGAGATAAGTTCCTGTTATCCCTAGTTTTTCTAGTGTTTTGAACATAAAGGGATGCTGTACTTTGTCTAATGCTTTCTTTGCGTCTATGGAGATGATCATATGGTTCTTATCTTTAAGTCTATTGATGTGGTGAATAACATTTATTGATTTCCGTATGTTGAACCAGCCTTGCATCCCAGGTATGAATCCTACTTGATCATGGTGCACAATCCTTTTAATATGTTTTTGAATCCAATTTGCCAGAATTTTATTGAGCATTTTTGCATCTATGTTCATTAGAGATATTGGTCTGTAGTTTTCTTTCTTTGAAGTGTCTTTGTCTGGTTTTGGAATCAGGGTGATATTGGCCTCATAGAATGAATTCGGAAGAGCTCCCTCTTTGTCTATTTCCTGAAATAGCTTGAAAAGTATTCGTATTAGTTCTTCTTTAAAGGTTTTGTAAAACTCTGCTGTACACCCATCTGGTCCTGGGCTTTTCTTGGTTGGTAGTCTTTTGATGGCTTCTTCTATTTTCTCCTTTGATATTGGTCTGTTTAAGTTGTGTGTATCCTCTTGACTCAATCTGGGTAAATCATATGACTTAAGAAATTTATCGATGTCTTCACTATCCTCTATTTTATTGGAATATAAGGTTTCAAAATAATTTCTGATTATCTTCTGTATTTCTGTGGTATTTGTTGTGATATTGCCTTTTTCATCCCGTATGCTGGTAATTTGAGTTCTCTCTCTTCTTCTCTTTGTTAGCCTGGCTAAGGGTCTGTCAATCTTATTTATTTTTTCAAAGAACCAACTTTTAGTTTTGTCAATTTTTTCAATTGTTTCTTTTGTTTCAATTTCATTGATTTCAGCTCTGATTTTAATTATTTCTTGTCTTCTACTACATTTGCTATTGTTTTGCTCTTCCTTTTCTAGGGTTTTGAGATGAAGTGTGAGATAATATATTTGTTGTTTTTTTCTTTTTTTGTGGAATGAACTCCAAGCAATAAATTTTCCTCTTAAAACTGCTTTCATTATGTCCCATAGATTCCAATATGTTGTGTCTGTGTTTTCATTTATCTGTAAGAATATTTTGATTTCCTCATATATGTCTTCTGTAACCCATTGATCATTCAGTAACATATTGTCAATTCTCCAAGTGATGCAGGATTTTTCCTTCCTTCTTTTATCGTTGATTTCCAGTTTCATTCCATTATGATCGGATAGGCTGCATGGTATTATCTCCACTCCTTTATAATTTCTAAGAGTTACCCTATGGCATAATATAAGGTCTATTTTTGAGAAGGATCCATGTGCTGCTGAGAAAAAAGTATATTTGCTTGATGATGGTTGATATATTCTATATATGTTGGTTAAGTCTAGGTTATTAATTGTGTTATTGAGTTCTATGGTTCCTTTATTCAACTTTTGTTTGGAATATCTGTCCAATGGTGAGAGAGGTGTGTTGAAGTCACCCATAATTATTGTATTGTGGTCTATTTGTCTCTTAAACTTGAGGAGATTTTGTTTTATGAACATAGCTGCGCCTTTGTTTGGTGCATAAATATTGATAATTGTTATGTCTTGTTGGTGAATGGTTCCCTTTAACAGTATATAGTGTCCTTCTTTATCCCTCTTGATTAACTTAGGTTTGAAGTTAATTTTATTCGATATGAGTATGGCCACTCCTGCATGCTTCCGAGGACCATGTGAGTGGTATGATTTTTCCCAATCTTTCACCTTCAGCCTGTGTATGTCTTTTCCTATCAGATTAGTCTCCTGAAGGCAGCATATTGTTGGATCTGTTTTGTTAATCCAGGTTACTAGTCTATGTCGCTTAATTGGTGAGTTTAAGCCATTAACGTTTAGGGTCACTATTGATATATTGTTTGTACTTCCAGACATGTGTATTTATTTATTTATTTTAATTTGGCTTGTTTTTCCTCTTTGATTATTTTTCCCCCTTTACTGAGTTACTTCGCACTGTCGGTTTTGGATGTTGTTTTTCATTTCCTCTTCTTGTAGTGTTTTGCCCAAAATGCTTTGCAGTGCAGTGCTGGTTTTCTGGCTGCGAATTCTTTTAACTTTTGTTTATTGTGAAAGATTTTAATTTCATTGTCAAACCTGAAGCTTAATTTTCCTGGATACAATATTCTTGTTTGGAATCAATTATTTTTCAGCGTTTGAAATACGTTGTTCCAAGATCTTTTCGCTTTCAGCGTTTGTGATGAAAAATCAGCCATTAACCTAATTGTTTTACCCCTGAATGTAATCTGCCTCCTTTCTCTTGTAGCTTTTAATATTCTCTCCTTGATCTGTATGTTGGATGTCTTCATAATAATGTGTCTTGGAGTTGGTCTATTATGGTTTTGTATGTTTGGGGTCCTGTAGGCTTCCAGGATTTGGCAGTCCGTTCCATTTTTCATTTCTGGAAAGTTTTCTAAAATTATTTCATTCGATAGATTGCTCATTCCTTTTGTTTGCACCTCTATACCTTCCTCTATTCCAGTGACTCTTAAGTTTGGTTTTTTTATGATATCCCATATCTCTTGGATGTTTTGCTCGTGGTTTCTTACCTGCCTTTCTGTGTTGACTAGACTCTTTTTGAGTTGATATAATTTGTCTTCATTATCTGATGTTCTGACTTCTACTTAATCTAGTCTACTAGTAATACTCTTATTTGAGTTTTTTATTTGGTTTATGGTTTCCTGCATTTCTATGATTACTGTTTGATTTTTTTTTAATCTCTATCTCCTGGTAGAGTTGATTTTTTGCTTCTTGAATCTGTTTATGTAATTTATTTTCAAAGTATTCTTTCATTGTTTGGATTTACTGTCTAATGACTACTTTAAGATTCCATTCCATCTGAATCAGGTATGCCTTGAGTTCTTTATCTGACCATTTTTCTGATGCCTCTAGGTTCTCCTGTAAATTTAAGCTGTCGTGCATTGTTTGTAATCCTTTTTCCCTTGTTTTATCATGGTGCTCATGTTACTTTCCAGCTCTGTTTGACTGCTGTGTTTCTGTTTTCTCCTATAAGTTTGTTTTGGTTTTGTATATCTTCGGGCTCTCTCCTTTGCGATGGGTGACTATATCTAGAGATGTTGCACTTTATTGTAATTTAAAGCAAATTCGTTCATTTCATAAAAGGCATACGGATTCTAAAGGCATATATCAATCCGCGGTTTGGTCTTAAGACTTTATGTTTAGGTCGCGTGCTGTGATGGTATGGAGGTTAGTATGTCTTAGCTACCTTGGAAGATTGCTCTACTGAAGGGGGATATTAACAGGCGAATGGACCAAGGTATTTGGTGGTGGCCAGGAACTTAGGAGCACTATATACAGCCTCGAAACATTCACCTATTTGCATTTAGAAAATTACACGTAATGAAAGTCGTAATGCTTGGGATGAAAGGTAGGGGAAGGGGAAGGAAGAAGTCCTTAAGGAGAAAGATGGAGAAAAAATAGTTAGAATAAAAAAATGGTAAGAAAAATAAAAATTAAAAAGAGAAAATTTAAAAAAGTTAAAAAAAAGGATAAATGCAGTTTTAGAGTTCTATTTTCATCTCTTCCAGTAGGTGGAGCTGTGCCATCCAAGCCGAGCTTCTGCCCTCAATATGCAGGAAACAATCCCTGTGCAGTGTCTCCTTTTCCCCTACTGGGTGGCTCTCCAATCCTGGTCGCCCAGGGCGGTTTCCGGTCTCCAGCCCCTCCCCCCTTCTCATGCCATCCAGGCCCCACGGTGGTGTTCTCCACAGATCTAGTTATACTTGCAGACCCCTGGGAACGACTGAGCACTCTCTCTGTTTGCCATTCACCCAGACCCCAAGGTTGTGGAGCTGGTGATCTGGGGGCCGTCAGCTTATTTTGCCTGGTCCCTTTCGGTAGCCACGCCCCCAGGAGCTGGCAGAAAAAGCCTTGGCTGTCGCCGCTGGTGGTAGGGGGAGTTGGAGGTCAGGTGTCCCCTATGTTCCCCTGGGCTCCTACAATCACACCCTCGAAGATCTGGAGATAGATTATTGAGATTTCCCTGCTGTATGTATCTGGTGGGGTGGGAGTCACCCACCTGTTGAAGCTGATTTCACTGGGATGGGATCCTGTCCGCCGAACTGCTGACATCAGCTCTCTGCTATGGTGGACTCCCTTGCCGGGGTGTCCAATGGGAGAGGTGAGTCTGGTCTGTCTCTGGTCTGTCCCGGCCTCAGTTCTCGGTCCACTGTCTCATGGAGGCTTGGTTAGCAACCTCTTCAAAGGGTCCAACTCTTCATTTCTCTGCCACTCATGGTCTCTGGCAGTGCCAAAACGCCTCGGTCTGCGGCAGGCTGCCAGACAGTCAGCAAGCACCTCCACGTGGCATGGGGTGGCCGAGATTCACCCGTGTCTGAGCAAGCTGCCACCTCCGAGGAGCCCAAACTCCCCGCCTAGGTCTAACTTCAGCTGAATTTTGCTGGGAGTTTCTCAGCAGGCAGAATCCAAATGTTCTGAGGTCTGTCTCTGTCTCCGTGGCTAAAGAGGTGAAGGGAGCGCTGCCTCCCTGCCTGCTGCCATGTTTGATCCCCCCAATAATATTTTTTAAATATATTTTTAGTTGTTGATAGACGTTTGCTATTTATTTATTTATATGTGGTGCTGAGAATTGAACTCGGTGCTTCACACATGCCAGGCAAGTGCACTACTGATGAGCCACAACCACAGGCCCAAGTTAATAATATCCTACTGAATGAACAATGGGTTGTAAAAGACATTAAGGAGATTAAAAAATTCTTAGAGGTGAATGAGAACACAGATACAAAGTATTGAAATCTCTGGGACACTATGAAGGCAATACTAACAGGAAAGTTCATTGCATGGAGTTCATTCCTTAAAAGAAAAAAAAAAAGTCAATAAATAAATGACTTAACATTACATCTCAAAGCCCTAGAAAAAGAAGAACAAATCAACACCAAAAGTAGTATTGCTAAGAGCCACAGCCAAGTAATATGATGCATGGCATTTTTGGTTGAAAGGTGATGCCAGCAAGCCATTGAGATGATATGATTATGTTAAGATCTGCATTCATATGGATATTGGACTCCTTCTGTCCACCTCGGCCTGCTATGGGACTCCTGGAGAGTTCCCATTGGTTGGGGAAGTGTGGTAGGAGGGAATTCCGGAGGAGGGGCTTCCTGTTGGGGTCCAGGAGAACACCGAGTGGGTCGGTCGGCAATCTTCCCGGGAGCGTATGGGGCATTGGCAGCAGTTTCAAAAATAAAGTTTGTTCCTGCTTGAGTGGCTCGTGATTTTGTGCCCACCCAGACTGCGGCAAGTATAAGACAGGAAATAATTAAAATCAGAGCTTAAATCAATGAAATTGAAACAAAAGAAGCAATTGAAAAAATTGACAAAACAAAAAGTTGGTTCTTTGAAAAAATAAATAAAATTGACAGACCCTTAGCCATGCTAACAAAGAGAAGAAGAGAGAAAACTCAAATTACTAACATACATGATGAAAAAGGAAATATTACAACAGACACTATAGAAATACAAAAGATAATTAAAAATTATTTTAAAAATGTGTACTCCAATAATATAGAAAATATCAAAGGCATCAACAAATTTTTAGAGCCATATTATTTGCCTAAATTGAATCAGGATGATATACACAATTTAAACAGATCAATTTCAAGTGATGAAATAGAAGATGCCATCAGAAGCCTACCAACCAAGAAAAGCCCAGGACTGAATGGATACACAGCTGAGTTGTATAAGACCTTCAAAGGAGAATTAATAACAATACTCTTCAATTTATTTCAGGAAATAGAAAAAGAGGGAGCACTTCCAAACTCATTCTATAAAACCAAATATCACCCTGATTCCAAAACCAGGCAAAGACATCAAAGAAAGAAAAATTTAGACCAATATATCTAATAAACATAGATGCAATAATTCTCAATAAAATTCTGGCAAATCAAATACAAAAACATATCAAGAAGAGAGTGCACCACAATCAAGTGGGGTTCAATCTAGGGATGCAAGGTTGGTTCAACATACAGAAATCAATAAATATAATTTATCACATCAATAGACTTAAATGTAAGAATCATATGATCATCTCAACAGACACAGAAAAATCATTAGACAAAATACAGCACCCCTTCATGTTCAAAACACTTTTTTAGTGTTTTGTAGTGTAGGAACATATCTCAACATTGTAAAGCTGTCTATGTTAAGCCTCAGGCCAACATCCTTCTAAATGGAGAAAAATCGAAGGCATTCCCTCTAAAAACTGGAAAAAGACAGAGATGCCCTCTTGCACCACTGCTATTTTGCATAGTCTTTGAAACACTGGCCAGGGCAATTAGATGAAAGAAATTAAAGGGATACAGACAGGAAAAGAAGAACTCAAATTAGCAATATTTGCTGACAATGATTCTATGCCTAGAAAGCTCAGAAAATTCCACCAGAAAACTTCTAGAATTAGTAAATGAACTCAGCAAAGTAGCAGGATACAAAATCAACACCCATAAATAAAAGTCATTTCTGTGCATCAGTGACAAATCCTCTAAAAGAGAAATGAGGAAAAGTATCCCATTTACATATAAAAAAAATACTTGGGACTCAACCTAACAGAAGTGGTGAAAGACCTCTACAATGAAAACTACAGAATGCTAAAGAAAGAAATTAAAGAAGACCTTAGAAGATGGAAAGATCTCCCTTGTTCCTGGATAGGCAGAATTAATATTTTCAAATGACCATATTACCAAAAGCACTATACAGATTTAATGCAATTCCGATCAAAATCCCTATGAAATTCCTCATAGAAATAGAAAAAGCAGTCATGAAATTCATCTGGAAAAATAAGAGACCCAGAATAGCTAAAGCAATCTTTATCAAGAAGAGTGCAGCAGGTGGCATCACTATACCAGACCTGAAACTACACTACAGAGCAATAGTAATAAAAACAGCCTGGTATTGGCACCAAAATAGACTGGTAGACCAATGGTACAGAATAGAGGACACAGAGACTAACCCACATAATACAGTGGAGAAAAGATAGCACAAATGGTGCTGGGAAAACTGGAA
Source organism: Spermophilus citellus (assembly GCF_964194105.1). Lineage (NCBI taxonomy): Eukaryota > Metazoa > Chordata > Mammalia > Rodentia > Sciuridae > Spermophilus > Spermophilus citellus. Next base: position 112,749,038 of record NC_138187.1, on the reverse strand, counting down.
ATCCATATGCAACAAAATGAACTTAAACCCCTCTCTCTCATCATGCACAACACTCAACTCAAAGTAGATCAAGGACCTAGTAATTAAACTAGAGACCCTGTGTCTAATAGAAGGAAAAGTAGGACCAAATCTCCATCATATTGTATTAGGCCCCAACTTCCTTAACAAGACTCCTATAGCACAAGAATTAATAAATGGGATGGGTTCAAACTAAACAGCTTCTTCTCAGCAAAAGAAACAATCAGTGAGGTGAACAGACAGCCTACAGCTTGGGAGCAAATTTTTACCACTTGCACATCAGATAGAGCACTAATCTCTAGGGTATATAAAGAACTCAAAAAGCTAAACTCCAAAAAATAAAATAAAATAAACAAATAACCCAATAAATAAATTGGCCAAGGACCTGAACTGACACTTTTCAGAAGAGGATATACAATCAATCAACAAATAAATAAAAAATGTTCATCATCACTAGCAATTAGAGAAATGGAAATCAAAAGTACTCTTAAGATTTCATCTCACTCCAGTCAGAATGGCAGCTATTAACAATACAAATAACAGTAAGTGTTGGCGAGGATGTAGGGGAAAAGGCATACTCATACATTGCTGGTGGGACTGCAAATTGGTGCAGCCAATATGGAAAGCAGTATGGAGATTCTTTGGAAAACAGGGAACGGAACCACCATTTGACCCAAGTATCCCACTCCTTGGTCTATACCCAAAGGGCTTAAAAACAACATACTACAGGGACACAGCCACATCAATGTTTATAGCAGCACAATTCACAATAGCTAAACTGTGGAACCAACCTAGATGCCCTTCAGTAAATGAATGGATAAAGAAAATATGGTATATAGACACAATGGAAAATTACTCAGCAATAAAAGATAATAAAATCATGGCATTTTCAGGTAAATGGATGGAGTTGGAGAAGATAATGCTAAGTGAAGTTTAGCCAATCCCCCAAATCCAAATGCCTAATGTTTTCTCTGATATAAGGAGGCTGATTCATAGTGAGGTTGGGAGGGGGAGCACGGGAAAATTAGACAAACTGTAGATAGGGCAAAGGGAGAAGGAGGGGGAGGGAGGGGGTAAGGGTTAAAACAAAGATGGTGGAATGAGATGGACATCACTACCCTAAGTACATGTATGAAAAAGACATAAATGGTGTGAATATACTTTGTATACAAGCAGAGAGATGAAAAATTTTGTTCTACATATGTAATATGAATCGTAATGCATTCTGCTGTCATATATAACAAAATTGAATAAAAAATTTGAAAAAGAAATAAAATCATATGCTGAAGATCTAATCCCTAATGTGATGGTATTAGGAGATGGGCCTTTGGAGGTAATCAGGTTTAGATGACAATGAGTATGGAGTCCACATGATACAATTATGTACTTATAAGAAAACAGAGACCAGTGATTTCTCTTCAATCATTGGCAATCTAGAAAGGCCACTGACAATCTAGAAAGCAGGCCCTCCTCAGACAAAGAATTTGCTGGCACCATGATCTTGACCTTCTGAGCCTCCAGAGATCTGATAAATAAATGTATATTATTTAAGCCATCCAATTTATATATTCTGTTAGAGTAGCCAAACTGGCTAAGAAACTGTATATAGGAGAAGCCAACAAAAGGGGCACTACCATTAGCTGAGAGAGGAGAGTAAAATGAGTTCATGTTAGAGAAATAGGCTGGGGTCTAACGGCACTGCCAAGGCATCTCTAGGACTGTGAATCTCATCTAAGATACCTATGTATAAGGGGTCTAGGGATGGAGCTCAGTGGTAGAATACTTCCCCAGTGTTTGATCCCCAGTCTTGACCAGAAAAAAAAAGTACTTATGTAAAATGGAAAACACTGAAAGGTTCATGAGCAAAAGAGGGGCATGGCCTATTTGCTTTTCATGAAGAACACTAAAATTATGAAGAAAATGAGCTAGGTGGGCAAAGTCAGATGCAGGGGAACAAGTCATAAGGATATTTCAAGACACCAAGTGCTGGGAGCCATCCATGAACTGTGTGTGAATTAAATCAGCATGGAAGCTATTAAGTGGCAAAGTCTGGTATCTGGGAATTCACAGTGACACTCCTGCTGGTCTGCCCAATAAGTGTGATATTATACCTAGCTCTGGAGTTGGGGTGACCCACTGGAGACACAGAGACACACAGCCTCTCAGAGATCGATGTGGCTTGCCAAGATACCATGAAGCAAAACTCCATCCACTGAAACTTTATCCCTGTCTTTGATATACCCTCCTTTAATAAAGGACCGGAGCCACTTTCTAGTTGTTCTATTCCAGCTCCTATGTGGACTAGGGGAAACTATTGGGTGCTCTGCTTTTAAAAAACTATTTGCTGGCTCTGCCTCTTAATTCTTCACTAATTATTTCAGACTTTTAATTTGTTAGGTGGCTCAACCTTCTGAGCAGAAAACTACCCTCAGGGCATGCTAGTCTCCCCTCCATGACCAAGTTGATAGATGATGTACCAAGTATTTTCCAACTTTTTCCCCACATTAATCCCCACAAATAACTGAAAAAGTGATATGCCCCCTCATATATTTTAAGATAACTTTTACATTTTAAAATCATGTTCAACGATGGTAAAGAATGTATTATAGTCTTCAGATAAAGATTATTCTTCAGATAAAGATTATAACACATTTTATCTGCTATATTATAAATATTGACAGTTTAAAATAAAACTACAATTTAGGTACAGGGTTAAGTCCCCCCAAATGTAGAAAACATCACAAGTCCAAAATGCATTTAATACTCCTAACCCAATCATAACACGGTGCACTGTACTGACTGTTCTCTTGACTGTTCCCGCTTGTCATTCTGGGGCTGAGTGGGAACTTCAACTTGCTGCCCCTGTCCAATCGCGACAGAGTTTTGAACTGTATGTTAATACCCTGGGAAAAGATCAAAATTTAAAATGTGAAGTATGGTTTCCAATGTATGCTTACCACTTTTGCACCATCATAAAGTCAAAAAAAAATGGTAAGTGAAATCATTGTAAATCGGGGACCACTTGTATTTTAAAAGAATTCAGTAGGGATCTAAAAACTATTTCGATCTGATATCCAAGGTTATTTTAAAATCCCACGAATTAGCTTTTAACCATGGGAATTCTTTATCATTCCCTTTATTCTTTCATTCCATGCCATAATCCCCGAAAAATTGTCTTAATCTCTTATAGATTCATCTATTATACGTCTCTGCTTTTACATGATAATTTGTGCCCCCAGGCTGAGAAAATCCTAAATGGAAGTCATCTCTTTCACAGGTCCCTTAGTCACCTGCACTGCAGTCATTGGGTTTCGGCTGCCTTTAGGCCACACCGAGCTGGGCAAGCAGGCGGTGGAGGCTGGATTCGGGTCTTTAACTTGCTTGGATACAACCCATGGGCCTTTAAACACACTTGGGCAAACCGTGCCTCTTTCCCTGCATGGTCAAGGTCACGAGGCCCTTGAAGCTTGGACCTCCTCGCTGCAGCCCCTTGCTCTCCCACTCGGTCTTGGCCCCGCCCACAGCTCCCAGCATGCACTGCACCGGGCTCCGGACACCCCACGTGCTAGCGTCCTCTTCTCCACGTGCATGCGGCAGGTGATCAGGCGGGCGCGGGGTGATCGGCCCAGCGTGGTCAGTCAGTTAAGGGGATAAGGAAGTGGGAACCGGCGGCAAGGGGATTGTCTTTGAGTCCCTGCAAGCGCTCTCCGTTTTGTGCGGCTTGACCTTGGCCGCTGGGAGGAAGCCGCCAGGTGTTTGTGGGTCACAGCGCAGCCGGTAAGGGCCTGGTTGTCGGATCCGAAGGTGGACTGGAGGGCCTCAGCCAGCCATGGCGCCTGTGAGAGAGCTGCTCTGCAGACACTCAGAGCACCCAGCCTCTGCTGGGCAGAGCCGCTGATGCCCTGCCCTCGGGAACTGTCCTCAGGGCAGAGTTTTCTTATTTACTCTTCATCAGGCAGGCGGTGCTTTTAACTGTTCTGAGATTATGAAGTCGTTTTAATTTTAATTTATAATTATTATTATTTTTTATTAGTGGCACCCAGGTAACTCTACCTCTGAGCTACATACCCGGCTCTTTTTGGTTTCTTGAGACAGGATCATTTAATTACCTGACTGACCTGCCATTCTCCTGCCTCAGCCTCCCAAATAGCTGGGATTACAGGTGTGAGCCGCCTTACCTGGCCCTTTGAAAATAATTTTTAAAAATCATGAATAAATAACAAGCTCTTTGAAAAACTTTGCCACCATTTATTGTATAAAATGTACACAGACATAGGTATACATACACCCGTGATTCCAGGACACCCTTCCCTGTGCCAAAATCTTTGGATGCTCAAATCTCTTTTATAAAATGGCATAGTATTTGTATATAACCTCCACAAACCCTCCATGTATTTTAAATCAGCTCCAAGTTACTTATAATACCCAATACAATGTAAATGCTATGCAAGAAAAATGTATGTACATGTCCAGTACAGATACAACCATTGTAGTCCTAACTTCATAATCTACAAATGAGATACCAAGAAAACTGCTCAAAAAGGGTGTGAAGAGACAAGGTCTTTGAAAGGGGACGAGTATAGCAGTGTAGTTTCTTGTGGATTCAGCCTTGGCATATGGAAAATTCAAGCTTTGCATTTTGGAATGTCTGAATTTTTTAGTATATTTTTTCATCCAAGTTTGGTTGAATCCTCAGACTCCACATCTGGGGATCTGGTGGGCCAACTGTATAACTGATTACATATGTGATTTTATAGAGATAGGTATAACTTTTCTAAGAAGTTAACACACTGAATTATATTGATGATATTAATAGACACCATACTTGCATTCATGGGATAAACTCCACTGGGAGGGAAAAAATACATACACTGTTGGCCCTCCCTCCATATTTGCAGGTTCCACTTTGATGATTCAACCAACTGCAAATAAAAAACATACCCCCCCCCCTTCATTAGGTCTGTGCTGAACATGAGCAGGCTTTTATTCCTCCTCAACTCTGTAGTATAATAACTATTTACATAGCATTTTACATTGTATTTTTACAGTTAATTTAGAGATGATATAAAATATAGGGGATGATGCTCACAGATTATTTGTAAAAACTATAATATTTTATATTGGAACTTGAATTTGGTGTCCTTCGAGGAGGAAGTCCCAGAACCAATCCCCCATGGGTAATAAAAGACAACCACATATTTTCCTTTATTTCTAATCTAATTGCATTATAGTCATAGAATTTAGGCTATATGATGGCAAATCATTTGAAATTTGTTGAGATACATTATAATTCAATAAGTGGTTGATTTTCATTTGTGAGTTGTATGTAGTCTATATATTTAGTCAAAATTTTAAATTGGGTTTTCGAAATCTATCCTTAATATATTTATTTTTGCTTGCTTGAATTTTTTTGCTGTTTCCTCCTTCTTCCCTTTCTCCTTTACATTCTTCTCCTTTGCCTTTCTCCACCACCCCTTCTCTCTTGCCACCCCTTCTCTCTCCTCCTCCCCCTCCTCCTCCTCCTCCTGTGGTGGAAAGGTTAACCTGATTAATAACTAAAATAAGTGTAAGAGTCCCACTATCACATGCTAGATTTTTAAATTTATTCTTATTTTTCTGTGATTTTCGTAATGTATTTTATACATTGTATATTTGCATTATGTGTTTTGAAATGATGTTGTTAGATACAAGTTCAAAAGTGTTCTGCTACATTTTTCTGGTAAAGTGAACCTTTACTGATTTTATAGTGACACTCTATGGTTGATGACTCTCTCTTTTAATACCTATTATTTACTTTTTCTTGATAATTTGTTCGGATATGCCTGAATAAAAATTAGAGTTTGATTGGGATAAGGAAGTGGGGAATTCATATTGTGTAGGTAACCCATTTTAAAAGGAAGAAAACAGAAAACATGTAATAATACAATGTAAAATGCTATGTAAACATTTTATCTGATGTTTCCTATTCCCAAATTTTCTTTGTTTATATTACAATTTTGGTTCTGTTTCTAAGTGTTTGTGTATGTATATTTACATTCTTCTCCTTTGCCTTTCTCCACTACCCCTTCTCTCTGGCCACCCCTTCTCTCTCCTCCCCCCTCCTCCTCCTGTATGTGTGTGTGTGTGGGTGTGTATACCACTGAGTTATACCCCAGCTCCTTAGAAATATACTTCTGTAATTTTATTTATCTTTCTTCAACAGTATCTATTGACCTCTACATTTTAAAAAGGAGGAAATCAAATCACTTATGCTTCCTGCAGTCCATCCACCTTCTTTTCTTCCCACCTTAATTCTTTTTAGTACTTACACAATAATTTCTATATTCATATTTAGAACTTTTTCACTATGGAAATAGAAGTACAGAAATAAGGTTCTGTTCTGTAATAATAGGTCCCATAGTTGTTTTGACTTAGTTCTACATTTAAGTTTAATGCTCTTATTATTATCTCCTTTATTTCCAAGCTTCCTCCCTTTAGCTCTGTATTAAAGGGATTTATTATCATGTATTCTTTACATTAAGGGTTCATGGGTAGTATCTTTGCTGAGTTTTGTATGTTTGAAAATGTTTATTATCATGCTTAAATGAAAATTGGGCTTTGTATCAAAGCCTTAAACTAATTTTTTTCTCCTAAAGAAATGTTCTGGCATTTAAATATTGCTGTGGAGATGTGGGAGGTTTACTTGATATTTTCATATGTCTGATCAGAAAAGATAATAAACCATTTTTACACTGTTTAATTATTAGTGAGATTGAGCAACATTTTTTACATTTATTGAATATTTGATGATAGTGATAAGAGCATAAATATAAAAGACTAAGCAGAAGTTGGGGTTAGTGTGTACTCTATTGAAAAGGTAGACTAATGATGGCCATGGGCCAAATCTGGTCTGCTGCCTGTGTTTGTGTGATCTACAATCTAAGAAAGAATATTTGCAGCCAATTTTGTGATGGGTATCATTAACTTTGAATCCTAGTTAAGTGATATTTTCCCCTTAAAAGAATTCAATTTGTCTTGTTAGTATACCTGTATTATAAAATCTATACTCAATTATTATTATCATATATTGAATTTCATCAATGAAACATTTGTGGAAATTTCTTTTCTTTTATTTGAGTACCTATGTAACATTTTTAATTTTATGTTTTGGCCTACAAAGCCAAAAATATTTACTCTTTGGCCTTTTTCAGAAAATGTTTATTTACTCCTATTTTATTGCAAATCCAGAATGGATTTGATTCAGAAATACTTTTGAATCTAGGCCACCTCCCTTAGGGTCCATTTCTTCATCCTATCTCAAGATGTGGGCCCCAAAGTTGCATCCTTCAATTCTTAACTACAGTGAGTAGTCCTTCTAGGAGCATTATTGGTACTGTTTAGGTAATGTGTGGGATTTTTCTGTACCATGAATCTCATCACTAAGTAGGCTGTCCTACATTGATATTGTTACCTTTGGCTTCATACCTAATATGGGAATTTCTATCATTTCTATTTCAGTGAGGACTACTCTTGTTCCTGGCTTGTTTCAGTCTGCCATATTTGATTTGTCTGAAGCATAGTCACTTGCTAGTTAAAACTTTTTCTATCTACATTGATTCTAGTCTTAAATTCTTGGTTTAACTTCTTTAATTACAGTATACTCTCAAGCAGTGCATCATTTTTATCACTTTCTGTATTTTGTAAGATTTACTTCTGTAATCAGAAAGAAATTTTCTTTTCCTTCTCTTTTCTTTCTTTTTTCTTTTTCTTTTTTGATGCTGGGGATTGAACCCAGGGCTTGTGCAAGATAAGCTTGTGCTCTACCACTGAACTCTACTCCCAACTCTGAGACTCTCTTTTTCCTATTTCAAAACTTATTCCCTTTTGTTCTGTTCTGTTCTATGTGAGGAATGCTGGTAGCATATACATATGACCTTTTAGTGTGTAGTGAATGGTAAAATTAGTTAAATAGCTTGAGGTACTAGCTCTGTTGAGTCCATTAAGTTCTTTTTGATGATTTCCCCTGACGAAGTGATCTTAAAACTTATTATAGTGTTTAGTATAGAATTTATTTTAAACTAAAATTGTATGCATATAAACCCTTAAATATAAGAAGGAAAAATTACCTTAGAAAAGAAGTTAGATAATACAGAGGTTGCTCTGAAAGGATAACAAACATATAGTGAATGATCTGGAAATTATACCATATACAAAAAATAGTAGAAGGTAACTGGGATATTGTATTAAGCCTCTAGAGAAATTGGGAGCTATATATGAAGTTTTGAATGTCAGTAGCCAAAGTTGTAAAATTGTCTTTTTATTAAAAAATGATGTGGATGTACTTTTTTATATCCAGTTACTTCACATTTCATTCAGAAAACAAATAGACATTTGTACCTATTGACTTGACAACTGTGAATCGTGATGGACAAGGAGGAAAGGAACATAAAACCAAGGTAAAAGTAATATATAATAAATGAAATATTTTTCTAAAATAAGATTTAAACAATATATGGCCAGTAGTAAGACAGTCTGACAGGAAAAATCTTAACATGCCATGTGAGGACTGAGTGAGGGTTCTGAGGTTTAGAAAGCCTTGATTTTGTAGAGTGATTACTGACAAGATAAGCAAATTAACACTAGTTTCTAGCTTTTCCCCCATCAAACCACCCTTTTACAAAGAAAAGTAGAAATAATAGATCAGAAAGGATAATAATTTAAACCACACCAAGTACCCTCAAAAAATAAGAGAAAGTATTATTAATGTAAAACAGAAACCAACTGGAAGTACTGGGTATGAAAAATATCATAGTTAAAAAAATACTCTAAGGTGATGAGTTCAATAACAGAATCTATCTATCTATCTACCTTAAACCAAATCCAAGATGGTTTGGTTTAAGATAGATTGATTTTTTTTTTTTAAAGAGAGAGTGATAGAGGGAGAGAGAGAGAGAGAATTTTTTTTTAATATTTATTTTTTAGTTATTGGCGGACACAACATCGTTGTTTGTATGTGGTGCTGAGGATCGAACCTGGGCCGCACGCATGCCAGGCGAGCGCGCTACCGCTTGAGCCACATCCCCAGCCCCAAGATAGATTGATTGATATATAGATAGATAGATAGATAGAACATTTGGAAAATTGCAAAATCATGAGGAAGAAACTTTCAGAAAGCATTAAGAAGGAATAAAGAGCTAAAAAGAATGAGAGAAAAGTTATGAGCCAAGGATAATCAAACTAGAAGTATCAACATTTATAAAGAATTCTAGAAGGAAAGAAAAATGATTTTAAAATAATTATTACCTGACTTAAACACGGTGGATTGAACACATTGCTTGCACTATTCTCTTTCTTGAAATCTCACTAAAAGGGATTATAAAAAGAAGATGACCATAAGAGAATGAGAAATGAAACAAAAACCATATGAGAGAAACTAGTAAAATTTTGGAAACTTGAAAACAGATGAATCAATGATAATTGATTTAATAGAGCAGAAGTGGAAACCCAAGATAGCAGTGGGTGAAGCCCTAAAGCATATTGATTCATCCCCAACCCTCCCAAACCTCCCCCAATCCCCCACACATTCAAGATTGGAGATACCAGGAACCTCTAGAAGTATACAAAAATCATTAGAACCCAAAACTCCTTTCTTACCTCTCACAGCCAAGAGACTATTTCTCCTTCAGGTCCAGTAGGAGACTGGAGGTCTACTGCCTAGGCAGATCAAACTGAGAGCACAACCTGAAGTAGAATACTGTCCTCAAATCAAGGTTTCTTTTTCTACTAGACTTAGAGGAACCTCACAGTCAAATGCTAAGAACATTATTCTCTGAAAATGATCAGCCAAAAGGAAATATCTATATATTTGGCCAATAAGACATACCCCAACTAAGTACCAAATCATCCCACAGTGAAACCCCCCAGTTGACAATTCCACAGTGCATAAAGAGCTGCTCAATATCTTTTTAGCAATGATTCTTAAATATAAGCACACAACCCATGCTCATGAGACATTTGAGAGAAGTTTATAGCACAACAGAAATTCAAACAAAAGCTTGGAGGAAACGGACAATATATGGAGAAGAAAAGTTCAACAACCATCACAAAGCTATCATTAGATGACCAGAGAGATCAAGAAAACTAGTCAACATTTGGAAAATTAAAAAATATAGAACATTTGGAAAATTAAAAATAGTTCTTGGAAACTAAATACATAATAGCAAAATTAAGATTCAGAGAAGAGTTGAAAGAACTGAGAAAATTTTCTAGAAAGAAAAATAAAAAGATAGAGATTGAAAATAAGATGGAAAAAGTAAGAAAAAGGTTCCATAGGAAACAAAATAAAATGACATAAATGAATCCAAAGTATCCTGGTAATCACAATACATACAAATACACTAAATTTTTTAAATGTTGAAGTAAATAAAAAAGCTTGTTATGGAAATATGAAAAACATAAGGACATACCAATAGACAAATTGTTAAAAAATGGAAAAATGTTTAAGACAAAAGACATTATTATACTATCACAAGAAATAATACAGTATCAGAAAAAAGTCTGCAAAGTAAAAGATAACTAAATATAAATAAGGCTATTTTATGATGAAATGTTCAATTCAGTAGGTAACAATTGTTCTAAATGTATATATATAGGCCTATTTGAAGCAAAAGTTGAGAGAATGAAGGAGAAATTGACAAATCTATCATAGTAAGAAATTTTAATACTCATTAATTGAAATTACTCATTAATTGAAAGGTCAAGCACAAAATTAGTAAGAATATAGAAAATATAAACAACCAAATTAACTTTTTTTTTTGGTATCAGAGATTGAACCCAGGAGCATGTAACCACTGAGCTACATCCCCAGCCTTTTTTAAAAAAATTGTATTTTTATTTTGAGATAGGATCTCACTAAGTTTCCTAGGGCCTCACTAAGTTGCTGAGGCTGGCTTTGAACTTGAAATTCTCTTATCTCATCCTCTGGAGCAACTGGGAATATAAGCATGCACCACTGCAACTGGCTCACATGTTTGGTGATAGATAGGTAGACAGACAGACTGTCTGTCTGTCAGAGCACTGCAACCAACAACTGCAGGACGCAGATTATCTGTTAGGTTACAGGAAATGATTATAGAACTTGAGCATGCAGAGCTATAAAGTTTTAATAAATTTTCAAAAAGACAATACACATAATATATCATTTAATTGCATTAGAAATCAGTAATGAGGGGCTGGGGATGTGGCTCAAGCAGTAGCGCACTTGCCTGGCATGCGTGCAGCCCGGGTTCGATCCTCAGCACCACATATCAACAAAGATGTTGTGTCCGCCGAGAATTAAAAAAAAATAAATATTAAAAATTCTCTCTCTCTCTCTCCTCTCTCACTCTCTCTTTAAAAAAAAAAAAAGAAATCAGTAATGAGGCAAATTAGAAAATCCCAATACTTTTAGAAATGAAACAGACTTTTGTTTCTTCATGGTACTAAGTATCAAACTCAGGACCTTGAGTGTGCTAAGCAAGCACTCTACCACTGAGCTACATCCCAAATCCAAAACATAATATTTTAAAAACACTTTTCTGAGTAATTCATGAAAGTATGATCCATAAGGGAAATTAGAAAAAACTTAGAACTGAGTGTGGTAAAATAATTGAATTGTTTAAATTACATTATCAATGTCACACACTATAAAAAATTGTGTGATACAGTTGATTCACAAAATGTTGTATTTACACATTGCTTCTAAGATAGGTGGGCCACAGTATAAATCTTGCAACAACGAGCAGTGCCATTTAGGAATCCTGCAACCAATATGAGATTGAAAAAAAGGAGATAAATATAGAGGGACCTGTAATTAAAAGATAATATTATCAACACTTTCATGACAAAAAGAATTGAAAAATTACACAAAATATAAGAATTTTAAGAAAAATATATTTAACATGTACTCAATAAGAAATAAGCAAAGATGAACTCTTTTCAATCACTAAAATTATTGAAGGAGTGGTTGTCAATCACTACTACTGCCAGCCTCCCCCCCCCACACACACACACAATACAGAGACCATACACATCAGGTTAAGAGCTTTAAATATGACTTTTAACAAACATTCAAGAAATAAATCATTCTAACACTGGGAGCTGTGGCACATTTCTAAAATCCCAGAGGCTCAGAAGGCTTAGACAAGAGGATCACAAGTTCAGGAACAGCCTCAGCAAATTAGTGAGGACCTAAGCTACCTAGTGAGACCCTGTCTCAAAAATTTAAAAAAGTTGGGGGCATTGTCTGGGAATGTATCATAGTGGTAAAGCACCTCCCCCCAAAATATCCAATCTTACAAAATGTCTTCTACACAGAGAGAAACAGAGACAGAAAGTAGTTCCTAACTGAACTTATGAGAGTAATTTATACAACCTCCCAAGTCCATTTTATTTATGATCTTAAAATAAAAAATTCTAGATGAAATATTAACCTAATTATAGCACTATATAAAAAGTTGATACATCAGGACCAAGTTGCACAGTCCAATCCCAGAAATGCAATATTAATTCAATATAGAAAAATGCACCAATATCAATTACCATTAATAAAGAAGAAAAGCATGTGATGAACATCTAATAATGATTTAAAAAAAAACTCTTAGAGAAAACTATTTGATTCAGAGCTCTTACCAGAAAACTAAAGCAAATATCATATTTAATAGTCAAGTGTTAAAAGTGTTCTTTATCAATTCAGAAATATGACGAGGATAGTTGCTACTGCCACTTCTCATCAGTGCTCTATAATGGTTCTCTGATAATTGTATCACTTTATTGGGGGTGACAGAGCAATTGAGTCTGCCCTTCACACCATACTGGAAATTCAAGGATTTAAGGACATATGTATGAATTAAAAGAACTATGAAAGGAAAAACTTTAAAACTATTAAGAAAACATAAGAAAATTTTTGAGTAAAGAAAAATTTCTTAAAGAAGACATAACATAATCCATAAGGGCAAAGAGAGATAAATGATACTAAAGTTAAGAACTTCTATGTACTGGGACATCAAAAAAAGTAGAAAGATAAATCCAAAACAGAGATATAAAATATCTAAAAATTACCATCCAAAATTTGTATATAGTTCTTAAAGATTGTAAAGAAAAGGGCAAACAATTTAGTACCCATGAAAAGGAAACATTTTAAAATATTTATAAATCAAATGGGGATTCACAGTGTGTTCACAGGAAAGCATTTAAAAGTACTTAATAAGCTATTCATAAATAAGCTCAAGGAAGTTGTGCTCTGTTTACTCATTGAATAGAAGTTTTGCCTTCTTATTCACGTGATTAAGCATTTTGTTTAATATACCACTAGGTACTTTTTCCCTCTGAAAAGCACATGTAAAGCTTTATAGAACACTGAATTTCCTCTGCCTGGTAAAATTATGGTCTACTGTGTAAGTTGGTTGTAGGCAGTGACTTTGGATTCTGTTCTTAAGAAAAAATTTTTTTCCAACATTTAAAAAGTAGACAGTTGGCCAATGTGCTGTAAAAATATTTGGGTTATAATCCTGATATGGGTTGGACTTTTGGTTTGTTCTTTTCATAAAGGAGGACAATATATGAGATGTTCTCACATAACTAGGAATTTTTGAAAACTGTGTTGACTTTTTTCTGCCACTAACTTAATTGGAGATATTTCTCCAAAAATTAAATCAACCTTAAATTTCAATGACCATGTATGATATTTATTTTCTTATACTAAAACAGTTATACCTATCTAAAAATTGCTTGAAATGATAGACATTAGATTTTTAAAGTACAGATTATTTAATCTTTAGTTATAGATAATGTTTATCACAGCATTTATCAAAACTATGTTGTTTCAATTATAAAAATTGAAATTATAAATGAAATTTTCAATAATATGCTAATAGTTCAATATTTTGTTAGAGAGATTATTCATTTATACTCTTAGAATTGTCTTCTTTGTCATCTTAGGTTTTTAAAATATAAAGTGCGAAAGAACAAAATTGATATACCATTAGAGACTCAGACAGCTCAAGAACCAGTAAAGGAAACATTGAAATATAAAATGTTTAAAAGGCAGTCTGTACCCTTGATGTCAGAGAAGACAGAAATTTATCAAGACTACTATCCAGGCATGTTGATTTATGTTTTCTTTTATGGAAATGGAAAAAGGTTTACATAACATTAGATTAAGAAAGCAAGTGAAATAGATTGAAATACTGGAGTCTACTTTCAAAATATAATATTTGATACTTGGCTAATTTCATTAGCAATGCAGTTAGCAATGTCTTCAAATACAAAGCCTGCTTTTATATTTTTTTCTGATGAAATATTTTATTTTTTTAATTTGTTCTTCTTAGTGATACATGACAATAGGATTCATTTTGAGATAATTATAAAATATATAATTTGTTCTAATTTAGTCTCTAGTATTTTCCATTTTACTCCCCTCTTCCCTCTCCCTGTTCCCTTCCCTCTACTGATCTTTATGCTATTTATTTATGTTTTTTAAAATTAGTATCTTGTGGATATTGAGATTCACTGTGGTATAGTCATATGTGTACATAGAAAAGTTAGGTCAGATTCATTCCACTGTCTTTCCCTATCTCATCCCTCCTCCCTTCTCTTCATTTCCCTTTGTCTACTCCACTGATCTTTCTTCTATCCTTTTTTTACCCGCTCCCCACCCCCACTTATTTTGGATTACTTCCACATATCACAGAAAACATTTGACTTTCACTTTCTGGGACTGGCTTATTTCACTTAGCATGATAGTCTCCAGTTCCATTCATTTATGAGAAAATGCCATAAAGTCATTCTTCTTTGTGGCTGAGTAATACTCCTACCATATTTTCTTTATCCATTCATCTGTTGAAAGACATCTGTGTTAGCTTCATAGTTTGGCTGTTGTGAATTGTGCTGTACAAAGTCCATTTTTTAAAGGGAACATAATCTAAACATAATAATAAAAGTAGTAGTAAAAATAATAACTACAACCACCACCACCATAACAACAACAGGGGTCACTAACACCACCAAGAATGTCTGATATCTTGGTACTAATTTACAGTTTGCATCACTCTTTCATGTCTTTTTTTAAGGTAAAGATCATCTTCTTTTTTTTATTTCTTACATACATGACAATAATGGAATGCATTACAATCTTAATTATCCATTCACAACACCATTTTTGTAACTCTGTATATAAGTATGTTCACTCCAAATTATGCCTTATACATGAGCTCTCTTATTATTATTTTTTATTACAATTCTTAATACACTTTTATACCACAATTTATCATATCTCTGATTGTATGTAAGGTATGTTGACACCAAATTCACATCTTCATACATGTATTTTGTATAATAATGAGGGTCTCCTTCCACCATCCATGCTATTCCCCTTCTCCTTTCCTTTCCCTCCCACCCCTATTCCCTATCAAGAGGTAATCTTCCTCCCTTGCTCTCCCTCCCAACCCCATTTTTGAGTTACCTCCCTTATATCAGAGAAGACATTCAGCATTTGATTTTTTGGGGGGAGATTGGCTAACTTCACTTAGCATAATCTTCTCTAATGCTATCCATTTCCCTGTAGATGCCATGATCTTACTCTTTTTTATTGCTGAGTAATATTCCATTGTGAATAAATGCCACATTTTTTTTATCCATTCATCCACTGAAGGACATCTAGGTTGGCTCCACAGTTTAGCTATTATGAATTGTGCTGCTATAAACATTGATGTGGCTGTGTCCCTGTAGTATGCTGTTTTGAGGTCCTTTGGGTGTAGTCCGAGAAGAGGAATAGCTGGGTCAAATGGTGGTTCCATTCCCAGCTTTCCAAGGAATCTCCATACCGCTTTCAAAATTGGCCGCACCAATTTGCAGTCCCACCAGCAGTGTATGAGTGTACCTTTTTCCCCACATCCTCGCCAGCACTTGTTATTGTTTGTCTTCATAATGGCTGCCACTCTTACTGGAGTGAGATGGTATCTTAGTGTAGCTTTAATTTGCATTTCTCTGATTGCTAGAGATGATGAACATTTTTTCGTATATTTGTTGATTGATTGTATATCCTCTTCTGAGAAGTGCCTGTGCAGGTCCTTGGCCCATTTATTGATTGGATTATTTGTTTTTTTTTGGTGCTTATCTTGTTGAGCTCTTTATATACCCTAGAGATTAGTGCTCTATTTGATATGTGAGGGGTAAAAATTTGTTCCCAGTATGTAGGTACCTATTCAACTCACATATTATTTCTCTTGCTGAGAAAAAAACTTTTTTAGTTTGAATTCATCCCATTTGTTGATTCTTGGTTTTAATTCTTGTGCTGTAGGTGTCTTATTAAGGAAATTGGGGCCTAATCCCATGTGATGGAGATTAGGGCCTACTTTTTCTTCTATTAGATGAAGAGTCTTTGGTTTAATCCCTAGGTCCATTTTGAGTTAACTTTTGTGCATGGTGCGAGATAGGGATTCAATTTCATTTTGTTGCATATGGATTTCCAGTTTTCCCAGCACCATTTGTTGAAGATGCTATCCTTTCTACAGTGCGTGCTTTTGGCACCTTTGTCTAATATGAAGTAGTTGTAATTTTGTGGGTTAGTCTCTGTGTCTTTTATTCTGTACCATTGGTCTACCAGCCTGTTTTGGTGCCAGTAACATGCTAAAGATCTTCTTAACTCCATTTTATTTTGTCTTCCTTCCTTCTCCCTATCTCAAATTCTATCATTTCCCGGATTTTTATTTTCCCTTTTTATCCAGCTCTTCAGTATCCACACTTTTATTAAGCTTTCAGCCCCATCTGCAGTACTTGTTTGGGGTGATAATTTTACCTCTTTTCCTTTAAGGTAAATCTACCACCTCATTCTAGAGTTCCTTTCCTTCCATGTCCTCAGGAACGTAGTGTCAATTCATTATCTTCTCTCATCTCTTCCTTTCTATTAGCTCTTTTCTGTCTGAATATGAACATGTTATATATTTAACAATTTTAAACAAAACAATCCTGAAACATCTTTGAGATCTGTATTTCTTTTTGGCAGTTACCACTATAGTGTCAGTCATCTTAAAATCCTGGCTGAAACTTCCTCCAACTCTTGACTTCTCACTCACTCCTCAACATGTATTCTACCACCTTTACTACACTGGTAAGACTCTTCAAGTTTGCTTCCTCATGGCTAAATCCTCATAGAAATGATAGAAATGATTAATTTATAAATAAAATAATCTTTATTTTACTACACCATTCTGCCACATTTTTTTTTCTTTTAACCACTTAACTTCCTTTTTTCCCCTTGATTTTGAGGAAAACTATTTGCTGTTTATGTTTTCTAAACTCTTCTTTGTTATACAGTATAATAGTAACATTATAGAGCAACTATATATTGTTGAGTTATTCTTTCTTTAAGGTTTTCTTTCTAATTTTCTATCTGCTCTTTTTCTGTTTCTTTCATAAGTTTTTACTTCTCTTTCTACATAATTTCTCAGGTGTTTTTAGGGTCTGTCAAAATCAATGTTCCCTTTTTTTTTTCCTGTCTGAGCTGGACCAAGACTTTAGCATTTTAAATAATATATCTTCTCCTATATTGCCTGTTAAATTAATACACAATCCTTCTCCCTCAACCTCCAGAGTTGTTGGGATTATAGGCACCCACCATTGTACCCATCCCATAGATAGATAGATAGATATAGATATAGGTAATTTTTGGTACTGAGGATTGAACCTGGAGTCACTTTATCACTGAGCTACGTCCCCAGTCCTTTTTATTTTTTATTATTGAGACAGGGTCTTACTAAGTTGCTAAAAGGCTTCATAAATTGCTGATGTTGGCCTCCAACTTGCAATCCTGGCTTACCCTCCCAAGTCACTGGGATTATGGGGATTATGGTGTGGGTTACTGGGCCCAGAAAATAAATAAATAAATAGATAAGATATCTAATAAAATTATATATCTAGGAGCGATTTATTTTGGCTCATGGTTTCAGAGGTTTCAGTCCATGTTCAGTAAGCTCCATTGTTTTGGGCCTGAGGTGAGGCAGAACATCATGGAGGAAGGGTGTAATGGAGGAAAGCTGCTCAGCTCCTAGTAGCTGGGAATTAGACCAGAAAGGAAGAGGGGACCAGGGACAAGATATAGTTCCAAGGGTGTGCCTTTAACACCCATTTCCTTTAACTAAGTCCCTCCTCCTATAGTTTCCACCATCTCCCAATAATTCAGATCACAAATCCATCAATGATAAGATTAGAGCCCTCATAATCCAATAATTTATTTTTAAAATTTGTTTTAATTAGTTAGATCTGACAGTAGAATGCATTATGCACTTTGATATATTGTACATAGATAGGATATAATTTCTCATTTTCTCAGTGTACGTGTTGTAGAATCACATTGTTCATGCAGTCACATATATACATAAAGCAATAATGTCTGTTGCATTCTATTATCTTTCCTATCCCCACATTCCCTCTCCTCACCTCCCTTCACTTCCCTCTGCCTAATCCAAGGTAATGCTATTCTTCTCTAGTGCCCCTGCCCCCCACCCCCACCGCCTTATTGTGAATTAGCATCTGCATATTAGAAAAAACATTTGGCCTTTGTTTTGGGGAATTGGCTTATTTCTCTTAGCATGATATTCTCCAACTCCATCTATTTACTGGCAAATGCCATAATTTCATTCTTATTTAAAGCTGAGTAATATTCCATTGAGTACATATATACCACATCTTCTTTATCCATTCATCTATTGAAGGGCACCTAGGTTGGTTCCATAGTTTACTTGTTGTGAATTGCTATAAACATCGATGTGGCTGCATTACTGTAATATGCTGATTTTAAGTCCTTTGGGTATAAACTGAGGAGTGGGATAGCTGGGTCAAATGGTATAATCCAATCATTTCTAAAAGCCCCACCTACACAGTGCCTTATTGGTGACTAACACATGAGCCTTTGGAGGATATTTCAGATCCAATCATAACAGGGCAAGTGGTGACAAACACAATGATGTAACAGTAACCACACATGGAGCAACTATATATTATTGAGTAGACTTTCTTTAGGCCAATCTGAAAATAAAACCTATGGCAGAAATGTGGCATAAAGTTGCTTGAGTGTGATTGGTTGAGGTAGACTAGAGCTGTGAGAATATCTAGAAAGTGGGGGCAGGGATAGTATCAAATAGGTCTTAATTCAGAAACACTGAAGTTATCAGATGGTGGCAGGTTTCATATAGAAAAAATGGGCCCTGTCAGGAGCTGAAGTTCTAGATTAGTTGAGCGACTAGGAAATTGGCAGATCAAAGAAGACTAAAAGGGTATGGTATAATGAAAAGGCATTAGCTTCAAAGGAGTAGGATTATATTTCATGGTGTTTTTTCTTTTTAAGGGCAAGTTGTAATGATTTGAAGTTAGTGAATGGTGAGCAAGGAGGAAAATGAGCCCCTTTCCAGTCTGGGGTAGATAGAATGTGATATAAGAAACAACAAGCACTTGAGAGGGTTTCACATCAGTGGTGTCCTTAGGGAAAAACTAGGGTGTCCCTAGGGAATAAGCCAGGGGGTGGGAGAAACTCTGGAAATAGAGGTTAATGCTAGCAGAAAGTTTTTTAAACTATTTCACACAAACTTTCCAAAAAAGCCCACATTTTCTCTCCCAGCTCTATACCCTTACCCACAATGAGAAACAGGGTGTGTGTCTCTTTGATCATATGAATGAGGAAATCTCTCTGAGTTGGGACTATTGGCTGAAACAGATTTACTGGTTATTTCATTTATATGCGTTTTGTTTTGTTTGTAATTATTGTGTCTTATCCCCTATTAGATTATAACTTGATGCCTTGCACTACATAAGTATTTGTTAAATAAGTGAGAGAAGCAAGTAAAAATGTATTTGCTTCTAAAAAGCTTTATTGCCAGGTGCAGTGTAGCATACCTGCTATATATTGAGGCAAGAAGATTTTCCTGGGCCCAGAAGTTTGAGAACAGTCTTGAAAACATAGTAAGACTCTGATGCAAAAATTGATTACTTAATCAAAACTTCTATTTTCAATAGTTTCTCTTTCTTGTATGTGTTGAAAACCCACCAATTAAGTAAGCATAGAAGAAATCTGAGATATGGATCCTTTGCTACTCTTCTGCATTTATATCTAAAATTTTTTTATTCAATTACCAAGTTAGTTAATACAAGGTTTTTTCTGTGAATTTTATATAAGGATTTACACTTCAAAGATTTTGGTGTAATAACAAAATCACAAATAATATTTACCTTAATAAGTAAGCAGTTTCTAATTTAAGTATTTTAAGCCTATGAGGTTCTTCCTACAACACTCATCATTTCAAAGATAAGAATGTTAAGTCAGACAGTAACTTATAAGGTAAATCATTGAACTGTGCATGGTAGTTTGTCTCTGCGCATGGAACCCAGCTGGTTTAACTCTGAGCCTCTGCTCTTAACTACAGTGTTATTATGGTGCCTCATATAATAATCAACTATATTGCTTGGTATGTGAAAATACTATGGTATTATTTATGTTCATCATATGTATTCATTTGATAATGGTTTTATTTTTAGATTTCCTTAAAGAAAGTGTAACTCAACCACATACAGTTGCCCCAGAACCAGCTTCCCAAAAAGAGAAAAGGAAATCCTGGGGAAAACAGGAGCATACTAATGCTTATCCAAAAGCTAGGGAAGTCAGTTTTTTGCCATATGACACAACAGGTACGTATCATCACTGAAACATCTTGCTTAGAAAATATTTCTTTAAAAAAAAAAACTTTCTGTGGTTTGGGTACTCATGTTGGACACTGGTTTTGGGGAAAAAAAAACAGTCTTACTGAATTTTATGTGTTTGGGTGCATAAAAATTTGACAAATTTTTTTTGTTTGTCTTAATGTAAAAATTGATAGGCTGTTCAAAAATTATATTTTTTATTTAAGGACAATCTCTGAAGGTTATGCTTTTATTTATTTATTTTTTATTGGTTGTTCACAACATTACAAAGCTCTTGACATATCATATTTCATACATTAGATTGAAGTGGGTTATGAACCCCCAATTTTACCCCAAATGCCCCTACTATCCCCCCTCCCCTCCCAACTTCTCTCTCTACCCCATCTACTGTAATTCATTTCTCTCCTTGTTTATTTTCCCATTCCCCTCACAACCTCTTATATGTAATTTTGTATAGCAATGAGGGTCTCCCTTCATTTCCATGCAATTTCCCTTTTCTCTCCCTTTCCCTCCCATCTCATGTCTCTGTTTAATGTTAATCTTTTCTTCCTACTCTTCCTCCCTGCTCTGTTCATAGTTGCTCTCATTATATCAAAGAAGACATTTGGTATTTGTTTTTTAGGGATTGGCTAGCTTCACTAAGCATAATCTGCTCTAGTGCCATCCATTTCCCTGCAAATTCTATGATTTTGTCATTTTTTACTGCTGCATAGTACTCCATTGTATATAGATGCCACATTTTTTTTTATCCATTCATCTATTGAAGGGCATCTGGGTTGGTTCCACAGTCTAGCTATTGTGAATTGTGCTGCTATGAACATCGATGTGGCAGTATCCCTGTAGCATGCTCTTTTAAGGTCTTCAGGGAATAGTCCGAGAAGGGCAATAGCAGGGTCAAATGGTGGTTCCATTCCCAGCTTTCCCAGGAATCTCCAAACTGCTTTCCAGATTGGCCGCACCAATTTGCAGTCCCACCAGCAATGTACAAGTGTACCCTTTTCTCCACATCCTCGCCAGCACTTGTTGTTGTTTGACTTCATAGTGGCTGCCAATCTTACTGGAGTGAGATGGTATCTTAGGGTGGTTTTGATTTGCATTTCTCTGACTGCTAGAGATGGAGAGCATTTTTTCATGTACTTGTTGATTGATTGTATATTGAAGGTTATGCTTTTAGAATGATAAATAAATTGTATAGTTTTACCTTTGTACTGATGGTATCATTTTT
Organism: Spermophilus citellus; assembly: GCF_964194105.1. Classification (NCBI taxonomy): domain Eukaryota; kingdom Metazoa; phylum Chordata; class Mammalia; order Rodentia; family Sciuridae; genus Spermophilus; species Spermophilus citellus. The sequence continues at coordinate 112,727,089 of NC_138187.1, read as the reverse complement.
AACAATTTTATGTCTTTGGTATAGAGTTTAAATCACCTGTTAATTTCAACAGATTTTTCTCTACTAACATTTCACAGATGGTGTTTTTTTTCTATAACTGAAATTCTTATATGTATCAATATTTTAAATTTTATAGGAAAAGGAAACTTTTTAGTTTTTCACTGAAATATCATGGGGGTCCGGAGGTGGATTTGTTATCATGCTATTGAAGCTGAAGTTTTAGGACACCCTCAGTCACATAGGCTTCTTTTATTTTTTTTTTAAAGAAATATTCTCAAAATTAGGAATGCCTCAGTGCAAAACCTGTATGGATGTGGTGGGTTCATACCCTCCCCTTGAGTGTGAGTGGAATCTGTATAACTGCTCCTAATCAATAGTATGTGCTGTCACTCTTGTGATATTATATCATGGAAGACTCCATCTTGCCAGTAGACTCTAAAGTCTCCCTTCCCTTTTTTGACTTTGAAGAAATAAGCTGTTAGGGCTCCTCATCCCAGTCCTGACACTGTTTTGTCTATTATCTCAAGTCTCATTTAATCCTTGGGGAAGAAACCATTTTAGTCAGATAGTGTTTGTGATTCTGGAGGGCCAGAAATCTAGAATAATGTTTTAGGATGGCTGGTATTACAAGCATGGCTTTTTGGTATGTTTTTACTCTATAATTTTTTTGTGGGGGGTTACTAGGGATTGAACACAGGGACACTCGACCACTGAGCCACATCCCAGCCCTATTTTGTATTTTATATAGAGACAGGGTCTCATTGAGTTGCTTAGCACCTTGCTGTTGATGAGACAGGCTTTGAACTCACAATCCTCCTGCTTCAGCCTCCAAAGCTGCTGGGATTACAGGCACGCACCACTGCACCCAGAATGGTTTGTTTTATTTAAAAACAAACAAACAAAACCAAGAAACTTAATAGAAAGCTTCAGCAGAACAAAGGAACCAATCAACAGAGTGAAGAGACAAACCTGAAGAATGGGATAAAAATCATTCAAACTAATCATCTGACAAGAGATTAATATCCAGAATATATAAGGAGCAAAAATCCCCAAATAGCCCAACTAAAAAATGGGCAAATTATCTGAATAGATGTTTCTCAAATGTAGACATACAAATAATTAACATTTGTTTTAACTAGTAATCATTGAGGACTGCCCCACCAACTGGCAAACCTACTCCAAAGCCCAGGCCCAGGCATAGGACCACCTCCACCTACCTGCACCGAAGCCCAGGCCCAGGTCAGGCCTAGGACTATCCCCACTGACCAGCAGATTCACATCAGAGCCTAGGCCCAGGTCTAGGACCACGCCCACCAACACAATTGGGAAACCAGGCCTAGCCCACCTCCATCTTGGGATACTACAGCCATCACCATAGCCCTCCCCACACAGAAGTCTTCACCTTGGGACGACAGGGCCAGGAAGCAATTGCATCTCCGAACAGGCAGCCCAAAGCCATTGTAAGGTCCATCTTTTCATCCCCATCTCTGAAATTGGTTGCATCCATCTTGGACACCCACTGCTATCTTGAGTTATCTCTGATGTTGCTGCCACCACCTTTAGTTGCAGTAGTATCCATTGTGGGACACCAGCCAGGGACAGAAAGCCCAACACCAAGATGAAGTATAGGTAATCTGCAGGGACACTGCAAGATTGTAGGGTAAAAACTAATACCTCAGATCTGCACTGCAAGAAAGGAAGACACATAGACAACATGCAAAAACAAGGGGAGAAAGTGCCCCAAACAAACCAAGATACTACAATAATAGGATCCATGGACAGCACAGTTGGTGAAAATGTCAGAGAAGGAGTTCAGAATGTACATGACTAAAATGATCTGTGAATTAAACAATGACATAAGTGAGCAAATACAGGCAAAAATTCATTACTCCAACAAAGAGATAATAGAGAAAATATAGGTAACTATTCATGACACAGAGATAAGAGAGCAAATACATGTAGCAAAAGATTACTTCAAGAAAGTGAGAGAGATTCTGGGGTAAAAAAGCAGAAATTCTTAAAATGAAGGATACAATAAACCAAGTTAAAAAAAAAAAAACTCAGTAGAAAGCCTTACCAACAGACTATATCACCTGGCAGATAGAACATAAGACAAGACAAAATATACAATCTTGAAAATAAAGTTGACCACACAGTGAAGATGGTAAGAAACTATGAACAGAATATCCAAGACTTATGGGATAGCACCAAAAGACCAAATCTAAGATGTATTGGGATAGAGGAAGACACAGAGATTCAAACCAAAGGAATGTGCAATCTCTTCAATAAAATAATATCAGAAAATTTCCAAACATGAATGAATTAAAAAATCAAATACAAGAGGCTTGCAGGATACTAAATTAAAACAGATCTACAGAAAGTCACATTATAATGAAAATGTTTAGCATATAGAATAAGGATAGGATCTTAAAGGCGGCAAGATAGGGATCAGATTAAAAATAGGGGGAGATCAATTTCGATTTCAGCAGATTTTTCAACCCAGACCCTCAGAGCCAGGAGATCCTGGAACACCATATATCAAGCTCTGATAGAAAATGGATGCCAACCAAGAATCTTATATCCAACAAAATTAAGCTTCAGATTTGATGACAAAATAAAAACCTTTCTTGATAAAAGAACTTATAGTGAGAAAACCTGCACTACAGAGCATTCTCAGCAAAATATTCCAGGAGGAAGAAATGAAAAACAACAATGAAAATCAGCAAAGGGAGGAACTAAAGGAAAGGCCAATCAAAGGAGAAATCAAGTCAAGTTAGAAACCAAAATAAACCAAACTGTCTGGGAATATAAATCATATTTCAATAATAACCCTGAATGTCAATGGCCTAAACTCATTAATTAAAAGACACAAGCTGACAGATTGGATTAAGAAAAAAGATTCAATAATATGCTGCTTTCAAGAGACTGATCTCACAGGAAAAAACATCCACAGACTGAAGGTGAAACAGCAGAGGAAAAAATACCACTCATATGGACCATGTAAAGAAGCAGGGATTTCCATCCTCATATCAGATAAAGTGACTTAAAGCCAAGGGATACAGAAGGACATTTCATACTGCTTAAGGGATTCATACATCAACAAGACATAATAATCATAAATATCTATGACCCAAACAATGGGGCATCTATGTATATCAAACAAACCCTTCTCAACTACAAGGACTAAATAGACCATAACAACAATACTGGGTGACTTTAATACATCTCTCTCACCACTGGATAGATCTTCCAACAAAAACTAAGCAAAGAAACTGTAGAAATCAATAATATTATCAATAATTTAGACTTAACAGACATATATAGAATATTCCACCCATCAACAAGAGAATACACTTTCTTCTCAGCAGCACATGAGTCATGGTCCTTCTCCAAAATAGACTTATGTAATACCACAAAGTAAGTCTTAGCAAATACAAAAAAATGAGATACTGTCCTGCATTCTATCTGACCATAATGGAACAAAATTAGAAATCAATGATAAAATAAAAAATAGAAGGTACTCCAACACCTGGAGACTAAACAATACACTATTGAATGATGTGTGAATAACAAAAGACATCAGAGGTAAATGAGAACTCTGATACAAATTATCAAAATCTATGGGACATTATGAAGGTAGTGCTAAGAGGAAAGTTCATTGCATTAAGCTCATTCATTAAAAGAAGGAAAAGTCAAAAAGTCAACCTGACATCTCAAAGTTCTAGAAAAAGAATAACAAACCAATACCAAAAGTAGTAGAAGACAGGAAATAATTAAAATCAGGGCAGAAATCAATGAAATTTAAACAAAAGAAACAATTTAAAAAATTGACAAAACAGAGCCCCAGTAACACTTGTGGAACCCAGGCAGGCCTAGATCAGCACCACCGACACCCATGGAGCCTGCCCTGGGTCCAGAGACAGCTTACAGCAACAACATTGCATACCATAGAGCTGCATCTCTGAACACATCTCCCAGTGCCACCACCTGGCTCCCCCCAACCTGACCTAACACTATCGCTGAAATAAGTCACCTCCAGCTTGGGACACCTTCATTGCCATCTTTAGTTGGGGTAAACCTCCAGCTTGGAACATTGGCTAAGTAGGTATCCATAGTCCCCAACACCCCTCTCCCTGACAGCTGTTAACCAACTTCTTTAGATTCCTCTTTCAAGCTTTCTAAGATCTAATAATTGTATATCCTCACCTCCTACCCCCTCGACATCTCATCCTACACCTCACCCCCTGTTCTTTATCCACCATCAGAAATTGTAGACCCTTTTTGCATGCCTACTGTTTATATTGTATATAATAATTGAAATCACCATTTCTATATATTGTGGCAAAAGATAAATGTCTTAATAACAACTATTTGGATTAAGGTTCATATTGTTTAACATTGTTCTTCCCCGCAAAGGAGAGGTATTGGAACTGTGCAGGGGCACTATAAGCCTGTAGGGTAAAAATAACTTAATGCCATGGATCTACAGTGCTAGAAGGGAAAACACATGAACAACATAAAAAAACAAGGGGAAAAAGATGCCCCAAACAAATCAAGAGAATACATTATTAGAATCCATGGCCAGCACAACAAAAGAAATGTCAGAGAAGGAGTTCAGGATGTATAATTAAAATGTTCTGTGAATGAAAGGATGATATAAGAGAACAAATACAGGCAGCAAAAGAACATTTCCATAAAGAGTTACATAAGCAAATACAGGAAGCAAAAGATTGCTTCAATAAGGCGATAGAGGTTGTGAAAAAAAAAAAACCCAACACAATCCTTGAAATTAAAGAAACATTAAACCAATAAAAAACTCAATAGAAAGCATCAACAACAGGGGAATAGCAAGGATGGTGGAATGTGATGGACATCATTATCCAAAGTACATGTGTGAAGACATGAATTGGGTTGTCAACCTACTTTATATACAGAGATATGAAAAATTGTGGTATATATGGGAAATAAGAATTGTAATGCAAAAAAAACAAAGTACATGTATAAAGACATGAATTTGCATGAACGTACTTTTTATACAAAGATATGAAAAATTGTGCTGTATATGTATAATAAGAACCGTAATGCACTCCGCTGTCATGTGTTTAAAAAAATAAAATCAATTAAATAAATAAATAAAGTATCACCAACACATTAGACCACTTGGAAGACAGGACCTCAGACAATGAAGACAAAATATATAATCTTTAAAAGAATGTGGACCACAGAGTGAAAATGGTAAGAAACCATGAGCAGAACATTCAAAAAATATGGGATAGTGTAAAAAGACCAAATTCAAGAGTTCTTGGGACAGAGGAAGGAATAGAGTTCCAAATCAAAGGAATGAGATTATACCAGAAAATTTTCCCAACATGAAAAATGAATTGGAAAACCAAATTCAAAAGGCTTATATAAGGATGCCAAATGTACAAAATCACAATAGATCCACACCAAGGCACATTATAATGAAAATGCCTAACATACAGAATACGAAAAGAATATTAAAAGCCACGAGAGAAAGGAATTGGGTTATATATAGGGGGAAACCAATTAGATTCTGTGCAGATTTTTCAACCCAGAACAACATATATCAAGCTGAAAGCAAAAGGATGACAACCAAGAATCTTATAGCCAGCAAAATTAAGCTTTAGATTTGATGATGAAATAAAAACCTTTCATGATAAACAAAAGTTGAAAGAATTTACAACTCAAAAGCCTGTACTACAGAACATCTTCAGCAAAATATTCCTTGAAGAGGAATTGGAAAACAATGAAAATAAACAGAGAGAGGTATTACACTAAAGGAAAAATTAATCCAAGGAGAAACCAAGTCAAGTTAAATACCAAAACCAAAAATGGCTGGGAGTACAAATCATGTCTCAATAATAACTGTGAATGTTAATAGCCTAAACTCACCAATCAAAAGACTTAGACTGTCAGATTGGATTGAAAAAAAAAAAAAGATGCAACAATATGCTGCTCCAAGAGACTCATCTCATAGGAAAAGATATCCATAGACTGAAGGTGAAAGGTTGGGAAGAAACTCGCATGGACTGCAGAAACAAGCAGGAGTTTTCCATTCTCATATCAAAAAAATTAGACTTAAAGCCAAAGTTAATCAAAAGTGACAAAGAAGCACATTTTATACTGTTCAATGGAAACATACATCAAGAAGACACAACAATTATAAATATATATGCCCCAAACAGTGCACCATCAGAAAGATGGTAGAATGCGATGGACATAATTATTTAAGTACATGTATGAAGATACAAATAGTGTAACTCTACTTTGTGTACAACCAGAGATATTAAAAATTGTGCTCAATATGTGTAATATGAATTTTAATGCATTCTGCTGTTGTGTATAATAAATTAAAATGAATAGAAAAAAATAAATTGACAAAAAAAGCTGGTTCTTTAAATATCTCAATAAAATTCACAAACCCTTAGCCACCTTAATGGAAAGGAGAGAGAAAACTGAAATTACTAAAATTCCTGATGAAAAAGGAAATATCATGACAGACACTATTGAAATACAGAAGACAATTAGAAACTATTTTGAAAATTTATACTCCAGGAAAATAGAAAACCTCGAAGACACCAACAAATTTCTAGAGGCATATGATCAACCCAAACTGAATCAAGAGGACATACACAATTTAAACAGATCAATTTCAAGCAAGGAAATAGAAGGTGCCATCAAAGCCTAACAATGAAGAAAAACTCTGGACGAGACAGATTCACAGCTGAGTTCTACAAGACCTACAAAGAAGAATTAATAACAATACTCAAATTATTCCATGAAATAGAAAAAGAGGGAACATTTCCAAACTCATTCTAGGAAGTTGGTATCACCCTGATACCAAAACCGGGCAGAGACACATCAAGGAAAGAAAATTTCAGACCAATATCCTTGATGAACATTGATGCAAAAAATCTCAATAAAATTCTAGCAAATCACATACAAATCATATCAAAAAAATAGTGCACCATGATCAAGCTGGGTTTGTTCCAGGGATGCAAGGCTGGTTCAACATACAGAAATCAATAAATAATTCATCACATCAATACTTAAAGATAAGAATCATATGATCATCTCAATTGATGCAGAGAAAGCTTTTGAGAAAATACAGTATTCTTTCATGTTCAAAACACCAGAAAAACTAGAATAGTAGGAACATAATTGTAAAATCTGTCTATCCAAAACCCAATGCCAACATCATTCTAAATGGAGAAAAATTGGAAGCATTCCCTCTAAAAACTGGAACAAGATAGGAATGCCCTCTTTCTCCACTTCTATGCAATATTGTCCTGTAACTCTAGCCAGAGCAAGTAGATGGATGAAAGAAATTAAAGGGATATGAATAGGAAAAAAAGAACTCAATCATTATTTGGTGATTTTATACCTAGAGGATCCAAAAAACTCCACCAGAAAATTTCTAGAGCCAATTAATGAATTCAGCAAAGTAGCAGGATATAAAATTAATACCCATAAATCAAATGCATTTCTATACATCCGCGATGAATCCTCTGAAAGAGGAATTAAGAAAATTACCCCATTCACAATAGCTTCAAGGAAATATAGTATTTGGGAATTGACTTAACAAAAGAGGTGAAAACTACATAACATTAAAGAAAGAAATTGAAGAAAACCTCAAAAGATGGAAACATCTTTCATGCTCTTGGATAGGCAAAATTAATATTGTCAAAATAGCCAAAGCACTATACAGATTCAGTGCAATTCCAATTAAAATCCTAACATCATTCCTTACAGAAACAGAAAAGGCAATTTTGAAATTTACCTGGAAAAGTAAAAAACACAGAATAAGAAAAGCAGTCCTTAGAAAGAAGAGTAAAGCAGTAGGTATCACAATACCAGACCTTAAACTATACCACTAAGCTATAGGAACAAAAATGGCATGGTATTGGCACCAAAACAGGCATGTAGACCAATGGTACAGAATAGAAGACACAAAGACAAACCTACATAAATACAATTATCTTATATTAGACAAAGGCATCAAAAACATACACTGGAGAAAAAATAGCCTCTTCAACAAATGGTGCTGGGAGAATTGGAAATCGATATGCAGAAAAATGAAAATAAACCTCTATCTCACCATGCACAAAACTCAAAAGTGGATCAAGGACCTAGGAATTAGTTCAGAGACCCTTTGCCTGATAGAGGAAAAAGTAGGCCCAAACCTTTGCAGGAAATGGGCGGAGTTGGAGAATATCATGCTAAGCAAAGTAAGCCAATCCCAATTAACCAAAGGCCAAATGTTCTCTCTGATAAGTGGATGCTGAACCATTATTGGGGGGATGGAGGAACTTTTATTGAGCAAAGGGAAGGGAGAGGTGGGGAGAGTGCTTGGGGGCAGGCAAGAAGGTGGAATGAGATGGACATGATTACCCTAGGTAAATGTATGACTGCACATATGACGTGAGGCTACATTGTGTACAACCAGAGAAATGAAAAGTTGTGCTGCATTTATGTACAATGAATCAAAATGCATTCTGCTGTCTATACACTTAATTAGGATAAATAAGTAAATTTTTAAAAATTACTAATCATCAAGGAATTGCAGATCAAAATCACAATGAAATACCATCTCATCCCAGTTAGAATTGCTATAGTAAAAAAGACAAAACTAAGCAAATGCTGACGTGGATTTGAAGAAATAATAACTGGTGTGTGACGAGCAACTTGTGTAGGTTGATACAGCAGGAGTAGGAGCCGTTTATTGTAGGACAACAGAGGTATTTATACATTCCACACAGCTTATCTTAATTAACATAAACTCGATATAGCAGTCAACCAATAAGGAATCTCCACACTTCATGGCTCGATGGCGTTACTTCACAAACCACTCCCTCTGGCATTTTGCCAGGCGCCATCTTGACTGTTTACAGACCCTAACATTTCCCTGGGAAAATGCCAGGTGCCATCCTGACTTGTTTACAGACTCTAACATTAATATACTGCTGGTAGGATGGAAATTAGTACAACTTTTATAGAAAATAATGTAGAAGTTCTTCAAAACACTGAAAATAGAATTATCATGTGATCCCACTGTTTCACTAGTGGATGGATATATATTCAAATGGAAATGAAATCAGTGTATCAAATAAATCCATGGCTAATATAGCACTGTTTTTTAATAGCCAACATATGGAATAAATCAAGATGTCAATGAATAAATGAACAGATTTTAAAATGTGATGTAAATATACAATGGAATATTGTTCAGACATAAGGAGAATGAAGTCCTGCTATTTGGGGCAACATGGATGGAACTGGAAAACATTATGTTAAATGAAGTAAGCCAGAAAGACAAATGACATATATTATCATTCTAATGTGGAAGCTAAAAAAGTTGATTTCATAGATACAGAAAGTAGAATAGTTGTCATTAGAGGCTAGGAAGGCCAGTAAGGAGAATAGAAGAAGGCCAAATAATGAATACATTTAGAGAAGAGGCAAATTTCTTCTTATGATTTTTTTTGTGTATTTAACAATGACTCTGTTTAATAGGTAAGTGAATGATTAACAGCAACAACATCACCTAATCTTTAATTAGAAAGAAAAAGAAATTTCTTTCTCAATTATTGCCCCTGTCTGGTAGAATCCAGACAGCTTACTTGACTCAAAATGAACAGAGTCCTTAGTAAGTCTCTAAAGGAATGTGTAGAACTTTCATATTTTTTTCATAGCCTTTGACCAATAATCTCACTTTTAGAGTTCCATCATAAGGAAAATTCAGGGGCTGGATTTGTGGCTCAATGGTAGAGCACTCACCTTGCTCGTGTGAGGCTCTAGGTTTGATCCTCAGCACCACATAAAAATAAATAAATTAAATAAAGGTATTGTGTCCAACTACAACTAAAAAATAAATATTTTTTAAAAAAGAAAAGAAAAATTCAGAGAAGTGGTCAAAGAGCATCAAATTAAGATGTTTATCAAAAAATTAAACTTGTAAGCATAAGTTCTAATATTCTATAGCATAGTAGGTTGACTGACGTTACAACAATTTATTGAAAATTTTAAAAAGAATCAAAACACAGGACTTTGAAACTTCCCAACACAAATGATGAATATTTAAATGGATGGAAATGCTATTGACCATGATTTTATCATCACATATTGCATGTATGTTTTGGATTTTCACACTGTACTCCCATAAGTATATACAATTTAAATTTTAATTTGTTATTTTTTTAAGAATTTAAAGAACAAGTGTTGTACAGCACGATGAATAAAAGCCAGAATTTTAAAAAGACTATTTCACAAAAGAGAAAATTCTTAGCTGCCAACTAAGGGATCAACAAGATATGGTCTGCACAGTGTCTGTTGAATGAGTATCTTTAGGAAGAATACCTCCATCCTGTATTGTCATCCCTTCCTTTTGGATCCTACAAAGATTCTACCTCTAGCTCAGGCCTTTTATAAGCCTTGGAGCTGGGAGTAAATCTGACGATGGAATGCTTGCCTAGGATGTACAAGGCCCTGCATTCCATCCCCAAAATAAAAAAGAAAAGCCTTACAACTGGCTCCAGTTCTAATCTTTTTTCTTATTATCTATAACTTGGAATTAAGTCTTTTGTGATATCTTTAAGTAGATAAATATTGTTCCTCTTTTAAAGTTCTTCTTAAGACTGAATTTTAAGCTATACCTCCTCTTTTCATTATATAGTTTTACATTAACTTTGTTATAATTTCTCTGTGTAGAAATTTTTGAAATATTATACATTATACTTAAGTGGTATCCATATTTGCACTTCTATTGAACTTTTTTTTTAATATTCTGCACCAGAACCAGAAGATGATGATGTCATAAGACATATTACTAGGCTAAGAGAAAAGCTTGGTTGGCAAACTGCCTTATCACCAAAAGACTTTAAATATGATAATCCCAAAATTGCAGTTCAGAAGATTATCCTAAAGGTACTATTGCACTTTATTTAATTTTGGACTATAAAAATCAATATTTTAATTTTAATTTCTATTTAATACATTTAAAATATTGCATCAAAATCAGATATGTTAATATCAAATTGCAATAATTGTTTCATGTAAAAGCTTATAAAAAATATTGACATTATTTTGTTTCACTTATTTAAGGAACAGAAAATTAAAAAGGCCTATAAATTTTTAAGTCTATGATGCATCAAAATATTTGTGTCTATCCTCTTTTATTCCTTCCTCTAACTGATTTTGTCGCCAGGAAAGGATACCATCTGCCTGAAATTAGAATCTACTCTTTTATTCTGATATGTCAGTTTTTTGTTGTTGTTTTGGTGTGTGATTTAAAAAGAAATAAAAGAAATTTATTGAAGAAACTTATTAGAAATACATATTGTCATTCACAATCCTAGGTCCAGTGAATCAGAAACTCTGGAGATGGGGCCTTGCAATCTGTATTAAGCTCTCAGGTGAATCTAATGCACAATTAAAAACACTGCTCTAAACCAGGGGTCAGCAAACTTTTCCTGAAAAGGGCCAGGTAATATATATTTCAGACTTTGCAGGTCTTGAGATCTCTTTTGTAACTACTCAACTCTGTTGTAACTACTCAACTTAACAGTGCAAAGCAATATGTAAACAAATGGGTGTATGGTCCAATAAAACTTTATTTACAATAAAATACATATGGCCCATGTTATGGTTTGCTGATCTCAGCTCTAGACTGTTACCATGAGGATAAGTGATCATTTGGACACTGTTTAGAGACACCATAATGTAAAGGAAAGAATATGCACAATGGAATCAAATTTGTGTAGTTTTGAATCTCAGGAATTCACCAGGTTATCTTGGCCAAGTTGCTATTGTCTCTGGGCCTTACTTTCTTTGATCTTAAAATGGTGATAATAGAACTTACCATAGAACATTGTGAATATTAAATCAAATGTGGCACTATGTGCCATAGTGCCAGGAAGATTGTGGACATACTTTATTTTTTATAAAAACAACACAAAACCTCAGCTGTACATGAGTTCTTTGGACTCTTAAATAAGATATGTTTCAGTTGTGTGTAAAGAAAGAATTGAGAATATGAAAAAAAAAACACTTGTTTTCAGTAAAAAAGAATAATTGTAACATTTTTATGCTTCAATAATTGAATTTTAATTAAATATATGATCCATTTAATATAATTGTACCTATACTGAGTTTCTAATAACATCACAGTTTGAAATATAATTTAGAACAAAAATGCTTTAAGTGGACAAATAATAGTAAATAGCTAACACAATTGAGAAGAAACAAAGACTTTTCAAGGAATAAAAAATTTTAAAAATAATTGTAAAACTGGATCCAAAATTTAAAGCTGAAGTAATTGGGAACTATTTAGTTATTTAATTCAGTAACTTCTGAGAGCATCATTGAATACTAAATAGTTTTTTTCTTATAATCAAATTTAACTGCCCAGAGAAGACTAATTCAACTTTCTTATAATTTTAGAATTGATTTCATCAGTAAAAGTTTGAAAGCTAAAAGAAGGTAGCTTTAAAATTTACACTTAAATTTTTCTTACTATAGAACAGCCAGTTCCTCAGAAATACCAATTAAATGAGGAAGAGGCATTATATTTTTGCAGAAACTTTGAACATGAGTTTAGAGTCAGACTTGGATTTAAATTTCTACTTTGCCACTTCTTATATCGGTGATATTTTTCACATTACCCAGTTTATCAAATTATTAATTTCTGCATCTTCTTAACAAGATAAAAGTATTGACCCTTAATTTCCCTTTAATTTTGATTAAAGTTAAGATATTAAACTTTTATGGTTTAGATAATATATGTGGAACACTTTCTTATGAAATATTTCTTAACAAATATTTGCCACAATTATTACCCACCATCATCAAAATAAATGATATATCTAATATGCTTCAAGTTTTCTTGTGTTGGCAAATAAATTTATTGGAAGATGGCATATATAAAAGGTATGTCATCAAGTTTTTTGGGTTAGTAAACATACATTAAATGCATTAGTAAGCAGATGGATACATTTTTCTGAATGTTTTATCACCACATTGTGTTTAAGAATGAAAACTAAATATATTAAATCTTTCATAAGATTAATCTTATTGAACTTTGATTAGACACAATTTGATGTTGGTTTTCCTCAATGACATTTCTATTTCTATTTTTATTATTATTATTATTATTTTCTTTTTACCTGTGCTGGGGATCAAACCTAAGGTCTCATGTATGCTAGGTAAGCACTCTACCATTAAGCTAACATCCCCAGCCCAGTCATATTTTTAATCTTTATATTAAAATTGTTTCATTTCATTTCATAAATAAATAAATATTTTTTTAAAATTTTCATTTCAACCATTTTATTAGTTTATTTAGTCAAATTAATTATATTTTTTAAACCTCAGGAGCCTTTAAAAGATGATGGGGAATTTGTATATTGCATTCCTCGGTATAATCCTAACGGCCTTTCCAATCCATATGATCCTCAAGTAGTCTCTACCCATAGAGCTAAAAAATGCAAAGAATTTTGGATTATTACCGCTTCATTTGTCTCAAAGGTAATATATAATGGGTGCTTCAGCTTTCAGATTTAAGATAGAAAAATATTATCCAATTTAGAATTTTATCGCATGAATTTATCTTTGTGCTTTAGAGAAGTGTGGTCATTTGAGAAGCAGTCTATATTTAAGAATTTCCTTGGGAAAGTTATTTGATAGTACATTTTTTCTTCTTTATATAAATATAGGCTTGAGGATTCAATTTTAAGAAAATTTCGAGGTCTTGAATGCTTTATTAATATTTTGTGTAATTTTTAAAGGAAGAATTAAAAAACAGGCATTTGCTAGTATAACAGGAATGATAATTATAAAGATAAGAATGCTCTTTATTGGCACATTTGTTATAAACTTTATTTCCAGATACAGAAATCCCCTACTATACTCTTACATAGCACTTTGATACTTACCACAAGCTACAATTATACAAATACTTGTTTTGATCATTTGTTTAATATCTGTCTGTCTGCCTCTGTTCTCCCAGCCTCCCAACTAAAGTAAATTCTAAGTACACTTTGCAGAACCACATCTGCATAAAATAGAGCTAGATGTACATATATGGAAGTAATATGGAGTGAAGATGGAAAGAACAATTTTTATATAAATAAAAACATACATAGATACATATATGCTGATAAAGGCATACTTTTATTTCTAGAAGAAATATATGAATATTTTAACATTCCATTGGGCAGACAACTCTTGGGAAGACAAAAGTCCTTGGTGAATATTAGTTTTTTGATATAAAAATAGGGTATCTGAGAAGTGGGGTTATAAATTGAACCACTCTAGTTTAAATTGAGTTTATAGGGCTGGGGTTGTAGCTCAGTGGTAGAGCACTTGCCTTGCATGCTTAAGGTCCTGGGTTCAATCCTCAGCACCACATAAATAAATAAAAAATAAAGATATTGTTTTCATCTACAACTAAAAAAATATTAAAAATAAATTGAGTTTATAAATACTAAAGAAAGCATAAAAATTGCAGGACTCAAATTTGTATAATCATTTGGGAGAAGTATTTCTGAGTATGGAGGAAATCTCTCCTATCTTTTCTCCATTGGAGCACAAAAAGTAGCAGGAGAAAGGTAAGTCTAGAATCAATGTGTGAAGGGAAAGCAAAGCAGTTGAGGTTAATGAGGGTTCAGGCACAGAAAAGGCTTAAATTTAAAGGCAAGTAGTTATGAGCCCTAAACATAGCCTTTCTTAATTTCTTGAAAATAGCAGCTATTTTTAAAAGAAAATCCTACTTTTGTGCTTTTTATACTTGTAGGTTATTAAAATAAGTGACAATACAGAAGACGTGGAGCTCACACCTGTTTTGGAATGGCTATCAGAAAGACATTTTTACTATTTATTACAGCAATTTAAGATATTTTCCAAATTTCGGTGAGATTAATAAAAATTAACCTTTTTATTTTTTATAGTTTGATCCTGTTTTAAGAAAATGGCCTGGATGACACTTGATTTCTATTATAGTAATGCCATGTTTATGGGGAATTATAGTATTTCAGATAAAGGAAACTTACTCATTTAAGTATTAAACCCTTAATTTTTGTCTTTTTGGATTAACATTGCCCCAAAAAAGATATTTAATAGTCAAACATACTTAAATAGACTGTATTGACCTCACTTTGCCTTTTTTCATGCATTTATTCATTCATTAATTAAACATCTGCTAAAAATCAGGTGTTATTCTCGATGCTGTGGTTACTCTGTCAAACAAACCAAACAATTGTCTAGCTCTCAAAGAACCTTAATTGTAGTAGGTGAGAGATAATAAACAAATCTGTAAAAATGTAAAATGTCAGAGATGAAATGTTATGAAAGAACTAAAAATTTTTAAAAAATAAAACAAGGATGAAGAAGCTGGGGGCAACTTGTTGATTCAAGTTCATCTTTGAAAGATTTGTCTAAGGTACTTTATATTGTATCACACAACAGGATTCCTAAGACTCTCTTTCCTCACAAAGTAAACCCAGACTGTTGTTCTTTCAGTGTTTGCACAGTACCTAGTTTTATAATTTTCTTTTTCCTTCTCAAATGTCTACCTTTTCTTGTGGTGTGCTGAAATTTGCTGGGGACTAGGAAGAGAAACTAAATAACACCCACACTCCCTCCCCCCACACACATTTGCATGGTGCTGGGGCCTCACACATGCTAGGCAAGTGTTTCACTATTGAGCTAGAGCCCCAACCTGAGATTTAAAAAAATACTTTAAATTATTATATTTAACATAATAAATAGATTAAATAACTTTCCAGTAAGAGAAGTATATGGAATTTTGTGGCAGAGAAGTTATTTATTGAACAAAATTTGTCATGTACCTATCCTGTTTCACTCTTATGAGGACAGGCAATAGAACCATGAAAAAATATACAAAGTGTCTGTTTCTATAGAACTTAGATTTCAATGGAGGTAGATGAATAATAAGTAACTAACTAAAGTAATTTCAGATAATGATAAGGACCAGAAAGATAATAAAACAGAATAAAATACATGTTTAGATAGGATGCTAAGAGATGCAGTATTTAAGCAGAGACCTAAATGATAAAAGGAAATGGCCATGTGGGACATTGAGAGAAGATAGTTCCAGCCAGAGGACAGACCAAGTTCAATAGTTTTTATTCAATAACATGAATTGCATGACAGGAGCATTGAAGAGATTGGTAGGAAATGAAGCTGGTTCTGTTAATTTCTGGGTCACATTCAGTGAAGGTGACTGAGGAACAGTTCTGAGAAATTTCCTGTCTAGGATATGTGATAAATGCATCCCTAGAATTTAGGTGTTAATTGTAAGGCTAGATAGGTTTTGATTCTGGATTATCAGTTAAAATATTATCCAGAGTACTATTTCTTTCTTTCTTTTTTGGGGGGTGGGGAGAACCCTGGATTGAACTCAGGGGCATTTGACCACTAAGCCATATCCCCAGCCCTATTTTGAATTTTATTTAGAGACAGGGTCTTACTGAGTTGCTTAGCACCTTGCTTTTGCTGAGGCTGGCTTTGAACTTGTGATCCTCCTGCCTTAGCCTCCCTGAACTGCTACGATCACAGGTGTGTGCCACCACACCTAGCTCAGAGTACTACTTTTTATATTTATTTATTTAAAACTCTATCAGTGTTGGGCTTTCCACTATCATCTTTGCCTTATATAAATACTCAAGGTCCATTCTGCTTTAATCAATTTTCATGTATTAAACTTTTGAAACCCAGTCAGAACTGGAACAAGAGTTTTGTTTTGTTTTGTTTTTAATGACGTTTGTCATCAGTAAGTACACTGTCATTTTTTTCTTGCTTCTTCTCTCTCAATCTCTTTCTCTCTCTTATTTTGTGATCGTGGGACTCGTTCTCCATTGAGCTATACCTAGCTCCATTTTCTTTATTCATTTTAAGAAAAATAGAAATTAAAATTTTGTCAATAAATTTGATTTTTAAATTTTATTTTTAGTATATTTTATGAAGTTATTAAATTACTATATTGTAAAAATAACATTTCAGGCTGGAGTTGTGGCTCAGAGGTAGAGCTTTCTTCTACCATGCATGAGGCACTATGTCCAATCCTCAGCACCACATAAAAATAAAATAAAGAATATTATGTCCACCTATAACTAAAAAATAAATATAAAAAATTTCAAGTAGAATAATAAGCTAAATATGAAGTGTTAACAATTTTATCTGGTGATGCTATGGACAGAGCAGGGGGTTGACTAGAGCATCAGCATGAGCCTTTTTAAATCCTGTTAAACTTCCTGGTGGATTAGTTTGTATGGCCTGGTGCAGACACTCAGGACACTGCCAATGGGTTCCCTGAGTTTTCAGGAATCTTCAAGAGTCTTGATTGTACCACAGCTCTACAGATCTGGATCAAAGTAAAATAGGAGCTCATTAGAATGCCTATATATATGGTCAAGTCACAAGATTTGTGTGAGGCATTTCTGATTTTCAGGGTCTCAGGTGTTTCTCTTTGAAGGGCATCTCATAGGACTCTCTTTGAACTGCTTGGATGGATTCAGACCTCTTTCAGTCTCTTGATTTAAACTCAGCCAGTATCAAACAGATTGACTGTTTGGTTGTTTTTTTGGACACCCCCTCCCTGCTATTTTTCTGTCCTCACTAGCCCTTACCAGCTACACAGGAAAACAAGTAATCACATTTCAGTGCTTACTTAAGAGTGGTTGTTTTCTTCAAAATGCAAAGGCTGCTAAGGGAGGGATTATGCAATTTAGCACAGAATAATCCTATTGATGCAGAAAATGGTGAAATTGAAGGAGATTTGGAGAATCTATGTCTTTTGATGTATGACAATTATGCATGATGAATAATCAT
Source organism: Spermophilus citellus (assembly GCF_964194105.1). NCBI lineage: Eukaryota > Metazoa > Chordata > Mammalia > Rodentia > Sciuridae > Spermophilus > Spermophilus citellus. The sequence goes on along the minus strand of NC_138187.1, from coordinate 112,709,224 downwards.
GAGGTAAACTTTTCAGTTCTTTCTCATACAGTTTTTGAGTGTTTAAAAATTATATATATATGATTTTTCATAACTTAAATAATATCAGAATGACATACATTATCTTAACATTTTACTTATTTTTTTAAATCATTATCATTTAATTGTCACTGAAAATTGAATTTCAACTCCTCTTGATGTTAGAGTTGCTTTTCAAGATAGTAAGCCAATTAATGTGTAATGGGAAGGAATATATTGTTATAGTTTTAAATTTTTATTTGGATGTTACAGATAAGTGAATTCTGCATCTATGAGAATTTTAATGACTTTAACTTACATTTACCTTTTACTTTATATTCTGTTGATAGTTTGGGAGAAAACTTAAAATGGTTTAGTATTTACTTCAGGTAGCTCAGAATGAATGAAACATATAGGGAATTTGCTAAAATTACTTAGTTTTTACTATATTTATTCTATGTAAATATATGATTTGTGAATATAGAATTTAAAAAGTGTTTTTCTTTTCAGAATGAATAAAGCTTTTGTTATCTGGAAGTTGAATGTTAAAAGAATTAAGATAGAGAAGAGCAAGTAAGTCTTGATATGTAATATATTTATAAAAAATTTCAAAATCAAGCTGTATTTTTGAAATATACTATGAAAACAGATATAATTTATCTAATAATTAGAAAGTCACTTCTGTTGCCTTTATGATTAAACTTAAGCCCACCCCCCCTTTTTTTTCCTTTTTCCTTTTTTTCATCATGGGCATTGAACTCATGGCTTTGAGCATATTAGGAAAGTGGTCTACCACTGAGCCACACCACCAGCTATACAATTTAACCAGTCTTCTATTCTCTTAAAAATAGTTAAATACTTACTATATTTCCCAGCATATCATTCTGTGGTCATAATGTTATGAAGAAACTTGGTGAGCTCCCCTGGTCATCTTATCTTTTTACTTAAAAGAGGAATATGATTAAGTCTTTCAAGATAGATGAAAGTCAATCCTATTTGGTAGCAGCTCAAGCAACAAAACGCTTGTGTGTGTGTGTGTGTGTGTGTGTGTGTGTGTGTGTTTATTTTTGTTTGTATCAAAGCTCTTATGTTTCTATAATTGTGGATTGAGGTGCAATTTTAAGAAAATAATAGAGAAATCCCATGTATCCTTTTTACAGCTTCCCCCAAGATGGTAACAGTTTACAAAACTATTGTACATTATGACAACAGGACATAGACACTAATATGATCAAGATACAGAACATTTCTTGCCGCAGTCTGGCTGGGCACAATTCAGGAGCCACTTGTCAAAAGAAATGACCTTTATTTTTAGAACACACACCACACCTCAGAGCCCAACTGCCACCACCAGCTTCCCACAAGCCTCTCAACCTCCCCCACTCCTTGTGCTCTTGAGGCTGATTGGCTGGGTCGCATGGGCAGAGCCAAAAAAAGTCCCCCAATGAGCAGCTCTGTGGTCTGAAAGGGCGGGGAAACAGCCCAATGAGCATCACCACAGAGGAGCCAATCAGTTGGCAGCTAGAAGTTTGTTGGGGCTACTGTGAGCCAATCATCAGCTGGCAGCTGGAAGTTTGCTGGGGCTCCTTCGGCTGTGGCTCTCAACATCTTCTGTCACTAAAAAATCCCTCGTGTTTTTCTTTTTTAATGACTATACCCACTTCCTTCCCATTCCCACTCTCTCCTTAGCCTGTGTCTGCCACTAATCAGTTCTCCATTTCTATACTTTTGTCTTTCCAAGAATGTTCTTAAGGGGAAAAAAAGTGTATTCTTGTCACAAATAATAATGATAAATAAAGAGAGAGGAGGAAACATTTGGAGGTTTGTGGCATAGATGTGGTGATGGTTTACAGATGTATGCTTATTTCCAAATGTATCAAGCTATATAAATTAAAAATATACAGTTTTTTGTGTATCCATCATACTTTGATTAAGTGGTTTTATAAAAGCAAAAAAAAAAAAAAAGAAGAATGTTATGTAGATGGAATCACATAGTATATAATCTTTGGGATTGACTCTTTTCACATAACAGAACTCATCCAGGTTGCTGTGTATGTCAGTAGTTCCTTTCTGTGGCTCAGTACATTCCATGATATGTGTTTACCATGGTTTATTTAACCATTTGCTAGGGAAGTACATCTGAGTATTATCCAGTTTTTGGCTATCCTTGAAAGAGTGCTGAGAATAGACATCCTTGACTTGTTCCCTGTCTTATGGAAAAGCATAAGTGTAATGTTAGTTTTTTGTAAACTTTTTTTTTTATAAATGTTCAAATATTTGTGTACAGTGTGTGTGTGTGTGTGTGTGTGTGTGTGTGTGTACAGGTTGCTTTTGAAACTAGTTTTCATTTTTCTGGGGTAAATGCCCAAGAGTGTAATTGCTGGGTCACAAGGTAATTGCAAGTTTAATTTCCAAAGAAACTATCAAACTGTTTTCTAGAGTAATTATACCACTTTAATTCCCACCAATAATGTACGAGTGATTCAGTTTCTACATATCTGTGATATCATTTGGCATTATCACTATTTTTTTATTTTAGACATTCTGATTGGTATATAGTAATATCTCTTCAGGGTTTCAATTTGCATTCCCCTAATGTTGAATATGTTTTTAAGTCCTTATTTGCCATAGACATGTCCTCTTTTGTAAAATGTATCTTCATTTCTTTTGTCCATTTTCTAATTGGATTATTATTCTTTTTAATTTTGTTGTTAAGTTTTGAGAGTTCTTTTTATATTCCAGCTATAGATTCTTTTTCAAATATGTGGTTTACAAATACTTTCTCCTGGTCTTTGGTTTTGGTTTGTTTTAAATTCAAGAGTATTTATTTGGCATTGATTACATGCCAGACATTGAATCAATAGTTAAATTGCTCTTTGGACCTGTAAAGTAGTTGAGCTCAGCTTCACTGACTTGGGAGGACTTTAATGTGGATACATGGCTGTCACTCAACTCCTCCCCCTTATTAAAGTGATACATTTTGCTGACCAAGGAATAGGGGTGAGGAATTGAAAGGAGCTGTTGCTGGCCATAGATTATGCAAATCATGTTCCTTATCTTTTCATTCTCTTACCAGGGTCTTTTTTTTTCAAAACTGTTTTAGCTATTCTAGTTCCTTTTTCTTTCCATGTACATTTTGGAATAATTTTATCTACATCTACAAATAATTTTGCCTGAATTTTGATAGGAATAGCATTAAGCCTTTTTATCAATTTAGGAAGAATCAACATCTTTATTGTTTTGAATTTTTTTTCATTCTTGAATATACTCTCTGTGTCCTTCTGATTTTTTTCCCTACCATTGTGTAACTCTCAGTATAAAAAACTTGTACTGTTATTTCAGTCTGGATTCTCTAGCAAAACAGAACCAGTAGGTTATATAATTTTTGCATATTGATGTTACATGCTATTTACTTATGTGATATGGCCTTGCTGAACACACTTAATAATTCAAGGATTTTTTTGTAGATTTCTTAGAATTTTCTACACAGACAATCATATCATTTATAACTAGGGACAGTTATAATTCTTCCTTTCTGGTCAGTATTCCTTTATTTCCTTTTCTTGCCTTATATAATGCTTAGAATTTAAAGGATTATGTTGAATAAGAGTGGTGAGAATAGATATCCTTGACTTGTTCCCCGTCTTATGGGAAAGCATAAGTGCAATGTTAGTTTTTTGTAAATGTCCTTTATCAAGTTGCAGCAGTTCCCCTTTATTCCTATTTTTATGACAGTTCTTGTCATGAAAGTTGTGTTGAACTTTGTAAGAATTTTTTTCTGCATCAGTTAATTGATTTGATCATGTAATTTTTACTCTTTAACCTATTAATATGATAGATTACATTGATTGACTTTTTAATACTAAACCAGCTCTACATTCCTGGGATAAATTTTATTTGGTCATGGTGCACAATTCATTTTACTAAATTTCCTTGGATGATATTTGGCTAAGTATCTTTGCATGAGGAATACTTGTCTGTAGTTTTATTTTTTTAACTGCTTTGGTCTGGTTTTGATATGAGGCTAATACCAGCTTCGTAAATTGGATGTTTTCTCATCTTATTTTCTGGAAGAGGTCATGTAAAATTGCTGTTAATTCTTTTTTTCTGACCTAAATGCTATTTAAGTTTGTTTATTTTTATTATAAATTGTTGCAGTAATTCACCTGCAGGTCAGCATGGGAAAAGAAAGAAAAAGAAGAAGCAGAGCAAGCAAAGCAGCAGCAGAAAAAAAAGTCCTTTATTGTGTACAAGCAATCTTTTTATAGTATTGTGAACAAAGAAGGCAGCCTTCCAACATCAATAAATCAGGTCTTTCAGCTAATTAAACATAGCACACAGAAGTTTTACTTTCTAATCAGAAGTGATCCGCTTCTCATGGCTAATCTATTCTCGGCTCGGAGTATGTTGAGCTCTGCTCTTTGTTTAGAACAGATAAAAATTTTTCTTAGCGCCCTCCAAGCGCACTTGGCAGAACATCCCGTTTGGAGGCAAGTTCTCCCAAGGACAGTAGACACCTCCTTTTCAAGCTTGTCTGTTGTTACCTATCTAAACCTTGAAGGAGCCTCTCATTTGCGAGCAGGCTCTCCCAAGGACAGCAAACATCTCGTTTTCAAGCATGTCCGCTGTTACTTTATCTAAACCTTGAAGGAGCCCCTCGTTTGTGAGTAAGCCCTCACAAGGACAGCAGACACCTCGTTTTCAAGCATGTCCGCTGTTGCCTTTCTATATCTCGACAGAATATCCTGTTTGCAGGCAAACTTCATCAAGGACAATATTAGTAACGCAGTCACATCTGATTCTCTACAATAAATTAATATATTCATGGGGTGCAAAGTGATGTTATGATTTGTGAATAAAATGTAGTAGACTAATTATATGAAGCTATAAACATATCCATCCATCATCACCTCAAATCTTTATTATTTTTGTGGTGAGAACATTTTAAATTTACTCTCTTAGCTATATTCACCATACTACCCAGTAGATCTTTAAAAATAACATATTGTAAAAACCTATTCCTGTCATGTACAAGGCTTTGAACACTTAAGACAATCATCATCCTATGCTATTCAGCCCCCTTTATCTGAGAAACACCATCTTACTTTCTGATTCTAAATTTGAATTGTTTGAGATTCTAAATATACGTAAGAACATGTGGTGCAGGTTGAAATGCTTGGGACCAAAGTGTTTTGGATTATTTTTGTATTGTGGAATATTTTCATATGAACAACGAAATACTATGGGGATGGGACCCAATTCTAATAAAACAAATTCATTTGTTTCACAAATGTGTATGTTTCATATACATAGCCTGAAGGCAATTTTATCCAATATTTGAAATGCATCTGTGTTTTGACTATGACCCCACCACATGAGGTCAAGTATGGAATTTTCCACTTGTGTCATCATGTTAGCACTTAAAATTTTGGATTTCAGATTTTTATAGTACCAGGGCTCAACCTGCATTTGTGTTTGTGGGCCAGGCTTATTTCACTTAGCATAATGTTTTTTAATTCTACCCACATTGTCACAGAAAAATAGGACAGAATTATTTAAGGTTGAGTAGTATTCCATTATGTAGTAGGATGGCTCCAGTTTTGTTGTTTTTATTCATGATTTCCTTGGTAATTTGGTTTGTTTTCTCATTCAATATTAATTTTAGGGTTTTTCTCCCTAGATATATGAAAACTGACATTGGAGTTTTGATAGAGATCATTTTGAATCATAGTTTTCTTTGGTTGGTAAAGATATTATTTTAATATCACTGATTCTTCTAATTCATAGACATAGGATAGTTTTCCATTTGTTTATATCATCTTTAATTTCTTCAATTAACATCTTCTAGTTTTTAGTGTCTAGATCTTTTACCACCTTGATTAAATATGTTCCTGAACTTTTTTTTTTTTTTTGGTGGCTTAGAGAATTGAACTCACAGCATAGTATATGTGAAGCAAATGCTCTATCATTGATCTATATGCCTGCCCTTGGATAGTTTATCTTAGGTGTTTGTTGTATAGAAATGCTACTGATTTTTGTATTCTATAACTTTATTTGTTTATTAGTTCTAAAAATTCTTAATGTAGTTTTAAGGTTTCCTATATAAAAGAGCATGTTGTCAGCAATCAGTGACAATTGCACTTCTTCCTTTTCTATTGGTCATTTTTTTTCTTTCTGCTGTCTAGGTTCTTTGACAAGGACTTCCAATACTGTGTTGAATACAGAAGATTAGAGTGGAAATCTTTGTCTTATTCTTCCTCCTAGATAAAATACTTAGTTTTCCACAAGCAAGTGGCTTGTCATATATAGCCTTTATTTTCTTGAAAGTATGTTCTTTTTATACTTAGTTGATTGGATGTTTTTATCATGAAAAGAAGTTGGATTTTGTCAAATGCTTTTTCTGCATCTAATGAGATTATATGTTTTCCCTCTTTTCTATTAATGTGACATATTTTATGTCATATTTATTGGGTTTTTTTTTTTGACAGCAGGGATGGAACCCAGGGGTGCTTTACCACTAAGCCACAACTCTAGCCACTTTTCAGATTTTATTTAGAGACAAGGTCTTGTTGAGTTATCTAGGGCCTTGCTAAGTTGCTGAGGCTGGCTTTGAACTCACAATCCTCTGTCTCAGCCTCCCTAGATGCTGGGATTATAGGTATGCACCACCACACCTGGCATTTTTTGATTTTTTTTTATATTAAACCATCCAGATATCCCAGAATCAAATCCTACATGATCATGGTGAATAATTCTTTTACTGTGTTGTGAATTCAGTCTGCTAGTATTTTGTTGAGGATTTTTCATTTATATTTATCAAGAATAGTAGTGTGACCTCTCAAAAACATTTGGAAGTATTCCATACCCTCGAATTTTTTGGAAAGGTATGAGAAGTCTTGGTGTTAGTTCTTTAAATGTTTGCTAGAATTCAACCTCAAAATCATTGGAACTTAAGCTTTTCTCAGATGTGGGGATACTTTTTAAAAAGGATTTTATTTTATTTTTTAATTGGTGTATGTTAATTACCCATAGTGGAGGGCTTCATTGTGACATAATCAAACATGCAAATAACAATTTCACACCTAGTATCTCCTCTGATTCTCCTCCAGTTTCCTTTGTCTACCCTAATGATCTTCTTCCTATTACTTTCATGATGTACTTTTCTTTCTTTTTTTCTCTTCTATCTCCAACCTATGAGAGAAAACATGATACTTGTCTTTCTGTGTCTGGCTTATTTCTCTTTACACAATGCTCTCCACTTCCATACACATTTTGGAAATAACATAATTTCCTTCTTCTTTATGGATGAATAAAACTCCATTGTGTACTACATTTTCTTTATTAATTCATCTGATAAAAATGTCACTGGACATCTGATTCCACAACTTGATAGTTGTGAATTGTGCTGTGATAAACATGGGTATGCATGCATCTCTAAAGTGTGCTTGAAGGGAAAGTGAGGAACTAGAGACAGGTAAGCAAGAAATGAAGGACAAAGACCAGGCAGAGATACACAGGAAAGTTTATTGGTCAGAGCTGACAAATAAAGGCCATCTCTCTATAGAGCAGAAAGAGAGGCAAAACAGGCCTAGGTTTCAGGACTTTTTGGAGGCAAGCTCAGGAATCAGAGCAGGGTGGCTCCTAATGCTGACTGTTAGGGGCTGGATTGGTATTTGGGAGTAGTGAGCCTTTCTCAGAAACTCCCTTGGGCAAGAAAGTGAAACTTTTTCTTTAAAAATGGCAGCTGTCACTTAGGCTATCCAGATGCTAAGCAAGGACATTATAGTACTAACTTTAATTCTTTTGTATAAATACCAAAGAGTGGTATAACTGGATTATATGGTAGTTCCATTTAGTTTTTTGAGGAAACTCTATACTGATTTCCATACTGGCTTTACCAATTTACATTTCCACTAACAGTTATGAGTTCCTTTTCCCATGCATTCTTGCCAGCATTTATTGTTATTTGTAATCTTGATAATTGCCATTTTGATTGGAATTGAGATGGAATCTCAATGTTTTGATTTGCGTTTCTCTGATGGCTAAAGATGTTGAACACTTTTTTCATACAATTGTTGACCATTGTATTTCTTCTATTGAGAAGTGTCTGTTCAGTCAATTTATTTAATGGATTTGTTTTATTTATGTCAGGTTTCTTTAGTTTTTTATATTTTTTGTATTAATCTTCCATTTTGGAGGCTGTCTCTTTACATTGCAAATTGTTTCCTTGTTGTGCAGAAGTTTTTTAATTCAACACCATCCCATTGTTTAATTCTTACTATTATTTCCTAAGCTATAGGAATTTCCTTCAGAAAATCATTGCCAGTGCCTACATGTTGAAGTATTTCCCTTATATTTTCTTTTAGCAGTTGTAAAGTTTCTGGTCTTATATATTGTAAGTGCAAAATGACAGATCAGACCTCAACAGATTCAGAGAAGCCATTTATTTATTTGCAGACTCAAGCACCGCAGGGGCCCATTTTCTGAATGTGAATATGACCCGTAGGTTACAGAGGGGATTTTAGTTTTATATGGCATAATAAGAGTGGAAACTGTGGGCGTGTCCTTCAGACTGTTGGGCTAGTTGTACAGGTTAAAATTTTAACTCTGGAAGGCAGTTTTATAAAAAGCTCCCAAAGGATGAGTACTCATATCTTACCCATTGCTTTTCTTGCTCTGGGATTCATTGTTTCCCAGAATTTTACTGTGCCCGCATTTAGGACTAATTTGCAATGTGGAAAGGTCAGGAGCCCAGCATTCAATATCCACCCCCTTGCTTCAGAGTCCATTATTATTGGGAAAGGATTTACTGTGAGAGATTAATGCTTGGCTAGTTTCCCCTCCTCCTTCCCAAGCTGCACTGTCCCTCTGCTTTTCTCTCCCTGTCCTGTAGAAATATAATATTATTTTTCATAATCCTTCATATATAGGTCTTTGATCCATTTTGAGTTGACTTTTTTATATGGCAAGAAATTAAAATTAGTTTTATTCTATATGGGGATATCAAGTGTTAAACCCCGATGCAAAGAAAAGACCACTGACTCCAATTTTAAATCAAATTAAAGCAAGCTTTAATTTTCTCTCCCAAAAACCCTGGGCTACAGATCAGTACCCCAGCTCTCTAGGAACACAGTTTTATAGCACAAAGTTGCAAAGGGGGGTGTCTTGAGAACTTATAGATAATAGGATTTTGACAAGCATAATACAAAGGCAGATAGTAGGTTAATGATCTATATGGCTTAACAGGTAGGGAATAAATTTAGATCCCAACATCAGAATTTATGAGGCACCACTAAAGTTTCAAAGAGGGTTGTTATCTGGTCAGGGAAAGCCAGGCATGGGTGATTTCAAGACGTGGGCAGGAATTCCAAACAAGTTTAGAAATCGCAGTAATTTATACTAAAACAGAAATTAACTTTTCATGACTTTTTGACAAGATGGCTCCCAATCTTAAAATGGAATTAGACTGGGTTCATCACAAGTTTTCCCAGAACCATTTGTTATAGATTATCTTTTCGTTTTTATTTCTTTTTCTTTTCTTTTTCCTTTTTTTTAGTATTCAGTTTGGTTTTATTTTTTCACATTTTTATCAATACATTATTATATGTATATTATATGTGTATCAATGTACATATTGATGGAATTTGTTGTTCCATATTCATACATGCACACAACATAACAATATAATTTGGCCAATATCACTCTCCAGCACTTTTTCCCTGCCTCCCACCTGTCTTTTCTTCAGTGTATGTTTTCAGATGATTGTATCTGTCTGTGTTTGTCTGTGTCTTCTACTCTTTTCCATTGGTCTACATGTCTGTTTTTATGTCATTATCAAGCTGTTTTTGTTAGTATGGTTTTATTGTATAATTTGAAGTCAGATATTTTGATGCTTCCAACATTACTTTTTACTAATAAGCATTGCTTTTTGTATGATTCTTTTTTTTCTTCCATATGAATTTGTGTTCTAAGTATAAAATAGTATCATTTGCCAATAAGAATTATTTGGCTTCCTTCTTTTCTTCTTGTGTCCCTTTTATTTCTTTTCTTGTCTTTTTAAATTTCAAATATTATGTTAAATAGGAGTGGTGAGAGTGAACATACTTGTTTTGTTTTTGATTTTTAGATGAAATGCTTTCAGTTTTCCCCCATTCAGTATGATGTTAGCTTTGGGTTTATCATGTATATTCTTTATGATATCGAGGTACTTCTATTCTGGATTTCTTTAGGATTTTTATGCTTAATTAATTAATTTTTATGTTTAATCTTGTCAAAGACTTTTTCTCCATCTATTTAGATAATTATGTAATTTTTATCCTTGATTCTGTTTATGTGGTGTGTTACATTTTTGTTTGCCTGTGATACTGAGGATTAAATCCAGGGGCTGTCTATCATTGAGCTATATCCCAAGCCTTTTTCATTTTTTATTTTAAGACAGGGTCTCACTAAGTTGTAGACGCTGGCCTGGAATTTGTGACCTTGCTGCCCTGGTCTCACAAGTCACTGTACCCAGCTGGTATATTATCTCAGAAAAATATTTTTAAATTTGATTTGCAAGAATATTATGAAGGATTTTTGCACCAGTGTTCATCAAGGATATTGGTTGATAATTTTTTTTCCTTGATGTGTTTTTAGCCAATATTGGAATGACATTCATGACTTTGGCTTTGTAGAATGTATTTGAAAGCATTTCTTCTCTTTCTGTTTCATGGAGTAATTTGAGTAGCATTGATGTTTGTTCTTCTTTAAAGATCTTATAAAATTCAGTCATGAATCTGTCTGGTTCTAGACTTTTCTTTGTTGGGAGGTGTTTTATTCAGTTTTTGCATTGCCATGACTAAAATACTTGACAAGAACAACTTAGATCAGAAAAAAGTTTGTTGGGCTCATGGTTTCAGAGTTCTCAGTCTGTCTGAGGTTTCATAGACCTCAGATGGTTGACTCCATTGCTCTGAGCCCCAAGTGAGGCAGCACATCATGAGGGAAGGTCCTAGCAGAGAATATCTGCTCAGCTCATGGTGTGGTCAGCAAGTAGAGATAAGAAGGGCAACTATAAGAATGTTGCACCCTTCCAGTGCACATCCCCAGTGACCCACTTCCTCTAACCATATCCCACCTGCCTATAGTTACCACCCAATCCATTCAAACTAGGAAGGACTGAGACTGATTAGATTACAGTTCTCACAGTTCTCACATAATTTTCTGAATTAATACAGAAACTTTTGGAGAGACCTCATATCCAAACCATAATAAAACGTTGTTTAATCTCACTACTTATGATTGGTCTGTTTACATTTTCTATATCCTCTTGATTCAATTTTGGTAGATTGTATATGTCTAGGAAGTTATCTATTTATTATTCTAGATTTTTCCAGTTGATTAGAACATAAATTTTCAAACAGTCTCTGAGTTTCTGTTTTATCCCTTTTTTCATCTCTAATTCTATTAATTTTGGTCTTTCCTCTCTTTCTTTTGGTTAGTTTGGCCAGAGGTTTGCCACTCTTACTTATCTTTTCAAATAACTTATTCTTTGTTTTATTGATCTTTTGTATTATTATATTATTATTTCTATCATTAATTTCCTGATCTTTATTCTTTCTTTCATTGTTATTTTTCAGGTTGATTTTTAGATTCTTGTTTTTTCTAAGACATTGAAACGCATCATTAGGTTATTTGATTGTTTTATCAGCTGTAAACTTCCTTCATATGGCTGTTTTCATTGTTTCCCACAGATTCTATATATTGTATTTTTATTCTCATTTGATTCTGGGAACTTTTAAATATCTCACCTCACCAACCTTTCTGCATGTATTTGCAGCATTTCTGTATTTTTCTTGTTTTTTTCCACATTTATTCTATAATGATCTGATAAGAGGAAGGATGAAGGAATTATTTCATTTTTTAACTTTCCTTTCTTTCTTTCTTTGAATTTGCCAAGACTTATTTTGTGATCTAATATCTAATCTGTTTTGGAGAAGGCTCCATAATTAGCTGAAAAGAAAGTGTTTTCAGCTGTTATTGGATGAAATATTCTGCATATGTTTGTTAAGGACACTGATCTGAAGTATAGTTTAACTCTGTAGTACCTTGGTTAATTTTTTGATCTGGATGACCTATCAATTAGAGTGGGATATTGAAATCAGCCACGATTATTGTATTGTATTTATCTGTCCCTTTATATTGAGTAATGTTTGCTTTATGAAATTTGGTGCACCAACATTTGGAGCATATTTACAATTATTATATATTTTTGTTGGATTGTTTTGTTTACCAATATGGTGACCTTTGTCTCTTCTGACAAAATTTGACTTTGAAGTTGAATCTTCAGATATGAGAATAGTTACTCCTTCTTGCTTTTAGATTCAGTTTGCATAAAATATTATTTTACATTCTTAAACTTGTAGTCTGTGAATGTCTTTGCAAGTAAGATGTGTTTATTGCAGACAACATGCAGTTGGGTCTTGTTTTTTAATCCTATCTGCCAGTCTGTCTCTTGATCAAAAAATTTACATCATTTATATTCAGTGTTATTATTAAAATGTATGTCATTTTTTCTATAATTTTGTTTTATTTCTAATGTTTGATCTGTTCCTAATTCTCATTTGCTTATCTACTCTTCTAATGAGATTTATTTTTTCCCATGTCCTCTTATTTTTATTTTTTCCTGTGTGTTGGATTCATGTAAGCATCTTCTGTATTTCTGGATTAGTGGTCACAAATTCCATTAGCTTATGCTTTTTTTGGAAAGTTTTATTTTTTTCTTTAATTTTGAAGTGTAGCTTTGCTGGATATAGTAATTTAGGTTGGCAATCATTTTTTTTAAGGCTTGAAATATATCATTACATGCCCTCTCTGTCTTTCTACAGTCTTTCCCATACCTATCCTCCCTTCCTTCCCCCAACTCTGCCCTTTCCAATCAGGTAAACCTCCCCATACATTGTAAGTCAGCATCCACATATCATAGAGAACATTTGGCCTTTGGTGTGGGGGGATTAGCTTATTTCACTTAGCATGATAGTCTCCAGTTCCATCCATTTAATGGCAAATGCCATACTTTCAACAGATGAATTTTAGAAATTGTAATTTAATATCTCTTAATTATCCCCTGTTTATAGTATAATTGTCTTAAATATTTCATCTATATAGTTGGAACCATATTAAACCGCGTTATGACTTTTGCTTCCATTATCAAACATGATTTAGAAAAATCAATAGAGGATAGCTTATTATATTTATTCATAATTTTGTCTATCATGTTCTTTCTTCCTTTTTTTGATGCTCCTTCTTTTAATTTTTGGTTGTTTAATATCTGGTCAATGAATTTACTTTAGCCATTCTCTTAGGGGGTGTCTTTTAGCAACAAATTATCTTACTTTTCCTGTATCTAAGAATATCCTGAATTTCCCTTCATTGATGGATAGGGGATATATATAGGGGATCCTGGGTTGGTAATTCTTTTCTTTTAGCACTTGAAAAATGTTGTGCCATTTTCTAATGGCCTCCTTGATCATTTGAATTGTTTATCTCCTATAAAAAAAAAGTGTTTTCCTCTTGCTGTTTTCAAGATTTTTTTTTCTTTTTAGTTTTCAAAAATTCAACATTGATGTGTTTTGGTGTGGATTTCTTTGATTTATCCTGTGCTTAATTCCCTTAGCTTCACGAATCTCTTGTTTTGTGTGTCTTTTGCCAAATTTGGGGAGTTTTCAGCCATTATTTCTTCAAGTATATATATTAATATATATATTTAATCTGCCTTCTTTCTCTTACCCCCTGGGACTCCAGACACAAATGCTAGATTTTTTTAAGGACCATATAACCTGAATTTATTAACTTTAATCAACAGTAATTTAAAAGATGCAAAAGTCCCATATGATAGGAAATGAAAAAATGCTTATACAATAAATGAAGGAAACTGATCAATGGTCAAATAGTCAACATACAATGCAGTCAACTAACAAACAGTCACAAAGATCAATGTAAGTCATGAATCATCTTCCATGTAACATTGGCTTTTTTCCCCAAAACATAAAGGCAGATTAATCCAATAGCTCCACTAATTATCTTTATACCTCCACTTGAAATTAACGTTTGAATTAAACACATATTAATGGCTCATAACAGCACTAGTTTTGTACTAGCTAAGGAATTCACCAGGTGATGCTCATATTTAAGCAAATGTTAGCATTACAATGAACAGTATTTTTTCAGTTATTAACTTCAGGATAGTACTGGGTGATTTTTTTTTCCAAAAAATACAAATAGGTAAAACCTAAATGGACATTTAGAGTAAAAATTATTTTCTAATTTAAGAGACATGGAGTAAGACTTATTGATCAAGTCTCAACAATACCTACTTAAAAAGTTAGAATAAACACAACTTTTAGGATAGCCCATTTCCGTTCCAGTCTACCACTTAATAGGAGTGCTTAGGCAGGTCACTTTGATGGTCTGAAAATTTATAATACTATCTTGAATCTCACAAAGACCTTTTGCAACTTTTTTTTACCAATTAGAAATTAAGGAAAGTCCATTTTAAGAAATAGAATGATACTACCCCTCCCATGTCACTGGGTCACTAGCAGTCTCTCAAATCATTCCTCAATTCCCAAATTCCCAACAACTTAAGTTAGAAGCTCCTTACCCTGTAAGACATTATACCTCAGTTGAACAGAAGATGCCATGATATTGTACTTGGGGTATGAGACAAACTACACAAACTATCTTCTACTGGCATCAGTAGACTAATGTCTAGGTATGCACAGGACTGACTTAAAAAATGATTAAAGAGTATTTCAATTCATTAAAGAAAACAAAGCTTAGAAATTACCTGCTTCTCCAACTACAAGATGGAATCTTAAATAGAATAAGTTATACTCTATGTATGTATAACTTGCCGAAATTATTCATTCTACTGTCATATATAACTAAAAAGAACAAATAAAAAATAAAAATTTAAATTAAAAAAGAGATTACATGCTTAGTCAAATAAGTTTAACTTTAGTGCTTAGTGAATTTTTAATTGGCTCCTGTTACTGGTAAATACAACACTTTGTTTTTGGTGTAGAAACCAAATAAATCAGGTTTTCCCTTGAGAATACAATGTTCATTTGTGTGTAAAGTGCCAGTTTATTTATGAACTATTTAAATAAACTTTAAAGTCTGCTTGATAGCAGTGAGACTGACATCTCAACTGCTTTATGGTCAGAATTGATATTTCATCTTGCTGGGTCAAGCTTACTTGAGAGTTCCCTTTCTTTAAAACCTGGATCACCACCATTAGTGCTGTGGTGAAGCTGGACAGCCTGCTTACAAAAGCTGAAAAGGACAAGATCTTCCATAAGAATTCAAGTAGCCTGTTCCAAATGTCCTTTCTTTCTAGGTAACACCACTAGCTTATTAATAAACAAGATTGATTCTGATAGCTACACAGTTTTATAGATGTTGTTAATAAACCTTAAGGACAATGGTGTAGCTGGTTGATTCACTTCAGCTGATTTTTTCTGAGGGGGGTGGCATCCAAGAAGGTAAGAGAATTCTCTGTTGGATTCAACACCACTCCAGTCTTCGATACTCAACTACTCTCTTCTCAAAGAAGTTAGTCTTCCCTTCCAGTGAGATATTCTCCATAATGTCAAGTGGATTTTCTTTTTTTCTTTTTAAAGAGAGAGTGAGAGAGAGAGAGAGAGAGAGAGAGAGAATTTTTAATATTTATTTTTTAGTTTTCGGCGGACACAACATCTTTGTTTGTATGTGGTGCTGAGGATCGAACCCGGGCCACTCGCATGCCAGGCGAGCGCGCTACCACTTGAGCCACATCCCCAGCCCTTCAAGTGGATTTTCTACTCTAAAAATCTCGCTAGAGCCCAGTTTCAGCATAAGCCTGTCTGCCACAAATTCAATGCACTGCTTCATCAAAGAGCAGTTCATCCCAATGAGCTTCACAGGCAAGGCCTTGGTGAGGAACTCCGGTTCTATCCTAACAAAATTGATAATTACTTTTATCCTCTTCTCCCACAGTGTGTAGCAAGTATTTGAACACTGAGCAGGCAAAATCACTCATCTCTGCTAATAAGTTCATTGGAAAATGTGAGACCAGGCATCAGCCGTCATTTCTTAAGCCAGAATATATTGATGCAAAAGAACCAGAAAAGAAGATTTCTTCCACATTAGCAAAGGCTACATCATGCTCTCCACAAATAGACTTTTTATTCTGATTCCAAATCTGTTTTCTTCTTCATACAAGGCATCATTTCAGTGCCATTGAAGATAAATTCTTTTTCTTTGGAATTTTTAATGTGACAATAAGGAAACTGTACATTACAGAATGTATTTTTCCTATGGCAATTTGGAATCCATAGAAACAGTGGGCTTCTGTAATTTGAATTTCTTGGCTAAATTGCTTCACCAGTTTTTCATGTATTATGCCATCACCTGCTAAAAGCCAGAACATGTGCTATAAAATCTCTCTCCTCAAGCTTCAGGGCTTCCCAGGGTTGAATGTTCCTGAAAAGATCTACCTCCTTAACTGTCCAAAAGGAAGCCTCAGCGTTTTTTGTTTTGGGTTTTGGTTTTTTTTTCAAAGAGAGTGAGAGAGAGAGAGGGGGAGAGAGAATTTTTAATATTTATTTTAGCGAGCGCGCTACCGGTTGAGCCACATCCCCAGCCCAAGCCTCAGCTTTTTTATACATCTGCCAAATATCATGGTATTCTATAGAAAAGAGGACAATGCAGAGTGGGTTTTCTCTCAGTAGTGATTCATCCTCCATGCTGGGGTCAGGTTCTTTGGGCTCCTGGAAGATCCTCCTGGCGGTCTTGTGCACCAGAACTCTGAGTGACCTGTTCTCCTTGGGGGTCACGCTGAGTCCCTTCAACAGGGAGAGCTACAGCCACAGCTGCTGCTGTGTGGGATGGTGGCTACTGAAGGGGAGTTGCGGGGAGGCGGACCCAAAGCATGGTGGTGGGGCGGCGGGGCAGTGACTGGAGTTGGAGGAGAGAAGAATGCTGGCTCTAGAGCTCTCTCTTTCTCCCCTTCCCCTCCTGCCACCCCACCCCCACCCCACCCCCACCCCACCCCACCCCCACCCCACCCCCACCCCACCCCCACCCCCACCCTCTCTCTCTCCCTCTCTCTCGCTCTCTCGCCCTCTCGCTCTCTCTCTCTTTCCTGATTCCACAGGTTCGCTGGAGTTTATTTTTTCAGTCAACTTCCTCTTTGTGCTTCCGATTAGATTATTTTTATATTTTTTTCCAATTCACTGATTTGTCTTTCTGTCCACTTCAGTCTTCCATTTTTTTTCCCATTTCTGTTACTGTGGTTTTTAGCCCCCCCCCCAAAAAAATCCATTTGGTTCTTATTTATGTTCTATTTTTTTTTCTATTTATGTGTAATTTCTTTACCCATTCATCTCCACTTGAACCTTCCCTGAAACCTCCCATGGAGATATTAGCTCCACATTCACCACATTTTGTTCCTCTGATATTTGGCTGGAGTAGAGTTAATATTATCTAAGTGTTTCTGTCTTGATAGACTGCCCCTTTCCAGGTCCTTTAGCTTAAAAAAAAAAAAAAAGGCATTTTCATTACTTTTTTTTTTCTGTCTGCACACATTGGCACTTCCAAGTTGCCAGTGTCTACAGTTCCAAGTCTGGGGTGTATGATGAAAAAGAAAACCCAAGGAAGACACTTACCACTTATCTCTTAACCAGTGTGCTTCTCTTCTCCACTTTTCAGTGTCTTCTTATGTTTTCTTTTACACAATGTCTGGAGTTTTTTGTTTTGTTTCTTTCTTTGAGGTACTGGAGATTGAACCCAGGGCCTTGTGCATGCAAGGCAAACACTCTATCAACTGAGTTATATTCCCAGCCCTGGAGTTTTTAGTTATACTTGGTTGGAAGAATAGGAAAAAGCACATCAACTGTACTTTTCCTGGAAGCCAAGACCTGGGGTTTAATAAGGCCTTCTGTAATATATTCTCTAATACCAAGCAGTTCTTTTATGTGACTAAAATTTGGGGGGAATATATTTAATTTTCTTTTGCAAATGAAAATGGAAATTTGTGGTTAGCTCCTCACATTATGTGCACTGTAATTATGCAACTATGCACAGTATTAATTTATGCCTTATTTTTCTCTTGTCAAATTTTGTATTATAAATTCAATTTTTTTATACTTTCCATGTTTATAATTATTTTTAAATGTACCCTCTTCAGTCTTGTTTCTGGTTAAAACATGCAAACTGAAATTGAATAGGAAAAAAGAAAGCTTTAAGCAATGATGGATAGTGTGAGTTTATTACTACCTGAATTTTGAAAGTCATCATCTTGTTAATAAATACTAAGATTGCATTTGTTTCATGTAATATTTTACTTTCCGCAATGTGCTTCTTGTTTCCTTCCCTGTGCCAAATCCTGAGAAGGAAGTTGACAAAGAAATTCTTCTACATCTAGTTCTGTTTTATGTGAAGCTATATAATTTGAGGAGGTCTTCTTTAAACTGATAAAACAGATACTACACTTAGTCTTAGTAACAAGATCCAGAAGCAATTAAAGCCATCTTTAAGATAAATAACACAAGACTTTAGAAGGGGCAGTGCAAATGAAAGGACCATGAAGCTTAAATTTTACTAGCTTCATAGAATATAAAACTTTTATCTATAAACAGGGGAAAACATGGAAGAGCTAATGATTTTTTTTCTAGGTATATCATAAGCATGATAAGCCTTAAAAATCAGCCACCCTTTAGAGATCACAAAGCACAGAAAACCCCCTCTTTTCCACAAACAGGGAAGCTTTTATTTTTAAGAAGACTTTTCTCTTTCACTCTGCTCTTTCTCTCTAGTTATGTCTGTAATTTCTAATGTTGCTGGCAGTGACTTGCTTTGTGGTCATGAATAGACCAATGAAAAAGAGCAGAAAAAAGAAAAAGGTCCATCTTCCTTATTTTAGGACATAGGTAGTTAGAAAATTTGAGAAATATTCTCTAAATAGGCCCCAATCCAGTTAACTTTTTTTCCTATAATTGAGAGAAAAGTAAATTGAAAAATTTTATTTAGATTTAATAAATTTAATAAATTGTATGTAAATTGAGAAAATATATTTCTTTTTAGATAACACTGGTTGATGTTTCAAAATTATTGAAATTCAATAATTTGATTCAATAATCATTGTTACCCTCCCTATTTTGGTGCCATCCAGCATCCAAAACATGAACTAAACGCAACCCCTAATGTTTACCAGTTGTTTTCATTTAAAATGAGGTCAACGCAGAACATTTTAATTACAGAAATATTAAATAAACTATGCTATCTATTTCTTAATTAATTTTATTTATTTGAAATGAGACATTAGTTTGAAAATTTCTTTCAGGACATTTTTGTACCACAATCTTTTTTGGGCTGATGAGATATTTCAAATCTGTTTGCTTTATGTAAAAGGACTTTGTGAAGATGCAATTAATCTAAAAAATGATAATGAACACAAAGATAATACATCTGCTATATGGCTTGTAAAGGTAGGTAAAAGTATACTACAATCAGCTAATATTGGTATGTGGAAACTGGAAAGAACAAGTGGAAGAGTTTTGTATGTCTGAATGTGTATATTTATGTGTGTTTTCTCGTACTGAGGAGTGAACCTGGAAGAATTCTACCACTGAGTTACATCCTCATCCCTGTTTTATTTTTCTTTTTGAGATAGGGTCTCAGTAAATTGCAGAGACTTTCCTCTAATTTGTGATTTTCATTTTGAGGTAGGGTCTCAGTAAATTGCAGAGACTGTCCTCTAATCTGTGATCCTCTTGTTCCTCCTATCTCAGTCTCCTCAATCACTGGGATTATGGGAGTGAACCACAACTTCCAGATATAAGCAAAGTTTTGAATGAAAGAAAAACAGATTTCTAGATCCATAAGTAAACCATTCCTATGAGTGACTATTATTCTAAAATAAGGACATGATTGCCAGGGATGTCAGTTTTAACAGTTAATAACATTCCTTAGAAAGAATGTCTTTCTTGTTCTTAACCTAAATCTCTGAGATGTTTTATTTACTTTATTTATTTATTTTATTTACATATGTATTTAGAGACAATACAATACAGTATTATTTTACCTAATACATAATTGGCAGTTATCAGCTATCCTTCCCTCAGTATGTATGTGTATGTGTGTATATATATATATATATATATATACACACACACACACACACACACACACATAGTTTTCAGCTATCCTTCCTTGGGGTGTGTGTGTGTGTGTGTGTGTGTGTATATATATATATATATACACCACATATACATGTTAAGAACTTATAAGTTGCAACTCAAGAGATTTTAGTTAAATTTGTGAATTCTCTTGTTTCAATATTCTATAAAGAATGAACTTTTTAATGAAATGATTTAATTATATTTATATATTTAATTATATTTATATATTTTGAAGTTAAAACACATAGAACTATAAATCTCAAGAATTTAGTGTACAGTTGAATAGGATTACAGCATTTTACTTCATCAACCCACTGTATAGAGGAGATACTGAAAGGTAAAATTGTTAAGGGGCTTGGACAAAGTATGATTTTGACAATCAGATAAAAAATGTACTGTGTTAACTATACACATGTGATAAGATCAATTAACATTTTAATTTTATAATTGATTATATATAATTATTGTTTAATTTTCTTTTAGTGAATGAATAAATAAAATTAATTAATGGAGGATGAATTAATCACTACATATGAAATATATTTCATATATTTGGGATATCTATTTTCAAAATATTAATATTTCAAAAAATTAAATTCAACTGAAGTAGGAGACATTTCACAGAGCTGTATTTTTGAGATGGTTTTCATATAGAAGGAAATAGGTTGGGCAGCTGATAACTGTTTGAAGTTTGATTGTTTTATGACTGAGAGACAGAATTTATCAATTAACTTAATGATGGGTGGAAAGGCAAAGGAGACTTTAGAAAATCTCTTAAGTTTGTACCTAATATGCTAATTGTAATGCTAACAGTGATAGATAAGGAATGTTAGGATTTCTTTCTGGAGATTTCAAGCCATATCAGCTTTCCCCCAGAACATCAAAAGGAGAGAAATAAACTTTGCCAGATGATATGCAAGTATTTGTTGATTTTCTATTATATGCAAAGTGCTGTACCAAGGAGAGGAATACAAAATAAAAACAAATAATTGGTGTTTTCAGTCTGTTTGTAGTTTGTAAATAGTTTATACTTAAAAAATTGATGATTAATTTCTAGAGGTAGTCCTTTTGTTTTGCTAATCAGTATTGCTAATCAGTTAGAAAAATGCAAATCAAAAAAATGTTTCCTGGAAAATAATACTTGTAAAAAACAGTCATATCATAGAAATCAGAAGCAGAAATTAGCTTTATTTGGAGTCAAGTTAGGACATGCTTTACATTGTGAGTTAGGCCATGCTGAATTTTAGTAGTCAGAAAAGAAGGGTAAGACAGTAAAATAAGGATTTCAAATGTGGATAAGCTATTCAATATAAATTTGATTTAAAAGTCAGTTTAGTTCATGAATGTCAGGCTTAGAATAATACAATAAGGGAAAAATAGGATCCAAATCTCCCCAAAAGGCAGGAACATTTTTAGAGGGAGTTGTTAGGTGAACAGTTTGTAAGAATGGGAGTTCCTGAGACTGTCCATGGAGAAGCCAGTCTCAGATAGAGGGAGAGCAAAGCCTGAAGTCAGGATTGAAAAGGTGACCAGTTGTGATTAGAACTGGGAGGTTATGCATTGCTGGGAGATGCAGACACCAATAAAGACTGACAGTAGGGAGCTGAGGATAATGAAGCAAGGTTATGCATGTAACGGAGAGGATTCTTCTAAGCCATGAATGGTACTCATGAGCATACCATGTTATGTGTTAACTATACACATGTAATACTCTACCAGAATAAAAGCACACCTGTAAATGAGGTGAAATTTCTAGAACTAGAAGTGAAAGAACATGTGGAATAAAAACAAAAAGTTAGTATGGAAATCATTTCTCAAAAGATTAGGAATGGAACCACCATATAACCCAGTTATTCCATTCCACAGTATTTATCCTAAAGAACTAAAGTCAGCATTCTATAGCAATACATGCATACCCATGTTTATAAAAGCATAATTCACAATAGCCAAATTTTGGAAACAGCTTAGATGTCGATCAATGAATGAACAACTATTCATTTATGTGTGTGTTTGTGTGTTAATATATAAAAATCTATGAATTTACATATATGTAAAATGGAATTTTATTTATCCATAAATAAGAATGAAATTATATCCCATTTGCAGGATAATTGATGGAGCTTGAGAGCATTATATTAAGCAAAATAAGCCAAACTCAGAAAATTAAGGGTCATATGAGGAAACTAGAGAGAAAAAAAAAGGGAAGGAGGGCTTCTAATGAAAATAGAAGGGAGACTAATAGGGTAGAGGAAGGGGTTCAGGTGGACATAGTAGAGAGGAGGGAGAGAGGAAATACTGGGGAATTGAATTGACCATATTATAGTATTATATTGTGTGCATTATGAATATGTTAAAATGAATCCCACTATTATATATAATTGCCATGCATCAATAAAATAGATAAATATGTAATTGTGCTACTAAAATGTGTTAATTAAAATATGTTAATGTAAAAAGAAAAGAACATGTGGATTATTTTATTCAAACCTTTACTTTCAAATGATGAAACTGATAGATTATCCTTATCCAAGTTTACAGAACAAGGTAGAGTTGAGACTTTGGATTGTTTCATATTCAAGAGTGATGTTTGTTTTATTGGGAAAAATTTGGGGTGCTTAATAAAGATGTACTTTTAGGGGAGAGGATAGTGGCTGGTAATCTATACTTCTAGCAAGTTTCTGAGGTGATCTTATGCCAAGTAAATTTTGAGAACTTTTCTGAAAGAATAACTATTGAAAGTTTCCCAGCATGGTATTCTTAGGAAAATTACCATGATATTGGTATGTAGAAAAAAATTGTAAGTGGAGAGATGCTGGGGTTAAAGAATTAATTGGTACACTATGAAAATAATATCAGCAAAAGCAATAAGAACTTCAATTAGGGGGTTGGCAGTGAGACCAGGAAAAAAAAAGGGAGCTTTCTGAGAAATATTTTACTAAAAAAATTAGGAACTAGTAATCAGTCATGGAACCAAGAGAGAAACTCAAAAAGTAAATCCACAATGTTAAGGCTAAAGCAGTACTTCTTAAACTTTTTTGTTTGTTTGGGCAACTTACCTTATTTTGTATTATATCTAGGGAAAACATTGTCTGCATATTTATTGGTGAAAATGTATTGTGTCAAGAAAATTAACATAGTAATATAGGAAAAAATAAGAAAATATTGAAAGAAGGAAAAATGATGGCCTACACATGAATGGGTGAAACTTTTTGTTTCTATATTATTAACAAAGATAAACAGCATGGTTGATGTGTGTGTGTGTGTGTGTGTGTGTGTGTGTGTGTGTTTCTGATGATGACATGGTTACCCAGCCACCAAGCCATGAAGGCAGTCCACTTGTCCCTACCTAAAAGCATCAGGGGAGCAGTGAAGTGATGGAGTAGCAGCCCAGCTGGGCTGAAGCTCGGGCAGCAAGTATGAGCTGCCATGTGGAGCCTGCCATGGCAATGCAGGCTTGAGGCACAGCAGACCAGTGCAAGGGTCAGCTGAGGCAAGCTGAACTGTCAGCCCTTGGCGGCCCAGTCTGCTCACATTGGTCATGTCCGCTGCAAAAGTGCACTTCTGGAAGCTCTGCAGCTCCAGACACCCCACTGAGCATGAGCAATTGGATGACTTCAACCTATTTTTTTTCCAAAGGGTGGAGAAAATGGAAGTAAGGCAAACCTGATGAGTTTCAGGGTTAACCAATAGTGTTATTCCTTTTTCAAACCTTAATTAGCATAAATTTCAATAGCATTCGTACTTTTCCAAATCCTTATTAGCCTAAGTTTGGACTAATAGCAGTGACCCAAGGGCTTATATAAACCCCCAGACTAGTACACTTGGATGAAGAAAACTACTATTGGGTCCCCTCTTATGCTACAAAAGTTCTGTTCCTATTCTTCAATAAATCCTGATCTTAGACTCATTCATCCTGGTTTGTGGATTTCATTCTTTTAATTCAAAAGACAAGAATTCAGAAAGAAGAAGAAATTGATGGTGAGTTGCTGGGGTCTGCTGCAACACTAAAGGACATAGTAAACCTCCCCACCACCTATCAGCAGAAGTGAAGAAACTTCTGTCTTGCTTGCCAACAGAAGCAGAGAATCAAGTTTCATCTCAAAACTCCAGTTTCACTAGCTTCTGAACAAATTCTGAATAAAATTTATTATTTATATTGCTATTATTTAACTTAATCCTTTTTATCCTGAATTTCATGTTCATGTTTTTAAGTTTTACAAATAATTGGGGCAAATCAAAAGTTAAAGTAATTTCTAGAACTGGTGGGTTCTCTAGGTTTGTAAATATTTTAAAAAACAACTTAACTTTTAAATTTTCTGCTTCAGTTTAATCTTCATTATGATTTAAAATAACAATGTATATTTTATATCTTTTTATGAAGATTCAATTAGATTTAACTATGGGTTATTTAAATTTGAAAAACAGAAAATACCTATAATACATATATAAAAAAGAAATCATAAAATATGTTCTTATCTATGATGTGAAAAGATAACCAAGTATCTCATCTTTCTCTTTTTTGTTTGTAAATGAGTTTTTTGACTTTCCAACACTCAATATTTACTATCATTTAATTAGCTGGATACTTCTCGAACATATTCTCTAGATGAATTTTGTGAAGAACAGTTTCAGCAAACTACTCGGGCACTGAAACAACTTGAAGATATTAGGGATAAAGCAATTTCAAAAGTGAAAAGTACAATCTTAAAGGTAATTGTTTAATTACATCCTCTCAGTTGCTATGTACTGACTGAAGCAATTGCTCCAAATTGCAACTCTGGAGAGTGCTGGAAATTGACAGTGGAGATAAAAGGAGTTTGATTAATCAACTAATGGATACTGCCTATTTATAAGAACCCTTCCAGGTGCCACATAACATGCAAACAAATATGTATGTATGTTTGTTAATACATATATGCGTGTATACATCCATATGAATGCCCATGTACATGTTTATGTATACAACTTAAGGATGCTTAAATCTATAACTTGAGGTGGCATACTGCATGTAAAGGGAAATGTGATTAGCTACAAAGTTCATAGTGTCCATAAGATAAAGAAAAAAACATTGCTCAGGCAAGATGAAAAAACATAACTATATGAAAAAAAAATTGAAAGAAGATTCAATAATATAATGATCAATCCTCTCAGAACATTCTCATTCTGTATGCTGTTAGGTATCTTATACACTGTTACAGAAGGCCCCTCTATGTTGAAACATGTAGATACAAAATTAGTATGTTCTTTCTTGTTTGACTTTCAAAATTTATCTACTTGTTAGAGAGATAAGCTTCAAAATACATAAATTATTCTCTTTTTGGCTGATGTTTACATACAGTACAAGCATAAAGTAAAATTTTAATGGAAGTTTTTGATCAATTTTTAACTCCAATATGTTATTCAGACTAATGAAATACTAGAAACTAGAAACCATGCTATATTAACATAGGAAATCATCACAGTTCTCAATTTTCTATAAAATTGTAGGTTGCAGAAAAGAAAGAAATTAAAGAATATTTTGAATCAAAGTCATTTGAAGGTGAAACAACACATTTCAAGCTGTGTGCATATCGGCATTTATTGGAAACAGGTTACAGGTTTATGATGCTGATTGACTGCATACTTCAGGAACTCATCCGTCAACTTATGAACATTGCAGTCACACTACTTTTGGAAGAATTTAATGGTTCTGCTAGAATGCCACTTTCAGCAGAAAAGAAGAATGAAAATCTCATTGGGTAAAGCATGCTTTTTTGACTAATAAAAATAAGTTATCTTATAATATATTTCTACTTATGGAGAAAATATCCAGTAATTTAAGCTAGAATTTGGAAATTCTCCTTGTAGCAGAGTACTCACTTTTCCAATTATCAAAACTTATTATTTAGTTGTATTTTAATGTTAAAGTTTAAGACAGTTTCTAAGTTTCTTCACAAATCTGGTTGCCATATAAAGTGCAAGATGTCCAGTGAAATGTGAATTTCAGATAGATAATTTTTGTATGATTTTTGTATGCACTATGTTCCAAACATTACCTATACTAAAAATTACTTGTTGTTTATCTGAAATTCGAATTTTACTAGATATCTTGTATTTATTTGCTAAGTCTGGCAATCCTATGTTCAATGCTAGCTCTTAATGATATGTGAGAATGATTTTGGAAAGAGCCACAGGTTCAGTTGAAATTTGAGTCAGCTTCAGGAAATATCTATTAAATATTTCTCCCAAATAAGACAGTATTTGAAAAATAATTCTGACCTTTTATTGAAATACTACCATTAAAAACAAAGCATTCAAAGTTATACTCCATTTATGTATAATATGTCAAAATGCATTTTATTGTCATGTATAACTAATTAGAACAAATAAAAATATATTAAAAAATAAAGCATTTTTTTTCTTATTTTCTACAATTGGATCTATCTACTCTAACTTGTGAAACAAGGCATATTAATTGAAATGGTTGAATATTTATATCAAAACTATCAAAATTTAGCATTATTATTTTAGTCAAATCAAAGTTTCATTATCATAACTCAGAGCTGAAAATGTATTAATTCATAAAAATTTGGAGAATATTAAAGATAACCTATTCTGTTTATCTAATTATTTCTGAATCCACAGAGCTTATGTCATGAGCTTACTAGCATCTTAACTGGTTTGAACCAGTACCAAGACTTTAGCCTTTGCAGGAACATAACTTTTTAGTGATAGCACATTATAATTTTATTTCCTCTAAATCTGTGTGTGTATTTTTTTTTTTAAAATCTTTACATTCTAAACATAGCTTTTTAACAAAAAATATTAGTATAGATAATTCATCTTACTTTATAAAATTTGGGAAACAACCCCTAATTCCATCACTTAAATATGGTGTCTTTTTGTATGTGCAGTTTTCTAGACTTCTCGACATATTTTTCCTAGTGTAACTCAGTTTTTAAGCACACCATGTCTTGTGTATATTTTATGGTATGGAAGAAATACATAGGTTGTGGTTGAAATTATTCCATTTTTGTGTGTGTGGATCAGATCACCTGGGTTCTAAACTATATTCTGTGTCTTGACTAGTTTCATGACTTAGGTTGCCTATTAACCTATTAATTGTGCAGTCTTTTTATATTGAGAATTTTTTGTATAATTTTGGATTCTGTGGGTTTTCTTTTCACTTTCTTGATAGTATTCATTGGAACACAAAAGTTTTAAACTTTTATGAATTTTATTTATTTATTTTTGATTTATTGTGCTTTATGTGTATCTAAGAAGTCATTCCCTAATCTAAGGTCATGAAGATTTATACTGGTTTTCTTTTTGTAAAATTTTATAACTTCAAATCTTGCTTTTACATATTTGAGTTAGTTTTTTTTTTTATTAATGTGATAGGGGTCCAAACTCATTCTTTGACATATGAATATCCAGTTGTCCCAGCACTATTTGTTGAAAGGAAAATACCATTTCTTCATTGAATTGTCTTGGCATACTATTTGACAGTCAGATGACCGTAAACATATGGGTTTATTTCTGGACTCTCAATTTTGTTCCATTGGTATATATATATGCTGATGTCACACTACCTTGACTATAATAACCTTGTCATAAGTTTTGAAACCGGAAAATGTGAATTTTCCAATGATGTTGTTCTTATTAATATTGTTTTGGCTATTCTGATTCACTTGAATTTCTGTATGTATTTTAGAGTAAGCTTGCCAGTTTCTGCTAAAAGCAATTGGGATTTTGATAGAAATTGCATTAAATTTGTAGATTAATATTGGGCGTATTTTCATACCAAGAGTATGTAGTCCTCCAATCCATGAACACGGAATGTCTTTCCATTTACTTAGTAGGACTTCTTTAATTTCTTTAATAATGTTTTGTAGTTTTCAGTATTTGAGTCATTCCTTCTTTTGTAAATTTATCATAAAAAATTTGTTCTTTTCATGCTATTATGAATGGAATTATTTTTTCATTTTTGGATGTTCATTGCTCATTGATTGAAATACAATTGATTTATATACATTGATCTTATACCCTGCAATCTTGTTGAACCTGTTTATTAGCTCTAATATCTTGTTTTGTTTTCTTATTCCCTGGGATTTTCTATTTACAGGATCGTATCATCTACAAATAGAGATAATTTCACTTCTTCCTTCCCAATAAGATGCCTTTTATTTTTTTGTTGCTTTATGGTCATAGCTAGTAAGTACTTTAATACAATGTTGATTAGGAGTGGTGGATTGAACATCCCTGTTTTGTTCCTGATTTGGGGGGCACCTTATTCTTTTATTATTAAACATTATGCCACCTGTGAGTTTTTAAAAAAATACTTTTTATCAGTTGAGGAAGTTCACATCTAGCTTTATTTGTTGAATGTTTTTATCATGAGGTATTGTTGGATCTTGTCAAATACTTTTTTTCTGTATCAATTGAGATAACTGTGTTCTTTGTTCTACTAATATGGCAAATTATGCTATATACATACATTTTCATAGGCTGAATCAACTTTGTATTCTTGGGATAGGTGTAATTTTATTATAGTGTAAAATCCTTTGTATATGCTGCTGGATTTGATTTGCTAGTATTTTATTGAGGTTTTCTGCTTCTATGAATATTGGTCTATAGTTTTCCCATGATGCCTTTGGTTTTGGCCTCAGGGTAGTAGTGATCTCCAAGAATAAATTGGGAGGAGCTACCTCCTTTTCTATCTTTGGGAAAAAATGGGAAGAATTGGTATTTGTTCTTTCTGAAAAAATTGGTAGAATGTCCTTGTTATGGTTTGAATGTGTCCCCCAAAGTTCATGTGTTGGAAACCTTATCCTTGATGTAACCAGGTTAAGAGGTAGGATGTTTAAGAGTGACTAGGTCATGAAGGCTCTATCTTTATGAATAGATTAATGTCATTATTTCTAGAGTGGGTTACTGACAAAAGAATGAGTTCAGCCCCTTTCTCTTCTCTGTCTTTGTCTCTCTCATGTTCTCTTGCCTTCCATCATGGGGTGACATAGTCAGAAAGCCCTCACTAGATGCAGGCCCCTTGATATTGGGCTTCTTAGTCTCCAGAATATTAAGAAATAACACTCTATTATTTATAAATTACCCAATCTCAAGTGTTTTGTTATAGTAGCACAAAAAGGACTAAGTGTAGGCCTGGGCTTTTTTGTATGTAAAGTGTGTTAGTAAGCTTTTTGTTGCTATGACAGATACCTGAGAAAATGAACCTAGATGAGGAAAGATTTGTTTTGGCTTGTGGTTTCAGAGGTTTCAATGCATGGGCAGCTGGCTCCATTGCTTTGGGCCTGATGTGAGGCAGACCATCACGATGAGGCATGACAGAAGAAAGTTGCTTACTCATGGCAGTTAGGAAACTGACAGTGGGGATCAAAAATATTCTTCTAGGCCATGCCCCTAGTGACCTACTCCCTTTGAGTAGGTCTCCCCTCCCAGTAGTATATTCAGATATTAATGAATGCATGCACTGATGATATCAGAGTCCTCATGATCCCAATTACTTCCAAAAAATCCCCATCACTGAACACTGCTACATTAAAGACTAAGCCTTCAACACATGAATCATTGCGGGACATTTCAGATCCAAACCATAACAGGAAGTATTACAGTCATCTGTTAAATTGTTTTATTTGTTATTGATCTATTTATATTTCTTCTTGAGACATTTTGGTATTTTGTGTCTTTCTAGAATTTTGTCTATTTTATTTAAATTATCTAAACTGTTAGCATATAGCTGTTTATAATACTCACTATCTTTTAAATTTCTATAAGGTCAGTAGTGATATCTTCTTTTTTATTCCAGAGTTTAGTAATTTGGGGATTCTCTTCTTCTTTTTTTTCAGCCTAGTTATCAGTTTATCAATTTTCTCAATCATTTTAAGCAACCAACTTTTGATCTTATTGATTTTTTTTCACCTTTTCTCTATTTCACTTATTTCCATTCTAGTCTTTATTATTTCTTTTCTGCTTGCTTAGGCTTAGTTTGTTTATTTTCTCTTTTTTAGAAGTAGCAGTTTAGATTATTTAGTTGAAATCTTTTATTCTTTTTTAATGTAATTTTTATAGCAACCAATTTCTCTTCAACACTGCTTTCACTGAACAAGGAGTTTGGTTTTAATTTTCATTAACTTTCTTCATTTAATTTTTATGCTGATTTCCCCTGTAATTTCGTATTTGACTCACTGGTTATTAAGGAGTGTTTTCTATGTAAGATTGATTTTTTTCTTCCTTTTTTTTCTAACTCAACAGTGTGATTATTTTCCTCATTATTTTTTTCTAGAAGTTTTGTGCTTTTTGATTTTATGTTACATTTATGCACGTTTTCAAGTAAAATTTTGTAAATTGTTCAAGGTGTGGTCTGAGGTATATATTATTTTGCATATGGGTATTTAGTTACTCCATCCGTTTCCCAAAATGACTATTCTTCCTCCATGGAATTGCCTTGGCAGCTTGTTGAAAATTAATTAAATATTTTTGGAGTCCATTTCTGAACTCTCTCTTCTGTGCCAGCGATCTGTAGATCTATCTTTTTACACATACTTCACAGTCTTTATAATATCTTAAAATCAGTTCTCCAAGTTTGTTTTAATAAATTCTTTAAAGTTTGACTATCATCATTCATTTGCTTTTCCATATAAATCTTAGAATTAAATTGAAGTTTTCTTTTTTAGAAAATGGCCTATTATTACTGAGATTTCAATTGAGAGTGCACTGAATCAATAGATCAATCTTAGGAGATTTGACATCTTAATATTTAGTCTTCAAAGCTCAGAACATGGTGCAATAGACCTTTTATTTAAATCTTCTCTAATTTATTTATCAGCATTTTATAAAGCACAGTGTACAAATATTACACATTTTTGTTGATTTATAATTATATATTTCATATTTTAATGTTCTTAAGTACTCTTATTTTTAATTCAACTTCTAAATATTCCTGAAATAAAGAACTAACTTTTGTATATTAACCTTGTATCTGTGACCTTACTAAACTTACACATTAGTTGTCATAGCTTTTCTTTGGTAGATAATTTAGAACTGTCTATTTAGACCAAGTGTCAGCAAAATAGAGCCCATATGCCAAATCCTGTGGCAGTGTGTTTTCATAAAGAATTTTTTTTTGGAATAAGGCCACACCTTCTAGTTTACACACTGTCTATGACTGCTTTTGAACTAGAAGGTGCAGTTGAATAGTTAAGACCACTCTTTAGCCCAAAAAACATGAAATATTTCCTGACTACTTACAGAAAAGTTTTACTCACCTTAACTGCTTCAGTGTAACCACTAAAATGTAATGATGGATATAACAGGAACAATATAATAGAAGGGAAATGTTGAATATGTATAAAAGTGTTTAATTTATCTAAAAGCAGATAGCCTTAAAAGTTAATACTAATTATTATTATTATTTTCATCACTTCCATGATACTGCTAAAATTTTAGAACATTTAACTGTTTACTTTCCTTTTGACTTTCACAGTATTATGTCACATATATTTTAAATGCTTTTTTAGTTCATATATTTTAATTCAATACAACATTAAAAGTATTGTTTTAAATGGTCAATATTCATTTATATTTACCCACATAATTATCACTTCTTGTGTTCTTTTTCTTTGCTTGTTTTTGTTTCTGTATAGGACGATTTTCCTTCTTCCAGAACAATTCTTTTCAGAATATTTTTTTAGTATAGGCCTACTGGGAAATAGTTCCCTCCATTTTGGGGTATCTAAAAACATTTCTATGTGATTCATATAGGATATGTTCACTGAGTACAGTGTTCTAGATAATGAAATGTCAGAATAAATTTTTTTTCAGGGGGGTACTGGGGATTAAACTCGGGCACTTGAACACTAAGTTACATTCCCAGCCCTATTTTGTATTTTATTTAGAGATAAGGTCACACTGAGTTGCTTAGTGCCTCACTTTTGCTGAGACTGGGTTTGAACTCAAGATCCTCCTG
Organism: Spermophilus citellus; assembly: GCF_964194105.1. Lineage (NCBI taxonomy): Eukaryota > Metazoa > Chordata > Mammalia > Rodentia > Sciuridae > Spermophilus > Spermophilus citellus. Next base: position 112,677,061 of record NC_138187.1, on the reverse strand, counting down.
CCTCAGCCTCCTGAGCCACTGGGATTACAGGCATATGCCACTACACCTGGAAAAATGTCAGAATCTTTTGAAAGATTTTTTAGTTTATTTTAAATTTTTTTTACTGCCTTAACTTTGTATGGGATTCAGTAGAGTAATTTTGGATATCTATATTAAAATGAGGTAGGTTCTCCTGGACAATATTACTCAAAAAAATAAAATGATGACATTTGCAGGTAAATAGATAGAGTTAGAGAATATAATGCTAAGTGAAGTTAGCCAATCCCAAAAACCCAAATGCTGAATGTTTTCTCTGATATAAGGGGGCTGATTCATAGTGGGGTTGGGAGGGGGAGCATGGGGAGATTAGACAAACTCTAGATAGGGCAAAGGGGAGTGAGGGGAAGAGAAGGGACAAAGATGATGGAATGAGGTGGACATCATTACCCTAAATACATGTATGAAGACACAAATGGTGTGAATATACTTTGTGTATAAACAGAGACATGAAAAACTGTACTCTATATGTGTAATATGAATTGTAATGCATTCTGCTGTTATTTGTCTTCATAATAGCTGCCATTCTGACTAAGATGAAATCTTAAGAGTAGTTTTGATTTGAATTTCTCTAATTGCTAGAGATGATGAACATTTTTCTATATATTTGTTGATTGATTGTATATCCTCTTCTGAGAAGTGTCTGTTCAGCTCCTTGGCCCATTTATTGATAGGGTTATTTGTTTTTTTTCAGTGCTTAGTTTTTTGAGTTCTCTATATACCCTAGAGATTAGTGCTCTCTCTGATGTGTAAGGGGTAAAAATTTGCTCCCAAGCTGTAGGCTGTCTATTCAATTCACTGATTGTTTCTTTTGCTGAAAAGAAGCTTTTTAGTTTGAATCCATCCCATTTATTAATTCTTGATTTTAATTCTTGCACTATAGGAGTCTTATTAAGGAAGTAGGGGCCTAATCTTATATGATGGAGATTAGGGCCTACTTTTTCTTCTATTAGACTCAGGGTCTCTGGTGTAAGTCCTAGGTCCTGGATCCACTTAAATTTGAGTTTTGTGAATAGTAAGAGATAGGGTTTAATTTCATTTTGTTGCAATGGATTTCTAGTTTTCCCAATACTATTTGTTGAAGAGGCTATTTTTTCTCCAATGTATGTTTTTGGCACCTTTGTCTAATATAATATAACTGTAATTATGTGGGTTAGTCTCTGTGTCCTTTATTCTGTACCATTGGTCTACTAGTCTATTTTTGTGCCAATACCATGCCATTTTTGTTATACTTGCTCTGTAGTATAGTTTAAGGTCTGGTATAGTGATGCCACCTGCTTCACTGTTCTTGCTAGAGATTGCTTTAGCTATTCTGGGTCTTTCATTTTTCCAGATGAATTCTATGATTGCTTTTCTATTTCTATGAGGAATGTCTTGGGATTTGGATTGGATATGCATTAAATCTGTAATGTTTTTGGTAGTATGGTCATTTTGACAATATTAATTGTGCCTATCCAAAGACACGGGAAATCTTTCCACCTTCTAGGTCTTCTTTAATTTCTTTCTTTAGCATTCTATAGTTTTCATTGTAGAGGTCTTCCACCTCTTTTGTTAGGTTGATTCCCAAGTCTGTGGATGTCTTTTTCTATGTGATGGGTCTCTTGGAGGCATATTATTGGGTCTTTTTTTTAAAGTCCAATCTTCTAGTCTATGCCTTTTGATTGTTGAGTTTAGGCCATTAACACTCAGGGTTATTATTGAGACATGATTTGTATCCCAGTCATTTTTATTTGTATTTAATTTGACTTGGTTCTCTTTTGATAAGTTTTTTCTTTAGTGTAATACCTCCCTTTGCTGATTTTCATTGTTGTTGTTCAAATATTTTGCCGAGGACATTCTGTAGTGTAGGCATTCGAGTTGTAAATTCTTTTAACTTTGGTTTATCATGGAAGTTTTTTATTTCATCATCAAATCTAAAGCTTAATTTTGCTGACTATAAGATTCTTGGTTGGCATCCATTTTCTTTCAGAGCTTGATATAGGTTGTTCCAGGATCTTCTATATTTCAGAGTCTGGGTTGAAAAATTTGCACATAATCTAATTGGTTTCCCCCTATATGTAATCTGATTTCTTTGTCTTATGGCTTTTAATATTCTCTCCTTATTCTGTATGTTATGCATTTTTATTATAATGTACTTTGGTGTGAATGTGTTGTGATTTTGTACATTTGGTGTCCTGTAAGTCTCTTGGATTTGGTTTTCCAATGCATTCTTCATGTTTGGAAAATTTTCTTATATTATTTCATTGAATAGATTGCTCATTCCTTTGGTTTGGAACTCTATTCCTTCCTCTATCTCAAGAGCTCTTAAATTTGTTTTTTTTTTAATTATATCCAATATATCTTGTATGTACTGCTCATGGTTTCTTGCCATTTTCATTCTGTGATCTACATTCTTTTCAAGATTATATATTTTGTCTTCATTGTCTGAGGTCCTGCTTCCAAGTGGTCTAATCTCTTGGTGATGATTTCAATTGAACTTTTAATTTGGTTTATTTTTTCTTTCATTTCAAGAATTTCTGTGTGTTTTGGGTTTTTAAGAACCTCTATCTCCCTATTGAAGTATTCTTTTCTTCCTATGTTTGTTTATGTAGCTCTTTGTCGAAATGATATTTTGCTGTCTGTATTTCTTCTTTTATATCATCCTTTAATTTGCAGAACATTTTAATTATGAACTCTTTCTCTGTAATTTCTTCTGCTGTGCTTGCCATGGATTCTAATAATGCGGTATCTTGATTTGTCTGGGGCACTTTCTTCCCTTGTCTTTTCAATTGTTTGTGTGTCTTCCCTTCTAGCACTGTGAATTGGAGGAGTCACTGTTTTTACCCTGTAGGCTTCTAGTGCCCCTGTTGGGATTCAATACCTCTCCTTTGAGGTGAATGTTATCAGATCCAAATATAAACAGTATACACCCTAAAAACCAATGTTTGCTATTAAGACATTTACAGTTTGGTCACAACCTACAGAAATGGTGAATTCAATTATTATCTGCAATATACTCAGTAGGTTTGAAAAGGGGTTTACAGTTTCTGATGGTAGACAAAGAACTGGGGGTGAGGAATAGGATGATATGCTGAAGAGGTAGGAGGTGAGGATACAGAGTTGTTATATCTTAGGAAATGTGAAATAGAAATCTAAAGAAAATTAGATCTAGTAGAGTAGAAGGGAGAGGAAGTAATTTGGGGTAGACAAATAGGTGGGAAGACAGTAGAGTACATAAAACAAACACACATATAAAGAAAAAATAAAAATGTTAAAATAGTAGAAATTGGTGGGAAAAAAAGAAAATACAAAAGAATATGCAACACAACTGTAATATTTTATTCAATCTAGTCCTGGAAAGTACTTGGTTTCACATATGTTTGGGATGTGAGGGCGGGAGAATAGAGAAGGAGAGGGAAAAAAAATCTTGAAGGAAGAAACAGGGATTGTTTTGGTTGGAAATCAGTATCTTTCCTGCTTCTCTTTTCATCCAATAGATGGGGTTGTCTGTTGTTAGCTGGTGTCTCCACCCCCTGGATGGTAAAGGAAACCAGGCTGTCACTGTGCCAGGGTAGTAGTTCCTGGTGAGAGGGGGCAATTAAAAAGTAGGTACCTGAGTACGCTGCGCCACTGTGCGGGAGAAACACGAGGTGAAATGGCTGAAGGCTACCTTGGTGGGAATCCCCAGTGAAATTGAGGTGCTCCAGAATCTAGAGGACAGAATTCCAGCGCGCAGGATTCGGCTGCAGGGGCTTGGTCGCGGGCGATTTCTCCGCACGGAGGGAAGCAGTACCTGGTCGGCGGACCGCCCCGTGGATGGAGTCTGGAACGCGCCCAAGTTAATTAGCCGCGAAGTACCAGAGCGGGATTACAGCGAAGCGGATTCTGCAGGCTCCTGCCAGTGGCACACTGGCCGCGCTGAGTGCTGAGTTCCAGCTTTGAAATAGAGGAGAGAACCGGTCCAGTTCGATTCCCGACACCGGTCGGAACACGGAGGAGGACAGCAGCCGCCATCATGGAGAGCTGATGCAATCGCCCCTGTTTTCTACTGATCTCAGCTCATTCAACTACAGAACAGGTGATTCCAGGCTGGTATTTGCCTGCGTTGCGCAGACAGATCGCTCAGGCTCGGGACTGGAAACTCTGAGGAGAATACTCTTCAGGCCTCACCCCTGGCAAGGCGGGCGCCGGGCTTTGAGGGGCCAGATTCTAGTTCCCCGGGTTGCTTTGGCCCAGGGCAGGAGATCCTTCGGGGACTCCGGGCGGAGGCCAGTTACAAGTGGATTGTGCGCTGAGGGGCGGCGTGGCTCTAACTCCCGGAACAGTTTTGGCCCGGCGCTAGGGAACCCGCGGCGACTGCGTCTTTGACCCTGCCCCTGTCTGAGCGTACACTGAGCTGGGAGAGGTTGGAGCTGCCAGGCTCGGGCTGCCTGGGCCTGAGGCTGGGGTACCTCTGTGGAGCCTGCTCCGAGCAGAGTGTGGCAGGGATCAGAGAGGCTGGGTTCTGGCTCTCGTGGCTGCTTGAGCCCAGGGCCGCGGAGCCTGCGGGGATCGCGAGCTGAGGCCAGCCACAAGTGAAACTTGCGACGAGGGGCAGCGGGACTCTGTCTCCTGGAACAGTTTTGGCCCGGAGCTGGGGAGCCTGCGGGAAGTGCGTCTTAGACTCTGCTCCCAGCGGAGCATGCACTGAGCAGGGAGAGTCTGGTGCGGCCAGGCTTGGGCTCCCGGGGCTGCTTTGGCCTGGGATTGGGGAATCCGCGGCGGTTGCCCTGAGGAGCCTGCTCCTAGCAGAACGTGGCGGGGATCGGAGAGACCGGCTCCTGGCTCCCGAAGCGGCTCTGGCTCAGGGTTGGGGATCCTACAGGGACTGCTTCTTGGTCCGGGTCCTGCTGGGTGCTGCGGGGGCCTGGGGGGCAGAGTGGAACTGCCTCCTGTGCCCAGAGCAGGCTAAGGGTCCCGCCGGTGTGGTATCGCGACACCCCAACTGCAGCTGGGGCCGAGGAGAGTAGCCGCCCACGCCTGGAACAGGACCAGCGACCCGACGGCAGGGTAGCCAAGTCAACCCACTTGGAGTGGAGGCCGTGAAGAGCTGCCGTCTGACCCTGCAAGGTAGGCAGTCCTGCGTCCCACTGGCAGGACAGGCTCGGCAGCCTGCCAGTGTGGTGGACGAGTAGCATCGAGGCAGTCACGTCACACTGGTTGGAGTGGGGGTTGAACAGAGCCGCCACCAGCGTCCGGAAGGAGCCCAGAGACCCGTTGGAGAGACAGGTACCCCCACTGGGAGTGGGGGTTGAGCAGAACTGCCGCCCAGGCCCGCAGGGTGGGCAGATCTGAGACCCACCGGCGGAACAGGCTTGGAGGCCGACCAGCGTGGTAGACACGTCACATCAATTGGAGTAGGGGTGGAGAAGAGCTGCTGCCCACATCCGGATCAGGACCAACGATCCGAGGACGTGGTAGGAACGTCACCGCAATTGGAATGGGGGCAGAGTAGAGCAGCCACCCGTGCCCGCAGGGCGGGCAGACCTACGACCAACCAGCGTAGTGGATAGATCACCCTGATTAGAGGAGGATCACAGCCACTACCCACCCTACAAGAGAGATATCCCAACTATACAAGAGCAACATAAATAAACAGGGGGAAAAATTTCAAAAACACAACAGTTTCACCAAGCAGAAAGAAACGCAAGCAACATGAAAAGACAAGGAAAGAAAGGACCACAAGCAATGCAGGTCAACTCAACTCTAGAAGAGGTAATAGCTGCAACAGATGGAATGTCAGATAAAGAGTTCAGGATATACATGCTTCAGATGATCTGGACTCTCAAGGAAGACATGAGACAGCAAAATCAGACAATGAAAGATCACATTGACAAGGAACTACAGAAACAAATCCAGGAAGTAAAAGATCAATTTCACAGGGAGTTAGAAGTAATAAAAAACAAACAAATAGAAATCCTAGAAATGCAGGAAGCAATAAACCAACTTAAAACCTCAATTGACAATACTACCAGCAGAATAGATCACTTAGAAGATAGAACATCAGACAATGAAGACAAAGTATTTCAACTTGAGAAGAACATAGACAGTTCAGCAAGACTGCTAAGAAACCATGAGCAGAACATTCAAGAAATATGGGATAACATTAAAAGACCAAACTTAAGAGTCATTGGGATACAGGAGGGCACAGAGCTCCAAACCAGAGGAATGAACAATCTATTCAATGAAATAATATGAGAAAACTTCCCAGACTTGAAGAATGAAACAGAATCCCATATCCTAGAAGCCTACAGGATGCCAAAAGTGCAAAATCATAAGAGATCCACACCTAGACACATTATAATGAAGATGCCCAACATACACAATAAGGAGAGAATTTTAAAAGCTACAAGAGAAAGAAAGCAGATTACATTTAGGGGCAAACCAATCAGGATAACAGCTGATCTCTCAACACAGACTCTGAAAGCTAGAAGATCCTGGAATAACATTTTTCAAACACTGAAAGAAAATGGGCTCCAACCAAGAATCGTGTATCTGGCGAAATTAAGCTTCAGGATGGAAGATGAAATTAAAACCTTTCATGATAAACAAAAGTTAAAAGAATTCGCAGCTAGAAAACCATCTCTTCAAAAAATCCTTGGCAAAACATTACAGGAAGAGGAAACTGAAAATAACATTGAAAACCATCAATGGGAGGTAGGACAGTAAAGGGGGGAAAGTAATCAAAGAGGAAAACTAATCAGGTTTAGTAACATAAATAAACAAATATGACTGGAGGAACAAACCAAATCTCAATAATAACCCTAAATGTTAATGACTTAAACTCACCAATTAAGAGACACAGGCTAGTCGAATGGATCACAAAACAAGATCCAACAATATGTTGCCTACAGGAGACGCATTTGATAGGAAAAGATATACATAGACTGAAGGTGAAAGGCTGGGAAAAATCATTCCACTCATATGGACTGCGGAAACAAGCAGGAGTGTCCATACTCATATCAAACAAAATAGATTTCAAGCCAAAGTTAATCAAAAAGGATAAAGAGGGACACTGCATACTGCTCAAGGGAACCATACACCAACAAGACATAACAATCATAAATATATATGCCCCAAACAATGGTGCAGCTACGTTCATCAAGCAAACTCTTCTCAAGTACAAGAGTCTAATAGACCACCATACAATAATCATGGGAGACTTCAACACACCTCTCTCACCACTGGACAGATCTTCCAAACAAAAGTTAAATAAGGAAACTATAGAACTCAACAACACAATTAACAACCTAGACTTAATTGACATATATAGAATATACCACCCAACATCAAGTAGTTACACTTTTTTCTCAGCAGCACATGGATCCTTCACAAAAATAGATCATATATTATGTCACAGGACAACTCTTAGACAATATAAAGGAGTAGAAATAATACCATGCATCTTATCTGATCATAATGGAATGAAACTGAAAATCAACGATAAAAGAAGGAAGGAAAAATCATGCATCATGTGGAGAATGAACAATAGGTTACTGAATGATCAATGGGTCATAGGAGACATCAAGGAGGAAATTAAAAAATTCTTAGAGATAAATGAAAACACTGACACAACATATCTGAATCTATGGGACACATTGAAAGCAGTTCTAAGAGGAAAATTCATTGCTTGGAGCGCATTCCTTAAAAAAAGAAAAAAACCAACAAATAAACGATCTCATACTCCATCTCAAAATCCTAGAAAAAGAAGAGCAAAATAACAGCAAAAGAAGTAGAAGGCAAGAAATAATTAAAATCAGAGCTGAAATTAATGAAATCGAAACAAAAGAAACAATTGAAAAAATTGACAAAACCAAAAGTTGGTTCTTTGAAAAGATAAATAAAATTGACAGACCCTTAGCCATGCTAACGAAGAGAAGAGGAGAGAGAACCCAAATTACTAGCATATGGGATGAAAAAGGCAATATCACAACAGACACTTCAGAAATACAGAAGATAATCAGAAATTACTTTGAATCCTTATACTCCAATAAAATAGAAGATAGTGAAGGCATCGATAAATTTCTTAAGTCATATGATCTGCCCAGATTGAGTCAGGAAGATATAGACAGCCTAAACAGACCAATAACAATATAGGAAATAGAAGAAACCATCAAAAGACTACCAACTAAGAAAAGCCCAGGACCGGACGGGTATACAGCAGAGTTTTACAAAACCTTTAAAGAGGAACTAACACCAATACTTTTCAAGCTATTTCAGGAAATAGAAAAAGAGGGAGAACTTCCAAAGACATTCTACGAGGCCAACATCACCCTGATACCTAAACCAGACAGAGACACTTCAAAGAAAGAAAACTACAGACCAATATCTCTAATGAACCTAGATGCAAAAATCCTCAATAAAATCCTGGCGAATTGGATTCAAAATTGTATCAAAAAAATTATACACCATGATCAAGTAGGATTCATCCCTGGGATGCAAGGCTGGTTCAATATACGGAAATCAATAAATGTTATTCACCACATCAATAGACTTAAAAATTAGAACCATATGATCATCTCGATAGATGCAGAAAAGGCATTCGACAAAGTACAGCATCCCTTTATGTTCAAAACTCTAGAAAAATTAGGGATAACAGGATCATACCTCAACATTGATAAAGCAATCTATGATAAGCCACAGGCCAGCATCATTCTGAATGGAGAAAAATTGAAGGCATTCCCTTTAAGATCTGGTACAAGACAGGGATGCCCTCTCTCACCACTTCTGTTCAACATAGTCCTCGAAACACTGGCCAGAGCAATTAGACAGACGAAAGAAATTAAAGGCATAAAAATAGGAAAAGAAGAACTTTAATTATCACTATTTGCAGACGATATGATTCTATACCTAACAGACCCAAAAGGGTCTACAAAGGAACTATTAGAGTTAATAAATGAATTCAGCAAAGTGGCGGGATATAAAATCAACACGCATAAATCAAATGCATTCCTGTATATCAGCGACAAATCCTCTGAAACGGAAATGAGGACAACTACTCCATTCACAATATCCCCCCAAAAAATAAAATACCTGGGAATCAACCTAACAAAAGAGGTGAAAGACCTATACAATGAAAACTACAGAACCCTAAAAAGAGACATAGAAGAAGACCTCAGAAGATGGAAAAATATACCCTGTTCATGGATAGGCAGAACTAACATCATCAAAATGGCGATATTACCAAAAGTTCTCTATAAGTTCAATGCTATCCCAATCAAAATCCCAACAGCATTTCTTGTAGAAATAGATAAAACAATCAGGAAATTCATATGGAATAATAAAAGACCCAGAATAGCAAAAACAATGCTAAGCAGGAAGTGTGAATCAGGCGGTATAGCGATACCAGACTTCAAACTATACTACAGAGCAATAGTAACAAAAACAGCATGGTACTGGTACCAAAACAGGCGAGTGGACAAATGGTACAGAATAGAAGACACAGTAACCAATCCGCAAAACTACAACTATCTTATATTTGATAAAGGGGCTAAAAGCATGCAATGGAGGAAGGATAGCATCTTCAACAAATGGTGCTGGGAAAACTGGAAATCCATTTGCATCAAAATGAAACTGAATCCCTTTCTCTCGCCATGCACAAAAGTTAACTCAAAATGGATCACGGAGCTCGATATTAAATCAGAGACACGGTGTCTGATAGAAGAAGAAGTCGGCTATGATCTACATACTGTGGGGTCAGGCTCCAAATTCCTCAATAGGACACCCTTAGCGCAAGAGTTAACAACCAGAATCAACAAATGGGACTTACTCAAACTAAAAAGTTTTCTCTCAACAAAAGAAACAATAAGAGAGATAAACAGGGAGCCTACATCCTGGGAACAAATCTTTACCCCACACACTTCAGATAGAGTCCTAATATCCAGAGTATACAAAGAACTCAAAAAATTAGATAATAAGATAACAAATAACCCAATCAACAAATGGGCCAAGGACCTGAACAGACACTTCTCAGAGGAGGACATACAATCAATCAACAAGTACATGAAAAAATGCTCAACATCGCTAGCAGTCAGAGAAATGCAAATCAAAACCACCCTAAGATACCATCTCACTCCAGTAAGATTGGCAGCCATTAAGAAGTCCAACAACAACAAGTGCTGGCGAGGATGCGGGGAAATGGGTACACTTGTTCATTGTTGGTGGGACTGCAAAATGGTGCAGCCAATTTGGAAAGCAGTATGGAGATTTCTTGGAAAGCTGGGAATGGAACCACCATTTGACCCAGCTATTCCCCTTCTCGGTCTATTCCCTAAAGACCTAACAAGAGCATGCTACAGGGACACTGCTATATGGATGTTCATAGCAGCACAATTCACGATAGCAAGATTGTGGAACCAACCTAGAAGCCCTTCAATAGATGAATGGATTAAAAAATGTGGCATTTATACACAATGGAGTATTACTCTGCAATAAGAAATGACAAAATCACAGAATTTGGAGGGAAATGGATGGCATTAGAGCAGATTATGCTAAGTGAAGCTAGCCAATCCTTAAAAAACAAATGTCAAATGTCTTCTTTGATATAAGGTGAGTAACCAAGGACAGGGTAGAGATGAAGAGCTGGAGAAGAAGATTAACATTAAACAGGGATGATAGGCGGGAGGGAAAGTGAGAGTTAAGGGAAATTGCATGGAATTGGAAGGTGAGCCTCAGGGTTATACACAATTACATATAAGAGGAAAGGAGGAGTAGGAGAAAAATTATATAAGTGGAAGAAACGATTTATAGTAGAGGGGATGGAGAGAGAGAAGGGGAGGGGAGGGGAGTGGAGGGGAGGGGGGACAGTGGAGAATGGGATAGACAGTAGAATACATCAGTCACTAGAAAGGCAATTTGTAAATCAATGGAAATGTAACTGATGTGACACAGCAATCTGTATACGGGGTAAAAATGGGAGTTCATAACCCACTTGAATCAATCTGTGAAATATGGTATATTAAGAACTATGTAATGTTTTGAGCAACCAACAATAAAATAATTAAAAAAAAAAAAGTAGGTACCTGGCCAGCCAGAGTTCCAAACTGGGAGTTGCCCCCACTGAAGATGGTGATAAATGTGACCCAACATGGAGGCACCTGCTTTCAGTAGAGGGGTTTTTGGGTTGGGTTGGGGGAGGCAGTGATGGCATTGGACAATGAGTTCAGAGATGAGCTCAGTGGCTTGGCTGTCGGCTGACTTCAGAGCCTATGTGAAGTTCTTAGGTGCAGGCAGGTTACAGTGGCATAGGGGACTATATCCACTGCTGCAGAATCCCAAGATGGTGGCAACAAGGGGAGCCCCACATTGGTAGATAGGGGTCCACATGGGAGTGGCAGCTGAAGGTTCTGTGTATGGGAAGCTGTTGTGTCCTGTGTGGGTGTGGTGTCAGTGATTTTTGCTCAAATGGGTGGCCAGTGCTGATGGTCCTGCCTGGGTACCCAGTAGTCCTGCATGCGCGAAAAGTTTGGAGACCTACTCTGACACTAAGGCCTGGAGCCCTAGATAGGCACAGTTGCTCTGATTCCTGCACAGGAGTAGGAAATTGTTTACAGAGAAGCAGTATTCTAACTATTCTAACTCCCAGGTCATGGAGCAACACAGAATGCTGCCTCCCTCTGGCCTGCCATCTTGGATCCCAATAATATATTCTTTATTACCATCCCCCTCCAGTCATGGTAACTTGTATTATACTTTCTGTGTCTATAAATTTATCTATTCTGTATATCTATAAATATTATGTGACTTATTTTACTTAGCATATTATCTTCAAGATTCATCCATATTGAAGCATGCATCAGAATTTCACTCCTTTTAAGACTGTGTAATGTTATATTATCTATATGTAATATATTACATTTATATGCATTCATTTTTTGATGGGGGTTTGGTTTGTTTTAATTTTTTGGCTATTGTGAATAATGCTGCTATAAACATTGGTGTGTATATATCTGGTTGGGTTTCTGCTTTCAATTCCTTGAGGTATATAACTAGAAACATAGTTGCTGGATCATATGGTAGTCCCATGTTAACCTTTTGAGGAATTATCCTACCATTTTACCCAATGGCTGCATCATTTAAGTTTTTACCAGCAATGTACATAGATTCTTATCTTAGATAACATTATTTTTTTCTATTTTTTGTTTTTATTTTTTGCTGCCCTTGGCCCACGGGGGCAGTTGAACTTAAGTTCACTCATATGAATTTCCAGGAACACCACATAAAACACAGACACACACTTTACCTTTATTTATTTTTATTTTTTAGTTGTATTGATTTTATTGTTTTAAATTCATGACAGCAGAATGCATTACAATTCTTGTTACATATAGAGTACAATTTTTCATATCTTTGTATATAGAGTATGTTCAAGCCAATTCATGCCTTTATACATGTCCTTTTTTGGATTAGAATTCTTATTACACATATATACCAAAATTTTTCATATCTCTGTTTGTATATAAAGTAGGTAGACACCCAATTCAAGTCTCCATACATGTACTTTGTATAATGATGTCCATCGCATTTCACAATCCTTGCTAATTCCTTGCTCCCTCCTTTTCCCTCTCACCCCTCTCCCTATATAGAATTCATGTAATCCTCCCATGTTCCCCATCCCTATCCCACTATGAGTCAGCCTCCTTATATCAGAGGAAACATTTGGCATTTGTTTTGGGTGGATTGGCTCACTTCACTTAGCATTATCTTCTCCAACGCCATCCATTTACCTGCAAATGCCATGATTTTATTCTCTTTTAATGCAGAGTAAAATTCCATTGTATATATATGCCACATTTTTTTTATCTATTCATCCACTGAAGGGCAACTGGGTTGGCTCCACAGTTTAGCTATTATGAATTGTGCTGCTATAAACACTGATGTGGCTGTGTCCCTGTAGTATGCTGTTTTTAAGTACTTTGGGTATAGTTCGAGGAGAGGGATAGCTGGGTCAAATGGTGGTTCCATTTCCAGATTTCCAAGGAATCTCTATACTGCTTTTCATATTGCCTGTACCATTTTGCAGTCCCACCATCAATGTGTGAGTGTACCTTTTCCCCCACATCCTTGCCAACACTTATTGTTGTTCATGGTAGCTGCCATTCTGACTAAGTGAGATGATATCTTAGAGTAGTTTTGATTTGCATTTCTGTGATTGCTAGAGATGATGAGCATCTTTTCATATATTTGTTGATTGATTGTATATCCTCTTCTGAGAAGTGTCTGTTCAGGTCCTTAGCCCATTTGTTGATTGGGTTATTTGTTTTTTTGATGCTTAGCTTTTTGAGTTCTTTATATATCCTAGAGATTAGTGCTCTATCTGATGTGTGAGTGGTAAAAATTTTCTCCCAAGCTGTAGGCTGTCTATTTAACTCACTGATTGTTCTTTTGCTGAGAAGAAACTTTTTAGTCTGAATCCATCCCATTTATTAATTCTTGATTTTAATTCTTGCACTATAGGAGTCTTATTAAGGAAGTTGGGGCCTAATCCCACATGATGAAGATTAGGGCCTACTTTTTCTTCTATTAGACGCAGGGTCTCTGGTGTAAGTCCTAGGTTTTTGATCCATTTTGAGTTAAGTTTTGTGCATGGTGAGAGAAAAGGGTTAAACTTCATTTTTTTGCATATGGATTTCCAGTTTTCCCAGCACCATTTTTTGAAGATGCTATCTTCAGTACATGTTTTTGGTACCTTTGTCTAATATAATTGTAATTTTGTAATTTTGTGGGTTAGTTTCTGTGTCCTCTATTCTGTACCGTTGGTCTACCAGTCTGTTTTGGTGCCAATACCATGCTGTTTTTGTTTACTGTTGCTCTGTAGTATAGTTTAAGGTCTAGTATAGTGATGCCATCTGCTTCACTCTTCCTGCTAAGGATTGCTTTAGCTATTCTGAGTCTCTTATTTTTCCAGATGAGTTTTATGATAGCTTTTTATATTTCTATGAGGAATGCCATTGGGATTTTGAGTGGAATTGCATTAAATCTGTATAGTGTTTTTGGTAGTATGGTCATTTTGATAATATTAATTCTGCCTATCCAAGAGCAAGGGAGATATTTCCATCTTCTAAGGTCTTCTTTGATTTCTCTCTTTAGGGTTCTGTAGTTTTCATTGTATAGATGTTTCACCTCTTTTATTAAGTTGATATCCAAGTATCTTTTTTTTTTTTGAGGTTATTGTGAATGGGGTAGTTTCCTTCATTTCCTTCTCAGAGAATTTGTCACTGATTTATGGGTGTTAATTTTATATCCTGCTATGTCGATGAATTCATTTACTAGTTCTAGAAGTTTCCTGGTGGAGCTTTTTGGATCTTCGAGGTATAGAATCATATAGTCAGCAAATAGTGCTAATATAAGTTCTTCTTTTCCTATACATATCCCTTTAATTTCTTTTATCTGTCTAATTGCTCTGGCCAGTGTTTCAAGAACTATGTTGAATAGAAATGGTGAAAGAAGGCATCCCTGTCTTGTTCCAGTTTTTAGAGGGAATGCCTTCAATCTTTCTCCATTTACAATGATGTTGGCTTGAGGTTTAGTGTAGATAGCCTTTACGATGTTGAGGTATGTTCTTGATATCCCTAGTTTTTCTAGCGTTTTGAACATGAAGGGGTGCTTTATTTTGTCAAATGCTTTTTCTGCATTTTTTGAGATTATCATAGGGTTCTTATCTTTAAGTCTATTGATGTGATGAATTTCATTTTTTGATTTCCGTATGTTCTACCAACCTTGCATCCCTGGGATGAACCCCACTTGATCATGGTGCACAATCTTTTTGATATGTCTTTGTATTCAATTTGCTGGAATTTTTTTTTCTCCAGAAGAGAGAAGTTGTTGCCTTTATTATCAAGGCTTTCGAGGTCAGGGTAGACTGGACGGAGGAGACTGCCATAGGAAGGATCTAGACGGCCCCTTTCCTCCTGGGCACGGTGCCCCAGGCTTCCTCTGGGAGGGGAGCAGAGATCTGACTCATCTGCCTTTTGGGAAACGTGGCCCCTGCACCATCTCTCTCATTCAAGTTCCCTAAAATCTCAGGCCAGGCCAGAAGCCATGGCTGAGCCATCCGCATGTGTGGTGATGCATAATCCTCAAATAGGCTGCCTGGTACCACAGGAACACCTGCTTAAGGGTGAGGCCTCCTGAGCATCCTTTTTTATTTGTAGACCAGGTCTTTGGGGATCACAAGGGTGGGCCTAATCTTCAGGGTTACAAAGATTGTGACAACACCAAAGAGAGGCTGACCCCCATCCCAGCAGATTGGAGAACACATTAGGAAGACATGAGAATGGACCTCCTAGGACGGGAAGGGAAGCCATGTGGCACAATAAGATGACTAATCAGGTGGGAGATTCCAGGAGTTGTCAGGGTCACTTCTTGGCACAGTCTTTCACACCCAGGGCAGCCATGTTGCGGGTAGCCATGATCAGATGTTAAAGCTCACAACCGGCGGGAGCATGGGCCAACCAGATGTGGTCTGGGCGCAGGGGGCATGAGCAACCCATCCTTCCGATGGGCAGAGCCTTGCCTCCACCCACACCATAGGCACAGCTGACCCAGCAGTGATCCTGGCTCAATTTGCCGTAATTTGATTGAGAATTTTTGCATCTATATTCATTAGAGATATTGGTCTGAAATTTTCTTTCTTTAATATGTCTTTGCCTGGTTTTTGGATCAGAGTGCTATTGGCCTCATAGAATGAGTTTGGAATTAATGCCTATTTTTCTATTTCCTGAAATAAATTGAAGAGTATTGGTATTAGTTCTTCTTTAAAGGTCTTGTAGAACTGGGCTTGTATCTATCTGGTCTTGGGCTTTTCTTGATTGGTAAGTTTCTGATGGTTTCTTCTATTTCCTCACTTCATATTGGTCTGTTCAAATTGTGTATATCTTCATGACTCATGGGCAAATCATATGACTTAAGAAATTTGTCGAGAGGGAAGATGGCGGCGAAGGGAGTGCATCACCCCCGTGTACCGCGTCACTGTTCGGGAGAATGATGAGTTAGAACAGCTAAAAATTATCTTGTTAGGAATTTCTAGCAAAACTGGGGTGCTCCAAAACCTAGTGGAAGGATTTTCATCGCACGAGGATCAGCTACAGGGGCTCAAACGCGAGCAATTTGTCCGCACGGAGGGTCACGCTGCTTATTCAGCAAATCGCCCCGCGGCTAGAATCTGCGGCATGCGCTGGGAAGCAAGAGATAGCAACGCAAAGATACAGCACTGCGGATTCTGTGGGCTCCTGCCAGCTGTGCAATCACTGTACACAGTGCTGAATTCTGGGTTTGAGACGGGGGAAGGAAGCAGTCCAGTTCGGTTCTCCACACTGGTCAGACCACAGAGGAGGCCAGCGGGCCACCATCTTGGAGAGCTGACGTCATCATCCCTGTTTTCGACTGATCACAGCTCATTCAACTATAGAACAGGTAATTTTAGGCTGCCATTCGCCTGCGTCTCGCAGACAAATTACTCAGGCTCAGTGCTAAAGAACCCGCGGAAACTGCTTCTTGGAGCCTGCTCCTATCAGAACATACACCGATCCCGGAGCGGCCGAATTCTGGCTCCCGGAACTGCTCTGGCCCAGGGCTAAAGAACCCGCGGAAACTGATTCTTGGAGCCTGCTCCTATCAGAACATACACCGAGCCGGAGCGGCCGAATTCTGGCTCCCGGAACTGCTCTGGCCCAGGGCTAAAGAACCCGCGGAAACTGCTTCTCAGTCCGGATCCTGCTGAATACTGTGGAGGCCAGAGGGGCAGAGCAGAGCCGCCGCCCGCGCCCGGAACAGCCCCAGCGACCCGCCGGCGTGGTATCACTTCACCCCAACTGCAGTAGGGGCCGAGCAGAGCCGCTGCCCGAGCCCGCAAGGTAGGCAGACCTGTGACCGACCGGTGGAACAGGCCCAGCAGCCTGCCGGCGTGGTAGACACGTCACACCAATTGGAGTAGGGGCAGAGCAGAGCCGCCGCCCACGCCCGGAACAGGCCTAGCGACCCGCCGGCATGGTATCACTTCACCCCAACTGCAGTAGGGGCCAAGCAGAGCCGCCGCCCGAGCCCACAAGGTAGGCAGACCTGCGACCGACTGGTGGAACAGGCCCAGTGGCCTGCCAGCGTGGTAGACACATCACACCAATTGGAGTAGGGGCAGAGCAGAGCCGCTGCCCGCGCCCGGAACAGGCCCAGCGGCCCGACGGCGTGGTAGTGACGTCACCCCAATTGGAGTAGGGGCAGAGCAGAGCCGCCACCCGTGCCCGCAAGGTAGGCAGAACTGTGACCGACCGGAGGAACAGGCCCAGCGGCCTGCCGGCATGGTAGACACGTCACCCCAATTGGAGTAGGGGCAGAGCAGAGCCGCCGCCTGCACCCGGGACAGGCCCAGAGGCCCACCGGCATGGTAGTCACATCACCCCAATTGGAGTAGGGGCAGAGCAGAGCCGCCGCCCGCGCCCGGAATAGGCCCAGTGGCCCGCCGGCGTGGTAGTCACATCACCCCAATTGGAGTAGGGGCAGAGCAGAGCCGCCGCCCGCACCCGCAAGGTAGGCAGGCCTGTGACCGACCGGCGGAACAGGCCCAGCGGCCTGTCAGCGTGGCAGACACGTCACCCCATTTGGACTAGGGGCAGAGCAGAGCCGCCGCCCGTGCCCACAAGGTAGGCAGACCTGCGACTGACCAGAGGAACATGCCCAGCGGCCTGCCGACATGGTAGACACATCAACCCAATTGGAGTAGGGGCAGAGCAGACCCACCGCCTGCGCCTAGGACAGGCCCAGAGGCCCACCGGCGTGGTACTCACGTCACCCCAATTGGAGTAGGGGCAGAGCAGAGCCGCCACCCGCGCCCAGAATAGGCCCGGTGGCCCGCCGGCGTGGTAGTTACGTCACCCCAATTGGACTCGGGGCAGAGCAGAGCCGCCGCACGCACCCTGAACAGGCCCAGTGGCCCGCTGGCGTGCTGGTCACGTCACACCAGTTGGAGTAGGGGTAGAGCAGAGCCGCTGCCCACGCCCGGAACAGGCCCAGCGACCCGCCAGAGTGGAAGTCACGTCACCCCAAGTGGAGTAGGGGCAGAGCAGAGCTGCCTCCCGCACCCGGAACAGGCCCAGCGACCCGCCGGCGTGGTAGACACGTCATCCCAATTGGAGTAAGGGCAGAGCAGAGCCGCCGCCCACGCCTGCAAGGTAGGCAGACCTGTGACCGAACGGCAGAACAGACCCAGCGGCCCGCCGGCGTGGTAGACACATCACCCCAATTTGAGGAGGAGCACAGCCGCTGCCCACCCTGCAAGGGAGACTTTTCAACTATACAAGAGCAATATAAATATATAGGGGGAAAATTTCAAAAACACCAAGCAGAAAGAAATGCGAGCAGTGTGAAACGACAAGGAAATAAAGGACCACAAGCAATGCAGGTCAACTCAACTTTAGAAGAGGTAATAGCTGCAGCAGATGGAATGTCAGATAAACAATTCAGGATATACATGCTTCAGATGATCTGGAGTCTCAAGGAAGACATTAAACAGCAAAATCAGACAATGAAAGATCACTTCGACAATGAATTACATAAACAAATCCAAAAAGCAAAAGATCAACTATACAGGGAGATAGAGGTAATAAAAAACAAACAAACAGAAATCCTAGAAATACAGGAAGCAATAAACCAACTTAAAACCTCAATTGAGAATACTACCAGCAGAGTAGAACACTTAGAAGATAGAACATCAGACAATGAAGACAAAGTATTTCAACTTGAAAAGAACATAGACAGCTCAGCAAGACTGTTAAGGAACCAAGAGCAGAGCATCCAAGAAATATGGGATAGCATAAAGAGAACAAACTTAAGAGTCATTGGGATACAGGAAGGTATAGAGGTCCAAACCAAAGGAATGAGCAATCTATTCAATGAAATAATATGAGAAAACTTCCCAGACTTGAAGAATGAGACAAAATCACAAATTCTAGAAGCCTACAGGATGCCGAATGTGCAAAATCATAAGAGATCCACACCTAGACACATTATAATGAAGATGCCCAGCATACAGAATAAGGAGAGAATTTTAAAAGCTACAAGAGAAAGGAAGCAGATTACATTTAGGGGTAAACGAATCAGGATAACAGCTGATCTTTCAACACAGACTCTGAAAGCTAGAAGATCCTGGAATAACATATTTCAAACACTGAAAGAAAATGGGTTCCAACCAAGAATCGTGTATCCAGCAAAATTAAGCTTCAGGATGGAAGATGAAATTAAAACCTTCCACGATAAACAAAAGTTAAAAGAATTTTCAGCTAGAAAACCATCTCTTCAAAACATCCTTGGCAAAACATTTCAGGAAGAGGAAATGGAAAATAACAATGAAAACCAACAGTGGGAGGTAGGACAGTAAAGGGGGGAAAATAATCAAAGAGGAAAACAAACCATGTTTAGTAACATAAATAAACAAATATGGCTGGAAGAACAAATCATATCTCAATAATAACCCTAAATGTTAATGGCTTAAACTCACCAATTAAGAGACACAGGCTAGTAGAATGGATCACAAAACAAGAACCAACAATATGCTGCCTACAGGAGACGCATTTGATAGGAAAAGATATACATAGACTGAAGGTGAAAGGTTGGGAAAAATCATATCACTCATATGGACTTCGGAAACAAGCAGGAGTGTCCATACTCATATCAAATAAAATAGATTTCAAGCCAAAGTTAATCAAAAGGGATAAAGAGGGACACTACATACTGCTCAAGGGAACCATACACCAACAAGACATAACAATCATAAATATATATGCCCCAAACAACAGTGCAGCTATGTTCATCAAGCAAACTCTTCTCAAGTTCAAGAGTCTAATAGACCACCATACAATAATCATGGGAGACTTCAACACACCTCTCTCACCACTGGACAGATCTTCCAAACAAAA
The DNA here is from genome assembly GCF_964194105.1 of Spermophilus citellus. NCBI lineage: Eukaryota > Metazoa > Chordata > Mammalia > Rodentia > Sciuridae > Spermophilus > Spermophilus citellus. Next base: position 112,657,100 of record NC_138187.1, on the reverse strand, counting down.
GTTGAATAAGGAAACTATAGAACTCAATAACACAATTAATAAGCTAGACTTAATTGACATATATAGAATATACCACCCAACATCAAGCAGTTACACTTTTTTCTCAGCAGCACATGGATCCTTCTCAAAAATAGATCATATATTATGTCACAGGGCAACTCTTAGACAATATAAAGGAGTAGAGATAATACCATGCATCTTATCTGATCATAATGGAATGAAACTGAAAATCAAAGATAAAAGAAGGAAGGAAAAATCATGCATCACTTGGAGAATGAATAATAGGTCACTGAATGATCAATGGGTTATAGAAGACATCAAGGAGGAAATTAAAAATCTATGGGACACATTGAAAGCAGTTCTAAGAGGAAAATTCATTGCTTGGAGTTCATTCCTTAAAAAAAGAAAAAACCAACAAACAAATGATCTCATTCTACATCTCAAAATCCTAGAAAAAGAAGAGCAAAACAACAGCAAAAGAAGTAGAAGGCAAGAAATAATTAAAATCAGAGCTGAAATTAATGAAATCAAAACAAAAGAAACAATTGAAAAAATTTACAAAACTAAAAGTTGGTTCTTTGAAAAAATAAATAAAATCGACAGACCCTTAGCCATGCTAACGAAGAGAAGAAGAGAGAGAACTCAAATTACTAGCATACAGGATGAAAAAGGCAATATCACAACAGACACTTCAGAAATACAGAAGATAATCAGAAATTATTTTGAATCCTTATACTCCAAAAAAATAGAAGATAGTGAAGGCATCGATAAATTTCTTAAGTCATATGATCTGCCCAGATTGAGTCAGGAGGATATAGACAGCCTAAACAGACCAATAACAATAGAGGAAATAGAAGAAACCATCAAAAGACTACCAACTAAGAAAAGCCCAGGACCGGATGGGTATACAGAAGAGTTTTACAAAACCTTTAAAGAGGAACTAATACCAATACTTTTCAAGCTATTTCAGGAAATAGAAAAAGAGGGAGAACTTCCAAATTCATTCTATGAGGCCAACATCACCCTGATTCCTAAACCAGACAGAGACACTTCAAAGAAAGAAAACTACAGACCAATATCTCTAATTAACCTAGATGCAAAAATCCTCAATAAAATTCTGGTGAATCGGTTACAAAAACATATCAAAAAAATTGTGTACCATGATCAAGTAGGATTCATCCCTAGGATGCAGGGCTGGTTCAATATATGGAAATCAATAAATGTTATTCACCACATCAATAGACTTAAAATTAAGAACCATATGATCATCTTGATAAATGCAGAAAAGGCATTCAACAAAGTACAGCATCCCTTTATGTTCAAAACTCTCGAAAAACTAGGGATAACAGGAACATACCTCAACATTGTAAAAGCAATCTATGCTAAGCCTCAGGCTAGCTTCATTCTGAATGGAGGAAAATTGAAGGCATTCCCTCTGAAATCTAGAGCAAGACAGGGATGCCCTCTCTCACCACTTCTGTTCAACATAGTTCTCGAAACACTGGCCAGAGCAATTAGACAGACGAAAGAAATTAAAGGCATAAGAATAGGAAAAAAGAACTTAAATTATCACTATTTGCAGACGAAATGATTCTATACCTAGCAGACCCAAAAGGGTCTGCAAAGAAACTATTAGAGCTAATAAATGAATTTAGCAAAGTGGCAGGATATAAAATCAACACGCATAAATCAAAGGCATTCCTGTATATCAGTGACAAATCCTCTGAAATGGAAATGAGGAAAAACACTCCATTCATTATATCCTCAAAAGAAATAAAATACTTGGGAATCAACCTAACAAAAGAGGTGAAAGACTTATACAATGAAAACTACAGAACCCTAAGGAGAGAAATAGAAGAAGATCTTAGAAGATGGAAAAATATACCCTGTTCATGGATAGGCAGAACTAACATCATCAAAGTGGTGATATTACCAAAAGTTCTCTATAGGTTTAATGCAATGCCAATCAAAATCCCAACGGCATTTCTTGTAGAAATACAGAAAGCAATCATGAAATTCATATGGAAAAATAAAAGACCCAGAATAGCAAAAACAATGCTAAGCAGGAAGTGTGAATCAGGCGGTATACCGATACCAGACTTCAAACTATACTACAGAGCAATATTAACAAAAACAGCATGGTACTGGTACCAAAACAGGCGGGTGGACCAATGGTACAGAATAGAGGACATAGAAACCAATCCACAAAACTACAACTATCTTATATTTGATAAAGGGGCTAAAAGCATGCAATGGAGGAAGGATAGCATCTTCAACAAATGGTGCTGGGAAAACTGGAAATCCATATGCATCAAAATGAAACTGAATCCCTTTCTCTCGCCATGCAAAAAAGTTAACTCAAAATGAATCAAGGAGCTTGATATCAAATCAGAGACACAGCGTCTGATAGAAGAAAAAGTTGGCTACGATCTACATACTGTGGGGTCGAGCTCCAAATTCCTCAATAGGACACCCATAGCACAAGAGTTAATAACTGGAATCAACAAATGGGACTTACTCAAACTAAAAAGTTTTTTATCAGCAAAAGAAACAATAAGAGAGGTAAATAGGGAGCCTACATCCTGGGAACAAATCTTTACTCCTCACACTTCAGATAGAGCCCTAATATCCAGACTATACAAAGAACTCAAAAAATTAGATAATAAGATAACAAATAACCCAATCAACAAATGGGCCAAGGACCTGAACAGACACTTCTCAGAGGAGGACATACAATCAATCAACAAGTACATGAAAAAATGCTCAACATCGCTAGCAGTCAGAGAAATGCAAATCAAAACCACCCTAAGATACCATCTCACTCCAGTAAGATTGGCAGCCATTAGGAAGTCCAACAACAACAAGTGCTGGCGAGGATATGGGGAAAAGGGTACACTTGTTCATTGTTGGTGGGACTGCAAATTGGTGCAGCCAATTTGGAAAGCAGTATGGAGATTTCTTGGAAAGCTGGGAATGGAACCACCATTTGAACCAGTTATTCCCCTTCTCGGTCTATTCCCTAAAGACCTAAAAAGAGCATGCTACAGGGACACTGCTACATCAATGTTCATAGAAGCACAATTCACAATATCAAGACTGTGGAACCAACCTAGATGCCCTTCAATAGATGAATGGATAGAAAAATGTGGCATTTATACACAATGGAGTATTACACTGCATTAAAAAATGACAAAATCATAGAATTTGGAGGGAAATCGGTGGCATTAGAGCAGATTATGCTAAGTGAAGCCAGCCAATCCCTAAAAAACAAATGCCAAATGTCTTCTTTGATATAAGGAGACTAACTAAGAACAGAGTAGGGACGAAGAGCATGAGAAGAAGATTAACATTAACAGGGATGAAAGGTGGGAGGGAAAGCGAGAGAGAATGGAAATTGCATGGAAATGGAAGGAGACCCTCAGGATTATACAAAATTACATACAAGAGGAAGTGAGGGGAAAGGGAAGAATAATACAAGGGGGAGAAATGAATTACAGTAGAGGGGGTAGAGAGAGAAGAGGGGAAGGGAGGGGAGGGGAGGGGGGATAGTAGAGGATAGGAAAGGCAGCAGAATACAACAGACACTAGTATGGCAATATGTAAATCAATGGAAGTGTAACTGATGTGATTCTGCAATCTGTATACGGGGTAAAAATGGGAGTTCATAACCCACTTGAATCAAAGTGTGAAATATGATATGTCAAGAACTATGTAATGTTTTGAACAACTAACAATTAAAAAAAATAAATAAATTAATTAAAAAAAAAGAAATTTGTCAATGCCTTTAATGTCTTCTATTTTATTGGAGTATAAGATTTCAAAATAATTTCTAATTATACTCTGTATTTCTGTAGTGTCTGTTGTGATATTGTCTTTTTCATCACATATGCTGGTAATTTGAGTTCTCTCTCTCCTCTTCATTAGGGTAGCTAAGGGTCTGTCAATGTTATTTATTTTTTTCAAAGAACCAACTTTTTGTTATATCAATTTTTTCAATTGTTTCTTTTGTTTCAATTTCATTGATTTTAGCTCTAATTTTAATTATTTTTTGCCTTCTACAGCTGCTGCTGATTTGTTCTTCTTTTTCTAGGGCTTTGAGATATAGTTTTATTTATTGACTTCTTTTAAGGAATGAACTCCATGCAATGAATTTTCCTCTTAATACTGCTTTTATAGTGTCCCAGAGATTTCTATATTTTGTGTCTATGTTCTCATTTACCTCTAAGAATTTTTTAATCTCCTCCTTGATATCTTCTGTAACCCATTGTTCATTCAGTAGCATATTGTTTAGTCTCCAAGTGATGGAGAATTTTTTTATTTTTTATTTTGTTGTTTATTTACAATTTCCTTCCATTATGATCTGATAAAATACATGGTAGTGTCTCTACTTTTTTGTGTTTGCTGAGAGTTGCTTTTTGGCATAGTATATGGTCTATTTTAGAGAAGGATCTGTGTGCTCTTGACAAGACTGTGTATCCACTTGATGCAGGTTGAAATATTCTATATATTGTCAGTTAAGTCTAAGTTATTGATTGTGTCATTGAGTTCTATAGTTCCTTTATTCAACTTTTGTTTGGAAGATCTATTCAGTAGTGAAAGAGGTGTGTTAAAGTTACCCAAGTTTATTGTGTTGTGGTCAATTTGACTCTTTAACTTGAAAAGAGTTTGTTTGATGAACATCACTGCACAATTATTTGGGGCATATATATTTATGATTGTTATGTCTTGTTGGTGTATGATTCCCTTAAGCAGTATGTAATGTCCATCTTTATCCCTTTTGATTAACTTTGGCTTGAAGTCTACTTTATTTGATATGCGTATGGAAACCTCTACTTGCTTCCACAGTTCATGTGAGTGGTATGATTTTTCCAGACTTTCACCTTCAGTCTGTATATGTCTTTTTCTAACAGATGAGTTTCCTGTAGGCAGCATATTTTTGGGTCTTTTTAAATCCAATCTGCTAGCCTATGTCTTTTGATTGGTGAGTTTAAGCTATTAATATTTCGGGTTACTATTGAGACATGGTTTGTATTTCTAGCCATATTTGTTTATTTTTGTTATTTAACTTGACTTGGTTTTCCTCTTTGATTAGTTTTTCCTTTGTGTACTACTCCCCTCTATTGATTTTCATTGTTGTTTTTCATTCCTTTTCATGAAATATTTTGTTTGCCAGTTTTCTAGCTATAAATTCTTTTACTTTTGTTTATCGTGTAAGGTCTTTATTTCAACATCAAATCTAAAGCTTAATTTTGCTGGATACAAAATTCTTGGTTGGCATCTGTTTTCTTTAGAGCTTGATATATGTTGTTCAAGAATCTTCTAGCTTTCAGAGTCTGTATTGAAAAATCTGCCGTTATCCTAATTGGTTTTCCCCTATATGTAATTTGATTCCTTTTCTTATGGATTTTAAAATTCTCTCCTTATTCTGTATGTTGGGCATTTTGTTATAATGTGATTTGGTGTGGATCTGCTGTGATTTTGTATATTCAGTGTCCTGTAGGCTTCTTGAATTTTGATTTCCAATTCATTTTTTTTAAGAGAGAGAGAGAGAGAGAGAGAGAGAGAGAGAGAGAGAGAGAGAGAATTTTTAATATTTATTTTTAGTTCTCGGCGGACACAACATCTTTGTTGGTATGTGGTGCTGAGGATCGAACCCGGGCCGCACGCATGCCAGGTGAGCGCGCTACCGCTTGAGCCACATCCCCAGCCCCAATTCATTCATTTTTCATGTTTGGAAATTTTCTGATATCATTTATTGAATAGATTGCTCATTCCTTTGGTTTAGAACTCTTTTCCTTCCTCTGTCCCAATAACTCTTAAATTTGTTCTTTTTATGCTATCCCATATTTCTTGAATGTTCTGGTCATGCTTTCTTATCACTTTTGCTGTGTGGTCTATGTACTTTTCAAGATGATATATTTTATCTTCATTGTCTGATGTCCTATCTTATAAGTGGTCTACTCTGTTGGTGATGCTTTTGTTTGAGTTTTTAATTTGGTTTATTATTTCTTTCATTTCTAGTATTTCTGTTTGTTTGTTTTTTTTTAGAACCTCTATCTCCCTGTTGAGGTAATCTTTTGCTTCTTGGATTTGTTTATGTAACTCATTGTCGAACTGTTCTATCACTGCTTCTATTTGTTTTCTTATGTCTTCTTTGAGATCCCGGAATATCTTAACCATGTATATCTTGAAATCTTTCTGTGTCATTTTTTCTGCTATAGCTACCAATGCTTCTAATGATATGTTGTCTTGATTTGTTTATGGTACTTTCTTCCCTTGTCTTTTCATGTTGGTCAGTGTCTTCCTTTCCAACTCTGTGGATCTTGTGTGTTATTGTTTTTACCCTATATATTTATAGTGCTCTTATAGGGTTCCAAGATCTCTCCTTTTTGGGGAAGGACAATGTTAACAGATCCCAATATCAATAATACATCACCTATGAACAAATTGTTATTATTAAGACATTTACAATTTAGTCTCAATATCCAGAAATGTTGGATTCAATTATTATTTAAAATATAATCAGTAGTTTCATAAAAAGGTTTACAGTTTCTGGCAGTGGACAATGACCTGGGGGTCAGGTGTAGGACAATATGCTGAGGGGGAAAGATGTGAGGATATAGAGTTAATATATCTTAGGAAATGTGAAGGAGAAATCTAATGAAGAGGGTTAGTAGCAGGGGAATATACAGGAAGTAATTTAGGGTAGACAAGTAAGTTGGAAGACAGTAGAGTACATAAGCAAACACACATATGTATTTAGAAAAATACAGGATGTAAAAATAGTAAAATTTGGAGGGTGAAAGAAGAAGAGGGGAAAAAGAAGAGAACAAAATAAAGGGAAAAAAGAGAAGAAAAAGAAAAAAAGGGCTTATGAAACTCTTCTATATTATATTATTCAGGTGACTCTGTCCTCAAAGTCCTATTTCATCCAAAGTTCTTGGTTTCACATATGTTGGGTATGTGAGGGCCAGAGGACAGAAGGGTAGAAGAGAAAGAAGAAGAAGAAGAAAATACTCTTAGAGATGTGCTTTCCTGCTTTTCTTCTCATCCAGTAGGTGGGGTTGTCTGTTTTAAGCTGGTGTCTCTGCCCTCAGAATGGTGAAGGTAACCAGGGTGAGAAGACCAGACCTGGTGTGGAGCATCTGGAAGCAGGGAGTGCTGCCCACCAGTCCCAGAAGGGAAATTGCACCCCAAAGGTCTCTTTTTGTGACCACTCATCATACCTGAGCCCCCAGTATTGTCTCCCTCTCTTGCCTGGAGATTTCCCAGATCCTGGTCTCTCTGTTATGTTCTAGACTTTAGTCCCCTCCTCTCTCTTACTTATCAGATCTCAACTGTGGGGCCTTTCACCCCCAGGCTCAAACCAGGTGGGCAGCGCCCTGGTCGCACTACACTCCTGTCCAACTGAGAGTTGTTGTTTTTGTGTTGGGTGGTTGGTGAGTTATTGCCGCTGGGGGGGGCTGGTAGAAACCAGGTCCCTGCTCAAATGGAGATCCGATCTGATAGCAACACCACCAGCACCGGGGTGTCTGGTGAGGTGGAGGGAGCTGGGTGATGGCTTTGTGCTGTGGATAGGTAGCAGCCAAGTGACCTGCATGGGAGTGGAGCGCAGTCTGGAGTTCTGTAGAGGTGCTGATAGGTGATTCTGCTAAGCCGCTTGTGAGCCATGAATGAGCTAGAACTGTGGGCTTTGGGTCTGGAGTCTGGAGACTTATTCAAATGCAGAGGCTCTGATTTCTGCATGGGTGGTCACAGTGCTGGTGATTTATTCAAAAATCTGATGTATATGGGTCTTCTCACACTCTCTGAGATGTTGTATTCTGTCTAGGTAAGACCTTGTGGAGAAGCTGCCTGTCTGCTTTCTTGGTTTATTCCACAGAGCAGCCAGAAACAGGACCTCCTCTCTTCTGCCATTTTGGATATCCCCACATTTTACCTTTAAATAAGCTTCAGGATGACTCCTCCACTCTTGGCCTCAAGCTCCCCAAATGGGAGAGCAAGGGATAGTCATGAGAGGCTAGCAAGAGAGAGAGCAAGCATGCTTAGATGTGGGCTCTTACTGGGAGGACCCTACTTCTTTAAAAGTTCCATCCAAAATAAAGTAAGAAGGGGCAGATTTACAAGGAACATGTGAGTTTAATTTGATCTAAGGGCTGTAGGGTGATGACTACTTCTGAAGATGTATCCTCAAACTTCTGGGACTGGGGCAATGTTTAAGTCACTACAAGATATAGTGAGGGTCAAAGCCTCTCTATTCTGGGATGGAAGACACAAAACATTCAAAGCGGCTCCCCACATATTCCCCATTCTTTCTTTGAAAAGCAGGTTATGAGTCAGTATTTCGAGACCCTGAATCCTTGTTTGAAGGCTTGCTATCCTATGATTACAATACAAGAGAGACTTAGTAGCAAAGACAATAACAGAAGGATATACCATGTAGAATGATTAACAATGTTTTCAGCGTTAAAGCTGTTCAATTCTTTAAGTATTTGATCAGCTAAAGAGGTAGGACCCAAAAAACCAATCTTTCTTTTTTATCTTGTATATCTTGAATATGATAATGGAGCTCCAAAAGATCTAAACTATTATTATTATTATTTTGCCAAATACCCAATAAATGGTTTTTTACCTTCTCCCAATCCCATTGGGAAGCATTGTATTTGGCAGCAGCAACATACACATACTTATAGCTAGCATGACATTTAAGTCTTTCCTTGAATTTCAAAGCCAAAAGTTCACTACCAATATTTATGACAGTAGCCTCTAAGGGATTTAGCTTAGTCTCAATGCTTTCATCAATATTTATTTGATTATTTGAAGAGTCATGGAAGTATTTTGAAATGACTAGTTTGTTATGAAAAAGTCCCATTTTAATAACTGATCTGATATAAGGTTTTGAGTCTCCAGTAACAGTAGAATTAGCTGGTCTAGGTCTCCTAATTGCTGTCTTTTCTTCTAATGACACTTTTAGACAGCCAGCATGTTTACCGTGGGACCAACACAAAGGTACTTGGGCACTATAGCCAGAATAATTAAATCCAGCCACATGGTGGGAGTAATATGAGTGTCTGTAAGTCCTCCCATCATATATGAGTCATTAGTAAATACTGGGATGGATTCTCCAGTCCACACTGCTGGGATCTGGAAAATAAGTCCAATAAATTTCTGCCTGATTTCCTTTTACCCAACAGCTCGATAGAGTTAATACTGCAACAAGCATCATTGTTGGAGATTTAACTTTTCCTTGCTGTCAAATCATCAACTTCCTCAGGTCCTTCCATGAGGGTAGCTTCCTCCTTCAGTTTCTTGGGGCCATCATTCTTCTTCTCTTCCTTCAATATTTCTTCTTTTTGAGGGAAGGATTCTCTGGGTCAATCTTCAGTCATTTGAATCTTGGTTCTATGTCCTCCATGCTTGATGGTGCATTGAGGTACCCAAATAGAATGAAAAGTACCTTCAGGGAAAATACAGGCAAGACCTCTGCCCCATATAATCACTGGATATGGTTCTTTCCATTGACCAGTATGTAAGTCCTTCCACCAAACTCAGCCTAAAGGGCCTGTTGCTGTGGAAGACATGTGTCACTCAACTGCAGTGTGACCTTCTGAGTCACAATTTAAAAAATTTAAAATGAACAGAGCATGATTGAGGTTATTTTGGGGAGTCCTAGTTCCATCTCCTCTTTTAGTTTTTGTAATTGTAGCCTAATAGATGAGCTTGTTCTCCAATGGTTTGATCTAGAAGGGTTATAAGGAATACCTGTTTCATGGTTAATATAAAACTTTTGGAAAAATTGTTGAAAAGAAGAGCTTACATAAGCTGGTGCATTATCAGTTTTAATCTGCAAAGGACATCCTAATACTGCAAAGGCAGGTAAACAATGGGGAATAACATGTTGAATATTTTTTTTCCATGGGCTGTAGCAAAGATAAATCTAGAATAAGTATCTACAATTATATATACATAACATTGTTTACTAAATTGAGGAATGTGAGTTGCATCCATTTGCCATAATTGATTTGGTTTTAATCCACAGGGATTTACCCAGATGGTAAAGGTGGAGTGTGTATAACACACTGGGGGCAGTGATGTAGAATTTGACAAGCTTGATCTCTAGTAATATTAAATATTTTTATGTAAACTAAAAACATTTTGATGACGTGAAGAAAGTGAAGATTGTGCACAGTCATACAAAGACATTTGTTTGCAAACAGCAACCAATTTATCAATCTTATTATTACCTAATATTAGAAGCCTTGGGAGATTAGTGTGGGTTCGTATGTGACCTATAAAACATGGATGCTTTTGCATTTGCACCATTTTTGTAGGATATGAAACAAATTGAATAACTCTTGTGATGATGTATACTCAGTAATTAAAGTTTCAATATTTTTTGTAACTCCAACTGCATATAAGCTGTCAGAATAAATATTGATGGGCTCCTTTGCAAAGTGACTTGAAGCACAAATGAGGGCTTGTAGTTCTGCTCGTTGGGCAGAAGCATATGAGGTTTATATTACCTCTGTATGAGCATGACCATAATAACCTGCTTTACCTGAGCTTGAGCCATCAGTGAACACTGTTAGTGCACCTTTTATTGGTTGTGCACCTACAATCCTTGGAAATATGAATGGCATTACCAATGTGAATTGAATAATTTTATCACAAGGATAGTGACTCTCTATTTGACCAGGAAAATTAGAAATTGCTTGCCAAAAATTAGAAGTTTTAAAGAGCCAATCATTCTGTTGAGCAGAAAATGGAATGATTATAATATTAGGTTCTGATCCAACTAGCCATAAAACTCTTGTTTTGCCCTTTATCACTAATTGCAACACAATCATGAAAAGGAGTTAATGACTTTTGAGGAGAGTGGGCTAAATGAATCCATTCAATAACTCACAATGTTTGCCATATTGCCCCTGTACGAACATAAGCAGTTGGAAATATCAATAAATAAATAGGCTCTTGTGGATTAATTCAAGTAAGCCGAGTATTTTTAATAGCAATTTCAACTTTCCTCAAAGCCATTTTCACTTTTGCTGTGAGCTGACAAGAAGAAGTTGGAGAAGAATCTCCCCATAATATCTGGAATAAAGGACTTAAATCTGAAGTAGTTAGCTTTAAAGATGGCCTCAGCCAATTAATATCTCCTAATAATTCTTGAAAACCATTAAGGGTGTGCAGCTGTTTGACTTTTATTTGTAAGTTTTGAGGACAGATTGTATGTCCTTCAATCACATGACTTAGATATTGAAAAGGAGATGTCTTTTGCACTTTTGAGGTGCAATGTACAAATCATTGCTGTGAGTGAAGTCTCTAATTGGGCAAAAAATTTTAAGAGTACATCTGAATTAGCTTGAGCTAAAAGTATGTCATCCATAAAATGAATAATATATGCATTAGAGAATTTTTCCCTCACAGGCATGATAGCTTGTGCCGGAAAATTTTTACATAGGGTAGGACTACTGTTACACATTTCATGAAGTAGCATTTTCCAGAAATATCTTTTAGCTGGTTCTTTAAAATTAATTGCTGGGACACTAAAGGCAAATTTTTTACAGTCATCTGGATGCAAAGGTATAGAGTAAAAACAATCTTTTAGATCTACAACTATCAAATAATAATCTAAAGGAGTAGCTATAGGAGAAGGAAGCCCAGGTTGTAATGCTCCCATGGGCTCTGAGACCCAATTAATAGCTCTAAGGTCTTGCAATAATCTCCGATTACCAGATTTTTTCTAATTACAAAGATGGGTGTGTTCCAAGGGCTGAGCATAGGCTCTAAATTACCAGCTTGAAGTTGTTCTTTAACTCACATAGGTTATTTTAAGTTTTTCTCCAGTTAGGGGCCACTGACTAACCCAGGTTGGCTCTTCTATGAGCCAATTAATTTTTTCTGCTGTTTTTTGGGGTCAGGGAAAAGGTCAGGGCCCCTACCAAAAAATTTGGCTGAGTGCATTAATTAATCTCTGTCAAGGAGATTGGGTCATAGGTAGATACTCTTCCTGTAAGTTTCCCTCAATTTTCCTAGGAGTAGATCCTTGATTAAGATAGAATTTGGAATTACTCAATGACATGACATGATAGAATTTGGAACTACTAATAATAATAATCCTAAACTGCTTAAAATATCTCTACCCCATAAATTTACCAGTAACGTGTCCAAAATATAAGGCTTGAAAATTCCAGTATTACCGTCTCGGTCTTCCCAGCAAAGATACTGGACACCCTGGGCAGGCTGAGAGATCTTCCCTATGCCTTCCAAATTAGCAGGCGCAATATGTAAAGGCCAGCTTTTGGGCCAAAATCTGTGAGATAAAACAGATTTATCTGCCCCAGTATCTAGGATACCTTGAAATTTTCTTTTTTTCTTTTTTGAGAGAGAGAGAGAGAGAGAGAGAGAGAGAGAGAGAGAGAGAGAGAGAGAGAATTTTAATATTTATTTTTTTTAGTTTTCGACGGACACAACATCTTTGTTTGTATGTGGTGCTGAGGATCGAACCCGGGCCGCACGAATGCCAGGCGAGCGCGCTACCACTTGAGCCACATCCCCAGCCCAATACCTTGAAATTTTTTAAAATTTTAAAAATTAAAAAGGGGGGTCTCCTTCTAGATTAATTGAGCCCAGTACACTCTGTCCAGGAACCTAGAAGTTGAGGTCTTAAGCGGGTCATCTGCAGAACGGCAAGGTAAAAAGTACTAATTATGCCAGCATGTCTTTTGTAGAGAGCCGAATGGCATGCTCTGATTTCACAGTGACTGTTAGCTCATCTCTAAAATTTGAATCAATAACTCCTGGCATTACTTGAATTCCCTCTTTAAAATTATTTCATCCCCAAATTAGGCCTATGGTTCCTGGGGGTAATGGCTCATGGATTTCAGTAGGAACTCATTGTGGTCCCATTTCAGGTGTTAAATTTATTACTGTGGCTGGTCGTAAAAGTACTGTCTGGGTGGACTTGACTGGTAATAGTGATGATCCTCCATGGCCGGCTGTGATGACCTCAAGGCCTGCCACTCTGACTCCTCCTCCCGTGTATACTGCAGAGCCCCCATTGGGTGTTGAGCCTGGGATAGGCCCCATCTTCCGTTTTTGGGCCCCTAAGGAGGTGGGCCGCCTCCATATCTGTTCCATCCCCCTCGCTGTGCAGCTTTCTGCAGCATGAACTGGGAGAGGTTTCTGTCCTATTGTGTGGAGATTCACAGTCCCCCCCAAATGCCCAGTCCTGCCACATTTAAAATAACACCCCGAGAATGGCATCTCTGGGATTGGGGCTGAAGTACCCATTTTAAAGCTGCGGCAAGCATAAAACCTTGTAATTTTGAAAGACCAACATCCACAAAAAGGCGAATAAATTCAGAAACTGTCCCTTTATTCCAATGGGGTTGGAGGATGTTTAACCATGAATTCTGAGGTGTTTGAATCTCCAACTGACCTGTTAGCTGCCTGGTATAGGCATGCTACGAAATCGGAAAATTGTTCTTCTGATCCCTGTTTTATCTGGCTAAAATCTAACTTCACTTGATCCCTTGAAGATATCTCAAGCCATGCTCTTTTGGCACATGCAGTGATCTGATATAAATGGCTAGATCATAATTAAATTGTCTCTCTAGGTCCACAAATTCCCCAGTTCCCGTTAACATCTCCAAAGGGGCATCAAAGCCTTGCCTCCTATTCTTCTCAGCCTGTTCAGTACAATAATCAGTCCAGTGAGATCGCCAAAGGAGATAATCACCCCCAGAAAGGCAAGCCTTTGCCATTGAAATCCAGTCATTTGGGGTAGAGTCTGGTGGCATAACAAATGGAACAGGCTTTGCACAAAGGGTGAGTTTGGACCATAGGCATTGCAAACACTTTTAAGCTTCTTTAGACTCTTAAAGGGAATTGCAGCATGCAAGCAGACATGCTGGTTTTGTTTGTTATCTGTTCAAAGACTGGAAAAAGCTGAAAACCTATAATGTCTTCCCCCACTTCCTGCGCTTTACTAAGGCCACGTTGTAGGGGCATAAACATGGTGACCACCAGTTCAGAGTAATTATTGAACCCCGTTCTCCCAGAGGAGAGTGGCTGAATTTGGATGGCAGGTGCCGGGCCATCTAGATGTAATTTAGTAAAACCCTCCTCCAGGTCTTCTTCACCTTCTACTGAGTCCCCTCAGATTGTGACTCTTTTTCGTCTGTATCTTCCTGTCCCTCTTGTTCCTCTCCATTTTGAATTTGCCTCACAGAAATCTGATGGGAGCCAGTTTCCTCTCTGGAACATGCCCCTTGGTGCTCCTCTAAGCTGCTGGGTCTAACCGGCTCAGCAGAGACTAAACTTTTGATTTTAGGTTTTGCCCTGAGGCTGCCTGTCTGCAGTTTCCGTGCTTCAGACTGAGCGAAAATTGATTCTGTCCTCAGTCCCACCACAGAAAGAGAAAACCACTTGGAAGCAGTCTCGGGCCGTTTCTCCTGCTCTAAACTTCTAACAGCTCTCTAAAGCCCTTTCAGCAGGTCCTCAGGGAACCATTGGTCTTGTTCTAGATCATCAAAAAGACACATTTCTAAAGTGGTTCAGATCTTCTGAACACTCTCTCTTGTACTTTCAGACAGCTTGGCAGAGAGGCAGCCTTTATATAATTTTCTACCTAGCCTCTTCCAAGTACGTAAATCCGGTGAGTCTTGCTGACAAAACCACAGGCACACCTTGCTAGCTATTTGCAGGAACTGAGCTAGCTGGGCCCTTCTGACTTGTTTTCCTCTCCAATTGATTTTTGTCTCCAGAATTGTTAAATACATTTCTTTATCTGAAGACATGGAACTGCCCATGATAATTCTTTAATGTCCCTGGCTCTGAAACTGTCTGCTTCCTCTCTTCCCCCAAAGAATCATGGTTCACTAAATTTCTATAGTGCGCTTTCTCAGTCAACCTGGAAATTCACCTCCTGAGCGGTCCTTCATTCTGGGCACCACCAGCCACCCCTGGCCTGCAGAGACAGCTGAACTTAAGGTCACTCCTGTGAATTTCCAGGGATACCAAATAAAACAGACACACATTTAACCTTTAAACAAGCTTCAGAACGGCTCCTCCACTCTCGGCCTCAAGATCCTCAAATGGGAGAGCAAGGGATAGTCACAAGAGGCTGGAGAGAGAGAGTGAGAGTGAGCATCTTAGGAAGTGGGCTTTTATTGGGAGGACCCTCATTCTCAGAAAGTTCCATCCAAAAAAAGGTTAGAAGGGATGGAGTTACAAGGGACATGTGAGTGTAATTCCAACCAAGGGCTATAGAGTGACACCTACATCTGAGGATGTATCCTCAAACTTCTGAGACCAGGGCAATGTCCAAGGAGATGTAGTGACAATCAAAGCCTCTCCATTCCAGGATTGAAGATGCGAATCATTCAGAGTGGCTCCCCACAGTTTTTAACAATAGCTATCCTAAGGAGTATTAGATGATATCCCACTGTGTTTTTTTGTTTGTATTTCCCCAATGATATTAAGCATTTTTTTTAGTTGGACAAATTTTATGTTTTTTAGAGTTATGGCTGATTGTGAACTTATGATCATAGTAATGATTTAATTATTTTTTAAAAAAATTTAGTTATATACAACACCTGGATATCTGACATAATCAAAAAAGCATAGAACACAACCCACTCCAATTCAGTCCCCAGCACTTTCACTTCGCCCCACCCCACTCCCTTCCCTCTATCCAGCAATTCCTATTCAATTCATTTACAGTTTACTTTTTTTTTTTTTTTTTGATTAGTGTCCTTTGGATACATCCGATGCTGCAACCCACCATGTCATATCCATGGATACACATACAAAATTTCAATCAAAATCATTCTACTCTTCTTCTTTTATAACATACCTTCTTTATCCTCAATTTGCTTATATATTCTACTGATCTTTTCTCTATTTTGATGAAATCTCCTCTCTTCTTTCTTTCTTTCTCTCTCTTTCCCTTTATTGTTATCCCCCACTCCCCTTATTTTAGATTGACTTCCGAATATCACAGAAAACATTTGATCTTTGCCTTTGGGGACTGGCTTATTTCACTTAGCATGATAATCTCCAGTTCAATCCATTTACTGGAAAATGACAGAAAATCATTCTTCTTTATGGCTGAGTAATACTCCATTGTGCATATATAACACATGTTTTTTATCCATTCGTCTGCTGGGCATCTAGGTTGGTTCCATTGTTTAGCTATTGTGAATTATGCTGCTATAAACATTGATCTGGCTACATGGTGGTTCAGTTCCTAATTTTTTGAGCAATTTCCATACTACCTTCCAGAGTAGTTATGCTAATTTGCAGTCCCATCGATAATATATAACTGTAACTTTTTCCCCATATTCTCATCAACATTTATTACTATTTTTATTCTTAATAATTGTCATTCTGACTCAAATGAGATGAAATTTTACTGTAGTTTTGATTCAGATTCCCTAATTGCTAGAGATGTTGAACATTTTTTTATATATTTGTTGAGTATTTGTAATTATTCTTTTGAGAAGTGTCTGTTTACTTCTTTTGCCCATTTATTGAATGGGTTATTTGTGTTTTTTAAAATTTTAAAAAATTCTTTGTATATTCTGGATATTAATGCTCTGAGGAGCACATGGCAAAGATCTCCCATTCTGCAGTCTCTTTCTTCATGCTCTTAATTATTACTTTTGCTGTGCAGAAGCTTTTTAATTTGATGCCATCCAATTTATTGATTTTTAAGTTTTTTTTTTTTCTTGCACTTTAGGAGCCTTATTTAGGAGGGTGCTTCCTGTACCGACTTGCTGGAATGTTGGGCCTACATTTCCTTCATTTTCTTCTAGCAGCTGCAGAGTTTCTTGTCTAATATGTATGTCTTTGGTCCACTTTGAGTTGAGTTTTGTGTAGGGTGAGAGATAAAGGTTAAATTTTATTCTTCTACATATGGATTTACAGTTCTCCCAGCACCATTTGTTGAAAAGGCTATGTTTTCTCCAATGTATGTTTTTAACACCTTTTTCTAGTATCAGATAACTGTATTTATGTGGGTTTTTCTCTGTGTCTTCTATGCCTGTTTTGGTGCCAGTACCATGCTGTTTTTATTACAATAGCTCTGTAGTATAATTTGAGGTCCTGTATTGTGATGCCTTCTGCTTCATTCTTCTCACCAAGGATTACTCTAGCTATTCTGGATCTCTTATTCTTCCAAATGAATTTCAGAACTGCTTTTTCTAGTTCTGTGAAGAATGTCATTGGAATTTTGAAGGGTATTTTGTTGAACCTGTGTAGCACTTTTGGTAGTATGGCCATTTTGACAATATTAATTCTACCTATCTAAGAACATGGTAGGTTTTTTCCATCTTCCAAGAGATTTTCTTCAAAGGTTTTCTTTAGTGTTGTATAGGTTTCATTGTAGAGGTTCTTCAGCTCTTTTGTTATATTGATTAACAAGGGTTTTTTTTTTTGAAACTACTATGAATAGGATAATTAATCTCTTTTCTAGCAGATTCATTATTGGAGTATAGGAATCCAATTGATTTATAAGAATTGATCTTATATCCTGCTACTTTGTTGAATTCATTTAGGAGTTTTAGAAATCTTCTGGTGGAGTTTTTTGGGTCTTCTAAGTAGAGATCATGTCATCAGCAGACAGAGATAATTCAAGCTCTTCTTTTCCTACTTGTTTTACTTTAATTTTCTTCTCTTGCCTGATTGCTCTGGCTAGAGTTTCAAGGATAATATTGACTAGGTGGGTGAAAGTGGGCATCCTTGTCTCGTTCCTGTTTTTAGAGGAAATATTTTCAGTTTTTCTTCATTCAGTATGATGTTGGCTCTGGATTTTTCACAGTTAGCCTTTACAATGTTGAAGTAAGTTCTTTGTAGGCCTAGTTTCTCTAGTGTTTTAAACATGAATGGGTGCTGTACTATGTCAAATATTTTTTCTGCATCTACTGAGATAATTCTGTGATTCTTGACCTTAAGTCTATGTGGTGAATTACATGTACTGATTTCCATATGTTGAATCAACCTTGCATCTCTGGCTTGAAACTGACTTGTCATAGTGCACTATGTTTTAAATATGTTTTTGTATGCATTTTTGCCAATATTTTATTAAGAATTTTTGCATCAATGTCATCAAAGATATTAGCCTAAAGTTTTCTTTTCTCAATATGTCTTTTTCTGGTTTTGGAATCAGGGATATACTGTCTTCATAGAATGTGTTTGGCAGTGTTTCCTCCTTTTCTATTTCATGAAATAATTTGAGGAGGATTGCTATTGGTTTTTCTTTAAAGGTCTGGTAGAACTCAGCTGAGAATCTGTTCAGTCCTAGGCTTTTCTTTATTGGAAAGCTTTGATAGCTGCTTCAGTTTCATTACTTGATATTAACCTGTTTAATTTTTCTTTATTCTCATGGTTCAGTTTGAGGAATTCTAGGAATTGTCAACACCCTCAATATTTTCTAATTTATTGTAATATAAATTTTCAAAATAGTTTCTGATGATCCTGATGATCCTCTGGTTTTTAGTAGTGTCTGTGGAGAGAGTTCCTTTTTCATCTCAAATTTTGATAATTTGAGAGTTTTCTCTCTTTCTTTTGGTTAGTTTGGCTAAGGGTTTATCAACCTTGTTTATCCTTTCAAAAACAACTCTTTATTTCATTTATAGTTCATATTTTTTCTCAATTTTATTAATTTTGGCTCTAATTTTAGTTATTCATGACTTCTACTGATTTTGGTGTTGGTGTTTTTTTCTTCTTCTAGGGCCTTTGAAGTCAACACTATTTTCAAGATTATATACTTTGTCTTTGTGGCCTAAAACTTCAAAGTGGTCTGATCTATAGGTGATGCTTTCCACTGAATTTTTAATTTGGTTTATAGAGTCTTTCATTTCCAGGACTTCTATTTTGTTCTTTTTCAGAACCTGTATATCTTTATTGTAGTGATCTTTCACTTCTTGTATTTTCTTTCTAATTTTACTCCTTACATCTTCTTTTAGCTCTTAGAACAGTTTGACTATGAACTTTCTAAATTCTTCCTTTGACATTTCCTCCACTGTGATGTCAATGGAGTCAGTTGTTGAAGCATGGGCTATTTGGTGTGGTTTGTTCCCTTGCTTTTTCATATTGTTTATGTGTTTACCCATTTATTGGAATAGTTCTCACTTCTTCTTTTAAGCAAGGAACTATTTTCTGAGCTCCTTTCTCTTAAAAGCCCTGGGTTGGGTGAATATCCAGATATTGATACTAAAGTCAATGTTTGACCTCTGCTGATCCCAAATGTCACCACCACTTTGAGAGATACCACTCTATTTACTATAGTAACTTCAGAACGAAGCCTGGTAATATTCAATCTTATAAGAAACAAAAAGTTTGTTGATATTGCTCCTCACAGTTACTCAAATACAAGCATGATCTTTATTACAAATTCTGGAATAGGTTAAAAAAATTATTAAATTTAGCATAATTGTTTTAACCTTAAATGAGGGCTAAAAGGGGTGGAGAAAAAGAAAGATTGAGCAAAAAGGAGAAGTGAAAATGGGAAAAAGAAAGATCAAAAAAGAAAAGAATAATTTCCACCAACATAGAAAGGAGTATAGATGGATGGTAGGTATTTGAAGTTATAGCAGATAATTCAAGAGGATGAATAAGGCATAAGAAAAGCAAGTATAAACTTGAGCTAGGAAAAAAAGATAGAAAGATTGATTCCAACTAATGTTTTAAACCTTTAGATGAAATACATTCAAATGGATTGCAGGTACAATATTGGCTGTTAGGATAACAATTATTCATAATTGTAAACCATGCAAAAGTGAAGAAAATTCTTATTGAATCTTGGTTTAGATTTCACTGGGGTTTGGATATTTAGCCAATGTTCATTATTCTTTGTCTTGTGGATCCCTCCAGAATTACTGGGGCACAGGAACCAGTTCCCTAGTTGTTATGGATTTCCCACCAGCCAATTCTGGTTTATCAGCTCAGGGCCTGCAGCTGATTGCTTGTAAGTTGCTATGTTGTTGTTGGCTGATTCTATTGAGTACAGGAATTCAGGCTCTTGAGTGTTCTTGTGATTGCCATGGCCATGTACCTGCTCCCCTCTGCAGGATCCTTTTCATTCTGGTGTAGAGCCCATTGGCTGTCTATGAACACAGGATCTCTGGTTGTGAATTTTCCGTATTCTCTTGGCCAATGCCACTTTCTGGAGTACTGTAGTAAAGGGACTCATGTGGTTAACCTGGGTTCTAATTTCTACTGCCCCAAGTTGTGAACAGCAGGCATTAATTCCCTTAGTTGACTGTGAATGATCCAAAGTCCAGACAGTGTCCAAACAGTGCTCTTTCACTCACCAGTTGTGACCATGAGGTCAGGCTGGGAGCTGGATAAGGCTGGGAGCAGTTACTGTCTGTTGCTTCAGATCAGGCAATTTTCCACCTTAACTGATCTCCCTCTGGCTATGTTTATGGATGCCTTCTGTTTAGGTTTCCTGGGGTGTTCAGGGAACTCACCTAGCAGCCTTCTGCCTGCAGTGTCCACCATCCCAGAACTGGATCTCTATGTTTCTGAATATTCAGCAGCTTCTCTCCAGTATGGCCCCATGATCAAGGGCAGAGTCCCTAGGCTTCCCACAATGCCAACCCCCAATGTCAGCGGCCAAAGTGATGCAGTCCTGATTGATCCACTTTCCTCTGCTCAAAGTCATTGGTTCTCTGTCACTGTCTGGGTTAAGTGAAAGCTGTTTGTGTACATCTTCTTTGGAAAAGGACCCAGTCAAATCCTTTGTCAATTTTTCAACTTGTTTTTTTTTTTTTTGGTCTTTTGTTGTTGAGTTATAGGAGTTCTTTATATAGTTTTATATTAATGAGATATATGACTTTAAGAGGATTACTTTTTTCTCCCCATTTATTAATCTAGAACATTCAAGGACAACTTTTTTCCTATTGGAAAGATAACAAATGATTGCGATGAACTGGTTAATTCAAACTCGGATAGTTTTTCTGTTCAAAACTCAGAAGTAAAAACAAACACTGATATTAATGAGGTAAGATCCTGTTTGCAAAATATAAACATTTTTGAATTATAAGTTTTGGAAGTAAAAATATGATTTATGATTATTGTTCACACTTTCTTATTCAACACACCAAACATATACATATGCCCCTCATACCATTAAAAAGTATTTTAATGTGTAAGTTTAGTTACAACTTACCACTTAAAATTTATTACCCTAGATTAAACATCCTATTAGTTATATATTGTCACCAGCATGGTAACATATCTGTTAAATTAGGTTTTGAATGGCATTAAAGTGGAGGAGAATCTGAGAAAAATATATGCCCCAATATTTGAAATAAATCTACACTTGAGAACTCCTTCTGAGAGTTATTCTCCAGAAAATTCTCAAGAGAACTTTCCTGAGACTGACCAGGGCCATGAAAAATATATGACATGTGAAGAAGATGAAATGTCAGAAAATGAATATAATGTCAAAAATGACTTAAGTGAAGAACTGCTCCCAAAAGCCAAGGAACCACAAATGTTTTCTTATAACTTTGAAGACATTTCAGGTAAGACAAATGAGACATTAACAATGAGGGTAAATACATTAATAGCTGGAAAATAATATGTAAGAGAAATTTATTTATGAATTATCAGTTTATAAATTATTATTTTTATAAATTTTTTAGAGAGTGAGAGAGGAGAGAGAGAGAGAGAGAGAGAGAGAGAGAGAGAGAGAGAATTTTTAATATTTATTTTTTAGTTATCGGCGGACACAACATCTTTGTTTGTATGTGGTGCTGAGGATCGAACCCGGGCCGCACGCATGCCAGACGAGCACGCTACCGCCTGAGCCACATTCCCAGCCCCATAAATTTTAAGATAAACAGATAAACAGTGCCAAAAATGAGCAGTGAATGTATAGATCATTTGTGGTGCAAGTAAGTAATAATACCATATTCATTTTCATCTCATTACATGAGCAATTTTGGGTATGGTGGCAAATGCCTATAACCTCACTGACTCAAAAGGCTGAAGCAAAAGGATCACAAGTTCAAGACTAGCCTAGGCAACTTTGTGAGAACATGTCTCAAAAGTATAAAGGGCTGAGGATATAATTCAGTAGTAGAGTCCTCCTCACCCCAGAATTGAATCTCCAATACCACAAGAAGAAGAGAAAAAAAAAAAAGCCAAGCAGTTTCTCATTGAAGGGATTAAAGGATTCTCTTCATCAGGATAGATACTACCTGGAAGGAGAAGTAACTCAGTGGTTGAGCATTTGCCTAGCATGCATGAAGACCTGGGTTCCATCCCCCAAACAGCTAAAAAAAATGAAAGTTTTTAAAGTTTCAAACTCTTGGACTCCAGAATCTGGGCTGGAGTGTGCTGCTTGAATATTGCCTCTCAGACGACCACTAGAGTTCTTTCTTAGGCTATTTGGAAAGCACTGACACATATCAAGTTGTCATTTAACTGTTATAAATATCAATCAATTTTTTTTAAATTCTCTCATTCTTTCAATTGAAATCACACAGAAACTACGATTGATTTGGAGAATAAAAACTTGAATGATAAGTAAGTATCAGACATTTTTTGACATTATGAGTAATTGTATTTTGTTAATTATTATATTCTCCTCAAATATTCTTTTATTTTTTTCTTAGAGTTCCAGAATTCCCTACAAATCTCCTTATAGATCCCAATAGATTAGAGTTTTCAATAAAAATCCAAAATATGGTGAATACTATGGAAAACTATATAAGTAAGTATTTAACAGTTTAGTCTTCTTTGGCAATATTGGCTTGAATTTAAGCATCTGATGCTCTTTCCCAGAGACATAGCAGACATAGAGTATGAGAAGATCATAAATTCACAATTTTGGGGATCAATATGAATTTAGAATTATTTGAGCATGTGTGAATCATCCATACAGCCACAGAGTGCATAAAAGATAAGGATTGGGAAAATAACCCAAGGCTTAAATTTTTTAGTTATGCATTATAAAATTTTATGACACATAACAAATAGGAAGTATTTTTTATGTTATAATATAAGATACTTTTTAATAATTCTTTTCTAGCTGTGTGTACACAATTTGAAATTACATGGTAACTACTTGATTCCTAGCCTGACAAAGAATTTAAAAGGATTTTAAAACAGCTCCTTAAGTGTAATGTTTGTTTTCCCATCATGTGACCACAGTTTGCTGAGTTCAGATGAAAAAAAAAAAAAAGGCCCTCTTTAAAGGGGAAGCTGGTATCTCCTGCATTATTTGATTTCTTTCTTTCTTTTTTTTTTTTTTTTTTGCAAGACCCAGGAATCAGTCTTTTTCATTGTGCTTTGTAACTACCACTACCTATTAAATTTCTTCTTTCTCAAAAACTGGCTGAAATGCAATCATTATGTCCCTTGAAATCTCATATTTGCATTGTATTCAGATAAAATATAAAAATCAAGAAATAACATACAGTTTTAATAATTCTTGCAGTCTATTATGAATCAGCTTGATAAGAGTTTCTTGCTGAATAAAATCCAGAGATGTCACCTTCATGCTATATTGTACACTTACAGATATTATAGACAGCTGTAGTTGCTTGTTAAGATGTGTCCCTGCCCTAGTATTCTCCTCAGTATTCTGTAGATTGCTCTGCTGTCTTCTAGCTTTCAGTATTATGTTACTGTGATTTACCTTCCTCTGGGAAAATTTGATTTTTTTAGCCCAGTATTTTATTAGTTGAAGTTAGCAACTTTTTTATAATAAAGCTAGAGGTTAATCTTTCTCCCAATTAGTGAGGCTTTTCAGTCCAAAGAATTAAGTTTTTCCTCAAACTTCTCACATGTTCCTTCTTTTTCTTTCTTTTTTTATTTGGTAAAATCTTTATTTATATGCATTTCTTTTACTACCCACATGTCTTAGAGATAAGAATGGGCATATGAAAAGGACTATTAAATTTCAAGACAGTTATTTTCAAGTTTTGAAAATCACAGATATAGTTTGTGAAGGACAATACACCCTCCAAAAGCATGTCCCCTTGTATCATATGCTGCTGTTTCTCCGAATAGCAAAATGAAATAAATTTAACATTCTCTGTGGCTGCAAGAGTCTTTAAACCAACTAAATTAACTTTCCCTTCTGCTGACTGTAACTCCTAGTCAATTATCCATCTATTGAAGGGCTTCTAAGTTGGTTCCACAGTTTAGCTATTGTGAATTGTGCTGCTATAAACATTGATGTGGCTATATCACTGTATATGTTGTTTCTAAGTTTAAACTAAGGAGTGGAATAGCTGGGTCAAGTGGAGGTTCCATTATGAGTTTTCCAAGGAATCTCCATACTGCTTTCCAGATTGGTTGCCCCAACTTGAAGTCCTACCAGCAATGTATGTGTGTGGGAAATGTATGGGGGAAAAGCCACATCCTCGCCAACACTTATCATTGTTGTATTCTTAATAGATGCCATTCTGACTGGAGTGAGATGAAATCTTAGAGAAGTTTTGATTTGCATTTCTCTAATTTCTAGAGATGTTGAACATTTTTTCACATATTTGTATATCATCATGTCCATTCATTTCCTTGGCCCATTTATTGATTGAGTTATTTGGTTTTTTGGTATTAAGTTTTTTGAGTATACTATATTAATACTCTTTCTCCCCCACCACATCTAATAAAAGTTCATACTGATATATCTGACACCAATCCAACATCTTATTCTAGCTTTTTCCCTTTCCCTATTTGTAACTTTTTCCCTCTGGCTATAGAAAATCTGGCTCAAATAATCAACATTAGCCAGGCATGGTGGTGCATGCCTATAATCCCAGTGACTCGGGAGGCTAAAGTGAGAGGATCACGAGTTCAAACCCAGGCTCAGCAATTTAGTGAGGCCCTAAGCAACTCAGGAGACCCTGTCTAAATAAAACACAAAAAATGGCTGGAGCTGGGGCTCAGTGGTCAAACACCCCTGGCTTCAATCCATGGTACCAAAAAAAAAAAAAAAAAACCATCAACATATTAGTTTCGTATTTGTTACACCTGTAAAGTGATTTCAGACTTAGTATTCTAATGTCTCTGAGAAAAGTACAGTGTTTACAAACAGTTCATCTTCTTCTCTTTTTATCTAACCTTACAGTTTCCAGTTTAGAAAGTATTTTCCAGAGTTACTAAGGTCAAATCCTTTCTTTCCCACCCTCCAGTGAAATTATGTAGTTCAATTATAATATAGTTAGATTAATTTGTCACAGTCTGTATTACATCTCAAACTCTCTCAACATCCTGATTTTTGAAAATTTGCATACTCTTTTTGGGTATGATTTTATGGAGTTTGACAAATTACAGTTGCATATTCACCATCATGGTTCTAAACAAAACAATTCTGTTATTTTCAAATTCTCTTACATAGCCACTTTACAGTCAAACCTTCCCTTATCCCTTATTTCTGGCAAACACTGATCTGTTTTCTGTTCTTATTATTCCAGAATGTTCTATAAATGGATATGTAGCCTTTTGGGTCTGGCTTCTTTCATTGAGAAAAATGCATCTATAATTCACATTGTTTATATAAATTCATAGTCTCTTTTTATTGCTAAATTATATTCTATTGTCTGGATTTACCAGATTGTTGATCCATTCACATCTAGGTTATTTCCAATTTGGGGTAGTCATGATTAAACCATAAACATTCACATATAGATCTTTTGATGAACATAGTTTTTTCTTGAGTAAATAGGAGTGGAATTTCTGGGTCAAAAGTGTGTGCTTAATTTTTTTGAGAATAACTAAACAATTTTGAAAAGTAGTACCATTATTTTAAATTTCTGCTAACAATGTATGAGTTTCTTTTTATCCCTGTCAGCATTTGATGTTGTCAGATATTTTTAATTTTAGCCATTCTTATATGTGTATAGTGATATGGCAGTAATTTTCACTTCACTTGTTTATTATTATTCATCTTTTCTTATCCTCCACCTGTATATTTTCTTTCATCAAATTCTCCTTAGTTTTCTTGCCTAATTTTTTAAATTGGGGTAACAGTCTACTTATTATTGGATTATGAGAGGTCTTTGCATGTAATCTGGGCCAAGTGCTTTATCATATCTATGATTTGTAAACATTCTCTCCCAGTCAGTACCTTATCATCTTATCCTCTTTCATAGAGCTAAACTATTTAATTTTGATAATGTATATCTAGCTCATCATTTTTTATTGTATGGATTATGTTTTTGTTTATGTATCAAAAAACTCTTAGGCAAAACTCAATGTCACACTAATTTTCTCAAAGGTTTATAGGTTTGTGATTTATATTTGGGTGTAGGATCCATCTTGAGTTGATATTTTGTGTAAAGTGTAAAATGCAGGTCAAGCTTTTGGTTTTTGTTTTTGTTTTGCCTATGGAAATCTAGAAGCTTAGCTAGATTATGAACTCCTTGATAGTAGAGGTTGTGTCTTCTAATCTTTGTGTACTCTTAATCGTATAATATTTTCCACAGAGCAGATATATTTCAAATGCTTGTTAACTGAACAACTTATAATAGAAACTATTTATGCCCTCCTGTATCATCACAATTATATATGAATGATTCTTCTGTTTCTATTATATTAAATCTAAACTTTTACATCTATCCTTAAATTCCATCAATTAGTATAGATCAGTATACTGTCTAACCCTCATAATAAATAAATCTCAGTTTTTAGCAGTTCTAGATATCATTAATAACATTAATAATAAAAGTCCTGCTTTTAATGGGACTTCTGAAAATATTAAATTTCAAATTATATATTTTAGCCAAAATTACTCCTCTTTACCAAGATCCCCGCCTGTCTATCTTTATTGATTGGATTTCAATTATGGATTTATCCAAAAAAACTAGATGGCCAGATTGTCAGCTACTTTTTGAAATGGATACTGCCTATCAAAATAAAGTAAGTTGGGGACTGAATTGGAGCAAATTTTATTCCATGTTTGTATTATGTCAAAATGAACCCTGATATTATATGTAAATATAATGAATTTAAAAAAAAGAACTATTCATCTCAGGGAATGTTTGGTTTTGGGAGTAGAAACCCATGAAATTCTCAGATGTAAGGGATTTATTGAAAATTAAGAGTTTCACAGTTTATGGCAACTGGAAAATTATTCCCATATTATCTTCTCATTTGTCTTTCCCTTAATCTCTCATTCATGCTCACCACAGTGTATTTTATTCACCATGAGATTTCTCTTTTATGGATCCTGCATAAGATCATCTTGCCAAATATTGACACATTATCCAACTCTTTGTTACTATCTAAGTGGATATTTTTCCCCAGATTCATAGATAATCTAATTGGCTCAACTTGGGTCACAATATCCAAATTAACTATGTCTTGGAAGTTGGATGAGTTCACATAGTATATAAGACTTGGCTTTTCTGGGACTATGTATAGAACATATACTCTAAAACAGGGCAATAAGAAAATAAATGATTGATCTTTCTAGTATGTGGCTCAAAGTAGCATATTAATTATAAAGTTAAATAGACAAATAAACCTTTCCATAAAAGTCAAGAATTAGTCATCTGAATTTCTTATATTTCTTTTATTTCCAATATATTTTGATATTTAATAGAGGTTCTGAACAAAATTAATTCACATAAGGTTATTATTTTATTTTAATAAGAACTATTAGTTTATCAGGCCATACTTTTTTCACTCTTACAATAAGAATTCTGGCTTTTTAATATTTTTTATTTATAGATTGTGAGTCTCCTGACTGTTATTGGTGATTCAATGGGCCTAGTTAGTATTTACAGCTACAAGTTTCTAAAATATTGTACCATGGTTGAGAAAGCCAAAGTCATGAGTATGAAAATATCATCTTTGAAAGAATTATCTTCAGCACAGTTTAAAACTATTCTACATAAATTTCGAAACTACTTTCGATGTGTTTTGACTATGACCATTGAGAAGCGAATTGGTATTTTCAATGTTTTAAGTTTTGATTATCAATCAGAATGCTTACCATACATTGAAAACATCCTACAGATAACCCACAGCCTCTTGAGATCTGTAATTGAGAAAAAAAGTACAAAGCTATGGAAAGTAAGTATTATGAAAATTCCTCTGGTATAAGAATATTTCAATTTGGTAGATCATAATTTTAGGATATACAATCAGAAGATAAACATCTTAAGTATTATCCTCAGAAAATTCCAATGTGATAGTATTATATTTGTTTAAATGTTTGATTAAATATCACTCCCTGAAACACTTTGATCACCACATCTAAAATTGCATTACATATCAGTTTCTACCTCCTTTCCCCCTGTTTTATTTTATAGAATACTTTACCACCTGCCATTAAGTTGTGTATTTTCCTCCACTAGAATGTAAATCTCATCAAATTATGAAGTATCTTGGAATAAAATGCACATATTCCACATTTCACTGTGTATTAGGACTGTTTTGGTTTTGTTTTTGTATACTCCTGGGATGGCAGAACTCCTCAGAAACCATGGTGGTTTGAAGCCTCTGGAGCTTAGAAAATATGAAAACTTAGGAGCACCCAAAATAAACTTCTCCATCATTAGTTATTCCTACCTATCACCCATGTAAATTTCTAGGACAAGTCTGTTATACTAGCCATTGTTTACACAAGCACTCTCAGTTGTGCCTCAGACCTATTTAAAGATATGAATTTATGATAATAGCTACTATTTATTTATTCAATCAGACCACAAATATTTATTAAACCATTACTATATACTGCTGAGAGGGATAGATTCATTCTTGCACTCATAGAGTCTAATCTAGCAGTAAATACTGACAGAAGTATCTAACATAGCCTAGGTGGAGTTGTGGGTAACTTTCTTGAAAAAATCTTAACATCCAAAGAAGTATGAGTGATCTGAAGGCATTGGGAGGAAAGGGAAGAATATTACGGGGATACGTTCATTTAATTTAGATTCAGTTGTATATGACAGAAAACAAAACAAAACAAAAGATGACAGTGGCTTACACAAGTTAGAAACCAATTTGTCTCTTAGGAAAAGATAGTACAGAGAAAGATACCCCAGGGTAGCACAATGGCTTCGTGAAGTCATTGGGAACATTGGCTGTTTCTAGCTCACCTCTCTGCCTTTCCTTGAGCCTGATACAACATGCATAGCCCTAAGATGGCTGTTGTCTGTCTGATCCTCATATTCTCATTCCAGAGAACAGAATGGAGGAGGGCAGCAGAGAATCAGAATCTCCCTGTTCTACTCTTAAGGATGTTTCCCAGAAGCACCTCACACTGTGTGGCTTACAACATATTTACCAAAAATTAGTTTGTTTTTTTTTTTTTTGGATACATAAGGGTTAAGTACTATCATCTTGTAATTATTTTCAGGATGTTCTGTGGATCATTTGCTCTATTACTGTCTTCCTTTGGGGTTAAGTGATTTTCTCTACTGGTATACTTTAGTTTCTCTGTGTGTGTGGTGGGGGGTGTCCCCACCCCTTTTTGATAAATTCCCTTTAGCAGTTCTTGTAAGACAGGTCTGGTGGTGATTAATTCTCTTTCCTTTGTTTCTGTAGGACAGCTGTGCTGGATTCACTATTCTTTGTTCAGTTTTTCCTTTCAGCATTAGAATATACTATCCCACTCTACTGTCCTGTAAGAGTTCTGCTAATAAATCCTTTGCTAGCCGTATTGAAATTCCCTTGCATGTTAAATGCTTCTTTTCTCATTCTGCTTTCAGGATGCTGTCTTTGAGTTTTGGCAGTTTGAATATAATATATCTTCATGGTTGAGGGTTGCAGAATTGGTTGTCTTGTTGAATTTAATCTGATTGGAGACATTGACCTTACTGTGCTGGTGTCTCTCTCTCTCTCTCCCCCTCCCTCCCCCTTTCTCTCTCTTTCCATGTCCCAGTTTGGGGATACTATTCATTAAATAAGATTTCTGCCCTTTTATTTTTCTCTTGTCCCTTTATGGCTCACAAAGTTGCTATTTTGATTATCCCATAAGTCTTGCAGTACTCCTTCATTTATTTTTATTATTTAATCTCTTTGTCTTATGACTGTATTTTCAAGTAACTTGTCTTTGAGTTCACAGTCCTTCTGTTTTATTAGTTTTAATTATATTTTCAGCTCTAGCAATTCTTTTTTAAATATATTTATTTTATTTGTTTATTTATTTATTTTTATGTGGTGCTAAAGATCAAACCCTGTACCTCACCAGTATGAGGCAAGCACTCGGCCACAGAGCTACAGTCCCAACCCTCATTCTGATCAATTATTGTATTTATTTTCGGTGTTGTTTGCATTTCATTGAGAGGTTTCTCTGTTGTTGTTTTTCTTTTTTTTAAGTTCACTGAGTTTTCTTAAAATATGTATCTTGAAGAATTTTTAATCAGGAGTTTATTCCTCTCCATTTTCTTAAGGCCAAAGCTGTTTTATTTTGTCCTTTTGGTGATATCATGTTTCTTTTTTTCTTAATCCTTTTGGCAATGGATTGGTATCTGCACTTTTGAAGACATGATTTTGCAAACTGACTTTGTCTGGATCAATTCTTCACCAGTCAGCTAGTTCAGAGATTCTGGACAGGCTTTCTGGCATGATCCATGGGCAAGCTTGCTGCTGCCACACTAAGGCTGGCTTGACTGGTGCCTGAGTCAGCAAGGACTTAGAGCCTGAATCCAATTGAGGGAATTTGTTGATTTGGTCTCCTGGAGTGGGTCTGGAGCTTGTTACTTCCAAGGATTGACTTAAAACCTGTGACCATTTGACATCAAGGCAAACCTGGGACTGTTGTGTATAGGCCTGATACTGAGGGCTGTGGGGCCAAAGGGTACTGAAGTCAAACCAGAAGTAGTAGAGACCAGAGATCAAGTCTGCACCATAAGCCTGAAATCTAGGACTGTGAGGTCTGGCCTGGCATCAAGGTGGATCTAGAGGTTCAGTTCCTGGTTAGTTTAGGAATCTGGGAATATTGAGGTTTGGATATGAAATATCCCCCCACCAAAAGCTCCTGTATTAATGCAGGATATGAAGTGATTAGATTATGATAGCTATTGTTATGGGCTGACTTGAAAATTAGCCCAGACTTACTCCATTTTGTTCAGACACCTCACCCTATGTGAAATTGGTCCTCATTCTACATGAGCCCACTCACATAGAAGCTGACACCTCTATCATCACCCACTTGCACCCTGACCACTATATCCTTGAACTATGGAACTAATGCAAGCTTGTTTTTCTAAAAATGTGCTTCTGATAATATGTAGTTTTTCACTTTATGAAATGTGTCTTGTGATTATAATTGCCTCTTCTGTCCCCCCTTCTTTGTGGTTTTAGTCCTTATAAGTTGGTTCCCACCCCCAATTGTGGTTGAGGATTGTAGAACTGCTTGCTCTCTGTGCTTTTGACCCCAGACAGAATAAATCCTTTGTATTTTGCTTCAAAAAGACATGAAGTTCTATTTGGGACTTTGGAATAGTGTCTCAAAACAATAACCTATTCAGTGAATTAATTCAATTAATAGATTAATAATTTAAATGGATTAACAGAGTGGTAACTGTAGAGAAGTGGGGTGTGGCTGGAGGAACTAGGCCACTGAAGGCATGCCTTTGGGGTTTATATTTTGTCCTGGTGCCTTGCTCACTCTCTGATTCCTGTCTGCCATGAAGTGAGGAGCTTTCCTACACATTGCCCTTCTACCATGATTTTCTGCCTCAGATGAGACCCCAAGCAATGTATTTGACTGATCATAGACAAAGACCTCTGAAACCCCAATAAACTTTTCCTCTTCTAGGTTGTTCAGGTCATGTATTTGGTTCACAGTGACATGAAGCAGGGGGGCCTGCCTGGTGTTGGATTTTAATATGATGTGCTCAGTATTGGAATCCAAGGCAAAGTCCTGTATTCATTTCCCTCCACTTTCTTCAAGTGGACAATAGGTCTCTCTGCGCTGTGCTGCTTGGGGTTGGGGAAATGATATGCAGATAATATAAGACTATGCTCTCTACCCTCTTTAATGTGTCTACACCTAGGTATCTTGATATCATACCTTGTTTCCTTAGCACTTGTGAAGATATTTTCACATATGGATATTTGTTCAGACTGACCTTTCTTCAAGGCTATGATCACTAAAGACTCCTATTCTCCATCTTCCTCCCTGTTATTATCAGCAAAATTCTCATAAATAGTTTCTGGCAAATGGGGACAGTATGAATCAAATCTCTATATTTAGAAGAAGCATGATTTTTTGGTCCAAGAAATTTGCTTCTGAGCTTCTCCTCACCTAAACTAGTTCTGAAAGTTCTGTTTATTCATCTTCTCTCTGGCTTCTGCATGCCCTCATGTGTATTTTTGGATGTTTTTGGTATCTTCCTTTTATTCCTTCTATTCTTCATTTAATAAGAGTTTTTATCATAAATTAGTTTGATCAGGTGTCTATTAACTGCATCTGTGAGATAATTTTGTAGTTGTTCTCCTTTAATAATTTCTTTTTCGAAATTTATTTATTTTAATTTTGAGACAGTGTCTCCCTAAGTTGCTAAGGCTGGCCTCAAACTTGCAATTCTCCTGCTTCAGCCTCCCAAATCAAAGGGGTTAGAGCGGAGACATTCCAAGAGGCTCCTCAGTGTGGGCGAGTGAAATGCCCTGGCTGTGAGGAATAGGCCCAAATCATCTCTACTGTGTGCTCAGATGTACATGGGTTTCTTCTAAGTTGACTAAAGCTGTTTTAGAACTTCAGGTACCTCAAAGATTTTAGGTGGCACATATCTTTTATTTTTATGTGGTGCTGAGAATGGAACCCAGTGCCTCATGCATGCTAATGAAAGAAGGCCAGAGTGAATACACCAAAAAGGGACTCCAAGATGGCCGCGAATAGAGTGCATCACACCCCATGTACCGCACCACTGCGCAGGTGAATAACGAGTTAGAACGACAAAAAACTATCTTGTTAGGAACTTACAGCAAATGGGGGTGCACCAAAACCTAAAGGAAGGATTTCCAGCACCAAGGTCCGGTAATTGAGTCTCAAACACGAACCAACTGTGTGACAGGAGATCCGGGCTGACTGATTCGCGCAGCCAGCCCCACGGCTACAGATGGCGGGGCGCCACCGAGAAGCGACCAGCAAACAGGGAGAAACTTTGCTGTGGATTCTGTGGAATCCTGCTGGCTGAGCCCTCGCTGAGCCCCAGGCTGAGTTCGGGATTTCAGACGGGGAAGGAAGCGGTATAGTTCTATCCCCCACAACGGAAACTCCACCAAGGAAACCAGCGGCCACCATTTTGGAGAGCTGAAGTAACCACTGCCACTCTCCGACAGATTGCAACAATAAAACAGGTGTGTGTTACTCAGCTCATCTCCCATACAGCGGGGAATTCACTTAAATCTCTCCTAGGCTTTCCGGGGGAGGGATTATCAGAGTGAGCCTGCATAAAGACGTGGGGAAAACTAGAGACATCTGACCTTCAACTCCCCCTCCCATCAGCTGCGAAAACAAAACCTGTCTTGCCAGCGCTGGGGGAGGGGCAAGTGGAAAAAATCAAAACAATAGAGTGCCGGGTTCCCAATAGCCACCCTCCACAGCCAACAAACGGCAGGCCCAGAGTACAGTTTGAACTGTCGAGAGGCATCACTCAGGGTAAATCTGGTCTAGCAGGAGAAACCAGGACTAGCAGGAGAAACAAGGGGACTAGAGGCCAGGCCCTCGCGACTGGGTGGCTGGAGACCGCCCGCCCACCGGCGACCGATCACCCGCCGGCTGCCAGCGTGACTGGGCGGCTGGAGACGGCCTGCCTGCCGGTGACCAGGAGCTGAAACCAACTGGAGACAGTCCAGTCCCACCCCCCCATTCGGACACCCCGGCAAAGAGCCTGGGGCCCGCCATAGCAGAGAGGTGACATCACTGGAGCTCGGCCGTTGGAATTGCTTCCCAGAGGAATCCACTTTAGCAGGCATAGTCTACCAACACAAAGGAGAGACAACAGAGATATACAAAACCAAAACAAATCTATAGAAGAGAGCAGAAACACAGCAATCAAATAGAGCTGGAAAGTAACATGAACATCATGAAAAAACAAGGGAAAAAAGGAGTACAAACAATGTAGGACAACTTAAATCTACAGGAGGACCTAGAAGCATCAGAAACATGGATAGGGAAAGAACTCAAGGCATACCTAACTCAGATGGAAAGGAATATTAGAGAAGACATGAGACAGCAAGTCCAAGCAATAAAACTATATTTTGAAAATGAACTAAACAAACAAATTCAAATGGCAAAGAACGAGAATGAGCTTTACCAGGAGATAGAGATCTTTAAAAAAAATCAAACAGTAATCCTAGAAATGCAGGAAACTATAAACCAAATTAAAAACTCAAACGAGAATATTACAAATAGACTAGATCAAGTAGAAGTCAGAACATCAGATAATGAAGACAAAGTTTATCAACTTGAAAAGAATATAGTCAACACAGAAAAGATGCTTAAATCCCACAAGCAATCTATTCAAGAGATATGGGATGTCATAAAAAAAAAACAAATTTGAGAGTCATCGGGATAGAAGAAGGCATAGAGATTCAAACCAAAGGAATGGACAACATATTAAATGAAATAATTCTAGAAAACTTCCCAGAGATGAAAGATGGAATGGATTGCCAAATCCTGGAAGCCTACAGGACCCCAAACATTCAAAACTGTAATAGACCAACTCCAAGACATATAATTATGAAGATAGCCAACATACAGAACAAGGAGAGAATATTAAAAGCTATGAGAGAAAGGAGACAGATTACATTCAGGGGTAAACCAATTAGGTTAACGACTGATTTTTTATCACAGACTTTGAAAGCGAGAAGATCCTGGAACAATGTATTTCAAACGCTGAAAAATAATGGATTCCAACCAAGAATACTGTATCCAGCAAAATTAAGCCTCAGATTTGACAGTGAAATTAAAATCTTCCACGATAAACAAAAGCTAAAAGAATTTGCAGCCAGAAAACCAGCACTGCAAAGCATTTTGAGCAAAATACTACAAGAAGAGGAATTGAAAAATAGTGCCCAAAACTAACAGTGGGAGGTATCTCAGTAAAGGGGGAGGAAAATAAGCAAAAAGTAAAAACTAGCCAAACTAAAATAAATAAATAAATAAACATGACTACATGACTGGAAGTACAAATCATATTTCAATTGTAACCTTAAATGTTAATGGCCTAAACTCACCAATCAAGAGACATAGGCTAGTAACCTGGATCAAAAAAACAAATCCAACAATACGCTGCTTTCAGGAGACTCATATGATAGGAAAAGACACACAGGCTGAAGGTAAAAGGTTAGGAAAAATCATACCACTCACATGGCCCTCGGAAGCAAGCAGGAGTGGCCATACTCATATCGAATAAAATCAACTTCAAACCTAAGTTAATCAAAAGGAATAAAGAAGGACACTATATACTGTTAAAAGGAACCATCCACCAACAAGACATAACAATTATCAATTTGTATGCACCAAACAATGGTGCTGCAACGTTCATAAAACAAACTCTCCTCAAGTTCAAGAGTCAAATAGACTACAACACAATAATTATGGGTGACTTCAACACACTGCTCTCGCCATTAGACAGATCCTCTAGACAAAAGCTGAATAAAGAAACTATAGAACTCAACAGCACAATCAATAACCTAGACTTAACCGACATATATAGAATATATCAACCATCATCAAGTGGATACACGTTCTTCTTAGCAGCACATGGATCCTACTCAAAGATAGACCATATATTATGCCATAGGGCAACTCTTAGTAAATATAAAAGCATGGAGATAATACCATGCACCATACCTGATCATAATGGAATGAAACTGGAAATCAATGATAAAAGAAGGAAGGAAAAATCCTACATCACATGGAAAATGAACAATATGTTACTGAATGATCAATGGGTTACAGAAGACATAAAGGAGGAGATAAAAAAAATTCTTAGAGACATATGACAATACAGACACAACATACCGGAATCTATGGGACACAATGAAAGCAGTTTTAAAAGGGAAATTCATTTCTTGGAGTTCTTTCCTCAAAAAAAGAAAAAACCAACAAATAAAGGAACTCACACTACACCTCAAAAACCTAGAAAAGGAAGAGCAAAACAACAGCAAATGTAGTAGAAGACAAGAAATAATTAAAATTAGAGTAGAAATCAACGAAATTGAAACAAAAAAAAACATTGAAAAAATTGATAAAACTAAAAGTTGGTTCTTTGAAAAAATAAATAAGATCGACAGGCCCTTAGCCATGCTAATGAAGAGAAGAGAGAGAACTCAAATTACTAACATAAGGGATGAAAACGGCAATATCACAACAGACACTACAGAAATACAGAAGATAATTAGAAAGTATTTTGAAACCCTATATTCCAATAAAATAGAAGATAATGAAGATATCGATAAATTTCTTAAGTCATACGAACTGCCCAGATTCAGTCAGGAAGACACACACAATTTAAACAGACCAATAACAAAGGAAGAAATAGAAGAAGCCATCAAAAGACTACCAACCAAAAAAAGCCCTGGACTGGATGGGTACACAGTGGAGTTTTACAAAACCTTCAAAGAAGAATTAATACCAATACTTTTCAAGCTATTTCAAGAAATAGAAAAAGAAGGAGCTCTTCCAAATTCATTCTATGAGGCCAACATCACCCTGATCCAGAAACCAGACAAAGACACTTCAAAGAAAGAAAACTACAGACCAATATCTCTAATGAACTTGGATGCAAAAATTCTCAATAAAATCCTGGTGAATCCAATACAAAAGCATATCAAAAAAATTGTGCACCATGATCAAGTAGGATTCATCCCTGGGATGCAAGGCTGGTTCAATATACGGAAATCAATAAATGCTATTCACCACATCAATAGACTTAAAGACAAGAACCATATGATCATCTCAATAGATGCAGAAAAATCATTCCACAAAGTACAACATCCTTTTATGTTCAAAACACTAGAAAAACTAGGGATAACAGGAACTTACCTCAACATGGTAAAAGCTATATATGCTAAACCTCAGGCTAGCATCATCCTAAATGGAGAAAAACTGAAGGCATTCCCTCTAAAATCTGGGACAAGACAGGGATGCCCTCTCTCACCACTTCTGTTCAACATAGTTCTTGAAACACTGGCCAGAGCAATTAGACAGACAAAAGAAATTAAAGGCATAAAAATAGGAAAAGAAGAACTTAAATTATCGCTACTTGCGGATGACATGATAATATATTTAACAGACCCAAAAGGGTCTACAAAGAAACTGCTAGAGTTAATAAATGAATTCAGCAAATTGGCAGGATATAAAATGAGCACGCATAAATCAAAGGCATTCCTGTATATCAGCAACAAAACTTCTGAAATGGAAATGAGGAAAACCACTCCATTCACAATATCCTCAAAGAAAATAAGATACTTGGGAATCAACCTAACAAAAGAGGTGAAAGATTTATACAATGAAAACTACAGAACCCTAAAGAGAGAGATAGAAGAAGATCTTAGAAGATGGAAAAATGTACCCTGTTCATGGATAGGCAGAACTAACATCATCAAAATGGCGATATTACCCAAAGTTCTCTACAGGTTTAATGCAATGCCAATCAAAATCCCAAAGGCATTTCTTGTAGAAATAGATAAAGCAATCATGAAATTCATATGGAAAAACAAAAGACCCAGAATAGCAAAAGCAATTCTAAGCAGGAAGTGTGAATCTGGAGGTATAGCGATACCAGAGTTCAAACTGTACTACAAAGCAATAGTAACAAAAACAGCATGGTACTGGTACCAAAACAGGCAGGTGGACCAATGGTACAGAATAGAGGACACAGAAACCAATCCACAAAATTACAACTTTCTTATATTTGATAAAAGGGCTAAAAGCATGCAATGGAGGAAGGATAGCATCTTCAACAAATAGTGCTGGGAAAATTGGAAATCCATATGCAACAAAATGAAACTGAATCCCTTTCTCTCATCATGCACAAAAGTTAACTCAAAATGGATCAAGGAGCTAGATATCAAATCAGAGATACTGCATCTGATAGAAGAAAAAGTTGGCTACGATCTACATACTGTGGGGTCGAGCTCCAAATTCCTTAATTGGATGCCCATAGCCCAACAGTTAATAACAAGAATAAACAAATGGGACTTACTTAAACTAAAAAGTTTTTTCTCAGCAAGAGAAACAATAAGAGAGGTAAATAGAGAGCCTACATCCTGGGAACAAATTTTTACCCCTCACACTTCAGATAGAGCCCTAATATCCAGAATATACAAAGAACTCAAAAAATTAAACAATAAGATAACAAATAACCCAATCAACAAATGGGCCAAGGACCTCAACAGACACTTCACAGAGGAGAACATACAATCAATCAACAAGTACATGAAAAAATGCTCACTATCTCTAGCAGTCAGAGAAATGCAAATCAAAACCACCCTAAGATACCATCTCACTCCAGTAAGATTGGCAGCCATTAAGAAGTCAAACAACAAAAAGTGTTTGGGAGGATATGGGGAAAAGGGTACACTTGTACACTGCTGGTGGGACTGCAAATTGGTGAGGCCAATTTGGAAAGCAGTATGGAGATTCCTGGGAAAGCTGGGAATGGATCCATCATTTGACCCAGCTATCGCCCTTCTCAGACTATTCCCTGAGGATCTTAAAAGAGCGTACTATAGGGATATTGCCACATCAATGATCATAGCGGCACAGTTCACAATAGCTAGACTCTGGAACCAACCTAGATGCCCTTCAATAGATGAATGGATAAAAAAAATGTGGCATCTATACACAATGGAGTACTACGCAGCACTAAAAAATGACAATCATATAATTTGCAGGGAAATGGATGGCATTAGAGCAGATTATGCTAAGCGAAGCTAGCCAATCCTTAAAAAACAAATGCCAAATGTCTTCTTTGATATAAAGAGAGCAACTAAGAACAAAACAGGGAGGAAGAGCATGAGGAAAAGATTAACATTAAACAGAGACGAGTGGGGGGAGAGAAAGGGAGAGAGAAGGGAAAGCATATGGAAATGGTAGGAGCCCTCAGTGTTACACAAAATTACATATAAGAGGTTGTGAGGGGAAAGGGGGGGAAACAAGAGAGAGAATTGAACAACAGCAGATGAGGTAGGGAGGGAAGATGGGAGGGGAGGGGAGGGGGGATAGTAGGGGATAGGAAAGGTAGCAGAATACAACAGTCACTAATATGCCATTATGTAAAAATGTGAGTGTGTAACCGATGTGATTCTGCAATATGTATTTGGGGTAAAAATGGGAGTTCATAACCCAATTGAGTCAAATGTATGAAAGATGATATATCATGAGCTTTGTAATGTTTTGAACAACCAATAAAAAATATATATGTATAAAAAAAGGGGTTTAGAGCCATACACCACAAACTCTCAGCTTTTAATCTTTTAATGTGAGGAATCATATTAATTGGCTTTCTAAGGTTAGTTTCGCATCCAAATTGAAGATTTTGCTTGCAAGCTTGTGCATCCAAATAAATGTTATTTTGTAATATTTTTGCATTTATAAGGAAAAGTTATCCACGATTTTCTTTTACCAGTCATTATTGATGTACTTTCTATGTTCCAGACACTATTATAAGCCCATTATTAAATTATCTTATTTGATACTCAGGATTACAAATGAGGACACCAAAATTCCTAAAGTAAAACTATTTTGCTTAGATTCTTACTGTTAGTAAATACTAAGGCTGAGAATCAAGCACATCTCTCTGAATGTAAAGCCTATTTATATAAACTCTATGATAAAAGAGACGCACACATAGCAAAACTCCAATGGGTATTAACAGTGGTTATCATTGTGTGATGAAATAATAGATCACTTTCTAATTTATGAACTTTCTTATATTGCAAGTTTTACATGCAATTTTTATGATGAAATAGTCACATAAAAGCAATACAAGCCTGTGAAGAATGAAAACTGAACTGACTTTGATTCCAAAATTATGTAAAATCATACATAAATATTCATCAAGAGTCCTCAAAACAATGAAAAAAATGATAATCTGAGAACAGAGATATAATTACTTCAAAAATTGCATGGAATGAAATACTTCTGAAAAGAGTGTAGATCTGATATATATAATGGATATAATTATGATAAAAATAATACAATAGGGAATTAGATTGGGATTTAAATCATAGTTCTGTAACTTGCCATATTTCTAACCTTAGTCTAATTATTCCCATTGAGACTCATGTGTTTCCAGTATAAACTAGAGAAAATAAGACTAATTAATTAGCAAACACACTATCTTAATAAATCAGGTACCTAAAGAACCTAGAACACAAATGTTCAATACTCTTACTATTTACATTGCTTTTATTTCTTGAAACAGTTATTCACAGTAGTTCTTTCATTATGTGAGTAGCATTTATTTTCATGTGAGAATGCCTTCTTTTTACATATGTTCAAATGCCTTCTTTCAACAACAGAAGGACTTAACATGTTAATGCCCTAAGATTTAAATAACACTTAGAATTATGTCCAGAAGATGTTTTCATTGTTTTCTGAAATAGAAGTCAGAGAAATAGAAAAGAGTAGTTAGTCTTCAAAATTGGTGAAAAATTATTGCATAATTATAATTAACATGTTGATGACTTCAGATCATAGAATCCGCACTGCAACAGCTGGAATCCAAGCCCACTGAAGTAGAAGAATTTGTGGAACACTTCACTTTTTTGGAAGCGATTTCATCCAAAATATTTCAATTAGAAGATGAGTACTTCACAATTAATCAGTTGTATTCTGTTGTGAGATATTACCATTTATATATTTCAGAAGAGCAAATTGCCATATATAAAATTCTTTTTGGCAAGTTTCGTCAACTAAAAACAACTATAAAGTTAAATAAAACAAACAGGGAGGCTGCCATAACAAAATTCAGGGAAAAATTGGAAGCAAATATTGCTGGTCTACGAGTGGATGTTAGTAATTTAAAAGCCAGCGTAAGTTTTTTTGTTTTTTCTCACCAAAAACTTGATCTTCCCTTACTATGCATATAGATATTTGCTTTCTGTGGTATCATAACTAAAAAATTTTAATCCAGTATTCTTAACCTGGGATTCACAGAATGTTAGTAATATGTGAACTTCAATGGGAAATAAAATTATATCTCTATTTTCAGTAACCTCTAACTGGAATTTAGCATTTTCTTCATCTATGAATGAATGTAGGCAACCATCAGCAGCAGAGCTGCTAACTTACCAGAGGCTTCAAGAGTCCCAAAGGAACCTTTAGCATAAAAAAAAGGGCTAAACCCCCCTGAAACCTTTTTAGGTCTTTGCCTGAGCCTAATGTAATGATAGTTCCAACTTCACTTATCATGTTAGATCTTGGATTATATACTAATGTAATTGTCAGCAAAATGTGTAATTTCTGAATGTTTTGGTTTCTGAGAATGTCTGACTATTGTTTTTTTTTAGATAGGAACTCCTGTTCTGTTTTTTATTGGTACTCGAGTGCAAATGGCAATGGAAATGATTCGGACTTTCTCAGAGGAAGCTGCAAGTTTGGTTAACAAAATTAAAACCTACTCAAGCTATCAGGATCATTTTGACAATCACCAATATCATATGCATTCTCTTAATATGGAAGAAATTACAAATATTGTGCTCTCAGAAATCTCTGACATTGAATGTGACTTAAGTTTGAGGAAAATGTTATGGGAAGCACAAGACGAATGGGAAAAGTACTTTTGGGAATGGAGGAAGTGTTCTCTTCAAAGTATTGATGTAGAATTAGTACAGAGAACTATTACAAAATTGCTGAATATAATCATTGTACTAGAAAAAGGTAAAAATGTGTTTCTCAAATTTTCTCACTCACCTAGGATTACATAAAATATGGCCTTTGGGCAATGTAATCATTGTCTTTGGTTGACTATTATGGCTAGAGGAACAATATAGTAGTTTAGGTAGGAATTATTTGCTGAAACAAGAGATTAAAGCTTTGCCAATAATAATAATAATAATAAGTAATAACAAATTTTGTCTCCTTTAAAAGTTGATACAGCATGAAAATCCAGGGAACCAGTAGAGTAGAGGAAAGGAGCTAGGTGGAGAGAAGAAGAGAGTAAAGGGGAAAATACTGGAGAATAATATTGGACAAAAATATATTGTTATATTGTGTACATATATGAATTTGCAACAATGAACCCCACCATTATGTATAATTATAATGCACCAATAAGAACATTAAAGAGTTTTTTAATAAAGTAAACAAAAGTCAATTCTGTGGTAGAACTCCAGACACTTGACTCAGATTCTAACTCTTGCTAGAGTATTGTCCAGAGTTATTTTAATGATAGAGGCCCACCTTCAGAATCTTTACCCAAATTCTCTTCTATGCCTATGGTATCCTTTGGGCAGTGTGGGAAACAGCTAAAAAGTCATTCTGAGAGGTTTCCCTGGAGCTAATCATCAAATTTGAAATTTTGCCAATGGAGAGAGACTCTTTCTGAGAGGATTCTATAAGATCATATCCTTTCCAGGAGGAAACTTTTGTTTCACCTAGCCAAGAGATTGTTTTGTTTTTGTTAGACTCCTAGCTTATCACTCAGCAAAACCAAAAAACAAAAACAAAAACAAAAAAACCCTGAACAAACAATACAAAATTTTATTTTGCTTATCCCTAAACTATAGAAGAAATAAAGCTATCACAAATTTTTTAGAAAAAAGAAAAACTAGCTGCACATCAGTCTCACTGCTTTAAAATAATACTCATTGTGTGCATTCTCAATGTTTTGCTATGTACATGTCTCAGAGAACAATATATGAATTAACAAGTAGACAACACATTCCTATAGCCATAGTTTCACAGAAATAATATTGTTGTTTGCCAAAGTTGAAACTGGCAAAATCTAAAGTTTGCTTGTTCTTTCTGTCTCTCCTTTTTATTTTTATTTATTTAGTCATACATGACGGTAAAATCAATTATGATATAATTATACAAGCATAGAATATACCTTATTCTAATTAGTGGGTGTGCATGATGGTGGAATTCATTTCAGTATTTTCACATATGTACACAGGAAAATTATTCACTCTACTGTCTTTTTTTTTCTGGGTACCAGGGATTGAACCCAGGGGCCTTACCTACTGAACCACATGCCCAGCCCTTTTCATATTTTATTTAAAGATTAGGTCTTGCTGAGTTGCTTAAGACCTCACTAAGTTGCTAAGGCTGGCTTTGCATTCACTATCTTCCTGTCTCAGCCTCCCAAGGTGCTGGGATTACAGACATGTGTCACCACACCTAGTTCTACTGCCTTTTCTATTCCTATCTCCCCTCCCTTCCCTTCATTCTATTTGTCTAATCTACCAAACTTCTCTTTTCCCTCACCCTTTATTGTGGTTTTAGCTTCTACATATAAACAAAAAACATTTGACCTTTGGATTTTGGGGACTGGCTTATTTCACTTAGCATTAGAGTCTCCAGATCTATCCATTTACTGGAAAATGCCATAATTTCATTTTTCTTTATGGCTGTGTGTGTGTGTGTGTGTGTGTGTGTGTGTGTGTATAATGTGATGTGTGTGTTTCTATTTCACATTTTCTTTTTTCAATATTTAATTTTTAGTTATAGTTGGATACAATACTTTTATTTCACTTATAAATAAGTGAAGATCAAACCCAGGGTCTCACACATGTGAGGCGAGCGCTCTACCGCTGAGTCACAGCCCCAGCCCATGTATATCACATTTTCTTTATCCATTTATCCGTTGAGGGGCACTTAGGCTGGTTCCATAGCATAGCTATTGTGAATTGAGCTTCTATAAACATTGATGTGACTTCGTCACTGTTGTATGCTGAT
Source organism: Spermophilus citellus (assembly GCF_964194105.1). NCBI lineage: Eukaryota > Metazoa > Chordata > Mammalia > Rodentia > Sciuridae > Spermophilus > Spermophilus citellus. The sequence goes on along the minus strand of NC_138187.1, from coordinate 112,613,266 downwards.
TTTAAGTCTTTTGGATATATATACTAAGGAGTAGGATAACTGGGTCAAATGCTGGTTCCATTCCAATTTTTTTGAGGAATCTCCATACTGCTTTCTATAGTGGTTGCATCAATTTGCAGTATCACCAGCCCTGTATGAGTGTACCTTTTCCTTCACATCCTCACCAACATTTATTGTAAGTTGTATTCTTGATAACTGTCATTTTGACTGGAGTGAGGTGGAATCTCATTGTAGTTTTAACTTGCATTTCTCTAATTGCTAGATATGTTGAACATGAACTAAACAGACACTTCTCAGAGGAAGAAATACAAAAGTTGTCAAATATAAAATTCTTCTCTTGATCTCCTATTTAACCAGGTCTTGTAAAACATGTTACTATTCAGTGTAGGTTTATAGAAGAAGCTCCATCTGTACAAATTTGTTTTTTAAGATTATTGGTATAGTTTTAGTTTTTCAGGGTCCCCAACTTGGGCTGTTTCTCTATTGCCTCCCCATTTCTTTTATATGTTGAGTAAAATGTTATAAGAGATGAACCTTCAACTGCTTAGGCTTTGAGTCCTGTACCTCAGTTGTTTTCAAGGACCAACCAATGATGACATATGAACAAGTCATCACCTACATTTCAGTGTTAAAATATTTTCTTTGTGAAATAATAGAAATGGTGGATTTTTTTCCCCTCGACGTTCTTCTTTATTTAGAAAATTTTCAAAGTCCCCAAACCTATGACAAACTTCTGAATGTCCATTTTTGTTCCATCTGTATATCTATCTTGTCAGTAAAAATCTGGGAAATCCTGTGGTAGTGGACATCCTTCTTATCACATTTCCAAGGTAAGTTGGCTCTGATAGTCTTAGGTTTTAGTTACTATTCTTGACAACCATTTCTCTTTATTTTAATCCATAATTGATTCATATGGAAGGGTAATGTTAAAGGCCATTATCTTATATTATAATGCAGACACAAAACTGATAGAGTAGTATTACATTAAATTAGCAAATCTTAAAGGGAAATTTTTATTTTTTAGATTCATTTGGTTAAAAAATATGAACATGAACATATTGAAGCCTACAGATTTTTATTGTTATTTATAGGTTTACCTAAAAATGACTTGTTAACACATCTTAAGCAATCAGTGATGGATTTTAAACAATATCTACCAATCATCACAGCACTGGGAAACCCGTGTCTCAAGCAGAGGCACTGGGAGGCTCTCCAGGAGATTATTGGAAAGTCAATTAACCTAGATAAAAACTGTACTGTGGAGAATCTTCTAAGCCTCAAGGTAAATATAGTTGGAAAGCAATAGAATGAAATCCTAGAGCAGCCAATTGTAAGTAGGCAAGTAAATCTATAAGGAATTGGAATTAGAAAAGATAAAAGTGTATAACATGTCTGGGAAAATAGTAGATAATATATGATAGGATCTTATGTATAATTGGAAGTAGTGGGTAAGCTACTCATTTATGCTGTTGTTATCTAAATGATTAGAAAATAGTAATACTGGTTCTCATATGTGACAAATTCAATAATTTAACAATGCTACTTCTTATAGAACAGAAATTTATACATTTATAGGAACCGAAAAATCAAAAGTACTGCATCTGATTTTATATAAAATGTAAGTATATCAAGAGTATTAGGATGGCACTACCAATAATTTGATATTATATCTGAAATGTCTAGTTAGCAATAACTTGATTTGCCACACAAAATTATGATTTTTTCCAGTTTTTTTTTGGAGGTAAAAAGTTTTCTATTTTCCTTCCTAAGTTATAATATGCTTCTTTTATGTTTAAAGTATACATACTATAATCAAACCCAGTATTGCATCTATAATTCTATTGCACAGAAGAACATAGGGAATATTTTAAGGAATTTAAAAAGAAGAATTTTTAAAGATAACTTTGACTTTTAAAATTAGTTTATATTTCCAGTCCTAATCTAAACCTCTCTCCTGAACTCCAGACTTGTATATCCAATTTTTCTATTGACTTCTCTAAGAGATATCTCAAAATTAACCTGTCATAAATTTTACTTTTTATTCTCCATCTCCCCAATTCGACTTTTCCTCGGTCAGCATTTCCATCCCGGCTAATGGCAGCTCCATTCTTCCAACTACTTACACCAAAAATCATGAAGTAATTATTAAATCTTCTCTTGCTCTTCTACTCTGCTTCCTATCTGAATCTATCATACTTTCTTATTGCTCTAGCCTCCTAAAAAATCTATATGCCAAAGATAAATTCAGTCAGATATATAGATAATTGCAGAACATTCAGGGTCAATGCCAACAGGGGAATCCTCAGACCACCATGCTGAAAATCAAGCACAATTTCATTGACAGTTTCATTTTCAAAGGCTTGGATTAATGGAACTATAACTGGGCAAGTTAAGTTGAGGGTAAGAATTTATAAAACTGAGAGAACCAGCAAAAATAAAATTAGGCTAGACAGAGATAGGAGCAGCAAGAGGCTTACATGGGATTGGTGGCCTATAATATCCCAGAGGGCTCCAGTGAGCTATCCTCACCTTTCTAACTTGAATGGTTAGCTTCAAAGGGATATCCTTTGCAGTCTGGGGAGGGTCCAAATTAGTTGGACAGGACATCTGAACAAAAAAGAACATATTTTCAACCCTAAAGTACTGTGTAGCTAGGCACTAAAGGAACTCTTCTTCTTAAAGTGAACTATAATAATAGAGGGAATGAAGTGGCCATCAGCAGGCAACCTCAACTGAACTCTGAGAGTTCCTGGATGGTTTGGGTAATCCTGTAGAAATTGAACAATTTATCAAATATCTATAGGTGCATAGATGGACAGGGTTTGGCCTAGAAACTCATCCCTAATTTTTTAAAACCTGAGTTTCTTGGGGTTGACCCAGAGATAATAGTCATGCAGCCAAACTTTCTAGGATAGGTCCTAATCCTGTCAATATCATGATATCATATGACAACCATTCTGTCCAAGATGTCATACAAGCTCTGAGAAGCCAATCACATGAAAATATGTCATAAAGTTAAGAGAAAGAGGTCAATGGTTTACATAAATGAACATTATCTCTTTATGGTTAATCATTTCCACTTTAGAAAGCTTTGTGTTTTATAATAGAGGTAGATGGTGCCACAACATGCAACTAAGTTATTCAGAGTCACTCCAGGTGAACTTGGGTTGGCACGAAATAACTACACTAAGACAGAGAAAATAACTTTTCATTGGTATTCTTCAGAGATGGCTCCTCTACTCTAGCTCCCACAAGGGAGGCAGAAAAAAGAGGAGGAAGATGCTCTAAAGCCCCTTTTTACTGAGGGGAAGACACTGGAGAAAGTTCCACCCTAATGAGAGAGGTCAGGTTTCAAGGGATTGAGTCTAGCTTTGTGATGTCTTATGGTCAGCAGATTGACATCTTGGAAGGCCACACCCATCTCAGGTGCTGTGTGGGGATCATAGGCAGAGCAAGCGAAAAGGACACATATGTCGCCAGCCCAAACAGAGAGGCAACATCAGTCCAGTCCATAAATACACTCATGCTCATAGTTCACACACACAGCCCATAGCTGGTTCACCACAAGATGGTTCATTTTAAGCATTAAGATTCATCTGAAACTTCTCAGATTCTTCTAATAGGAAAACAAAACTATTTGTCAATCAGTTTCCAAACTTTTGACTATAAAGACTTAACAGTGTTAGATTCACTTGGTTGAAATTTTGCCTTACATGATCAATATCTGGATTTAGTTTTGAATAATCTCAGAGTGTTAGTCACAAAGTCCTTTCTTGGGGCTGGGGTTGTGGCTCAGTAGTAGCGTGCTTGCCTAGCATGCATGAGGCACTGGTTTTGATCCTCAGCACCACATAAAAATAAAGACAATAAAGTCCATCAACAACTAAAAAAATATTTTTAAAAAAATCCTTTATTTCTGATAGTCCCATGGCTTTTTATCTGTCTTTGGCTGAATAATGTATGTTAAAAGGCAAGCCTCTTTCCCAAAACTGTTTGTTAAGACCATAAGCAGTCAGCTGATTTCACCATCCTTACCCCATCTTTGGCAGGTTTATAAGAAATTATGAAAACTAGTCATGCCTGCCCAGTAATACTCCCTGCTGAGCTGCATGATCAAAACATAGAGATTAGATATCATTCTTCAGTATAGTGGTAGATTCTGTTGATATTTGTTGATTAATTGTATATCATCTTCTGAGAAGCATCTGTTCAGTTCCTTGGACCATTTATTGATTGGGTTATTTGGGGTTTTGTGTGTGTGTTAAGGTTCTTTTTTTTTTTAATTTTTTATTGATTATTTAAAGCATTACATAGCTCATGATATATCATCTTTCATACATTAGACTCAAATTGTGTTTTGAACTCCCATTTTCACCCCAAATATAGATTGCAGAATCACATCTGTTACATATTCACATTTTTACATAATGCCATATTAGTGTCTGTTGTATTCTGCTACCTTTCCTATCCCCTACTATCCTCCCTCCCCTCCCCTCCCCTCCCATCTTCCCTCTCTATCTCCCCTGCTGTTGTTCAATTCTCTCCCTTTTTTTTCCCTCCCCCTTGCCCCTCATAGCCTCTTATAATTTTATGTATCCTTGAAGGTCTCCTACCATTTCCATATGCTTTCCCTTCTCTCTCCGTTTCTCTCCCCCCATTCGTCTTTGTTTACTGTAGTCTTTTCCACATGCTCTTCCTTCCTGTTCTGTTCTTAGTTGTTCTCTTTATATCAAAGCAGACATTTGGCATTTGTTTTTTAGGGCTTGGCTAGCTTCACTTAGCATAATCTGCTCTAATGCCATCCATTTCCCTGCAAATTCTATGATTTTGTCATTTCTTAGTGCTGCTTAATATTCCATTGTGTATAGATGCCACATTTTTTTTATCCATTCATCTATTGAAGGGCATCTAGGTTGCTTCCACAGTCTAGCTATTGTGAATTGTGCCGCTATAATCATTGATGCAGCCGTATCCCTATAGTGCGCTCTTTTAAGGTCCTCAGGGAATAGTCCGAGAAGTGCAATAGCTGGGTCAAATGGTGGTTCCATTCCCAGCTTTCCCAGGAATCTCCATACTGCTTTCCAAATTGGCCTCACCATTTTGCAGCCCCACCAGCAGTGTACAAGTGTACCTTTTTCCCCACATCCCCGCCAACACTTGTTGTTGTTTGACTTCATAATGGCTGCCAATCTTACTGGAGTGAGATGGTATCTTAGGGTGGTTTTGATTTGCATTTCTCTGATTGCTAGAGATGGTGAGCATTTTTTCATGAACTTGTTGATTGATTGTATGTCCTCCTCTGAGAAGTGTCTGTTGAGGTCCTTGGCCCATTTGTTAATTGGGTTATTTGTTATCTTATTGTTTAATTTTTTGAGTTCTTTGTACATTCTGGATATTAGGGCTCTATCGGAGGTGTGGGGGGTAAAGATTTGTTCCCAGGATGTAGGCTCTCTATTTACCTCTTTTATTGTTTCCCTTGCTGAGAAAAAACTTTTTAGTTTAAGTAAGTCCCATTTGTTTATTCTGGTTGTTAACTCTTGGGCTATGGGTGTCCTATTAAGGAATTTGGAGCCCGACCCCACAATTTGTAGATCGTAGCCAACTTTTTCTTCTATCAAACGCAGTGTCTCTGATTTGATATCTAGCTCCCTGATCCATTTTGAGTTAATTTTTGTGGATGGCGAGAGAAAGGGATTCAATTTCATTTTGTTGCATATGGATTTCCAATTTTCCCAGCACCATTTGTTGAAGATGCTATCCTTCCTCCATTGCATGCTTTTAGCCCCTTTATCAAATATAAGATAGTTGTAACATTGTGGATTAGTCTCTGTGTCTTCTATTCTGTACCATTGGTCCACCCGCCTGTTTTGGTACCAGTACCATGCTGTTTTTGTTACTATTGCTTTGTAGTACAGTTTGACCTCTGGTATCACTATACCTCCAGATTCACACTTCCTGCTTAGAATTGCTTTTGCTATTCTGGGTCTTTTGTTTTTCCATATGAATTTCATGATTGCTTTGTCTATTTCTACAAGAAATGCCATTGGTATTTTGATTGGCATCGCATTAAACCTATAGAGAACTTTGGGTAATATCGCCATTTTGATGATGTTAGTTCTGCCTATCCATGAACAGGGTACATTTGTCCATCTTCTGAGATCTTCTTCTATCTCTCTCTTTAGGGTTCTGTAGTTTTCATTGTATAAATCTTTCACCTCTTTTGTTAGGTTGATACCCAAGTATCTTATTTTCTTTGAGGATATTGTGAATGGAGTGGTTTTCCTTATTTCCATTTCAGAAGTTTTGTTGCTGATATATAGGAATGCCTTTGATTTATGCGTGTTGATTTTATAACCTGCCACTTTGCTGAATTCATTTATTAACTCTAGCAGCTTCTTTGTAGACTCTTTTGGGTCTGCTAAGTATATTATCATGTCATCCGCAAATAGCGATAGTTTAATTTCTTCTTTTCCTATTTTTATGCCTTTAATTTCTTTTGTCTGTCTAATTGCTCTGGCTAGTACTTCGAGAACTAAATTGAATAGAAGTGGTGATAGAGGGCATCCCTGTCTTGTTCCAGATTTTAGAGGGAATGCCTTCAATTTTTCTCCATTCAGAATGATGCTAGCCTGAGGCTTAGCATAGATAGCTTTTACAATGTTGAGGTAAGTTCCTGTTATCCCTAGTTTTTCTAGTGTTTTGAACATAAAGGGATGCTGTACTTTGTCAAATGCTTTTTCTGCATCCATCGAGATGATCATGTGGTTCTTGTCTTTAAGTCTATTGATGTGGTGGATAGCATTTATTGATTTCCGTATATTGAACCATCCTTGCATCCCAGGAATGAATCCTACTTGATCGTGTGTTAAGGTTCTTGAGTTCTTTATATATCCTAGAGATTAGTGTTCTATCTGATGTGCATGTGGTAAAAATTTGCTCCTCAAAAAAATCAATCATTATAAACTATACAAAACATTATAAATACATACATGAATAATAAAATATATTTCATACATGCAATACATACTTTATCACTTACATCTCAATATTTATTGAGGTTAATAAAAATGTAAACTACTAAAGCAGTAATGATAGGAATCTTTTATATAATTTTCTTTAAAATAAAAACCAAAAGTATATGCATAAAAAAAGAATGCCATCTACACATACACAATAGGTATATATTATTACATTGACTACAATAAGAAAAAAATAATTAATTTTCACTAAGAATGAAGAATGTGAAATAGTTAGAATAATTAAAAACTGAAAAGCACTATGTCATTCAGGTTTTGCCATTAAATCTCAAGTTAAGATATAAACTTAACTGGAATCAGTTCTTCAATTCTTCTGATGAACCTTTTAAAACATACATTTAGATCGTCCATGTTAAATGTCTCAGGAATTGTTTGCTCCACCTAATATTAAATAATAATATGTTCATTTCAGATATTTCAGTATGAAAACAAAATAAAAGAAATATCAAACTCAGCAACTAATGAAGCTGCTCTTGAAAAAATGCTATTCAAGATTATCAATCTTTGGAACACTACTCCTTTACATGTAGTTCTTCATCACACAGAGATGTACTCTATCCTAATAATTTCATCTAATTTCATAGATGATATATTTGCTCAGTTAGAAGAATCTCAAATCGTACTTGCAACTATTAAAGGATCTCCCTATCTCGAACCCATTAAGGTAAATTTTATGGCAAAGATAAAATGTTTTTATTCTCTACAGTTTCTCACTTTAAGTAATTTTTGCATCCTACAGTTTTGCACTTGCTTTTAAATTACATAAGTCTTTCATATGCTTAAATAGAAGTGAGAATGAATATTTAATAGTTTGAATACTAAAAGTAATTTTATGGGAACATTAATTATTCACTAGGAAGTGTCAGAATGTTTAATTGGGACAGAAAAGATAAATTTAGATCATATAAAAATATGACCCTACAAGCCATGACTTTTTACCAGCGGTGTTCAGTATATCCTGATAATTCTTCAGTGAGTAGCCACACGTAAATATCTAAAAAATCATTTTAAAACTTCAAGAGATTCAATAAGATGTGATAATATAAATATTTAATAATAAAATTAAGATAATAGATCATATATATACACATAAATCTATATAAATATATTGACATATAGAGTTACAGAGAATGTATACACTGAACAAATGGAAATCACATTATTCATAAATACACAAACGTTTAGAGAAAGTGTCAGTTAGGTGGGCCTTAGAGAGAAAACTCAATGAATTTCAAAGAAGGGATAAGTCAGATAGCTTACATGGTCTATCAATGTGGAACAAAAAAAAAAATGAGCCACAGCAAAATAGCAAAACAACAACAAACAAACAAATAAAAATATACAGAAACATTAAAAAATAAAAATAACCACCTAGATGAGTATGGTGGCATCCATGTGTAATCTCAAGTATTTGAAGATGAAGGCAGGAGAAACATGAGTTTGAAGTCAAGATGGAAAACAGCAAAACTTTGTCTTTAAAAAAAATCTGAATATTCAAGAAATGTAATCCAATTTTTTTTTAACTTAGAAATAAGCAACAAGGAGAAAATTACATATTAAGCCTTGTGACAATTGAAAAGAGCCCTATGAAAATGAATATTTAGAGCATTAAATGCCTTAATTAAAAAGTAAAAATAAAGTTAATAAATGATAAATTAGACACATTTGAGAAGCTGGAAATTCAAGTAATTCCTTGAAAAATAGAAAGTACTAAAGCTCAATCAAGAAGAAATAGACATCTAGGTGTGGTGGCATGTGCCTGAAATCCCAGTGGCTTTGGAGGCTGAGATTGGAGGGTCACAATTTCAAAGGCAACCTCAGCAACTTAGTGAGGCCCTAAGCAACTTAGTGAGAACCTGTCTCTAAATAAAATATTAAAAAGGACTGGGGATGTGGCTTAGTAGTTAAGTTCCCCTAGGTTTAATCCCCAGGAAAGACAGAAAGGAAGAAAGAAAGAAAGAGAGAGGGGGGAGGGGAGGGGAGGGAGGGAGGGAGGGAGGGAGGGAGGAAGAAATTACTCGAATTGTCCTCTATTTATTAAAGATATTGAAATTATAGGTTAAAAAGCTGCCCCAAAAGAATTGTCTGATCCTAGATGGTTTTACAACACAATGGAAGAAGAAAAATACCAGTTTTATATTAATTCATAGAAAATTGTAGAGAAATAAATCCTTCCTAACTTATTATGTGAGGCCAGCATTACTGTAATATCAAAAGCAGACAAATATATAATAAGAAAACCACAGAACAGTAACCCTTTTGAACAGAGATACAAAAATTCTAAACAATATATCAAAAACAAGTCTATCAATATTTTAAAAAATAGGATGTATTAAGACATGCAGAATTGGTAAATAAAAACATCAATTGGTAAATAAAAAATTGGTAAATAAAAATAATCAATGTAATTCAGCATATCAAACCTAAAAAAGAAAGCCATTGATTTTGTTAATACATGCTGAGAAAACATGTATCATATCAATATCCATTTCTGATTTTAAAACAAATTAGGACTAGGAAAAAAACACAGAGAAAGGACATCTATGAAAAGATCATGCTTAAATGGTGAAAGAATGAACACTTTTTATCTCAGAGTATTTGACGTTTTTCTGAAGGGTCCTGCTCAATATATTAAAGAAAGAAAGAGATGTAAAAGTCATCCACGTTGGAAAAGAAGTAAAATATTCTTTATATTCAGATGATGATTACCTATGTAAAAAAATTTAATGAAATCTTTTTAAAAGTAAACCAAACTCATTTTAGCAAGTTTGCAAGACTTTAAAAAGAAGCTAGATGATTAATACTACATAGTTTTCAAGATGTATTATAAAACCACAATAATCAAGAGAGGGTTATATTTATATAAGATAGATACACAAATAAATAGAACAGAATAGAGTGTACAGAAATAGACCCACATAAATATGGACAACTGATTTTCAACAAAGGTACAAAAATAATTGTTAGTAAAAACAATTTTCTTTTGAAGAAATAGTGCTGGCACAAGTGTATAATCATGCAAAAATAAAAAACAAGTCATATCTTACAGCCTACACAAAATTTAACTCAAAGATCATGGACCAAATGTAAAACCTAAAACTAAAAAAAATTTTGAGAAGAAAACATAGGAGAAACAATTGTGTTGTCTTGTTTTAGGTAGATTTCTTTAATATAACACCAAAAGCACTAACCCACAGAAGGAAAATTTAAAACTGTATTTTATTAAAATTTTAAAAAATTTACTCTTCAAAAGACATTGTTCAAGGAACAAAAATACAAGCCACAAACTAGCAGAAAATATTAGTGTGTATCTGTTAAAGGATTTATATAGAGATTATATAAAGAACTCTCAAAATGCAATCATAAGAAAACAAAACCGCCCAATAAGGAAATGTGCCAGAGATTGAAATACATATATGTAGGGAAAGAAAAAACACAGAAAGATGCTTAACTTCATTACTTATTAAAAATACGATAAAGTAAAAATGAGATACTTCTACATGTGTGAAGAAATAACTAAAATTAATAAGATTGATCATCCCAGTATTTGGTGTGGATGTAGAGGAACTAGAGCTCTCCTACACTACTCTATGGATTGAAAAATATTAATTTCAAAACATTCTTTAAATTTTTAATGAGTTTATATTTATTTATGTGACCCTCTATTAATAATTTTCTCTGTCAGTGATTGGTAATGAGCTTTGATTTCAGTTTCTGGTATATGACTCTTAGAGTAATTTTATATATTTAGATTTGCAAGTGTATGTGTTTTCTTTTATCATTGTAGGATCTTGTGAATGAATGGGATCAATACCTTAAACTCTTTTCTCATACCCTTGAGGTATGGATGAACTGTCAAAAACAATGGCTTTATCTTGAACCAATCTTCCATTCTTTAGAAATACAAAGGTAAAAAATCAAAATATACCAAATGTAGCATGGTTGGGAATGTGTTTTTATGCAATTCTTGATAAATCATTTCTTCACTGAACAAAATAAGACTATAGTCTGCTGAACCATTAGTTAGTTTTTTTCTTCATAAAACAGTACAAGCATCATCTTTATTTCAGAAAGCCTTTGTTCTCAATAATTGACATAAAGATATAAACAACTGGAAAAGAAGTGTTAGATATATCATTACAATCCTTAAGCCACAATATTATTTATTTTTTCGGTTCTGGAATATTAGTGTGACTTTGGTGTGAATGATGAACATGTAGTTGCATTTATACATGAATGAGAATTTCTTGCTTTGAACCAATTGGAAGAAGAAATGGCCTTGACAAATTTCAATCACAGCATTCAAATTAGTTGGCTTCTAACTTTTTTAATGATTGGTACAAATGAGTTATCTAGACAGAATTTAAACTACTACAAAATAACCGTACAATCTTCTATTATATTAACCTACAGTCATTCTGAAAGTCTTCAAAGGTGAAACCACATTATATCTAAAGAGAAAATTCTTTATGTTGCTATGACTTTGAGCCTTAAATTCAAACTTTACAGCTAGTGATGCAGCTCAGTGGGAGAGCAGAAGGCAGGCACAAGGTCCTGGGTTTGATCCTTAGCACTGCAATCAATCAATCAATCAATCAATCAATCAATAAAGTGAACTTTGATACTACATTTTACCAAAGATTTCCTCATTAATGGAGAGATCATGCTCCTTGGTGAGGAAGTTCAAAATGTGACCAAGTTGTCTTTTTACTAAGTGTGCTTAGGTTGAAAAGGAGGCTTTTAATGAGCAGATGCTGAAGGTACCTAAACAATAAATCTAAAGATAAGGAAAAAAAACATTAGTTATGGACTTCCCTTTAGCTAGTGAAGAATAATGGGCCTTGAAATCAGTGAGGAAGATCTGAATAAAGAAGAGGTGAGTGATAGATTCATCAGAGGGGAAAATTCTGTATGGAGAATTTATCCCCCCACTCCAAGTTAGCTGTAAGGACTGCATTCATTCCTTCCAGAGAGATTGGGAAAGATTCCAGACTAGTAGAAAGGGAGATCGAAATCTCCATGAGAGAAGTTTTACCGAGCTGCAGAAACATTTAGGGCCTATCACCCTAGATGGGGAATAGGAGAATAGTGGAAGGGTTCTCTGGAGAATTTGACATTTATTGCCTAGTCAAGCATTAGAAATAAGGGCTTGCCTCTTCTCCAGAGAATTCTGAAGTAGCCTTCGCTAGCAAAATAAGGAAGAAGTTCAAGAATTCATGATTATCTTATGCCAGTGGTTCTCAACAAAAATGATTTTTCCCTCTAGTGGATATTTTGCAAACCCTGGAAACATTTTTAGTTATCAAAATTGAGGTGTTATTGGCATCCAGTGGATTGAGTTCAGGGATTCTATAAAACATCCTACAATACACAGGACCCCACCACTATCACCACCAAATTATCTGGTACAGAATGTCAACAGTCCTGAGGAAGTTGAAAAATTCTGACAGATTTTGCAGACACAGTAGAAAGTTCCAAGCTAAAGCCATCTTGAAAGATATTGACCCTAAAGAGCTGCTGGTCAGAACAAGAGATTACCAGAATTATACCACTTAGAACAGGAGCTTGAAGAGTGATTGTAAGAGGTCAGCAGGGAAAAGAAAGAAAATTAAGGGCAAGGTAGAGGTTCCTGTTGAGGTGTCTCCAAAACCCCAGTGATATTCTCCATAAATACTTGCCATGCCAGAAAGCATTCAAGAAGCAAAAAAGAACTCAAAGTCACACTAACTCATAAAAATTAAAAATACCTTTATTCCTCACTTCAACTTCCAAGCCATGAAGAGCTTGAATCAGGTTGGGGATACAGGGATGGGAGTGGAAAATATAAGTGATAAGAGAAGGTGAGAAGCAAACTCAACTTTTGAAGGTACTTCCCTCAGTTAACCTCAACAACAACAGAAATAAAACTCAAATTAATATATTAATGTATTGTCATGCCACATATAAGTGTTGCCTTTCTTTTCCAATGTGTAAAAACCATGATAATAATCTGTAAAGTAAAATTTCTACACCAAGGCTGACACCTGTATTACATTTCCTTATTCTCTAAGATTAGATAATCATTAACAAAACTTCCAATTGTATTATGTACACCTCTATGCTCTTGCTCTTAGAAAAATGTCCTCTCTGCCTTCTCCTCACATCAAAGCTATATTCCTTTAAAACCCAGATCTCAAAATATCCCATTGCTTCTCTAAAATGTCCACTAGTTATTTGTGTTAACTTTCTACCACTGTGACAAAATGCCTGAGACAATCAATTTATAAAGAGGAAAGGTTTACTTTGGCTCATGGTTTCAAAGGTTTTAGTCTATGGTTACTTGGTCTTGTTGCTATGGTTAGGAAATACATTGTGGTGAGAAGCAAATGGTAGAGCAAAGCTTCAATCAGTAAGCAAAGAGAGAGAGGGGAGGAAACTGAGTCACAGATATCCCTTTTTAGGGCACTCCCCCATTACATAACTTTCTCCCACTAGGCTCCACCTCCTAGAGATTCTACCACCTTTCAATAGTGCCATAATGGGGGCCAAGGGGAAATTCAAAATCAAAACTATTGCACTCTTTATTTTTATTACATTTCTTAGAACACAAACTGCTTCTACTTATTTTATGTAGAACTTGTTATATCTACTTCCCACTACACATTAAATATAATCTTGTTATCGACACTTGTAGTCTAATTTATCTTGTTTTCTTACCATATATATCACTTGTATATAATAGATAATAAGATATCTTTAATTAATGATTGATCAAGTAAAAGAAAACATACCAAGCTTGTTTCATAAATTTACAATATTCTATGGCAAATGATTTTTAGATTTTAATTATAGCAGCTTCAAAAATAGTTACGTCTAATTCTATTTCTAAAGGCAGCTTCCAGCAGAAACAAAACTTTTCTCTGAGGTGCTCTCCCTATGGAAAGAAATAATGTCAAAAATACACGGCAAACTGGAAGCTTTGCAAATAACCATCTCAGCAGGAATCCTTGAAGTTCTACAAAATTGCAATAGACATCTTGAGCATATAAAGAAAAGTCTAGAGGTAAAACTATAGCAATCCTAAAATGAGACCTCATTTAAATCTACAAAACTAATGTAATACACTGCAAAACACAAATTCCAGTGAAGACTTTCTCCTTAACTTTAGCTACCAACAATTTTTTCAATTCTCATAATCTATAGTGTTAATGAAAATACTATCAAAAGAAAAAAAAATGGATGTGCTAATCTAAAGGATACTCAGGCAAATTACCAAACTTGTGACTGCCCAGGTTTCCCACTGTTTAAATTGAGAATGACAGTGCCTCCTGTGCTAAATGAGATAATACATCTACAGCACCAAGAGCTAACACAAAGTACTTAAAGAAGGTTAATTATTTTATTAACATTACTATTATTATTATTAAGTTGATAAGTTCAGCAAACGTTGAAATAGAATACTTTGATGAGCTTATAAATTACTGATTCCACATATTCTTTTTTAAAAATATATTTATTTTTTTAAGTTTTAGGTGGACACAATATCTTTATTTTATATTTATGTGGTGCTGAGGATCAAACCCAGTGCCTCGTGCATTCTAGACGAGCGCTCTACCACTGAGCCACAACCCCAGCCCTGATTCCACATATTCTTAAATTGCCAGAACATTAAATCATCAGCTGGATTCATATCCTTAAATATTGGGTCTTCATATTTGAGATTCAAGATGCATGTGTTCACTTCATTTCATAAACCAAGTTTTTGTTCCAGCATTGTTTGTTTTTCTTTGTTGAACACAAGTCACAGTGGTAGTGACGACTCCTGCAGACTACCCCTAGGTAGTCACAGCCTCTAGAAAGTTCTAGAGGATCTCTTCTCTACAAATTCATGCTCTGGGGCAGGCAAAAAAGCTGTGCCCAGAGTGATAAAGTTTACCAGACAATCTTTGAGATAAGAATTTCAATTATTTCTGGCACATCTTTGGATTATATCTGAAAATCATTACAAATCACTTATCTTTAATTTCTTCATGGATTGAATGCCTGCTTTATACCAGGCACTACTGCTATGTGCTTGGACTACAAAGATAAAAAACATATCCCCTACCTTCACAGAACTCAAAACATATTACAGAAAAGAAAAAAATGTAAAGAACTATTGCAATGCTATGTTAAGTTTGGTAGTATGACTATATTTAAATAGGAGAAATTAACTCTGCATGGGGGAAGCTATAACTGACCTAGATCTTCAAAGAAGTGTAGGTATTGGAGACAGAGTTAGTGGCTCAGTGGTACACTGGTCGCCTAGCACGTGTGAGACCCAGGGTTTGATCCTCAGCACCACATAAAAATAAATAAATAAAATAAAGGTATTGTGTCCAACTACAAATAAAGATTAAATATTTTTAAAAATAAAGTTTTAAAAAAAGAAGTATTAGCTAAGTAAGAGTCAGAATTCAGATGGATGAATGGGAAGAGTCTCTTAGGCAAATGTAAAAAGTACAAAGTCACAAAACCATCTATGGTACCTTCTGATGAAAAATATGTTACAGATAAAATGTAACAAATGGGAAACTGGTAGGGAAAGATTGCATTCTCCAGGGAGTCAGGGGACAGCCAGTAAAGGGCTTTGAACATTGATTGTAATGAGTTTTTACTTTGATGAGCAGCCACTGAGGAATTTTAAATAGAAGAATGAGATAATTTAATTCAGAAATATCTTTCTGCGAAAAAGCATAGAGTATGGATTGGACATTGTCTTAGTTTGTTTTATTGTAAGAGAACACACAAGACTGGGTAACTTAAAGTGGAAACATTTAAATTTAAATGGAAATCTATTTTGCCTCTTGGCTCTGGAAGCTGGAAGCTGGGATTCAAAAGCATGGCATTAACATCTGGCAAGGGCCTCCTGCTTCTTCACCTCCTGGCAGAAAAGTGGAAGGGCAAGTGAACAGGAACTAAGAGCTAAAACACAAAGGGAAGCCCAGGTGGTAACTAATCTAGTCCCAAGGAGAGCAGGAATTCACTCACTCCCAGGAGAATTAACCCAGTCTCCAGAAAGCAACATTGACCCCTTCCATGAGTGGAGACCTCATGACTTCTTAAGGGTCCCATCACCTCTTGCCACCATCACATTGGAAATCCAATTTCAAAATGAGTTTCAGAGGTGACAAAACATTGATATGCTAGTGGGGACAATGTATTCATCTATTTTTCATCACTGAGATGAAATACCAGAGGTTGTGCACTTATAAAGAAAAGGAATTTATTTTGGCTCATGGTTCCAATCTGAGATCAGGGGCCACCTCTGGTGATGGCCTTCTTGCTGGCAGAATCCCAAGGCAGCATAGGGCATCATATGCTAAGAGACAAGGAGTACACATGTGTGCCTGTGCATTTCTTATGATCTTTCAATCATGGGGGCTCCATCCTGATAACCTCGTCTAAACCAAATCACCTCCCTAAACAACACATTCAGAATAAGTTTCCATCCTCTTCTTAACTCCTCACAATGGGGATTAAATTTCAGCAAATGGAGCCTTGGGGAACACACTCCAACCTTAGCCAAACCATAGCAGGCAGTGGAAATTGTTATTTAAAATCCAAGTAAAAAGTCTAGAAATGTTGGGCAGCTAACATAATGCTGTGGTGAGAACGAAAGAAAGTGGAGCCAAGAGCATTGGATGGGTAAATGGAGGATAAAATAAAGATGCCCCAGATCATGTCTAGATTTACAACTTGGCCAACAGGGTGGAAGATAATCATATTAGAGATATAGCAGCAGAAGAGGAAGAGGCTTGTGTGGAAGCAAGTAAGTTTTGTTTACACTCTAAATCTAATAGTTGTGGGACATTCAGGTGAACACCTTCAATGGGCGATGGGGTACAATAGCTCCTCCTTATCTGCAGCTTCACTTTCCATGGTTTTAATTATTCTTAGAGTCTAAAACTACAAATGGAAAATTCCAGAAATAAACAATTCACAACTTTAAATCATGAACCATTCTGAGCAATGTGATGAAATCCCACACCATCCTGCTTCATCCCGCCTGGGTTTTGAATCATCCCTTTGTCCGATATGCCCACAGTTTGTGTGGTCCCTGCCCACTAATCACTTAGTTGCCACCTCAACCAAGTGATTGGTTCAGGGAATGTATCACCTACAGATAAGGGGATATAACTGTATATTAATCTAGGGTAGAGAGTAATGATCTGAGCTGAAAAGCAAATGGGTATGTATCAAATAGCTCAAGAAGAATAAAACGAGTGAAGAGTGATGAAGATGGAACTCAAGAGACGTCAAAATTGTGGTATAGAGGTGAAAGGGTCTCTTGAAGCAAAATGATTAAGAAGTGGCCAAGAGACAGAAGAAAAACAAGTAAAATTATAGAGGTCAAAGGGCAAATTAAAAATAAAAACAAAAACAGTAGAGGCAACAAACCCTTGAAAATGTCACTCCCTGTCAATTTGGTAATAGTAGTGGCCAGATGGCAGGCAGAGTGTGAATTGACTGAGAGAATATAGCTTTTGAGTTAATAAACTGTCTTTTCAAGAACTTTGGTATAAAGAAGAGATGGGCAAGTAACAGTAGCTAGAAGAAAGCAAAGGGAAAGGGAGGGCTTCCTGTACTTTTTCGTGAGAGAAATTTAAGGTGGAGGCCTATTGCAAGGGAGAGATGGAAGACAGGGGGGTAATAAAGAAAACAAGGTATTTTAACCTGGCGTAACTGAATGCCTTTTTCTCTGAAAAGAAGGCAAGACTTAAGGCTAGCGTGAAGTTGTGAGAGAGGTGGTGGGAAGTGTAGGAATTCTCTGTACTGTAGAATGAGAGGTCATTTGTGAAATGATGACTAATTTTCCAAGGTGATAATTTCAAATGTAGGGAAAGGAGCAGAAAGTGGGAGCATGCAAAAGCAATGCTAATAACACCAAAATCCAGGGCTTTATCAATGATCCATAATGAAATGGTGTATGTGGGGTTTTCATTTGTTTCTGTTTTAGTTGGGATTTTTATTTATTTGTTTTTCTCTGTTAAAAGTCTGTTAGCAACTCGAGTATATCTTTAATTGAGCATGTTATGTCATTTTGACTGATACTACCACATCTATTATACTATACTTTTAATGTCATGGTGACCGTGTGTAAATGTAGTCCAAGTGTGGATGGGATTCATATCATGATTGGACATATATTCTGAGTTACATTTCTTTTCATTCCGGACAGGATTACCTTGAAATCAAAAGAACGATTTTCCCAAGATTTTACTTTCTTAGCAATGCTACACTTCTTGATATTCTAGGTAGCAGTGGAAATCCTGAGTCTGTACAGGTAACAAAACTATTCTTGTTCAGCAATATTATTTCTTGACCAGATCAGGATTTTATAATGTTACTGACATTTGTTTCTGGTTCACAGCCCCATCTTAAGAAATGTTTTGAAAACATAAAACAAGTGTTGATATGGAAACAAGAAATTGGCCCTCCTACTATAAAAATGCTCATATCTGCTGAAGGAGAAGGTCTTGTGCTGCCAAAGTATGATAATATCCTAAAACTAAACATTTAGGTCCCATAACACCTCGTAATTTCAAAATCTTTTTGAATTCTCTGATATTTCATAGAAGTTTGCCAAGCAAACTGTCTTCAAAGATAATATTTTTCCATCAATACACTTTTACCTTTCGATACTTTCTATAGTACATGTTCTTCTCACTTTAGCTTTAATTAAAAGTAAAAAAAAAAAAAAGTGATCTTCAAACTCTTGAGAGCTTTCTAATTTTCACCTGCCTTTTGCTCCATCACTGAATTCTGCCTTAAGTTCTCAACTCTCTTTAGCACTTGCCTTTTTCTGGATGGGAAGGTTTACTATGTGGGGTCATTGTTGTTTTCACACACCTCTGGTTTCATGGTGGTGAGCTCCTAGGCAATGAGCTAGGCCCTTCCTTGATACTGGTCTAACTTGACAGCCCCAGTGAGGGCTCTCTAACTGCTGGCTTGTGGCCTCCCATATAAAGGTCATTTACAAAATTCTGTGCCAGGCCTTTTTATCCACAAAAGCCCCTAACCGTATCCTGCTATTTAAAAAAGATACAACAAAGTGTCTGGCTAGCTCAATCAGTGGCACATAAGGCTCTTAAAAAGATTCAGTGAGGCATACAAAGATGTTTTTTAATACAATTTATCAATCTCATACATTCATATTTTACTCAGAATATAACTACTGTGTTTATTCATGGTTTTGATATCAGAATTTCCTAAAGCTAGGTAATATGTTTTCTGCTTAATTTTCTAAGTAAAAATCTAGAAAAGCCAGAAGATATAGAATTATAGCCTCTTAGCCCATGATTATTATAAATGTTCCTATAATATTAAGTCTACAGGCTTAAACATGAATCAAAATAATATTCATAATATTATAATATTTAATGATTTTCTTCTTTTTTTAAAAATGATTTTCATAATTTTTTTAAATCATAGGAAAATTCGTATAAGAAGTGCTGTAGAACAGTGGCTGGTAAATGTAGAAAAAGCCATGTTTGATGTGCTAAAAAAGTAAGTACAATTTTAAATCTTAAAACTTTATAATATATAGGTATATATCTCTCTATATATATATATGTATGTCTATGTCTGTATTAAACTTGGTTAGCTACTAATGTAGGTAGGAAATAACCAGAGAATTTATAAAGTAAGGTCCCTTATAAAGTGAGTTTTGATAGAGGATGGTGGCACGTGACTAAATGAAAAATAATAATTTTACAATGTAAATATAAATTTGAGAGTGTAATCGTGATGACATCTGAACAGTTTTATGTGTGCTGAGTTTTGTGTGTATCTGAAAACTGGCCAGGATCTGAACTCATCTCCACCTCTGCCTCTTTTCAAAAGATTCAATGTCAGGCAGCCTCCAATTTCAGTCCATATTGCTACTTTGCACTTCTGTTTCATTTTACTTCCTTGGACTCTGTACTTGGTTTAGTCCTTTTAATGTTGTCTTTTTATATTTTAATCTATCACTTCTTACAATGAAAAAGGTACCTCAGAGTGTGAAATTTTAAGACTAATTTGATTAGAACAGTCTTATTATATCTCTTTTTACTTAAAAACACCTCTATTATGTATGCTTCAAGAAAAATTTTCAGTGCCAAGACTCTGCTGCTTCCTAAGTAAGGTGTTATGATTTGAATTTTAAAATGTCCCCTAAAGAGCACAGGTGTTAGGCAATGTAGCAATGTCCAGAGGTGAAAAGATTGGATTCTGAGAATTGAAACCTCATCAGTGGATTAAACCATCAATGGATTAATAAATTAATGGATTACTAGAAGGTAACTGTAGATAGGTGGGGTAGTAGGAAGTAGGTCACTGGGGGCATGACCTTGGACTATATCTTGGCACTTGGCTTCCTTGGTGTCTCTCTCTCTCTCTCTCTCTCTCTCTCTCTCTCTCTCTCCTAGCTGCCATGAGCTAAGAAGCTTTCCTCCTCCATCAGGTTCTGCCTCATGGAAGCCCCACAGCAAAGGAGTTAGTTAATCATGAATTGAACCTCTGAAATCATGAGCCCACTATGAACTTTTCTTCCTCTAAGTTGTTCTTGTCAGGTGTTTTGGTCACAATAATGACAGACTAAGATACAAAGTGATTTAAGAGCCAAACCCTCCAACAAGGATCATAAAAGTTGGAGTGCTATATGTATGATACAAACCCTTCACTCCTCTGGAAGAAGGTGGAAGTTCAAGATTCCTTCCTTATTATAAGATTCTAGGCTCAGAGTTGGGTTTGTGTTCATGTGTCTCCTCTTTTCCTACCCGTTATAATGTGTATATTTTCTCAGTAGTCTGGTGTGTAGGATTCTTTCAACTAGTTTCTATCAAAACACATGCTGTTGGCATATATTAAGTTGGATCTTAAATAAAACTGTCTGGATTTTTTTTTATAACTTATATCCTCTCCCTTATAATTAATTTTAAAGTTAGTGCAGGACTTTACTGTTAAAATTCATCTGAGGGTTTCAGCCCAATATTCAATTTTGTAGAAATTATTTTAAATACAAAACATTTAAATACATATTTGCCATTGATAGTATTTGCAATCCAAAGCTAGTATATCTTCTTCTAATTTAATATATTTTTACCATTCCCAGAAATTCAATAACCTCATTAGCTAATGTTAAAGAGGAAGTTAATTAATATTCATTAAGCATGGATTAAAGCTCTGTTAATTCTATTTGGTACCATACAAATGCCTAAATTAGAACAAAACAATCAGAGATCTTAAAGAAAAATTCTCCTGTGGCCTTGCCACACACAATTATTTAATGGCCATGATCAATGATTAAATGTAGGTAATATAAATACATTTTTAATAGATTTGTGAATCAAGGAGTTGAAGACTGGACCCACCAAAATTTTTCCCTGTGGGTGGTATCTCATCCAGGACAAGTGGTACTCATTGTGGTAAGTTAACATTACTTTGATATATGTATATAATATAATATAATATAGATCATGTTACATTGCCAAATAAGTAATATTTGGAAACTAAATCATTAAGAAGGTTACTGAGCTATACGTTACAGTGGCATTCACCTATAATCACAGTAATGTGGGAAATGAAGTCAGAAGGATTGCAAGTTTGATGACAGCATAGGCAACATATGAGATTCTATTAAAAAAAATGGGAGGGATATAACTCAGTGGTAGAATGTTCCTGGGTTCAATCCCCAGTATTGCAAAAAGGAAAAAAAAGTCTACTGATATTTGTTTCTTACTTTGAAATGCATTAAATATGAGATGGACAGATGCATAAATAAGTGATAAAGTAAACGTAACAAAAAGTTATACAGAATATAGAATATAGGTGGTGGGTATATAAGTATTACTGTTTAATTCTTCAATTTTTCTATTGTTTAAAAATTTTCCAAGTATAACATTGAAACTAAATCATGAATTATTTTTTGCATTATATTACTTTTTGATTGCTATCATTAAGAAGTTACTAAAATTTGGTGACTAAGATTAAGGTGACAGCAGGGCTATGTTCCTTGTGAGAGATTCTTGAGGAAAATTTATTTCTTTTCCTTTTCTGGCTTCTAGAGGTCTCTAGCATTCCTTGGCTCATGGTTTCTTTCTCTGTCTTTAAAACCAGCAGTGTTACATCTTTCTGGCCATTCTTTCATAGTCATATTGCCCTCTGCTCACAGATGGAAAAAAAAATGTCATTATTTTGGACCCACTTGGATAATCCAGAATAATCCCTCCATTTTAAGATTTTTAATTAAATTGTATCTTCAAAGTTCCTTTTGCCATGTAAAGTAATATGTTCACAGGTTCTGGGGATTAGGCATGGATATCTTTTAGGAATCCACTATTTTGCCTACTCTGCATATTTGCTAATGTTAATTATTGTTTTTCTGGAACTCAAAAAAGAAATAGAAGGAAAATTATAAAAGTGTGATATAGACAAAGCTAAAATTGGCAGTTTTCTTCAGAGGTAGAGGTAGTGGTTGAAACTTGGAGAGTGGTAAAATTTTTCCCAGCAGAATGTCTACAATAAGAGCGATAAAGAAAGACACAAGGGACATCAACATTTAAGGAGTAGGCAGACGACAGGTAGTCTATGAAAAAAAGTGGCCTAAGGGGGGAAAAAAAAAGTAAAATTTAGAGTTGTCAAGGAAGCTGAGACAGAAGAAAGACACATTTTTGCTTGATTCTCTAATTTTCTCTAGAAAAAAAATGTGTCTAGTCATAATTTTTAAAGGCTCTGGAGATGTCTGAAAACTCTATTAAATCTGTCAATTATCAAGGTCAATATGAACCTTGGAGAGAGTGTTTCTTCTGAAGCCATATTGCCCCAAGTTACCATTATCAAGTATTTTTGAAACATACTTGACTATTGAGCTTGAAAACAAATCATATCTTAGAATGAAACAGACATTATTACTTTATGCATATATGTGACTGCATGACCAATATGATTCTACAACATATATACTCAGAAAAATGAGAAATTATTTTTTTTAATTTTATTTATTTTTATGTTGTGCTGAGGATTAAACCCAGTGCCTCACATGTGCTAAGCAAGTGCTCTACCACTGAGCTACAACTCCAGCCCCGGGTTAGCAAGGATGGTGGAATGTGATGGACATCATTATCCAAAGTACATGTATGAAGACACAAATTGGTGTCAACATGTTTTATATACAACCAGAGATATGAAAAATTGTGTTGCATATGTGTAATAAGAATTGTAATGCATTCTGCTGTCATTTATTTTTTTTAAATCAATTAAAAAATGAGAAATTATATCCCATCTATGTATGATACATCGAAGTACATAAATGCCTTCTATTGTCATGTATAACTAACTAAAACAAATTTTTAAATTAAAATAAATAAATAAATCATATCTTTTTATTTTGCCTTGACCCACCATAATTTTCTTTGTTACGATAATCTGGCATTGTACACACAAATTATGATTATCAAATCTTCCTGTTCCTTTTGCTATCCGTTTGACTGAATGTTAACTCTTATATCTCAAACTGAATGACTTGTTTAAACTGTTCATGACAAAGGTGGCAAAATTACAATGAATTGATCTGCACATTTCCGCAGTTTAACAGAAATTCAAATCATTAGATCTGCTCTACCAAAAAAGATTTTTCTCAGATCCCTATGCTTCAAACATGCTTAACAATAAGAAGCCATCTGTATTCTATTTCCAGATGTCCTTTATGGTAGATGTCAGCTTCAATCATTGCATGTACTTTTGCCAAAAATTTTCCCACATCTGCCTTAGCAGCTGCTAATTTCCCATCCCATGAATGCAATTCACAACTCCCTTTCCTCTTGTCTTTTGCATGTGTTACATGACTAGGAGTTGTCTTTCAATGAATGTAAAAAGACATTGTAAGAGAGTGGGTATAATGAGATGTCTATATGCATTGACCACTGAGAGAATTTCAATATGGATTTATCCAAGATAGAGTTATAAGTCATTCCTCTATAAATAAACAGATAAATACAAATCTAAAATCTGGTTCACAATCTCCCTCACCATGGATGTTCTCACCTGAGGCTGTGCATTCTGAATAACTGTTTCAAGGACAACAGTACAGTGGCATTTGACCAGACTCTGCTGTGACATGACCTTGACTATAGTTCCCACAGTCTGTCCTAAATTCTTACTCCTGCCCACTTCCCAAGCCTCAGTCTCTAGCTTTCTGATGATCTGATGATTATGAATCCATTATATCCTCTTAGAAAGTCACTTAGTTTCTGTTGCATGCAACCCAGAATGCTGACTGATGTACCACATTTCCTATCCTGTATCTTCCTATCTGGCTTTGGAAAAATCTCACAATGATATGTGGCCTCTATGCTAACTTTTCTCTTATTTATAACTTTATCACTTGATAGCTTTATTTATGTGTTTCTTGGGCACTTCAAATCCAGTATATCCACAAATGAATTCATTATGTGCCCCTCATCCACGTTCTTTCTCCAGAAGGTACTTAGTGAGTGACTGGAATCACAGTTTACGCAGTTGTACAGGCCACAACCCTATTAAGCTCTCCTGATATCTTGCCCTCCTTTATTTCCAGAGTCAATCTTCCCTTAATCTAGTTGCATTCTTAAAACAGCTCTTATGTGTATGGGAAGAGTAAATGCAAAAAGATTCATCAAATAACAAAAATTATATATATTCCTGACAACTACAATTATAGGCAATGTATTCTACAAATATTATTTTTTAGTTTAATGGAGAAAACAACACTAATTTTATCTTGGAGATTTCTACCATTGTTAATGTCCTCAGGTTAATTACAATGGGTCAAGAATATAAAATTTAGAAAGTATAAGTAAATAAGGTCCCCATAAGTATCAATAAAAATTTAATCTTTCTCTTTCAAATACATATAAATATTTAAGCTTTTGCTTTTATACACAAATGCATTCATGCATACACATACCACATATACTTCATGAAAACTTATCCTTCATGTTTTAACATAAAATGTATGTTTTGATTAATGTATGTATGTTTTTTTTTCAGAGTCATATCATGTTCTATAATGATTGTATCAAAAGTTTTATGAGTTCTCACTCAAAAGAAAAGCTGGAACAAGTCCATTCTAATGTGATGTGTCATCTAGAAGAGGCTGCAGAGCTAGTAGTGTTAAATACTAACACCTCTCGAACAAAAACTGCACTAGGAGCATTTCTTACTCTTTATGTCCACTGCAGAGATATTGTGATGGATCTACTACTTAAAAATGTCTTCAATGCAGAAGATTTTGAGTGGACGAGGTAAGTAGATATAAACTATAACTATACACATAATGTCTCACATATATATCTTTAGGTAAATCCATTCTCTAAATTTTGTCAAACTCAAGTTTTAATTTTCAGGGATTTGCTACCCTATTCCTATACTTTCTTATCTCTCTTTTCTACTGTCCCTTCCCCTGGTTTTTACTTCTTTCTGCCTTATCTTTCTGTCTTCATTATCCTCTTTTGTAGTTGCATTTTCTCTTTTGCGTCTGAGCCAAGGAGCAGTTTTTTAATAGGTAGTGCCTCCTCTTTTCCCTGTGCTGTCAATTCTGGAACAGACTAGATTGGATAAACAAATTGGACAACATTTTACCTCCCCAACTCAGAACCTCCTTTTCTCCCACCTAGAGTCAAAATATGAAATATGAAAGTATAGAAAAAGAGAGCCACTACCTTTGAGCATAAGATTATTATACTAAATGTGAAGTCTCAAACTTTTAAATGAGG
Source organism: Spermophilus citellus (assembly GCF_964194105.1). Taxonomy (NCBI): domain Eukaryota; kingdom Metazoa; phylum Chordata; class Mammalia; order Rodentia; family Sciuridae; genus Spermophilus; species Spermophilus citellus. The sequence continues at coordinate 112,587,474 of NC_138187.1, read as the reverse complement.
TTACTTTCTAGAAGTTTTCTGGTTTTGCTTATGGTTGTATGTTCGCTCAAGTTAAGACTTTTGAAGGTGGTTGTAGTGAGACCATTTAAAAATTTTCTTTTATTTGAAATTTCATTTTAAAAATGTACTTGCTTTTGAAAGATTTCTTTATAATCTACCCTGTTTTATCAGAAAGGATTTATGAAAGAGCTTATAAGGATATAAAAATGACTGCATGATAGCATAGTGCAGTGAAAGAAGAAAAACAAAGGTCAAAAACAGTACCAGTGAAGACATTTAGTCATTCTGTATTGTGCCTGCCTCCACTTTATAATTCAAAAACCAGAACATCACTCAGCTATTAAAAATGTTTTGAGATGATTTTTCCCATGACATTGTTTTGATGTTTTTAAAAATATCAAAACTAAAATTTATTCCAAAAATATTCTTTCATATGTGTTTATTTTGAGAAATAATGAGTCAGTACTGATGAAAACATAAAACAGTAAAAAATGCATACTGTAAAGTTATAAGTGGATCACAGATTGAATTCAAAGCCTGGAGAGGAGAAAATTGATCATTAACTACACAACTCATGTGTTCATAGGATAAATACAAATCAATTTCTCCAAAGTTCAATTATTTATCCTTAAATGATATTATTAAAATTAATATAATAATTAATAATGTTAATATTAATTAATATTTAATGTTATACTTAAATAATAATAGAGGACTCTCAAGTACTCTAATGAGGATCCAGATTTAATGAATAATGCTTTCAATTGCATTCTTATTGGAAACTATAGTAAACTGCATAGAGATGGTTCTTACATAAATCCTCCATTTAGGCTGACATCACACCAAAACAGCAAGACTCACCAAGGTCATTTGCCTCAGAGGGAAGAGTGCTCTTAAGTTTATAGTCTTCTGTTGTGATTGGCAAAAGATGTGACTTACACAGTCAAAGGGGAGAAATAAAGAATGTCCACGCTGCTTCTGCCTTTTTCAATGCTTTATTCACTCAAATCACTCAATACAATTTCACTCTATTGGTTCTTTTTTTTTTTTTTTTTTTTGAGATTGGAAACACTTTAGGCTCTTAATCAAGAAAACAACAATCCTTAATGCTAGGCACTGCAATAGACATAATCAATTCACAGCAAACAATTCTAGATTAATTAGTTCTAAGCACTGCAAACACTCTTAATCATAACAGGCTAATAACAGACATTCAATCTGTGTGCTAAATTCAAGTGTCAGATCAAAAGTCTCAGGCCTTAAGCTTTAAGTCCAGCAGATGCACACTCACTCAGACCATGGTGACCAGGTCCGGCACCAAGGCAGGCTTCTTCTGGGGTGGAGCTGATGGCCAGTTGAGGAGAGGGACGTAGGGAGAAGTGGCTGTGGAGTTCGAGAGCGTTGAGGACCAAGCAGAGGATCAGGCAAAAGGAGGTCGGTCCAGGTCCTCATCAGGCTCTCCAGCTTGTGAGCCTCAGTATTGGCTGGCTGAATGTCTGTTCATTTGCTCTATTATTATACTAAATTTTGGGACTTTTGACACCCCTTTCAATCCTTATAAGCTACCACTGGATTTCTCAGTGACATCATTTACCCTGGGGTTAAAAAACTGGTCTGGTGGTCCCCACCCTGATCTTTTTGCCTTTCCTCTTATTGGAAGACAGCCTGCCAGAAGCTTCACTCTGAGTTTATCAGGGTTGGGGGAAGTGACTTGTTTGTGCCTGAGGGCCGTACTGGAGGGCTCTGTTAGGTGTGCCTGGCGAGACTGCAGGTTTCAAACTGGAGTTTTTAAAATGGAGTTGCTTAGGCTCAGGCCAAAGGCCATCCTCACATCTTCCAAGTCCTAATATTTCATATCTAATGGTCATTGTCAAATTTTATGTCACTTTTCATTTAACATTTGGATTTCTATTTTTTAATGAATATTCCATTTTTAATCATGTTTCTGAATGTGAAAAAAATAAAAATAATTTTACCCAAATGTATGAGTATTATTAACAATATTGCTTTTAGACATTTGCAGTATAAATGGAATGAAAAGCAAAAGTTGTGTTACGTGTGTCAAGGAGATGCCAGTTTTACTTATGGCTATGAATACTTGGGCTGTACCCCAAGGTTGGTTATTACACCCCTCACAGACCGATGCTGGCTAACCCTCACAGCAGCGCTACACTTGAATCTTGGAGGCTGTACTGCTGGTCCAGCTAGTGTAGGAAAAACTGAGACTGTCAAAGATCTGGCAAAAGTAAGTAGTTTCTATATCCAGAATAAAAACATCTATTTTTGATTGTTGCCTTAACTTTAATGGCATCTAAAATTTACATCATTCCTACTGCTCACATGTTCACTGCATTCAACAATCACATCTGTTAGTTCATACAATTCATTAATTTTTGAATGCCTATTGTGTGTGAGGACTTGGGATCTCAATAAGCTAACATATACTTTGTATTAACTTGGAGAATTACTATAGGAACTGACTGATACATAAACGATTTATATGTGTGTGTGTGTGTGTGTGTGTGTGTGTGTATGTCTGTGTGTGGGGGTAGTAAATGATGAAGGAAAAGGGTATAGTTTGTGACACTAGCATTTTATTTGTATATTTATGTAAAAACATAACAATGATACATGAATTAATCAACTATATGTAACAGTATGTATATGTTTGTACTATTTTGAGTTTTTTGAATTGCTAAATTTGGTATCTAATTCATCTTTTCATATTGCAAAATCTTCTCAAAAAATTTAATAAAGACATTTGGTTACTCTATCATTTTTAATATTAGTATTTTTCGTCATATTTTAAGAAATATATTAAAATAATATTTTTGTTTTCCAGGCCTTAGGTAAATATTGTGTAGTCTGCAGTTGTTCTGAAGATTTGGATTATAAGGTAAAGCTTAAACATATATACTCAGGAAAAAAAAATATTTTACACATAAAACAATTTGTTAAGAAATGAAAAAACAAGAAAAATATTTATCTTATAGATATATAGATATTAATAGAACTATAAATATCATTAATTCTTTTAAACTATTAGAATACAAATCTAGATGTAGTAGAATCAAAATATTATACACTTTGCTTTAAGTTCAATTGAATTCCTTAAAACAGTGGTTTTTAAATTTTTTTGACAGTGGGATTCTATTTGTTTGAATATTTTTTGGTTATACAGGGACACAATATCTTTTTAAAAAATATTTATTTTTTAGTTGGACACAATATCTTCATTTATTTATTTTTATGTGGTGCTGAGGATCAAACCCAGGGCCTTCCATGTGCTAGGCGAGCCCTCTACCACTGAGCCACAATCCCAGCCCAGGACACAATATCTTTATTTTGTTTATTCATTTGTATGTGGTACTGAGGATTAAACCCAGTGTGCAAGGCAAGCGCTCTGCCACTGAGCCACAACTCCCTTACATTGGGATTCTTTTTAAACAAAATTTTATATGGAACATGAAGATATAAAACAATTAAGAAAGCTAATTCGTTAAGGCCCTACCTATACATTTATTTATTCAAAAGTTAATTATTAAGATCAATAAGGTAATTATGATTAATACAAAAAATTAGAACCTATATATGATAATTGCAAGTTTATGTTTGTCTTACTTTGCTTTGGTTGCAAATTATCTAGGACATCTCTAATAAGATCCTGAAGTATTTGTTATTAAATTTTAATATACTTCTGTGTCTGTTGCAAATTTAACTCAGTTTCCAAACACTGCTAATAGAGGGAAGATGGGGTTATTTTTATTTTCGGTGCTGGGGATTGAACCCAGGTCCTTGAGCATGCTAGACAAACACTCTACCATGGAGCTATATTCCCAGCTCTGCAGCTTGTTTTTCATGCTAATTATTGTCCCCCACTCTCCAAAAAAAACAATGATGAAAAAAATATCAAAATTTTGAATAAAGGCAAGATTGGATTTCCTACTACCCATAAGAGGAACCAATTTTTGTCTCCTTCCTGGTTTGAGGTTCTCTCTTGCCTTTTCTTAATCCCTTTTTCTTCCCTTTATACAGACCTGGCAAATCTTAGGCATCTTGCATCCTGTATTCAGCCCATGAATTTGTTCAGTTTTGCTTGAAAGTGTTTTTGTTTGCTTTGCTGTTTTGTTTCAGGACTTTTAGCCTCTCACAGGACACTGTAGCATAGCATCTGGCCAACCCTGTCCTGCACCCTGACAACAGGCAAAGCCCAGTAGCTCCTGCTGTGAGCTTTCATGAGGCTGGCTCCAATCTAACGCAGAATCTACCTCTTGTTTCATACTAGACCTGGTTTATTCATCTGTGTTATCTACCAGCAGCACACATAAAACAATTCACTAACTCTTTTTTTTTTTAAGAGAGAGAGAGAGAGATTATTTTTTTTAATATTTATTTTTTAGTGGACACAACATCTTTATTTTACTTTTATGTGGTGCTGAGGATGGAACCCAGCGCCCCGTGCATGCCAGGCCAGCGCGTTACCGCTTGAGCCACATCCCCAGCCCCAATTCACTAACTCTTAAGGAGTCTGTGCCTGCTCTAGAAAAGGAGACACCTACTGTCAGGCAGTTTTGACCATATACTGAATGTTGTCCTAAAGATTCTTTATGCAAGGGTGCAGCTCGTTGAGCCAAATGGGAAGAATCTGAAGTCATCATCTGTGTCCTGTCTGCCAGGTCCCTGTGAGCCTCAGAATTTGCTACTTCAGGCTTAGCTCTTTACAAACAGGTAAAGTAGTTGCTTATCTGAAATCTAAGCAACCACAAAAATGCCTGTGGGGAGGAAATATGAAAGGTATTTGATTGGTTTAAGCAAGATGGGAAGAACGTATGCAACTTAATACCCCAGTAAAATTGTTCATCATAATAATTTCTGTAATCAATCTTTTTCTTTTTCTTTTTAAAGATAGTAGAAAAATTCTTTTTTGGACTAGTTCAGTCAGGTGTTTGGTGTTGTTTCGATGAATTCAATAGAATTGATATGGAAGTTGTCTCCGTCATTGCCTCACAGATACAAACAATTAAGGCTGCAAAAGACAGCTATTCTGTCAGGTATGTGTTATTGGATGGAAAATAAGATATATATTTTTAATGGAAATTGATATACTTGTATTGTTTCTTTAATGTTAAGTGGTTTTTGGAGGGGTTTTTTGTTTGTTTATTTGGTTTTTGTCCAATAAGTGTTTGGATATTTGGTTAGTTGATTAGTTGCTTTAAAACACATATAAAAAGGAATGGCATGTACCTGGCATGTTTCCTTTGTTCAGCAAATAATGTGAAAATATATATAACTCTAATTTGCAAGCCAACTTAGAGGTATCCAAACTCTTGCTCTGAAACAGTCTCTGGAGCTACCAGGACTCTGATGGAAATATATCCTAGTTACTTTGTTTTTTCAATCCTAAATTCTCTTATTGCTTTTTTATCTTGGGATATGTCATTTAAAGAAACCAAACAAAAGTTATGAATATTTATTTCTTTAATTCTACATCCTTTTTAGAAAGGCATACTGGTCACATACCTGAAGCCTCCCACCCATCTTGTCTCATTACTCTGAATTAAGGTGCTTTTATTGAAAACCTCTGCAATAATTATATATATATATATATATATTATATATATATATATATATATATATATATATATATTATATATATCAATTACTAATGATTAGTAATATAAGCAAAATTTTTCTCTTTAGATATTTATTAGGAAATCACCATTTACTTTACAGACAAAAATGGATTTGTGGGCTTAAAATTTCTATTTCATTTCTAACTCATGCTAATGGATACTAACTTGTGGTTTTATTCTCATGGATTTTCTTCAAACTGTTAAAGCTGGTGTTATCAGGCCTCACAAGTTTATGGGGGGGATGGGGCGGGTGTCATAGCATCCCACATCTCATCTTCTCTCTATCTCAGCCTCTGCCAAGTTTCCCCCATTTTTGTCCAAAGTTTCCCCAGGTCTGTCCCAATTATTCTTTTTTGCAGGTTTTGACAACTCTCTTTAGTATCAACTGTCAAAAAATAAAATAAAATTTTTATAAAAAAACCACTACAGGATTTCTCTCCATTGTCTCTACCACTGGTTCCAAATTGACATAAATACCAAGGGTTTTATTTCACAATGGCTCGAAAGTTTTAAAATGGGGAGAGGGGACACTTGGGAGGTGGGCTGTGTTCCATGCTGAAGTAGGGACTCTATGCTGAGTCCCACTCTGTTATCCAGGCACAGCTCTTCATTCTTTATGGGTCTCATTGGGTTCCTTTCCCTGTGTAAGTCTATTCATTCAGATGAGTAACTTCCAGCCTTAGATCCCACAAAGCTCCTCAGACTTCTTCAGACATGATCAAATATGTCTGAATCCCCAGCAAAGGGTCACAGTTTGGCTCAAATGAGCCTCTTACTTCTCCTCTTTCTTTTACTATTGTTCATTTCAGTATGTTCTATTTGGATTTAAATGTAACATATCCATAAGAAAGTTCCCAAATTCATTTGTAGTTTTAACATATTTCATCCTAGAGAAAACAGTTTTAGTTATGAATACTATAATGTCTTATAGATTTGTACTGGGTGGAAAAGAAATTCGTATCAATATGTCTTGTGCAGTCTTTATCACCCTGAATCCTGTGTAAGTATCAGTGAATGTGGTGGGAGTGAACATAGACCAAAATCCTTTTCTTAAATCTTACCCACAGATGGAGTTGTCTGGCATTGTATGTATGTGTGTGTGTGTGTATATAAAATATATCATAACTCTCTACTGCCCTCTGACCTCTCCCTGGTGGTTATAGGGAGTCAGGTTGGGCAGGTTCATTAAATATCTGAATACTACCTTAGTTCAGGAAATCAGAGGGAGCTGATATGAATTGTGGAATGAGGCACAGAAAGAAAAGATAGCAAGCCAGGCTGCTCTGTGAGATGGAAAGTACAATAAAAACCATCTTACCAGTGATGCATGCCTGTAATCCCAGCAGCTGGGGGAGGGTGGGGCACTGAGGCAGGAGGATTGAAAAGTTCAAAACCCAGCCTCAACAATTTAACGAGGCTCTATGCAACTCAGTGAGACCCTGTCTCTAAATAAAATACAAAAAAGGGCTGGGGATGTGGCTCAGTGGTTGAGTGCCCCTGGGTTCAATCCCAAGTACAAAAAAAAAAAAAAAATCTTATAAACTAATCTTGAGATAGAGGACACATAGAAAGCCAATAGAATGGGGGTATATATTTTATGTGGCCCCTTATTTGAATGTTGAAAAATGGTGGGCTTATTGTTGTTTTCTTTTCCTTTTAAGCTCTGGAGGTCGAGTAGAACTCCCAGATAATTTAAAATCTCTGTTTCGCCCAGTGGCTATGATAGTGCCCCACTATCAAATGATTATTGAAATAATACTCTTTTCATTTGGTTTCAAATCTGCAAAATCAATCTCTGGAAAGCTAGCTAGCCTTTATGAATTAGCTAGCAAACAGCTCTCACAACAGGTAAGTAACTTATTTTCTTTGAAGGTCATTATATACAAATAACTTTAAATAAGACTTTACTGGTATTGGCTGAGGAATGACCTGGGGACCATACCACATAAGTAGAGCTCAAATTTATATCAACATATCAAATCAAATACAAAATGCAAAATCAGTCAAGATTCCAAGCCTGCTCTCCAATATCTGGAAAGAATGATTGAACAACTATTATCTCAAATTATAGACTGCTGTCTCTATACAAGAAAATTAATATCTAGAGCAGTGTTCTCAAAATTTATTATGCATCAAAATAATTGGAGGACTTGTTAAAACATAAGTGCTAGGCCTAAACCCCAAGTTTCTAATTTTATATGTCTGCTATGAAACAAAGGAATTTTCAAGAACATCTCAAGTGTTACTGACATTGCTGTTGTGAAAACCACATTTTGAGAATTATTGTTCTAGGATATGAGTATTGTTTCTAATCCAAGATGGCTTAGGCAGATAATCACATTTCTCTTTTTAATATTCTTCCAATTCCTTTTTCCAGTTCATAGAAAACTTAATTCAGATGTGAATAGGTTTTCACACTTGTTATTCTTTCTTTTAAGAAAGAGACTTTTGCTGGGCATGGTGGCACATGCCTGTAGACCCAAGTACTCAAGAGGCTAAAATAGGGGCATTGCTTGAACCCAGAAACTCCAGACCAGCCTGGGCAAAATGTAAGACCCCAGAGGATAGGATAGGAAATGAAAGAAAGAAGGGAGGGAGGAGGAAGGGTTAGCTAGAGAGAGAAAGAGAGAGGTAGGAGGGAAAAAGAAGGGAGGAGAAGGAGGAGGGATGGATGGAGAGAGGGAGGAATAGAAAAGAAATGGACTTTTAGGAGCACCAGTTTGCAAGAGAAATGAGAACATTGGAAGTAGAATTAAGGTTTCTTGGAATCATATTTCTGCTTCCCTTTACAGCATAGATAATCAGTAATTTATGTGTTTTCAAATTGTTCTATTTTTTTCCTTGAAAACCTCTAATAACTCAAATATTTTACTGTTTGATAGGATCATTATGATTTTGGCCTGAGGTCTCTGAAGAGAGTTTTAATAATGGCTAAAAAGAAGAAAGAAGAGTTTAAATGGTCAGTTGAAATTTGAATTTAATGTTAAGTCAAAGGGAGTTATATACCTATGGGGAAATATTTTGTAGAATTTTAAGTAATGATAAGTTAAAACAGGGAACAGCCAGAAAGTCACAGTAAAACGTGGTAGAGGTTATTTAAGAATATGAAAGAAGAGGAAGTAAAATATGCAAAAATTGCTGAGTATCTTTCCCCAATAGAATACATTCTTTTTAAAAATGTACTTTATATTTACATAATAAAATATATAGGGAAATGAAAGACCCCATTTAGAAGAGAAATAACTTAATGAGAAATAGAAAACTTATGTGAACATATAATCAGCCCTCTGTATCCATGACTTCTGTGTCCAGGAATTCAATCAACAGCAGATTTTAAAATATCTGAAAAGGAAAATTACATCTGTACAGAAAATACATAGTTTTTTTCATGTCATTATCCTCTAAATATTATAGTATAACAACTACTTAATATAACATTTACATTGTATTAAGTGTTACAAGTAATTAGACATGATTTAAAGTATATGGAAGGATGTATAAAGGTTATATGCAAACACTATGCCATTTTCTATAAGGCACTTGAGGATTCATGGAATTTGGTATCTTCAGGGGTTCTGGAACAGATACCAATGGACCATTGCACCAATATGAGAAATGTATAAAACCTGTATGAGGAAAACTTTATAATGTGACTGAAGGGCAGAAGTAAAAACATAAATGACTGAATAATACAACACATTTCTAGTATTATAACATCTGAAAAAACATCATAAATATTTAAATACTCTAAATGTTAATTTATGAATGAAAATGCTACCTGATTAAAATAAGAAAAGGGTCTTTAAATTTGTTTTTAGGCAAGTGGATCTTAAGCTTCACATGGAAAAATAAACAGAACTAGCTAGGAAAAAATATTGAAAAGCAACAGCAATAAAGGAGAAATATCCCCCTAACAATTAAAATATGTCATAAGGCTGCAATAATTAAAATATTGTGGTACTGTGTAGAAAGACCAGAAATAGAACTGGATTCTTTGAACATTTAATACATCATAAGCCTGGAGGCAAGAATAGATTCTTTAATGAATATTATTGGGGAAATTACCCAGCTATCTAGATTAAGATGAAGTTGGAATCATGGTTCACATTATTTACCAGGATAAACTCTACAAGGATCAAAGAATTTAAATGCAAAAAAAATTAAAACATAAAAATAATTGAAGGGCTGGGGTTATAGCTCAAGTGGTGGAGAGCTTGCCTTGCATGGGTGAGGCACTGGGTTTGAACCTCAGCACCTATAAAAATAAAGGTGTCTATCTACAAATAAAAATATTTTAAAATATATATTCAAAGAAACACAATGTCCTGTGTTTCCTTAGAATACAAAAGCATTTAAAATTCAGTCTCAAAATCCAGAAGCCACCAAAGAAAGGATTTTTAAGTGGCTAAAAAGTACAGTTTATGAATTTAAAAGACAAATGACAAACTAGGGTAAAAGATAATTGCACATAGCAGTGATTGCATTAAAATCTGGATAGTCTAGGATAAGCTCCTCTTAAGATTCTTAATCACATCTTTTTCCATATAATACAATACTTATTCTTTTGTCATGTTAGATGATATTCAAGGTTTCTAGGGGTTAAAAAGTGAGTATATCGTTGAGGGTTATTCATGTTTCTATCCACTACAAGCAGTTTTCTCCCTCTTTCCCATAAAAAGTTTTCCAACGCTCCTCTCTCATTCATAAAACAAACTGTTCAACAGTTAGAGTCCTAGGAAAGACTTGCTTGTTAACATCTGGAAAATTAGTATCTTTTCAAGTATACACTTTTAGCATTTACAAGACTTACCACAGTACTGAGCCACAAAGGAAGTGTCAACTAATTCCAAATAACTGAGTAAAATAAGTAAATGAGTAAAATAAGAAAGTCATCCTTTACTTGAATCTTTAATTAGATGTTAATATTCATTTAAGGGCTGGGGATGTGGCTCAAGTGGTAGCGCGCTCGCCTGGCCTGGCATGCGTGCGGCCTGGGTTCGATCCTCAGCACCACATACAAATAAAGATGTTGTGTCCACCAAAAACTAAAAAATAAATATTAATATTCTCTCTCTCTCTAAAAAAAAAAAAAATTCATTTAAACCAGAGGGGCAAGGTGGCATATTAACATGAGACAGCATTTCTCTTAGCTACCCAGAACTCAAACAGCAGGAATATTACATCTCCCCAAGGCTCAGACTGTTTGACTCATTAATCAGATATTTAAAAAAAGAAAAAAGAAAAGGAAAAAACTCTCCACCAGAGTTTATCAATCCTCCATTTAAAGCTGATTCAGGAGCCATCTTGGGACTTCCTTGTGGTAGAACCTACAGAAACGGATATGTGAGTTTGCAGCTAGGTCTGTGTGAGCCTCTCTGAGCCTAGCAAACCTGTGGAAAGTCAGAAACTGGGAGCATTTCACCCAGGGAAACCAGTTTAGAGGGGCTGGAGAGAGCTGGGCTCTCCCCAACTTCTCAAGTCCTGAGGTTCATGGGGACTGATGGGTCCATTTACGTGGGTGGGAAGCTGGAAGAGGACATTTTGCTTTCGATTCAGCCAGCCAGCTGGTCCAGCACTCACCAGGTCCCAGCACAAGCCTGGTCCCTTAATCCCTCCCCAGTTCAGCTAGTCCCTGAGACCCACCAGGTTCAGTATCAGTCTGGCACCCAACAGGGCCCTTGGCGCCCCACTCCATAGTTTCCCAAACCCACCCTGGCCCCTGACTTGGCCCACTGCTTTCAGCTTTGCAGCCAGCCGACAGGTCCCAGTGCCTGGCCTTGATCCACCTGGCATAAAACAGGTGGGCCCCTTATGGACTGGGCCTCAACTTGCCCCCAAAGAAGGAAAATCTCCCAAGAAGGTAAATTAGGAAGTCTAAAACTCAAACCTTCAACACAGCAACACAATAAAAGGAAGGAGACACAATCCATGGCCCGTACTTGCAAGGTTTGACCATACCTCAAGAAGAAGTAAAAATAAAAGCAGGTGGGCACAGTCAGTGAACACATACAGAAACTGACTATTTTGTCCACCATAATGGATATGACTCCTTAATTTATTGACATTTCACAAAAATTCTCTTTGTGTTGTTGTGGCTTCTTTGTTGTGGCAGCATTTCTGTTTTGCTTTTTGATTTGGGGGTTCCATATTGGATTCTTGTTTTATTTAAATGACTACTGACTGATTCAAGGACTCCTACACATATTCATATTTCTCTATCCTTATTTTTCTTTTTTCTTCTTTCTTTTATTTTCATTTCTTTCATTCTTTTTGTTGTTGTTGTTATTTTGAGTTTTTTCAAGGTGTTATTTTTCCATGCTCTGTATTTTGAGGGTTAGGGCTTATGATTAGCTTACTTTGATTTTGTTTTGTATCATCTTTATCACTGCTCTGTCTCCCTTGTTTTCCTCTCTCATTTCTCTATTCCTGACACCCAAATTCCATTCTCTTTCTCCTCCTTTATATTCTATTTTTCATCCCCTTTCAAACTAACAAACATATCCTAAGTTACCACTGCATCTGCCCTATTCACCCTTTGACATTGCAAACACTTTTGTACCCTCCTATCTCTTCTTCTTCACACATACTCAACTCTATCCTTAATACTTCTTAATACTAATTGAAGTGTATAACATCTACACCTACCACCAATGTCACATCAATAATTAATACAGTGGAAAGCATACACAACACTTATTGTTTGATTTTAAGCCACACATAATACATGATAATGTACTGTTTTTACTGATGGAAATTTCTGATCCCACTGCCCCTACATATTGTACCAATTATACTGGTATGAAAATAAGAAAAAAAGGATCAAGGCTACTGCTATATATTATTTGCATACATTGTTGCTATCATTGGGCTCCCCTGCCCCAATCTGTGAAGTACTAGGAACATAGAGTGACATTTTAAACCCATAAGGTATAAACTCTACAGCATCAGATCCATCTAGATAAACATGCAGACACAAAAATCATGAAAAAGCAAGGAAACAAACAACCCAAAATACCTCAACAGTAAAGAATGAGAGCTTTCTTCTCAGGGGAGCATAAATGACTAACATGGGTTCTAGCCAATATGAGGTTTCCATTGTAATAGTTGAACTTGGCCTTCAAAGTCAGACCTCAGTAAATTCCAGGTCCAACACTCAGCAGTTGTATAACACTGGCCATGTTAATTTTTATGAATATCAAGCAAAATTCCTGAAAAAGAATACTCAATAAATGTTAGCTATTTTTTTTATTATGAATCACAGACCTAAATACAAAATAAAACAGTACAAAAACTTTCACCATGCTGGGAGTGTAACTCAGAGTTATAAGCACTTTCCTAGCATATGCAAGGCCCTGGGTTCAATCCACAGCACTGAAAAACAAAAAGAGGAAAAAGAGGAGTAAAAGGAGGAAGAGGAAGAGGAAGAAATTATCAACTATCACCACAATCCTGAGAGAAACTTTCAGACAGTTAATAAATAAAGAACGGAAGGGACATTTACATAGAGAAAACTCTAAAATGTTTCAAACCTCCCGTAGTTACTTATTGTCATTTTGATTACTAGTTTAATATATACTGAAATGTTTAATGTATAAAAATACTGTTTTTTTATGAACCCACTTTTGTTAAAAATAACAGAAGACTCAAAAAGAAGAGGCAATTTGTTGCTTCATCTAATTAGAAAATTCAGAGGTAGACCAGGATAGGATTACTTGGATTAGGATTTCAGTTTAATACCTGAGATATTCTTAACACTGCAGTCCTCCATGTACTTACTGATGGAACTTTAGACTGGCTGCGGTTGGGGTATCTCATATACCCATACCATTGGACTGAAGTCCTGAACTTCACTCTTAATGGACAGATCATTTCTTTCTCCTCTTGAATGTTCAGACTAGAGCTGAGTTTATGTTCCTTAAGTGAATATTTGTAATGCCACATAACTTGATTCTCCATACACTCTCCCAGTTATGGTTTTGTCCTTCATCCTTGGCAAATTAGACACAGATATCACATGGTTTGAACATGACGCTAGTAAAAATAAAAATACTACATTCCAATAAGGGTGACAACAGTGACAGTATCGACAGCCAGTTACCAGCAACAACAGAGGCAGTGAGCCATTCTAGTGCCAACATCAATGATGAATTGGTGGGACAGGCACTGCAGACTGGATCTGTTAATGGTGGCAGTCATTTCTTCACAAGTCTTATAGCATAATTTTGGCCATTGTTCCCAGCTGCATAGCCTGATAGCCTGATTCTAGTACTAGAGATTTTTAATAAATCAACCTTTTCACTTCATATTAGACTAAATTAATTTTGTTATTTACAACCAAAAACCATTACTGCTCGTGCCCATCCGTGAATCAGTGACTCAAGAATGGCTTTAATCTTACTATTCTAGACCAGCTCCCTGGAACTGGGGACCTGATTAATCCCACCCAAACTACATGGCTTCTAGTAGTGAGGCAAAGGGAGAAAGGTTATTGGGACAGCCACTTCTAAAAACAACAATGTAATGTCAGCAAACTTGCTAACTTGTCCTTTATGTTTTTCTTCAACCATTCAAGTGACACCAGTGGTAATCCTTCTGAAGTAGATGAAACTACAATTGTTATAGAGGCCATAAGAGAATCTAGTTCATCAAAATTCATTCCTGAAGATGATGCACTTTTTGAAATGATTATAGGAGATTTTTTTCCTGGAGTGATTGTTTCAAAAGTAAATCAACTTGCCTTGGAGGTAATAAGATCTTTGAAAATCATCACAGATTATTTAGTTGTGGAATATCAATTTATACTAAGTGTGGATTAAATATACTATGTTCTTCCTGAAATGCTCTATTTATATTATAATAGGGGAGATAAAAATGGAGACATGCATATCCTTTTGGGGAAAAGGAACTTTAGACTAAATGTAACTGTTTAGACAAGGAGAACTATTACATTTTTTATTCTCAATTTTCTCATCTTTCAAATGTTGATGTTGTGTTGTTTCTTCCTACTTTGAAGAGGTATTTTGAAAATCAATTTAGAGTCAGGTGCAGTTGCACAGATCTGTAATCCCAGCAGCTCAGGAGGCTGAGGCAGAAGGATTCCAAGTTCAAAGCCAGCCTTAGCAACGTAGCAAGGTTGTAAGCAACTTAGTGAGAACCTGTCTTTAAAAAAAAAAAATAAAAAGATCTGGGGATGTTGCTTAGTTGTTAAGCACCCCTGGATTCATTCTCTGGTACCAAAAGAAAAAGAAAATCAAATTAGTTCAGAATTATGAAAAAATTATTTTGCAATCATTAAAATTATGTTATAATTATAGAGCCCTTTATTGTTTCTTTTACTTATTTAGTCTCATAGCTATTGTCTTGGTTTGGTAGGATATCAGTGTTTTTGTTTCTAATACTATTGTATAGCATCCTACCACTCCCTGAATTCTAGTATGTTTCCATAATGCCACCAGATTTGCATCCCTAAAACATATGTTTGGTGAAATTAAAAAGGCCAGGGTGGATCGTTGTTGCTTTCAGTACAAAATCAAAATAAAGTATTTTGACTTATAATAGCTTTTACAATCTGGCTGCACCAGGTTGTCATTTGAATATATTCTGTCCTTCCTTCCATTTCCCCTCTCCTCCCTGTTCTTTCAACCACAAACTTCTCCCTGTTTTCTGCTTTCCAACCTTTTAACAAGTTTCAGGCCATTAAGCATATTTATCCTTTCCCTCAGACTCTATTTGGGGGGATGTTGTTTCTTAAATTTACTTTAGAAAATGTGATTTAAACAGTTTCATAATTATTCTTTTTTAAAAAATATAATTGGCAGGCTATTTGTAAAACTTTTTACCCAAAAAGTACGGAATAAATATTATTTTTGAGCACAATGAGGAACTTAAAAAAAAAACAAAGATTGAGTCAGGGAAAATTAGACTTGGTAGAAATAATTCAAAAGCAGAAATTATAATGAATTAAGTTGCACATTATATATTGTTCTACATATGCATATAATATGCTTTGATCATATCCTCTCTCCCTACCACCTTCTCTTGTCCTCTTTCTTCCCTTATCCTGGTCCCCCTACCCTAGTAGTCCCTATTGTACTTTCATGTCATTTTAAAAATTTTTTATTCTTTTTCCAGCTTCCACATATGAGAGAAAACATGTGGAACTTATCTTTCTGAGACTGGCTTATTTTGTGTAACAGTTCCAGCCATTTACCTACAAATGACACGATTTCATTCTTCTTTATGTCTGAATAGTATTGCACTGTGTATATATATATATATATACCACATTTTCTTTATCCATTCATTCATTGATGGGTATCTAAGCTGATTCCATAACTTGGTTATTATGAATAGTGCTTCAATAAATATGGGTATGATACTTTGCTGGATTTGTTCAGGAGTGGATCATATGGTAGTTCTATTTTTAGTTTCTTGAGGAAAAATAACTGTACTAATTCATATTACCACAAACAGTGTGTTTCTTTTTCTGACTGGGTGTGAGATGGAATTGAAAAATAGTTTTGATTTGAATTTCTTTGATGGCTAATGATGTTGAACATTTTACATATACTTATTGGCCATTTGTACTACTCTCAAGAAGTGTCTGTTCAGCTCATTTTGTATATTTATTGGTGGGATTACTTGCTCTTCTGGTGTTAAATTATTTTAGTTCTTTATATATTCTGGATATTAATCCTGTTTAGATGAATAGCTGGCAAAGATTTTCTCCCATTTTGTAGGCTGTTTCTTCACTCTGTTCATTTTTTTTCTGTAAAGGAGTCTTTTTAGTTGAGGGCGTTATATTTGTCAATTCTTGCTGTTGTTTCTTGAGCTATTTGAGTCCTATTCAGGAAAACATTGCCTGTACCAATTTTCCCTACATTTTCTCTAGTAGTTTCAAAGGTCTTTGTATAATTTTAAGGTCTTTAATCCATTTTGAATTTATTTTTGTACAGATTGAGAGAGGGGGAATCCAATTTGTTTTCTACAGGTATTTTTCCCAGCACCATTTGTTGAAAAGGCCATCATTTATTCAGCATGTTTTTGGCTACTTTTTTGAGAATCCGATAGCCATAGATGTTTGGGTTCATTTCTGCTCTATTCCATGGTTGCATGTTTCTGCTCTTGTGCTAATATACATGGTGTTTTGTTACAATGGTTCTTTAATATGTTTTAAAATTAGGTATTGTGATGCCTCCAGCATTGTTCTTTTTGCTCAGGATTACTTTGGCTATTTAGGGTCTTCTGTGCTTCTGTGTGAATTCTCAGATTGCTTCATCTAGTACTGTAAAGAATGTCTTTGGTATTTTTGTGGGAATTGCATTGAATCTATAACTCACTTTTGGCAGTATGACCATTTTAACAATATTAATTCTCTAAATCCAGAAACATGGGAGGGATTTCCATATTCTGGTGTTGTTTTCAATTTTTTTCTTGTTTTATAATTTTCATTGTACAGGTCTTATCTCTTTGATTAGGCTTACTCCTAGGTGTTTTGTTGTTGTTGTTGTTTGCTTGTTTGTTCATTTTCTGATTCTCTCTCAGCAAGTTCATTATTGGTGTATAAAGAGCTACTAACTTGTTTGTTGATTTTTGAATTCCTCATACTTTGATGAATTTGTTTATCAGTTCTAAGAATTTTTTGGTAGATTCTTTAGGATTTCTTAGGTGTAGAATCATGTCATCTGCAGACAGGAATAATTTGACTCCATCATTTCCTATTTGTATCCCTTCTCTCCCTCTTGCCTGATTATTCTGGCCAAAGTTTCCATTACTATATTGAATAAGAGTGGTAAGAGTGGGCACTCTTATCTTGTTCCTGATTTTACAGGAAATGCTTTCAGTTTTCCCCCATTTAGTATGATATTGGCTTTGGGTTTGTCAGACTCAGATTTCTGAACTGCTGTGATTACAGGTGTGTGCCACCACACCCAGCCCTTGACCATTTTTAACATCATTCTTTTGAATTCTTTGGTTTTTAATCCATTTCAATATCTTTGAAGTCAGTTACTAGAGAAATATAAATTTTGAGAGAGTCATGTTTCTTTGTTTTTTTTTTCACATTTCTTATGTTTCTACGTTGAGATTTGTATCTCTGATGGGGTGGATCTCTCTTCCAATTTTATGTGTGGGCCCTCTTAAGGAACAGCTGTCTCTTGATTATGTGTCCTGGGGTGTCATTTGGTTGTATAGTGTTGTGTTTAATTCCATCTGGACTTTGTACTAGTTTCCTTGTTACTTCTTGGCTGTGATTAGGAGGTTTTGACATAGATCATACTGGGTCAGAACCTGAGGGTCACATTTTCCCTGTAGTTGAATCTCCGGCAGTTCCGGTTGTATGTTATAGACAGCAGAAAATGTGAAGATGCCTTCTGTGATTATCCCTCCAATCTCATCAGCAGTGTACCGTCTGAAAAGGCATGGGAACAACCTATATAAAGGTCCCTTGTAGGTGCAGTCTCCTTAATCTTTGTGTTGTTTTCTCTCTGCTGAAACTATGGGGGTAGATGTGCAGGATCATGTCTTCAGCCTCCAGTCCCAACCATGCCTTCTTAGGGCTGGGTTGTGAGCAGGAGCTTTTATATCTCCTGTTTTGTTGAAATATTTGTCAAGGTTCCCCCAGCAGAAATGCATTCAAGGAGAGTTTCTCAACACACACCCAGGGCTAAGCTAATGCTGAGTATTACAGCACATCTGAGTCTCCAGAACCCTTTGTGAAAGCCATTCAGAAGTCAGAATAACTCTGCACTGGGTCAGGAGGCACAGGCAGGCCTTCTACAATCCACCACCACAACTCTGACACTCTGAGACCCAGTTCCCATGTGCCTGCTCAGTCCCCTGTTCTTCAACAGGTCACCAAACCACCAGCTTAATGGGGAAGTGAGTTCCATTTTCTTCTGTGTCATTAACTGGTCATCCATTCATTATACAGATTTTTCAGCAGGATTGTTTCAGTTACATTCCTCCAGGGTCAAACTGGGTAATGATAGTCAGCAGCTAAGACAGTGCAGCAATGCCTGCTCTGGGTTCTTGGGGAAAGAGAAGAAAGCTCAGATACGACCTCTCAAGGCACTCCCCGGTATAGTACTACAAGCATATGTTGAGAATTTCTCTCAAACCAGCCTGTTTGCAGATCCCCAAACAGCTGTGTTCTCATTATCCCTTCACACTGTGCCAAATTCTGTGCTAGTTGTGTGCACTTCAGCATTTTCCCACAGTCAGTCACCTCAGTGAGCAATGCTCTCCAGTAGTTGTTTGTTGTTGTTGTTGTTGTTGTTGTTCCTTTTTTTTCTTTCTTTCTTTTTGTCCTAAGGTCACTCTTCAGTCAGTGTCACCTCAATATTTGTTCCTCTGTATTCTCTCTACACATACTTTAAAATTTTTTCACTTTGTCTTTGATATTTATAATTTCTGTAGTTATGAGTTTGGGTACTCAGCCTTTTTAACATGCAATATTTTATTTTTTAGTTCTCTGAATTAACAAGAGCAATATAATGTGTGATCTTTTGTTCCACATGATTTGAATTTTCTGATCCAACAGTTTGCATGTTCAAGCACTAATCTATCTAAGTTTAGCTGTTTTCTTGGTGTTTCCATGTGTTTTGTATTTTGTAGGTTTTCTTCATTTCCTTATTCTAATAAAATTCAATCTGTGTTTTTTTTTTTTCCTTTTTGCTTGTGAGGTTTCCAGGAGAAACACAGTGAATATTTGTCTCTCAACTATTACCAAAGTTTTGAAGATTTTCATTTACATTTACATTTTGAGGGTTTTATTTTAATAGGAGAAAAAGAAGAGAAATGTCAGTTGATGAGTTTTTCTCTGTTTTACATGAGCATCCTCCTATCTTTCAGAGGCAAAACCTACAAAATCCCCTTTTTTTCCTCTAGTTATAAGTTTTAGGCACTTTCCAGGTTAACTTTAACATTTTTCAAGTCACAGCTTTAAAAATAGCATTACCTATCTAATAGCATTCTTGCATGTATATTAATGACTTTACATTTTTTAAGTTGTAGATGGACACAATACCTTTATTTTATTTTATTTTTAATGTGGTGCTAAGGATCAAACCCAGTGCCTCACACAAGCTAGGCAAGCGCTCTGCCAGTGAGCTACAACTGAAGCCCAATGACTTTACTTTTGAGCCTCTTTATATACGGGTATTAGTCGGCTTTTAATTGCTGTGACCAAAACACCTGACAAGAATAACTTAGAGGAGGATAAATTTATTTTGAGCTCCTGGTTTCAGAGATTTAGATCATGGTGGGCTGAATCCAATACTCTGGGCCCATATGACTGGTGGTGGCCAGGAAGTAAAGAGAAGAGGGTAGAGGCCAGAGGAAAGATAAACTCTTCCAGGGCACATCCCCAGTGACCCGCCTCCTGTAGGCTTACCCCACCTGCCCACAGTTACCACCAAGTCAGTCCACTCAAATTAGGATGGACTGATTAAGTTATAGCTCTCACAATCCAATTATTTCACCTCCAAGCATTTCTGTATTAACATAGGAGCTTTTGCGGACACTTCATATCCAAACCAATCTTCTCTTTAATGTTGTAGTTTTGATGGTTTACACAATGACAGCTATGTATAGGCTGTATATTCTGCATAAGAACATATCTTACTAAAGAAATATACCGTAAGCCTGCTATTTATACTATTTGAGATGCAAGAATGTAAATCTTGTGTAATAGGGAATTGTGATCTATCTAATTTATTTGCATCTGTCTCTAACACTGTCCAAATATAGAAGACATTAACTCAGAGTAACCAAAAGATTAACTGAGAATTACTGAAACCATGTCATCAAATTAAAGCTGTGTGTAGTTGGCCATCCAGTTAACTCCAAGGAACAACATATATAGCTTTGAATACTTTAAAATAAGATTATGATTTTATTTCAAAACTTTCCTAAGAATTTATTGAAATATTTAATCAAGAGAATGACTTGTCTGAATATGTCCTTGATTTTCCCCATTATGTTGAACTACTGTGCATCCAAGCAATTTTTATTCCACATCTGTGTGGCTGGTATTATTAACAGCAGAGAATTCATAAACTTTATGCCTAACACTGCCCAAAATTCAGGCCTTCAAGTAAGTGATCTTGTCAACTCTATTTAAAAGCGGTTGCTCTTTAACAACTCCTCTCAGCTGATTGCCTACCTCCAGCTGGTCTTGCCATAGGAGGTGCCTTTTTCTCCATTGCAAAGTCCTGCTGAATTTCCTTCAGCTGCTTTGTTTTGTCTAGTTGTAAGGATGTGAGGAATGAGCAATGAAGTGGAAGAGCTCAGTGAAAAAGAAAGGAGAAAGGTCATAGCCAACTTTTTCTTCTATCAGATGCCGTGTCTCTGATTTGATATCAAGCTCCTTGATCCATTTTGAGTTAACTTTTGTGCATGGCGAGAGAAAGGGATTCAGTTTCATTTTGTTGCATATGGATTTCCAGTTTTCCCAGCACCATTTGTTGAAGATGCTATCCTTCCTCCATTGCATGCTTTTAGCCCCTTTATCGAATATAAGAAAGTTGTAGTTTTGTGGGTTGGTTTCTGTGTCCTCTATTCTGTACCATTGGTCCACCCGCCTGTTTTGGTACCAGTACCATGCTGTTTTTGTTACTATTGCTCTGTAGTATAGTTTGAAGTCTGGTATCGCTATACCACCTGATTCACACTTCCTGCTTAGCATTGTTTTTGCTATTCTGGGTCTTTTATTTTTCCATATGAATTTCATGATTGCTTTCTGTATTTCTACAAGAAATGCCGTTGGGATTTTGATTGGCATTGCATTAAACCTATAGAGAACTTTTGGTAATATCGCCATTTTGATGATGTTAGTTCTGCCTATCCATGAACAGGGTATATTTTTCCATCTTCTAAGATCTTCTTCAATTTCTCTCTTTAGGGTTCTGTAGTTTTCATTGTATAAATCTTTCACCTCTTTTGTTAGGTTGATTCCCAAGTATTTTATTATTTTTGAGGATATTGTGAATGGAGTGGTTGACCTCATTTCCATTTCAGAGGATTTGTCACTGATATATAGGAATGCCTTTGATTTATGCGTGTTGATTTTATATCCTGCCACTTTGCTGAATTCATTTATTAGCTCTAATAGTTTCTTTGTAGACCCTTTTGGGTCTTCTAGGTATAGAATCATGTCATCTGCAAATAGTGATAATTTAAGTTCTTCTTTTCCAATTTTTATGCCTTTAATTTCTTTCGTCTGTCTAATTGCTCTGGCCAGTGTTTCAAGAACTATGTTGAACAGAAGTGGTGAGAGAGGGCATCCCTGTCTTGTTCCAGATTTTAGAGGGAATGCCTTCAATTTTTCTCCATTCAGAATGATGCTAGCCTGAGGCTTAGCATAGATTGCTTTTACAATGTTGAGGTATGTTCCTGTTATCCCTAGTTTTTCGAGAGTTTTGAACATAAAGGGATGTTGTACTTTGTCGAATGCTTTTTCTGCATCTATCGAAATGATCATATGGTTCTTATTTTTAAGTCTATTGATGTGGTGAATAACATCTATTGATTTCCGTATATTGAACCAGCCTTGCATCCCAGGGATGAATCCTACTTGATCATGGTGCACAATTTTTTTGATATGTTTTTGTAACCGATTCGCCAGAATTTTATTGAGGATTTTTGCATCTAGGTTCATTAGAGATATAGGTCTGTAGTTTTCTTTCTTTGAAGTGTCTTTGTCTGGTTTAGGAATCAGGGTGATGTTGGCCTCGTAGAATGAATTTGGAAGTTCGCCCTCTTTTTCTATTTCCTGAAATAGCTTGAAAAGTATTGGTATTAGTTCCTCTTTAAAGGTTTTGTAAAACTCTTCTGTATA
The DNA here is from genome assembly GCF_964194105.1 of Spermophilus citellus. NCBI lineage: Eukaryota > Metazoa > Chordata > Mammalia > Rodentia > Sciuridae > Spermophilus > Spermophilus citellus. The sequence goes on along the minus strand of NC_138187.1, from coordinate 112,565,004 downwards.
CCCATCCGGTCCTGGGCTTTTCTTAGTTGGTAATCTTTTGATAGTTTCTTCTATTTCCTCAATTGATATTGGTCTGTTTAGGTTGTCTATATCCTCCTGACTCAATCTGGGCAGATCATATGACTTAAGAAATTTATTGATGCCTTCACTATCTTCTATTTTATTGGAGTATAAGGATTCAAAATAATTTCTGATTATCTTCTGTATTTCTGAAGTGTCTGTTGTGATATTGCCTTTTTCATCCTGTATGCTAGTAATTTGAGTTCTCTCTCTTCTTCTCTTCGTTAGCATGGCTAAGGGTCTGTCGATCTTATTTATTTTTTCAAAGAACCAACTTTTAGTTTTATGAATTTTTTCAATTGTTTCTTTTGTTTCGATTTCATTAATTTCAGCTCTGATTTTAATTATTTCTTGCCTTCTACTTCTTTTGCTGTTGTTTTGCTCTTCTTTTTCTAGGATTTTGAGATGAAGTATGAGATCATTTATTTGTTGGTTTTTTCTTTTTTTAAGGAATGAACTCCAAGCAATGAATTTTCCTCTTAGAACTGCTTTCAATGTGTCCCATAGATTCCGATATGTTGTGTCTGTGTTTTCATTTATCTCTAAGAATTTTTTAATTTCCTCCTTGATGTCTTCTATAACCCATTGATCATTCAGTAACCTATTGTTCATTCTCCAAGTGATGCATGATTTTTCCTTCCTTCTTTTATCGTTGATTTTCAGTTTCATTCCATTATGATCAGATAAGATGCATGGTATTATCTCTACTCCTTTATATTGTCTAAGAGTTGCCCTGTGACATAATATATGATCTATTTTTGAGAAGGATCCATGTGCTGCTGAGAAAAAAGTGTAACTGCTTGATGTTGGGTGGTATATTCTATATATGTCAATTAAGTCTAGCTTATTAATTGTGTTATTGAGTTCTATAGTTTCCTTATTCAACTTTTGTTTGGAAGATCTGTCCAGTGGTGAGAGAGGTGTGTTGAAGTCTCCCATGATTATTGTATGGTGGTCTATTAGACTCTTGAACTTGAGAAGAGTTTGCTTGATGAACATAGCTGCACTGTTGTTTGGGGCACATATATTTATGATTGTTATGTCTTGTTGGTGTATGGTTCCCTTGAGCAGTATGTAGTGTCCCTCTTTATCCCTTTTGATTAACTTTGGCTTGAAATCTATTTTATTTGATATGAGTATGGACACTCCTGCTTGTTTCCGAAGTCCATATGAGTGATATGATTTTTCCCAACCTTTCACCTTCAGTCTATGTATGTCTTTTCCTATCAAATGAGTCTCCTGTAGGCAGCATATTGTTGGGTCATGTTTTGTGATCCATTCAACTAGCCTGTGTCTCTTAATTGGTGAGTTTAAGCCATTAACATTTAGGGTTATTATTGAGATATGGGTTGTTCTTCCAGCCATATTTGTTTATTTATGTTACTGAACATGGTTTGTTTTCCCCTTTGATTATTTTCCCCCCTTTACTGTCCTACCTCCCACTGTTGGTTTTCATTGTTATTTTCCGTTTCCTTTTCCTGTAATGTTTTGCTGAGGATTTTTTGGAGAGATGGTTTTCTAGCTGCAAATTCTTTTAACTTTTGTTTATCGTGGAAGGTTTTAATTTCATCTTCCATCCTGAAGCTTAATTTTGCTGGATACACAATTCTTGGTTGGAACCCATTTTCTCTCAGTGTTTGAAATATGTTATTCCAGGATCTTCTAGCTTTCAAAGTCTGTGTTGAGAGATCAGCTGTTATCCTGATTGGTTTACCCCTAAATGTAATCTGCTTCCTTTCTCTTGTAGCTTTTAAAATTCTCTCCTTATTCTGTATGTTGGGCATCTTCATTATAATGTGTCTAGGTGTGGATCTCTTATGATTTTGCACATTCGGCGTCCTGTAGGCTTCTAGGATTTGGGATTCTGTCTCGTTCTTCAAGTCTGGGAAGTTTTCTCGAATTATTTCATTGAATAGATTGCTCATTCCTTTGGTTTGGACCTCTATACCTTCCTGTATCCCAATGACTATGACCTACATACTGTGGGGTTGGGCTCCAAATTCCTCAACAGGACACCCATAGCACAAGAGTTAATATCTAGAATCAACAAATGGGACTTACTCAAACTAAAAAGTTTTTTCTCAGCAAAAGAAACAATAAGAGAGGTAAATAGGGAGCCTACATCCTGGGAACAAATCTTTACTCCTCACACTTCAGATAGAGCCCTAATATCCAGACTATACAAAGAACTCAAAAAATTAGACAATAAGATAACAAATAACCCAATCAACAAATGGGCCAAGGACCTGAACAGACACTTCTCAGAGGAGGACATACAATCAATCAACAAGTACATGAATAAATGCTTACCATCTCTAGCAGTCAGAGAAATGCAAATCAAAACCACCCTAAGATACCATCTCACTCCAGTAAGATTGGCAGCCATTATGAAGTCAAACAACAACAAATGCTGGCAAGGATGTGGGGAAAAGGGTACACTTGTACACTGCTGGTGGGACTGCAAATTGGTGCAGCCAATTTGGAAAGCAGTATGGAGATTTCTTGGAAAGCTGGGAATGGAACCACCATTTGACCCAGCTATTCCCCTTCTTGGTCTATTCCCTAAAGACCTAAAAAGAGCATGCTACAGGGACACTGCTACATCGATGTTCATAGCAGCACAATTCACAATAGCAAGACTGTGGAAGCAACCTAGATGCCCTTCAATAGACGAATGGATAAAAAAAATGTGGCATTTATACACAATGGAGTATTACTCTGCATTAAAAAATGACAAAATCTAGCTTTGCGCAGTGGCAGTATCGTAGCCAATGAGGTTTATCTGAGGCGCGATTATTGCTAATTGAAAAAAATGACAAAATCATAGAATTTGGAGGGAAATGGATGGCATTAGAGCAGATTATGCTAAGTGAAGCTAGCCAATCCCTAAAAACAAATGCCAAATGTCTTCTTTGATATAAGGAGAGTAACTAAGAACAGAGTAGGGAAGAAGAGCATGAGAAGAAGACTAACATTAAACAGGGATGAGAGGTGGGAGGGAAAGGGAGAGAGAAGGGAAATTGCATGGAAATGGAAGGAGACCCTCAGGGTTATACAAAATTACATATAAGAGGAAGTGAGGGGAAAGGGAAAAATAATACAAGGGGGAGAAATGAATTACAGTAGAGGGGGTAGAGAGAGAAGAGGGGAGGGGAGGGGAGGGGAGGGGGGATAGTAGAGGATAGGAAAGGCAGCAGAATACAACAGACATGAGTATGTCAATATGTAAATCAATGGAAGTGTAACTGATGTGATTCTGCAATCTGTATACGGGGTAAAAATGGGAGTTCATAACCCACTTGAATCAAAGTGTGAAATATGTTATATCAAGAACTATGTAATGTTTTGAACAACCAATAAAAAAAGAAAAAAATAAATAAATAAACAAAAAAACTGGTGAAAATAGCAATGTAAAAAAAAGCATTACCAAAACAAAATTGGTGAAAATATTTTCAACTCACATAGTTATTATTATTATTTTTTAATTAAACAGAGAACTCTCACAAAGAATAATGTGAAGGAAACCCAAAAGAACAGTAAGCAGGCAACTTACCAATTAATCAAGGAATCCTAATTAGAATAAGATAGACTCCATGTTTGTATATTTCAAAATATACTCTGCTGTCATGTATAACTAAAAAAGAACAAATAAAAGTTTTAAAAAGACAAAAAAAAAAGAAAAAAAAGAAAGGAGAAATACACTTTTTTTCTGTAGGTATAGTTACCAGTTGTATCCACACTGAAATAAACCCTCCTTTAGTAGGAAGCATGGTTCCCCTTATAATTCTTTACTAGAATATTAAGTATCTTTCCAAGTCACAACTACTCCTTGGAGTATTTTAATGTACAATCAGACACATGGTGTCTTGTCTTTTTCTTTTTTCTTTTTTCTTTTCTTTTTTTTTGAGAGAGAGAGAGAGAAAAAAAATTTTTAATATTTTATTTTTTAGTTTTTTGGCGGACACAACATCTTTGTTTGTATGTGGTGCTGAGGATCGAACCCAGGCCGCATGCATGCCAGGAGAGCGCACTACCGCTCGAGCCACATTCCCAGCCCCGTATCTTTTCAATCCTATCAATTTTATTTGCTGTCTTAGAATATTCTTAACTTTGAAACATTAAAATAATTATTAGGAAATTGATAAACTATCTAAATGTAATTAAAATTATAAAAAGGTATAGAACCTTTTACATTTGCTTTTAGTGTAGAATAAACAGCTATACTCTAGTAATTGCTAGTCCTTAAATATATCTTAAAATCTGGCTTCTTAAGCTGGGAGAGGTTCTATGAATTTGCTACCAGATGTTTCCTGAACATGAAATTTTGTGTGTATTATTTTTTTCTAGAAAGAATAATAGTAGCTTTATTTATTCTCAGAGTCAGAGGTTTTTGAACTAGAAAAAAATTGTAACTATTGTCTTATAGTAATTGGTAACTAGTTAAGAGAAATATCAGAGAATTAAAATGTAAGGGTTTGGGCTAAGGTTATAGCTTAGTGGTAGAGCACTTACCTAGTATGTGCAAGACTTCCTGGGTTCAATCCCCAGCACTGCCAAAAACAAACAAATAAACAAATGGTGATTGGTTTAATTTACAATGCCTTTTAAATTTATGTATTTATTTCCTTTTAGAAAGTGATATATATTGCAACACAACAATTAGGCTTACAACACTGGTCACCTCAGAAAGAAAAGATCGTTCAGTTTTATAATCAACTTCAGGTAAGTGCAAAATAGCATTTGGTAAATTTTGCCTGGGTTTTAATAGGTACAGTCAAGGAGGAAAATAACAACAGTTATAATGAAAGAGGGCTATTATAATATTCTTAAAACTGAGGGACATTGATTAACTATCCCCTTAGACTTTAGCATTTGACCCCTGATCATAACTCTCAACAAATTAATCTTTTCACCTTTATCCCCTTAACAAGTTTTTGTAAAAACCCTACAAATATGGTGTTAAATATTCTAAATCCCATTGCTATACCTTCTTTGAATCATCCACGAATGAACTATTTGCAAAAACAGTAGAATGTACCTATCTCTGATTACTAGTTAAAACTGTACATCCTTTCAATGTTTTTTAGCCCTGACTTTTCAGATTATGTAATGTACTTATTTTTCAATTGGGTTGTTCATCTTTTTCTTAATAAACATAGATTTTTTTTCATCACACATTTTTTAAAAATATTTTTTAGTGTTGACGGGCCTTTATTTTATTCATTTATTTATATGCGGTGCTGAGAATTGAACCAAGTGCCTCACACATGTGAGGCAAGCACTCCACTACTGAGCCACAACTCCAGCCCCTCATCACATATTTTTATATCATAATTCTATGGTTATATGCACTGCAAACACATTCTCTTAAATAATTGGCTTTTCTGAAATGTCTATGGTGTTGACTTATAAGAAGACATTTTTAATGCAATAAGGTCCACTACTCTTTTTCTTTATGATCTGCATTTTTCATATCCTATTTTTAGAAATTTTTTAACACTATTTTTGAAAATTTATTTTCTGTAATTTTTTTCTAAAAGTTTTAAGTTATTTGTATTTTCCATTTTTAAATTGTACAAAATTTATTTTTCTTTCTTTATATTTATTTATTTTTCAAAATTTATTTTTCTTAAAGACATCAGATAAGGATCCAAAAATGGATAATCAACTTTCCCAAGAGTTTTCCTCACTGATTTGCTGCTTCTATAGTATATCAAGTCTTCATGTCTAATAGGGTTTTCTTTATTGCTTTTTTCTATATTTTGTTCTTTGGTCTATTTCTCTGTTTCTATCCCTATACCACATAGTCTTAAATATCATAACTGTTTAATAGCTTAAATATTATAGTTTTTCATATCTGGTGGTAACTAATTTCCCACCTTTGTTATTTTTGAAGTTTTCTTTCTTCGAAATTTCGAACTTTTCTCTTTCTTAAGAGTTCTTAAAACCAGTCTGTGGACTTCTATCAAAATATCCTATTCAGATTTTGAGGTAGAATTTAACTAATAGTTATGGCGAGAGTTTTCAACTTGTGATATTACATCTTTTCCTCCATACGCATATTTAGTCAAGACTTTATATAGCTTGTCAAGTTAACCTGCCACTGGTTCATATTGGCAAAAGAGAGTAGAATCCTTGGTCAGAGACAAAACACACAACAATAGCAGTAGCCACAATAATATCTTCTATGCCAGTTCCTTAAGACTTACTTCCCACAGTAAGTCATACCTGCAGGTAGGTCATACCTGCACATGTGGTAAGTTGGGTTACAGAAGACCCCTGAGCTTAGGAACCCCCCAATTTTAGAAGGGTACTAAGGGCAAAAAAATGCCCAATCTTTGTCCCTGAATGAGACATTATTTTTAAATTCTGGGTAGCAAATAAATTTGCCCTCATGTAATGATGTAGCTCAGTGGTAGAATACATGGGTTTAATTCCTAGCATACACACACACACAAAAATAAATCCTGTATCCTGATAGGAGACACTGTTTGGTATACAAATATTTTTGAAAAGATAAATTCTGGATAAAACTGCCAATGCTTCTGCTCAGAATATATTTAGAAATCTTTCAGAAACACCTAAAGCATTGCCTCCCAACAACATCTGCCCCTCATTTATACATCCACTTGGCTTCTGATCAAATTTCCTCATGAGTACACTATTCTGTTGACCACTCTGATTAATCTTACTATCAGGGACTAGGACCAAAAGTACATTCATTTTAGCTCATACCAGACAAAATTAAGGCTTCTGTTAATAGGATACCAAATAGCAGGATAAGGCCAACCTAAAGTATTGATCTCAATCATTCCTATCCAAGGTCTCAAGCCCAAACAGTTGAACATATTCCATAAACCATCAGAATCTACCTTAGAAAGTCAGATGGATTTCTCCTTAAGTTTCTGTATTGACCATGCCTGTTGATCTCTGAAGCATTGATCCATACTTAGCAATATTTATTGTCAACTGCACAGATTTTTGCCTTTACCCACAAGGAGAAAGTGTCTAGTGCAATTTTATCATTCATAACAATAGTGGCCAGTGAATTGAGGCTGATCTGAATGCCTTACAAAGTCAAGGTGCTATTCTCTTAAATCCTGGATGCTTGCCATTCATAACTACCCTTAAATTGTAGTTACATTGTTTTTAAGGAGGAGTCAGATTAATATCTGACTTTTATGGGAGAAATGCAACACTAAGGGTGCACATGTTTCACTCAGAAGGAAAGTGGGTTTTTACAGTTACTGGGTTTCCTAAGTGGAACCTGTAGCACTTCAAGGTGAGGAATGGTACAGGTTGACTGTCCTCCAACATGGGTTCTCAATTCAATTCTAATAAGTAAATCTGGTTCTTATTTTTGAAGTGACTGGGTGGACAGTCAGTTTGCCATGCCGTCAGCATGTCATTTATCATTCCATGGAATGATCTAGCACTAGGAACAGAGATGAGAAAGACATTCAAGACATCTGGAGGTATTGACAGAGTTTTGCTCAGGAGATGCAAGAGCTGAGCCCATCCCTGCTATTTCTGATAGACTCTCCAGTAAAGTTAAGCAGAATAATAATTAAATCCTGTCAGTTGAATTAAAGATAGTCCCATCAGGGCTTTTGCCTTTTTGAAGAAGGTTAGAAAGACACATATGAAAGACAAAAGATATTCTATATCCCTTCTCGCCCTCTGATCCCCCCAGAATCTGAGGCATTTCTTCTAGGTTTTTTTTTCTGTTCCTGTACTACCACAACACTGGTGTATACCATTTCAGTAATTTTAACCATAGTAATTTTCCAAGCATCCCCTGCTTGCACCCAGACCTCTCATTTTGAAGGATTATATGCAAGAGGAAGAGGGATATTTTCATAAAATTTACATTGGTAATGTACTCAGTCAAGTTGTCATTATCCTTGTGATCTAATACCATATCAATCTAAGAGAATCTAGATAGTTGAAACAGGATTAAATTTGACCCTTCTAGTCTTCGTTTTTATCATCCTATCACATGGAATATGTATCAACTAGAGTGTCATGGTGTTGTCATTAGGGAGAAGAAAGAAGCACCATGCCCAGGAATTTTCAGGACTGAATCCCAACTTTTCAAAATATGTCTATATAATTCCCCATATCTTTTATATTAATCATTACTCAAGAAGCAGATGAAAGGACATGATCTTTTCCTGAAGACACTTACATTCAGTGATTGAACTTCCTTGGTAAGATATACAGGCAAAGAGAATGTGAGGGAGATAGAATCAAACCGAGTAAATTTTTGAGGAGACTGTTCCAATACTTAATAATACCAGATGCTTGTGGACTTTAGGGAGTGTGAAAGGTCCATCAAATCCCTTGATCATTTGCCCATTGTTTAGTGACTTTTGTGATAAAAGGTACTCCATTGTCAGATTGCAAATGGTCCAGAAATCCACACATGTAATATAAATTAGTTTCAAGAAACAATGATATGGCCAGAGTCTACTGATTAGATAGGAATATCAACCCCATACCTTAAATAATTTCAACATTAGTGAGACATCACCAATATCCCTTTGGGGAATAGAGATCTAATGTAGTCAATGTGCCAGGACTCTCTTGAGTTCATGCCCTATTCATTGTGGCTTCCCACCCATATCAACTTTTGGCAAGAGTCATTAAGTGTGGTAGTAGCTTCTGCATCAGAAACACACAGTTCTTTATTATGATGGTGTTGTTTTAAGGTGAAAATTTTAGAATGTTCACTTGCAATGTTCAGATGTTGGATTCACATAGAGGTTATGGCAATCTGGACAGGGTAGGCTCAATTAGCAGGTTGGTTCTGGGCAATATCATCAAAAATGAACCATGGGCCCATGAGTGAATCAGATTAGTTGGTCATCAGTCATCATTTATTTCCACACTTCACAGCCTCAAGCCGGGGGCGGGGGGCATGTTTAATCTACTAGACTGAAATTTTTTTTCAAGTGGCAGACCAAATATCTAAGCCATTGGTAAAACCCAAGAGTCAGAGTTGTGTCCACCAAGTAAAGTGAACAAATCTTCTGGCTCTGAGGCTGACCAATGAGATGCCTAAGGGTTCAGTTTAGCTGAACCATCAGTAAACCAGACCCAGGCACTTTATCCAGGGAATCTTTATGAATCAAGATCTCATTGAACCAACAGTGTTATTCTAAAAAGTCAAGTGGGGGATGAAGTTTACCCCAGGGAGATAGCTGCCACATTTTCATGATTCACTAGAACAAGGCTAGCTGTGTTCTTGAATATTCAATTTCCGTTTGATAAGAAAGGCTTTTTGGACCATTCTCACCTTGCCAAATGTAGCATCCAGGACTGTCTGATCAGAGAATTACAAGAACTCCGTGAGGCTACAGAGACTGTAAAGTTAGTGAATATATATTCTATCTTTATCCATATTTGAATTTTAATGTATATTTATGCCATTATTTTTTTTTAAAGAGAGAGTGAGAGAGAGAATTTTTTTAATATTTATTTTTTTAGTTATCGGTGGACACAACATCTTTGTTTGTATGTGGTGCTGAGGATAGAACCCGGGCCGCGCTGCATGCCAGACGGGCGCGCTACCGCTTGAGCCACATCCCCAGCCCCATTATTTTAAAATATAATAATTTCCTTAATGCTATTACAATCTTCCAGAAGACATGGTGACAACCAAATGTTTTAGTCATCTCAGGTTGCTATGACAAAAATCTATAGAATGGGTAGCTTAAACAACATTTATTTCTTACAGTTATGGGGGCTGGGTAGCTCAATATCAAGGTACTGGCAGATTCCATGTATGGTGAGATCCTCATCCTGGCTTGTAGATGGCCTCACTCTTGCTTCGTCCTCATATAGTGCAGAGTAAGATAGGACACATGCAAGAGCAGAAGACTCCTGATGCTTTTAGCATTAGCCTATCTAAGTAAAAGCAGAAGTCAGATTATAATGGATTGAACAGCAATTTGAAGGAAGAGTCTGTGGATATAAGCAGATTTTTTAAAATAAACTTAAAATTATTTATTAATGTTAATTTTGTTTTAGGCTTGCGTTGGTGTGATGTTAGTGGGCCCAACAGGTGGAGGAAAAACAACAGTCAGAAGAATTTTAGAAAAAGCATTAATACTATTACCAGTTGTAGACATGTTATCAATTAAGCAAAGGGAATCTTATTCAAAGGTAAATGTTCCTCTAAATAAAATGTTTCCCCTATGTTCATATTTTCTACTTATATTAACATTTTTTTCCATAAATATTTTCATTACTTATTAAACTTATTGCTAGGAATTTGATAGTTATGTATCATTGTAATGATACAAACTAGTGTGAAATAAAACTATTGAATTGTATATTTGTTTTGTATATTTTGTATATTTGTTTTGTACTTAGTCACTTTTCTAAATGGATTGTAAGTTTCTTTTTTGGTATCAATTAAATCATCGTCAAATCAAAATAATTTTTTGTCTCTTTTCTAATATTTATGTTACTTATATGCTTATCTTACTGAATTGATTAACCAAAACAATGTTAACTATAGTATATGTTCCTTACTTTATTAGGAATGCATTTAATATGAAGCTTACTCTTGACATCTGACAAGTATTTTTTATCATACTTTGGAAATTTCTATTCCCCAAAACTTTGTTGTTGTTGTTGTTGTTGTTGTTAGAATTTATTAACTGATTTTCAGCTAAAATATTCAGTTAAAATATTTTAACTGGTTAATGTAATAAGCTATGTTGATGGATTTACAAACATTGTTATCCTTGAGTTTTTAGAATAGCTCCAGTAAAAGTAGACTCCAGTAAACATTATATGATTGAGTTACTTAATTTAAATGTATTCTAAAAGTTTTAGAAAGTCAGGTTCTGAGTTGTGTGAATCTTTTTCTCTGTTAATATAAGCTACCCTGCTTAAAAATCATTTGTATAGTACTTTATCTTTTATCCTTTCCTCTAAATTTCCTTTCTCAACAGATTTCAATAAGTTCTTAAGCAATATTATAATTAAAGAGGTACATTATCTCAGAAATAATAATAATAATCATAACTCATATTTGCAGAGTACTAAATATGGGTCCAGTACTGTGCTAAAGCAATTTTGTTTAAATTATCTCATTTAATCCTCACAACAATGTTATAGGTAATAATTAAAAACGGTTTTTTAGTATAAAAGTAGTATGTACAATTGTGAGAAGTTTGGAAAATAAATAAATAATAATGACCAAGAAAGAATGAACTGAAAACATTTTTTTGTTTTACTACAGTTTTGAAAAGTATTCACTTAGAAAATTTAATCTTCTGCACTTGAAAATTTTGAGCTACTATCATTATCTGAACTGCTGTCCTTAGTGTCACTCATATAGGATCTATTTACCTTTAATACTGCAGTGCTCTAAACAAGCCACAATCAACTTTCAGAAATACACTGACATTGCACCAACACCAAGAATTCCAAGCTTAAGTTTCATAGTGCAGGAGAAGGCAAATGTGCATCCATATGCCACTGGTAAATACACTGCTGCTATTTATCTTTTAACAGTGTGATGAACAGAATTATTCCATGCAAATCATGCCAAAAAAATGTCATAAGCCAATTTGGGGGACTAAAAAATAGGATGTGACAATTATGTGGTAATGAAGATTATACGGTGAAATACCGTAGATGAAACAGAGACCAGTTCTTCAGTCTACACCCAGACAGATTATAATGTTGCAAATAAGATGTACTTGAGTGACTATTCTGACAAAGTTTCCTACTCCCTCTCTCATTTCTACATCAACCCTGGTTCCAGATATATCACATCCCATCTTAAATATTGTGTTCCTAAATGCAGCACATTGAGATTTTCACCCTGCAACACACACCTCAGATAATTATTTGTAATGTTTAGAACTTTTTAAAATAATGATTTATAGATTGTGGATAATTTTAATTAATCAATTTTTACTGTTTCTTGTAAATCACCACGTTCATAGAGATTTTTTCTTTGATGGAAAAGTCCTTCTAAATCATTTTGTTAATACTGCACAAATCAAAAAAATTGTACTATAATGTATTTTTAAACCACACAGGATTCATTCCAGAGTTCAGTAAAAAAAGGAAAAGTAGATCTTTGTGTCTTAAATCCAAAGTGCATCACTCTTAATGAACTATATGGACAATTGGATCCTAATACTATGGAATGGACTGATGGCTTATTATCAGCAACATTTCGAAATTATGTGTATTTAAATAAAAATTACTCAAAGAAAAACATGGATATTGGACTAAATTCAAGAATCTCAGGTTTATCTGCTGTAAGTACAGAATGAATATTTTTATTTGCTAATATGGATTAAGTACTTATGCAATGATTAATATTAAAACATCACTAGATACCTTTTAGATTAAAAGTAAATTTAAAGGATTATGAACAGTTTTAAAAAAGAAAATTATAAATTATTTTAAAAAAAGAAAATGTGCCATTGCACTTTAAAATGGTCAGTAAACAATTGAGTGAAGTTAAAGGTTTTGCTTTGAAAGAAACACAAAGTGAATCCAATTTAAATAGAAAATAATATAGTGATCCTAGTACCAACAATTTACCTTACAAATTAACAAGGTAAAAAAATACTTCAGTAGAAATGTGAACTAAATATTTGATACAAAATTCATCAATGAATATAAATGGCAGAAATTTGAAAAGTTGTATTTTTGTTAGTAATAAGTAAGGCTACTGATAAATTTCATTAGCTAAAATATGTTAACAAACAGTGATAGTTGAAACCAAGGAGATTAGTAAATATAAAAACAGAAAAACAACATTCCACTACATTGTAAAATATAAATTCCTATATAATTTTGGAATTATAGTCAGCTCTATCAAATGTACTACATATTCTTTCCTCCAACCCATTAAAATAAGCTTATCAATGTATTCTTTTGTAGATTCTAACTTTTCAGGGATATCTTGATAGAATTTCTCTAAGATTACTCTGTTTCAGGTTGAGCACCCCTATTCTAAAAAATCAAAATCCAAAATACTTTAAAACCTGAAACATCAATGCTGACTTGATGCCACAGTGGAAAATTCCATACCATGTAATTTGGTTTATGCACAAACTTCTTTTAAAACTATTTTTAGAAGTTACCTTCAGGTTCTATGTATAAGGTGTATGTGAAACATAATTAATTTTTAATTTAAACTTGGGCGGCCCATCCTCTTTAAGTGTATGCAAATATTCCAAACTCCAAAACACTTCTGATCCCAAGAATTTCAGATAAGGGATACTTAACTTGTATGTTGATGGTTAATTATATAAATAAATATTTTTAAAGCTTTTATCTTTTTTTTAACAAACAGAGAAAGAACTTTATTAGCAAGTGAAAGGTAAAGATATACACTTTCAGAGCAGAATGCAGGCAATCTGAGTGAGATGCCTACCAAGATTAAAGTTGAGTTTTTATTAGGGTACACAATTAGGTGGAATGTGTGTGAGCAAAAGGGGCTGCATTTCACTCAGGATTGGAAATACTGCACAAAATCATATATTCCCATTAGGGGTCTGGTCTGATGTAGGTTTCAGTTCACATCCACATCTTTGGCAGTTGGTGATTGGGTGATTGGGTCAGAGCATCAGACACAAGCCTTCAAAGTTAATGTTCTCTTTCTATTGAAGTCTTCTTCATCTTTTGCTGCATTCCAGAAAAGTCATAGGGAATTGAAAGGTTACCAAGTAACATTCCATTGTGTATATATACCACATATTCTTTATCCATTCATCTATTGAAGGGCATCTAGGTTGGTTCCACAACTTAGCTATTGTGAATTGTGCTGCTATAAACATTGGTGTAGCTGCATCCCTGTAGTATGCTGTTTTTAAGTCCTTTGAGTATAAACCAAGAAGTAGGTTAGCTGGGTCAAAAGGTGGTTCCATTCTAGGTTTTCCAAAGAATCTCCATACTGCTTTCCATATTGGCTGTACCATTTTGCAGTCCCACCAGCAATGTATTAATGTGCCTCTTTCTCCACATCCTTGACAACATTTATTGTTCTTTGTATTCTTGATAATTGCCATTCTGACTAGAGTGAGATGGAATCTCAGTGTAGTTTTAATTTTCATTTCTCTAATTGTTAGAGATGATGAATATTTTTTTCATATATTTGTTGACTAATTCTATATCACCTTCTGAGAAATGTCTGTTCATTTCCTTGGCACATTTATTGATTGGTTTATTTGGGTTTTTTGGTGTTAAGATATTTTGAGTTCTTAATATATCCTAGAGATTAGTGCTCAATCTGATGTGTAAGTGGTAAAATTTTGCTCCTAAGCTGTAGGCTCTCTATTCACCTCGATGATTGTTTCTCTTGCAGAGAACAAGTTTTTTAGTTTGAATCCATCCCATTTATTCATTCTTGATTTTGTTTCTTGCACTATAGGAGTCTTATTAAGGAAGTCGGGGGCCTAATTCAAAGTGATGGAGATTTGGGCCTAGGTTTTCTTCTATTAAGCACAGGGTCTCTGCCTTAATTCCTAGGTTGTTGATCCACTTTGAGTTTTGTGCTTGGTAAGAGATTTTGTTGTATATGGATTTCCAGTTTTCCTAGCACCATTTGTTCAAGAGGCTATCTTTTTTTCAGTGCATGTTCTTGGCACCTTTGTCTAATATAATATAATTATAGTTTTGTTGGTTAGTCTCTGTGTCCTCTATTCTGTACCATTGGTCTACTAGTCTGTTTTGGTGCCAATACCATGGTGGTTTTGTTACTATTGCTCTGTAGTATAGTTTCAGGTCTGGTATAGTGATGCCACCTGCTTAACTCTTCTTGCTAAGGATTGCATTAGCTATTCTGGTTCTCTTGTTTTTCCAGATGAGTTTCATGACTGATATGTAGGTTTCAGTCCACATCCACATCTTTCTATTTTTATGAGGAATGTCATTGGGATTTTGATTGGAATTGTATAAAATGTGTATAATTCTTTTGGTAGTATGGTCATTTTGACAATATTAATTCTGCCTATCCAAGAACAAGGGAGATCTTTCCATCTTCTAAGGTCTTCTTTAATTTCTTTCTTTAGCATGCTGCAGTTTTCATCGTAACGATCTTTCACTTCTTTTGTTGATTCCCAGGTTTTTTTTTTTTTTTTGAGGCTATTGTAAATGAGGTAGTTTTCCTAGTTTCTCTTTCTGAGGATTTGTCACTGATACACAGAAATGCCTTTGATTTATGGGTTATTGATTTTGTATCCTTCTACTTTGCTGAATTCATTTATTAGTTCTAGCAGTTTTCTGGTGGAATTTTTTGGGTCTTCTAGGAATAGAATCCTATCTTTGGCAAATAGTGATAATTTGAGTTCTTCTTTTCCTATCCATATCCCTAATTGTTCTGACTAGTGTTTCAAGAACTATATTAAATAGGAGTGGTGAAAGAGGGCATCCCTGTCTTTTTCCAGTTTTTAGAGGGAATGCTTTCAATTTGTCTCCATTTAGAATGATGTTGCCCTGAGGCTTAGCATAGATAGCTTTTACAATGTTAAGATATGTCCTGTTATCCCTAGTTTTTCTAGTGTTTTGAACATGAAAAGGAGCTGTATTTTGTGAAATGCCTTTTCTGCATCTATTGAGATGATCATATGATTCCTATCTTTAAATCTATTGGTGAGATGAACTACATTTATAGATTTCTGTATGTTGAACCAATCTTGCATCCCTGGAATGAATCCCACTTGATCATGGTGCACTATCTTTTTTTAATATGTTTTTGTATTCCATTTGCCAGAATTTTATTGAGAATTTTTGTATCTATGCTCATTAGAGACATTGGTCTGAAGTTTTCTTTCATTGATATGTCTTTGTCTAGCTTTGGCCTCATAGAATGAGTTTGGAAGTATTCATTCTTTTTCTGTTTCATGAAATAATTTGAGGAGTATTGGTGTCAGTTTTTCTTTAAAGGTCTTATAGAACTCAGCTGTGTATGCATCTGATCCTGGGTTTTTCTTGGTTGGTAGGCTTCTGATGGCATCTTCTATTTCATTGCTTGAAATTGATCTGTTTAAATTGTGTATAACATCCTGGTTCAGTTTGGGCAATCATATGACTCTAGAAATTTGTCAATGTTTTTGATATTTTTCATTTTATTGGAGTAAAAATTTTCAAAATAATTTCTAATTACTTTTTGTATTTGTGTAGTGTCCATGGTGATATTTCCTGTTTCATCATGGATGTTAGTAATTTGAGTTTTCTCTTTCCTTCTCTTTTTTAGAATGGCTAAGGGTTTATCAATTTTATTTATTTTTTTAAATAACCAACTTTTTATTTTGTAAATTTTTTTCAGTTGTTTCTTTGTTTCAATTTCATTGATTTCAGCTCTGATTTTAATTATTTCCTGTCTTCTACTACTTTTGGTGATGATTTGTTCTTCTTTTCCTAGGGCCTTGAGATGTAACATTAGGTCATTTGTTGACTTTTTCTTCTTTTAAGGAATGAACTTCATGCAAGAACTTTCCTCTTAGTAGTGTCCCATAGATCATAGATTTTGATATGTTGTATCGGTGTTCTCATTTACCTCTAAGAATTTTTTAATCTCCTCTTTGGTGTCTTTTGCAACCCATTGTTCCTTTAATATTTAGTCTCCAGGTGTTAGAGTAGCTTTTATTGTTTACTTTATCATTGATTTCCAATTTCATTCCATTATGATCTGATAGAATGCAGGTTAGTATCTCTACTTTTTTGTATTTGCTAAGGAAAGAATTCTTTATTTAATCCACTATTAAATGTGCCACTGTCTTATATGAAAATATGGAAAAAAACCCTCACTCACTCAACAGAAATAAAATTCCAGATGAATTAGCAATCTAAATGTTATGACAAAATTATAAGAATATAATATTTAGGGGCATATTTTCAGAGTTAGAAAGTCTTTAACTAAGACTGTACACCCCAAAATCCTAAGTAAAAAAAGGAAGGATTTGACTATAAATGTAAGTATGAAAATTTCTTTGCAAAAGTTACTTTAAACTAAGTTAAAGCAAACTGTCACAACCTGCACCATTATTCAAGAACTGGCGAGGGGCAATGGGGGATTAAGAGAAACACACAAACATTTAGAGAGAAAAGCTGGATCAGGTGAGAAATGGAACTCTGATTGAGAACAGTGACCCAGAGCTAGCTCCACATGTTTATTATATAGGTTTTATCATCAAAAGGTTATTCGTGAGAAAGTTTCTGCAAAGCAGCAGGCTTGAAGGTCACAGTGCAGATGAGACAATTTTGTTTGTCTTACTATGCTCAGAATCTTCTATCCCTAGGAGTCAATGTCTTCATTTCAAGGTCATAACTGATAACCCTGAGCAATTGCCCAGAGCAACCAAGGGCTGGAGTCATCATAGCAACTGGGAAATGTTAACCCTGTACTTTTGCTCAGGGAAATCACAGTGCAAGAACACCAAAACAACCAGGCCATCAGACATCTAGATCCACATCACTGCTCCCCACAGCAAACCACATTTTAGGAGAAAATATTTACAACATTTATAGGTGATATATCTAAATGTTATGACAAAAATCCATAAAGATTCATAATGTTAAATGGATCTTTAAAAATGAGTAAGAAAATATGAAATAACTAAATGAGGAAAAGATAAAAGGACATGAATAGAAAATTGATAGAATAAATACAAACTGCCAGAAGAAGTATGACAAGAAATTCAGCCTAGCTGTTAGTCAAAGAAATGAAAGTTAGAAAAATGATAGGCATGGGTTTTCCTTCTTTGTCAGTTTTTCAAAACTTTAGAATATTGATAGCAAACACAATTAGTGTTGGCAAGGATGTGGAGAAACGTGCATTATTACACCAAGTTGGTAGGAAGATTTTTATTTTTAGTTTTTAGTTTTTGGTACTGGGGGTTGAACCCAGGGCCCTTTACCACTGAGCTAGGTCCCCAACCAAACCCTTTTTATTTTTTTATTTGGAGGTAAGGCCTCACAAAATTGCTAAGGCTGGCCCTGAACTTGTGATTCTCCTGCCTCAGACTCCAGAGCTGCTGAGATTAAAAGTGTGTGCATGGCCCTCGGCCCTTGGTAGGAATTTTATTGCTACAAACCTTTGGGAAGAAATCTAATAAAAATTATTTTAAAATAAATACATATAAACTTTGACCCACAATCCCACATTTTTAAAATACTGTCTTCAGAAGGAGATACTCTAGGGCATAATTATTTATGTCTGAGGATGATAATTTCTTAACTTTCATAATTATAATAATTGGAAATAGCCTTGGAGTTGATTACCTTCTGATGAGGCCTGGAGATTAGCACCAGCTGACTACTTGCTGTTGTATTGCTAGGGCCTTGTTCAAACCTGAGACCCTTACTTGCTCTCTCTCTCTTCAGCCCCCAGCTTAGCTTTCATGTTTTGTCTTCTCTTCCACTACTCTTAATGGCAGAGGAAACCAGGGCCAGTTAACTCATGACATATCACTCAGCTCTGCTGAGGAAATGAATAATAAAGTGTTCTCCCCAGATAATTAAGTTAATCACATGCATAGATAAGAATGCCTCAAAGGTAGGTATAAGAAAAATTTGTATTAGAATTACCTAGACTGTGCATTAAAAATGAAAACCATGGGCTTCACCCCAAACCTCTTCAATCAGAATCACCCAAGATGAGATCTTAGGATGTGCAATTTACCAGCCTCCAGGTAATTCTTGCAAACCCTAAAATTTGAGAATTGATAAGAAGAAAAGTCTAGGAAAAATATGCACCAAAATATCAATGATAGTGGTCTATACATGGTGGAAATTCAAAGAACTTATGCTTTGTTCCTGTGCTTTGATGTATTATTTGAGTATTAAACAACAAACATGTACTATTTTTGCATGGGGGGCAAGAAACAAAAAAATAATATTCTAAAAGGAAATAAGCAGTAGTTGCAAGTCAGTTACTTGCAACTTATAGTATGCTGGTTATGTGTCAGCCTTTTCAGCTGGAGAACCTCCTGCCTTTCACGTTTCTCTCACTCAAGAAAGCATACTGACATATCACTCATTGTGGTTGGGAATTTTCAAATAAAAACTTTAACATTATTGATTGCTTATTTTAGGTTTTCAAACTTGGTTCCTCTGATTCAGCAGATATTGATGATAATGTTTTTCTGAATGAGTTAGAGAAAATTGAAAAATGTCCACAAATTCCAAGTAAGTATTTTTATTAAATTCATAAAGATGATTAATAATACAGAAGACATATTTTAAACTGATATGAGCTATTTTATATCTTTAAATATATTTTGCCTAGTGCTATTTGGCTTGCACAATTTATTATTTCCTCTTGCGTTTATTTAAATTTTGTGTGTATCACCATATATTATAGTATATGTTATTATGATATAGAAATACTAAGGCTTAAATAGTTCTTCATTTTATAAATGACCATTGGTCCTTCACAAAAACCAAGTAGATATTAATGGCAAAAATAAATAATGATGTGAAAAACAGCAGGGCCTCTGAAGTGGGACTCCAAACAATTGCTATATTCCCAGGCAAAATCACGTAGCCCTCTGCAAATCTGTCTAAAATGAACGCACACCTTATATGTACTAGCCACTTTGCTCTGTGTCAGTGTGACAGAATGTGTATTTGACATGATCCCTACTCCAAAGGAGCTGACAGCCTACTAGAGGATCCCCAACCATTGTTTTCCCCACTGCAATTGAACCTCATACCAACACATCCACTGTTGGTACATTTATGATCCAGACTTTAAAAGAGACTGCTGCTGCTGCTTCTACTTCATCAAGTATTTGTATGTCATTTTAGGTAGGATATAATGATTGGAGCATAATAAGTTTTCTTTATGGGGTTTTAGGACAATTTCTAGAGCGGGTATTTCAGTCAGCCAGAACCCATCTTAGCAGTGATGGCTATATGAATCCTAGCTCTCCTCAGGGATACTTTAATGTCTTAGGTGGTTAGCTATGTTCTGTCTTCAGAGTGACCTATTCACACTTCCCTTATTCTGACCAATGGATTTTCTAAAATTGTCGAAATTGTGTTGGCTATGGAATGCCGAATATCATTGCATAACTGTCACAGATTTTATGCCATTTTTTTGCAAAAAAAGTAGAATATGACCACATTATATGAAGCTTTTTTAAAAAAATTGTGCCAGTATAGTAGAAACTATTTTTTACCAAGCTATCTTTGGTGCAAGATTAGGATGCATGAAATACTCATGAACATACATTAATTCAGTTGTATTGATTATACAGTGAAATATAGTGTATTCTATGATCTGAGGTTTATATCCCAAATTCATGTAACTCCTAACCCTCAAGTTAATGCTATTAGGAGGTGAGGCTTCTGGGAAATGATTAGGTCATGAAGGCTCTGTCCTCATGTTTGAAATTAGTGCCCTTATTAAAAAAAAAAAAAGGCCACTTAATGGGGCCACAAAGAGGACACAAAGAGGAAAACAAAAAAGACACAAAGAGGAAAAAGCACCCTTCTATGAACCAAGAGGATGGCTCTCACCAGACACCGAATATGCTGGCATCTTGATATTGGACTTCCAAACCTCCAGAGCCATAAGAAATAAATTTATGTTATTTGTATGTAACTCAGTCTACGGTGTTTTGTTAAAGTGGCCCAGATGGACTAGAAAGAGGAATGTGGAAAGACGAGTAAATGGATTCCAAGTGTGATATACTCCAAACTTTTCATTTATTTGATTATTTGAAGAGTATCTCTTTCCCTTTGCTATTTACTAAGAGTAGCATACTAAAAATTACTCATGAGTGGAAGGAGCAAACTCACTCTTATGGTGTTAGATACAAGATGACCCCCAAACACCTCATGTGGCAATGCAGGAATGTTCAGAGGTGAAATGATTAGATTATGAGAGCTGAATTCTGATTGGTGGAATAGTTCATTTGATGGATTAATAATTTAAGTATCATTTGGTGGTAACTGTAGGCAGGAGGGGCATGGCTGGAGGAAGTAGGGCACTGAGGGCATGCCATTTGTGATGATATTTTGTCCCTGACTCCTTGCTCAGTCTCTCTGCTTCCCAACTGCCATGAGCTGAGAAAATTTCCTCCACCACACTCTTTTCACCACAATGCTCTGCCTCACTGACAGGCCCAGAGCAATGGAATCAGCTGACCATTGACTAAATCTCTGAAACTGTGAATCCAAAATAAACTTTACCTCCTCTAAATTGTTTTTGTCAAGTGTTTGAATCACAACAATGAAAAGCTGACTGACATACTTACAAATCATATTATTATGAAAAAGATCATAAATCGGTCTTCTATCCACATTTTAAAGATTAATTATCCAATTCATGTCTAAACAATACCTAGTGTTTTCTAAGACAATTTTTCATTTTAGAAAATATACTCTAAAACAGAAAATTTGCAAGATTGTAATAAAAATAGAGATTATTCTCGGTTATATTACCTTTTACCTTATTTTTCTCTCTAGATTTTGACTGGCAGTGGATTATCTTAGATGGTCCAGTGGATACTTTGTGGATAGAGAATCTAAATTCTGTGTTTGATGAAACTAGAACACTGTTCCTAGCAAACAGTGAGAGAATAGTTTTAACTAGCAAGATAAGAGTTATTTTTGAAATGGATACTCTCTCTCAGGCCAGTCCTGCTACTGTTAGCCGGTGTGCAATGATATATATGGTAAGTTTTCAAAAAATTTTCTTAACAAAGAAAACATGTTGTTTAGGATAGTAGCCAGTCACTATTGATAGCACTTTAATGTTTATTTTACTTTTACCTCTGGATCCAGAAGCACAACCCAGTAGTTCAGAAGTTTTGTGACCCCAAAGTCTCATAATCTAGAATTGAATATGAATGCATTTATTACTTAATTCAATTACTCTCAATAATTGAAGTGTCAATATTTTCCCCAACTGTAAGTAGTGCTTTCAATTAGACAGGTTAGGCTACTGGTGTGAACTAATTTTCCAACAGAAGAAATATTTCCCCGAGACCTTTTCTTACTCTTAGAACTTGGAAAACACATTGCCAAGACAGTAGTGAGGAGGTAAAAGACACCACAAAAAAATAAGTATATTCTATAAATGAAATTAATTATTAGCTATGATTAGCTCTGTGCTATAATATAGCTAATTAAGTCCAGGATTACTTCTAGGTAAGCAGTTCCCCTCACCACATACACTGCCTCAATACACCTCCCTACACATACTCCTCCAATTGCCTGTTGTCTGATAAAACTATGGTCAGAAACATATATCATTCCAGAGAATGATAATTACTTGAGCTGTTTTTGACCACTTGCCCTTTAATGAATAATAACTCTAAGCCATATTTGGCAGAGGACACTGATAAAGCAAAAAGAAAGTAGGAGGACAGCATATTTTTTAATTTACTTAAGATTTTCTTATGCTTTTTATTATTAGGATCCTGTTGATCTGGGATGGGAGCCTTATGTCAAGTCATGGCTTTCAAAAACCTCTAAAATCATGAATCAATCAGGAGTGGATTGTCTTGAATTCTTGATTCACAAAAGTGTCACTGATGGACTAAAATTTATAAAGAAGCATCAGAAATTTCAGCCATTTCCTGTACAGGACATAACAGTTATTATAACTCTCTGCAGAATTCTTGATGCTTTCTTTGAATTCATGAGTAGAAACGGAGGATTTGGAGAAGGTGAGTTTTTCCCCCTAAGTCACATTAATGATATTACAGCTTTGCCAGTCAATGGCAATTTATCATCTTCTGTAAAAGAAAATGAAGCCAGAAATTTTCAATTTATTTGGACCAACAGCAAATATGCACATGGAACAAACTAAAAATCCTTCATGGGGAGCATATCAATAAAAGTAAATTAAAATCATACACAATATTATAAGATGACAAAAAAACCTGAAGAACCCTTTGAGGTTTTCTATTAGGGAAGATTTTTTTTTGCCATGTTTCAACAATTCTTTGAGTTAATAGGGAAAACTGTTAAAAATTCTAATTGTAAGTTTTAATCATACAAAATCATAAATATGCAAAGTAGTAAAACATATATAAGGAGAAACAAGTAGATTTAGAAATCAGTATAGCATTATGAATAAAGGCAACTCAAATATCCATCCTAATTTTATTTTAGAGTGAAAGTCATCTTGACCAATAAAAAAGAGAGGTTATTAATTGTAAAAGACAGATTAAGAATATAGTATATGTATGTGTGTGTGTGTGTGTGTGTGTGTGTGTGTGTGAGAGAGAGAGAGAGAGAGAGAGAGAGAGAGAGAGAGAGAAGAAAATATATGAAAAAATGGCTGACAGAACTACAAGGTTAAATAAGCATATCTGTTATCTGTGGGCTGGGGAAATAGCTCAGTTGGTAGAGTGCTTGCCTTGCATGCACAAGGCCCTGGGTTCAATCCTCAGCAACAATTTTTTTTAAAAAAAGCATATCTGTAATCTGGTTAGAGATGTTAGAAACTCCTCTAGAAGTCCTCCTATATAACATACAAAGAGGTTTTTAAGGTCCTAAGACAGAGGGCAATAAAAACTCAGGACCAGGACTTAGAAATCAGAGTGGTCAACTCCAGAGAAAACTAAGTGGATAACTCCAACACTTAGGGTGGAGGCATAAGAGCAAATAATTACTCCAGTTTTTAAAACCCCAGACCTCCTTCAACCCTCTGAGGAATACATTACTAAAAGTTTCAATGATGGCTCTCTGTAGACCAGAAACTGAACAAGATTTAATGATAGCAATGAAGATAATAGGACCCTGGAAAATAAAGGCCAAATAGTGGTCCTTAACCTCCAGAAACAGATGAAAGGAGCAGGGAAGATATGAGTTTCAGAGAGTTATGAAGATAAGTAATAGAATATAGAATCATCAGGAGTGAAACATATGTGCCGGCAACAAGGTACCAGAAGCTTGTGTCATGAGAAGAAATCAAGGATGAGTGTCCAGGAGGTTAAGAGTAGTTGCTCCAGTAAGCCATTATAATCTCTTGTCCATTTCCAGAACTGAGCTATGTTTCAGGTTTAGAGCCATTGACAAAACAGAAGGTTGGGACCCTCTAAAATAAAATGGAACACATTTACAAAAATAATGGTACTGGTTCTTCTCCGAAGGGAACTACAGCCATTTATTTGGGTGACTTCCACTAGAGAATGAAGCATATTCAAAAGAATTTTAGAATTGTAGGACAGAGGGTCTGACTTGACATTAATATCCAGAAACCAAAGGCATCTTCATGTCCATCTCAATTAGAGACCATTCATATGAGGACTAGGGAATAAATGATGTACAGAATTCTGACCAAAGTTCAGTTTACTAGATAGAGTTCACTAGGACCCCACCTCCTGGTTATTTTCCTGATCCCAAAATATATAACTGGATTTAATGTACTTAATCCTTTGACCAAATGGGGTCTTTAGACTGGGATAAAAAATATATAGTGGGAAAGGTCAAATGGAAATCTCTGAAATTCCGTCTGAATTGTCTCTAAATAATAATTTTAAAAGTGTCACTTTCAGGTTTGTGGGGAGAGGATGGTAGAAATTAATGCTACCCTTAAAGATTTTAAGGATTCAGGAATGGCATCTCCTTTGCATCTCAGTTTAATTTATTAGTCTGCAGCCAGCAGAAACAGATCCTAGAGGATGACAATAGGCTACACAAACTGAATTAAGTAATAGTCCCAAATATAGCTACAATGCCAGAAAGACTGTCTCTTCTAGAAGAATAAGGAGGTAGAAAGTTGAAAAAGATCATCTATAATGATTTCAATTTTTTTCTCATAAAATTAGAGCCAAAGTTATCTCTATTGAGTTGAGGGAGGTGAAATGTTGGCTTGAAGTATGTGGGAAAAACTGAATGGTCATTGTGGGGATGTGAGAGCATATTCCTTAAGAATAAATTTTAAAAATTTACTGTTTACATTGAGGGTTCATTTGAGAGCAGAAATCATGATCTTAAATTTTGGGAAGAATGAAGATGTAATTAGGAGGAACATGGAAGTAGAATCATCTAGTAGAAGATGGAAATTTAATCCAAAGATTGCCCTTTACTTTCTCAACTACTAGCAATTATGTAACCTTGCAGAAATTCATTCATTGGTATATATTGGATGTTTTATTATCTCTTATAATTGCTGAATAAGAATGGTTAGTCCTAATATATAATTTGGGGCCTGAATCTCATTTTATATTTGACACATTTTCTCTTTTGGATCATTAATTGGAGACATCCTATTCCAAAGAGATGGCACAAAGATTCGTCAGATTCATTTTATTTGTCACCTTGCAAAGTATAGCAAAAGAAAGCTGACAGTACAGCACTGATGTAACATCAAAGTCAATCACAATCAAAAAATAAAAGAAAAATTAGACCTCATCTGAATTAAAATCTTTTGAGCATAAAAAGTCATTATCAACAGAAAAGATAACTCACAAAATGGGAATTTTCAAAGCATTTATTTTATAGAGATTAATATCCAGAATATATAAAGAACTCATACTACTCATCAGCAACAAAAAAATCAACAACCATTTTTAAAATGGGCAAATGATGATAGACATTTCTCCAAAGAAGATAGACATATGACCAACAAGCACATTAAAATATGCACAACAGGAGGATTCCAACATGGCGGCGGGCGCAGAGAGATCAAGTCTCTGACCTCTTCAGCTGTGCAGGCATAGGGAGTCGTAAAAAACCTAAATCTGTTTGCTCAGGATCACTAGGCAATGCTGAGATGACGTGGATCTGGGGCGAACAGTCTGGGCCTCTCAGAACACACTCTGAGCCCGGATCGGCTGAATTCAAGCTCCTGTTCGCCTGCTTCCCGCAGACAAACAGCTGTGACTCAGCACTAATCCATCCGGCTGAAACAACTGGTCAGCCCTTCTCATCCTACGGAGGTAAATGCCTACCGAGCCTTCATAAGTAGTGGCCACAGGTTTGAAACGGGGCTTGGGAGAGACAGTAAGGACCCACCTGTTGCAGTGGTCGACCAGCAAAGGGAAACGAACTGTCGCCATTTGCAAGAGATACCACCATGGCAGAGAACTGATGTCATCAGACTGCGGCGGAGGAGATAACTTCATTGAAACCTGCGGCTACAGGTGTGTAATTCCCTAGCCTTCCCTCTCCACACATCGGGGAAACCTTAAGGGCCCCTCCCAGCTCTCCCATAAGGGCCCCTCCCAGCTCTCCCGTGAGCACGATAGCCAGACCCAGGGAATCAGAGGTGGCGCGGGACACCCGGCGCGGAACTACCGCTCCCACCAGTTCTGACAGCTGAGATCTCTTGCACCAGCTACTGGGAGAGTGGCTACCGGAGGGCAAGTAAAATTCGCTGAGGATTCTCAGCCCCAAACTCTACAAACTTAGGGTCTGAGGGAATGGCAAACTGGAAAAGTGTGCCCAGTCGTTCATGAAAACAGGGCTCCCGGGAGCAGACCTGGCGTGTAGCCATTATTGTGGTGAGTGGCACCCGTAAGAGGGGCCTGGCTAGAGGAAAAGTGGGAAGTGACTAGACACAAGAGGAGGCCCTAGGCACTCAGGATTGGAGACTCGCCCAGTCTGGGAGGAGCCGCTGCACAGTGATTGGTTCCCGCGTATTGACAGGAGAAACTTGGCCTGGTGGGCACAGCACCACCTACTGGAAGAGAAGTTAATCAAACTCTAAGACTGCATTTATTAGTTTTTTTTTTTCTTTTCTATTTTTTTTTTTGATTTGGGTTTTTCTTTCATTTTCATTTTTCTTTCTTGTTGTTTTTTTAATTTTTTTTTACAATTTTTTTTAATTTTTTTTCTTCTAATTTTAATTTAATTTTTTTTAAAATTTTTTTTCTTTTTTTATTCCTATTTTTTTTCTTCTTTTGTCTTTTCATTTCTTTTCAATTATCTTATCCCCCCTTCCTTGAACTCTACCTGCTTACTCTCATTCTCTTTAGTGACTTCTTCCCTTCCCTTCTAATACCTTTCCTCCCAAGCATCTAACAAATTTATAGGAGTAAACAGTAACTCAGCAGTCAAACAGAACAAGAAGTAACATGAGCAGCTTCAAAAAGCAAGGAAGAAAAGGAGTACAAACAATGCAGGACAGCCTAAATATTCAGGAGGACCTAGAGTCATCAGAAAAATGGTCATATAAAGAACTCAAGGAACACCTTAGACAGATGGAATGGAACCTTAAAGAGGATACAAGACAGCAAATTCAAGCAGCGAAAGAACACATTGAGAATGAATTACATAAACAGATAAAAGAAGAAGTTAAGCATCTTTATCAGGAGATAGAGATTATAAAAAATAATCAAACAATAATTCTAGAAATGAAGGAAACGATAAACCAAATTAAAAACTCAATTGAGAGTATCACTAACAGAGTGGAGCAAGTAGAAGCCAGAACGTCAGATAATGAAGACAAAATATATCATCTTGAAGAGTCTAGCCAACTCAGAAAGGCTGGTAAAAAATCACGAGAAAAACATCCAAGAGTTATGGGATAACATAAAAAAACCAAACTTACGAGTCATCAGGATAGAAGAAGGTACAGAGATTCAAACCAAGGGAATGAGTAACCTGCTGAATGAAATAATTACAGAAAACTTTCCAGAAATAAAAAAGGAAACAGATATACAAATTGAAGATGCATACAGGACACCGAGCACACAAAATCACAGTAGACCAACGCCAAGACACATTGTTATGAAGATATCCAATATACAGAACAAAGAGAAAATATTAAAAGCTACAAGAGAAAGGAGACAGATTACATTCAGGGGTAAACCAATAAGGTTAACAAAGGATTTTTCATCACAGACACTGAAAGCAAGAAGGTCATGGAACAATGTATTTCAAACACTGAAAGACAATGGATGCCAACCAAGAATTCTGTATCCAGCAAAATTAAACTTCAGGTATGACAACGAAATAAAAACCTTTCATGATAAACAAAAGTTAAAAGAATTTGCAGCCAGAAAACCAGCATTGCAAACCATTTTGAGCAAAACACTACGCGAGGAAGAAATGAAAAACAATAACCAAAACCATCAGTAGGAAGTGCCTCGGTAAAGACAGAGGGCGAGGGGAAAGATAATCATGGAGAAACAAACTAAATTTTTTTAAAAAAAGGATAAGTAATCAAACATGGATGGAAGTACAAACCATATATCAATAGTAACTCTGAATGTTAATGGCTTAAACTCTCCAATAAAGCGACATAGGCTGGTATCATGGATTAAAAAAAAAAAATCCAACAATATGCTGCCTCCAGGAGACACATCTGATTGGAAAAGACATACACAGGCTGAAGGTGAAAGGATGGGAAAAAATATACCATGCACATGGTCCTCGAAAGCAAGCAGGGGTGGCCATCCTCATATCGAATAAAATCGACTTCAAGACTAAGTTAATCAAAAGGGATAAAGAAGGACATTATATACTGTTAAAAGGAACCATTCACCAACAAGACATAATAATTATCAATATTTGTGCACCAAATAATGGTGTTGCGACATTCATAAAACAAATTCTCCCCAAGTTCAAGAATCAAATAGACCACAACACAATTATTATGGGTGACTTCAACACACCTCTCTCACCATTGGACAGATCCTCCAAACAAAAGTTGAATAAAGAAACTATAGAACTCAATATCACAATCAATAACCTAGACTTAAATGACATATATAGAATATATCAACCATCATCAAATGGATATACTTTTTTCTCAGCAGCACATGGATCCTTTTCAAAAATAGACCATATATTATGCCATAGGGCGACCCTCAGTAAATATAAAGGGGTGGAGATAATACCTTGCATTTTATCTGATCATAATGGTGTGAAACTGGAAATCAATGATAAAAGAAGGAAGGAAAAATCCTACATCACATGGAAAATGAACAATATGTTACTGAATGATCAATGGGTTACAGAAGACATAAAAGAGGAAATCAAAAAATTCTTAGAGATAAATGAAAATACAGACACAACATATCGGAATCCGTGGGACACAATGAAAGCAGTTTTAAGAGGAAAATTCATCGCCTGGTGGTCATTCCTCAAAAAAAGAAAAAACCAACAAATAAATGAGCTCACACTTCATCTCAAAGCCCTAGAAAAGGAAGAGCAAAACAACAGCAAATGTAGCAGAAGGCAAGAAATAATTAAAATCAGAGCGGAAATCAATGAAATTGAAACAAAAGAAACTATTGAAAAAATTAACAAAACTAAAAGTTGGTTCTTCGAAAAAATAAATAAGATCGACAGACCTTTAGCCATGCTAACGAAGAGAAGAAGAGAGAGAACTCAAATTACTAACATACGGGATGAAAAAGGCAATATCACAACAGATGCTACAGAAATACAGAAGACAATTAGAAATTATTTTGAAAACCTATATTCCAATAAAATAGAAGATAGTGAAGACATCGATAAATTTCTTAAGTCATATGATTTGCCCAGACTGAGTCAGGAGGATACACACAATTTGAACAGACCAATATCAATGGATGAAATTGAAGAAGCCATCAAAAGACTACCAACCAAGAAAAGCCCAGGACCGGATGGGTATACAGCGGAGTTTTACAAAACCTTTAAAGAAGAATTAATACCAATACTTTTCAAGTTATTTCAGGAAATAGAAAAATAGGGAGCTCTTCCAAATTCATTCTATGAGGCCAACATCACCCTGATTCCGAAACCAGACAAAGACACCTCAAAGAAAGAAAACCACAGACCAATATCTCTAATGAACCTAGATGCAAAAATCCTCAATAAAATTCTGGCGAATCGAATACAAAAACACATCAAAAAAATAGTGCACCATGATCAAGTAGGATTCATCCCTGGGATGCAAGGATGGTTCAATATATGGAAATCAATAAATGTTATTCACCACATCAATAGACTTAAAGATAAGAACCATATGATCATCTCGATAGATGCAGAGAAAGCATTCGACAAAGTACAGCATCCCTTTATGTTCAAAACATTAGAAAAACTAGGGATAACAGGAACTTACCTCGACATTGTAAAAGCTATCTATGCTAAGCCTCAGGCTAGCATCATTCTGAATGGACAAAAGTTAAAGGCATTCCCTTTAAAATCCGGAACAAGACAGGAATGCCCTCTATCACCACTTCTATTCAATATAGTTCTCGAAACACTGGCCAGAGCAATTAGACAGACGAAAGAAATTAAAGGCATAAAAATTGGAAAAGAAGAACTTAAATTATCACTATTTGCAGATGACATGATTCTATACCTAGAAGACCCAAAAGGGTCTACAAAGAAACTACTAGAACTAATAAATGAATTCAGCAAAGTGGCAGGATATAAAATCAACACGCATAAATCAAAGGCATTTCTGTATATCAGCGACAAAACTTCTGAAACGGAAATGAGGAAAAACACTCCATTCACAATATCCTCAAAAAAAATAAAATACTTGGGAATCAACCTAACACAAGAGGTGATAGACTTATACAATGAAAACTACAGAACCCTAAAGAGAGAAATTGAAGAAGATCTTAGAAGATGGAAAAATATACCCTGTTCATGGATAGGCAGAACTAACATCATCAAAATGGCGATATTACCAAAAGTTCTCTATAGGTTTAATGCAATGCCAATCAAAATCCCAATGGCATTTCTTGTAGAAGTAGATAAAGCAATCATGAAATTCATATGGAAAAATAAAAGACCCAGAATAGCAAAAGCAATTCTAAACAGGAAGTGTGAATCAGGCGGTATAGCGATACCAGATTTCAAACTATATTACAGAGCAATAGTGACAAAAACAGCATGGTACTGGTACCAAAACAGGCGGGTGGACCAATGGTATAGAATAGAGGACACAGAGACTAATCCACAAAGTTACAACTATCTTATATTTGATAAAGGGGCTAAAAGCATGCAATGGAGGAAGGATAGCATCTTCAACAAATGGTGTTGGGAAAACTGGAAATCCATATGCAACAAAATGAAACTGAATCCCTTTCTCTCGCCATGCACAAAAGTTAACTCAAAATGGATCAAGGAGCTTGATATCAAATCAGAGACTCTGCGCCTGATAGAAGAAAAAGTTGGCTCCGATCTACATATTGTGGGGTCGGGCTCCAAATTCCTTAATAGGACACCCATAGCACAAGAGTTAATAACAAGAATCAACAAATGGGACTTACTTAAACTAAAAAGTTTTTTCTCAGCAAGAGAAACAATAAGAGAGGTAAATAGGGAGCCTACATCCTGGGAACAAATTTTTACTCCTCACACTTCAGATAGAGCCCTAATATCCAGAGTATACAAAGAACTCAAAAAATTAGACAATAAGATAACAAATAACCCAATCAACAAATGGGCCAAGGACCTGAACAGACACTTCTCAGAGGAGGATATACAATCAATCAACAAGTACATGAAAAAATGCTCACAATCTCTAGCAGTCAGAGAAATGCAAATCAAAACCACCCTAAGATACCATCTCACTCCAGTAAGATTGGCAGCCACTATGAAGTCAAGCAACAACAAGTGCTGGCGAGGATGTGGAGAAAAGGGTACACTTGTACATTGCTGGTGGGACTGCAAATTGGTGCGGCCAACTTGGAAAGCAGTTTGGAGATTCCTGGGAAAGATGGGAATGGAACCACCATTTGACCCTGCTATTGCCCTTCTCGGACTATTCTCTGAAGACCTTAAAAGAGCATGCTACAGGGATACTGCCACATCGATGTTCATAGCAGCACAATTCACAATAGCTAGACTGTGGAACCAACCCAGATGCCCTTCAATAGATGAATGGATAAAAAAAATGTGGCATCTATACACAATGGAGTACTATGCAGCAATAAAAAATGACAAAATCATAGAATTTGCAGGGAAATGGATGGCACTAGAGCAGATTATGCTTAGTGAAGCTAGCCAATCCCTAAAAAACAAATACCAAATGTCTTCTTTGATATAATGAGAGCAACTATGAACAGAGCAGGGAGGAAGAGCAGGAAGAAAAGATTAACATTAAAAAGAGACATGAGATGGGAGGGAAAGGGAGAGAAAAGGGAAATTGCATGGAAATGAAGGGAGAGCCTCATTGCTATACAAAATTACATATAAGAGGTTGTGAGGGGAATGGGAAAATAAACAAGGAGAGAAATGAATTACAGTAGATGGGGTAGAGAGAGAAGATGGGAGGGGAGGGGAGGGGAGATAGTAGGGGATAGGAAAGGTAGCAGAATACAACAATTACTAATAGGGCATTATGTAAAATTGTGGATGTGTAACCGACGTGATTCTGCAATCTGCATTTGGGGTAAAATTGGGGGTTCATAACCCACTTCAATCTAATGTATGAAATATGATATGTCAAGAGCTTTGTAATGTTGTGAACAACCAATTAAAAAAAATGAAAAAAAATATGCACAACATCACTAATCATTAAGGATATGAAAATTGAAATGAGTTAATACTTCCCACCTGTTGGGATGACTATTAATAAATAAAAAATAAGTGTTAGCATGTATATGGAGAAAATGGAACCTTCATACATCACTGATGAGAATGTAAAATGATCCAGCCACTATGGAAAATGGTATGGCAGTTCCTCAAAAAATTAAATATAGAATTACCACTACTTGACCCAGCAATTTCCCTTCTAGTGTTTACCCAAAATAATTGGAAGCAAATACTCTTAACAGATATTTCTACACCAACGTTCATAGCAGCATTATTCACAGTAGCTGAAAAGTAAGAATCTTATTTTTTTTATTTGTTTTAATTAGTTACACATGACAGTACAATGACCTTGACATATCATACATTTGAATCAGATGGGATACAATATCTCATTTTTCTGAGTATACAGGTTGCAGAATCACATTGGTCATGCATTCACATATATATTCACAGTAATAATAATGTCTGTTTCATTCTATTATCCTTCCTATCTCCC
This sequence comes from Spermophilus citellus, assembly GCF_964194105.1. Lineage (NCBI taxonomy): Eukaryota > Metazoa > Chordata > Mammalia > Rodentia > Sciuridae > Spermophilus > Spermophilus citellus. The sequence continues at coordinate 112,532,027 of NC_138187.1, read as the reverse complement.
CAACCCCTCCTCTCCCCTCCCATCACTTCTCTCTACCTAATCTAGAGTAATGCTATTCTTTTTTTTCTCACATCTTCATACATGTATTTTGTATAACAATGAGGATCTCCTTCTACCATCCATGCAATTCCCCTTCTCCCTCCCTTTCCCTCCCACCCCTCTTTCCTATGTAGAGGTAATCTTCTTCCCATGCTCTTCCTCTCTTCCCCATTTTGAGTCACCCCCTTATATCAGAGAAGTCATTCAGCATTTGTTTTTTTGGAGATTGAGTAACTTCACTTAGCATAATCTGCTCTAATGCCATCCATTTCCCTGCAAATGCCATGATCTTATTATTTTTTAGTGCTGAGTAATATTCCATTGTGTATATATGCCACATTTTTTTTTATTCATTCATCCATTGAAAGGCATCTAGGTTGGCTTCACAATCTAACTATTGTGAATTGTGCTGCTATAAACATTGATGTGGCTGTGTCCCTGTAGTATGCTGTTTTTAGGTCCATTGGGTATATGTCCAAGAAGAGGAATAGCTGGGTCAAATGGTGGTTCCATTCCCAGCTTTCCAAGGAATCTCCATACTGCTTTCCAAATTGGCTGCACCAATTTGCAGTCCCACCAACAGTGTATGAGTGTACCTTTTTCCCCCGCATCCTCACAGCACTTGTTGTTGTTTGACTTCCTAATGGCTGCCATTCTTACTGGAGTGAGATGGTATCTTAGAGTAGTTTTAATTTGCATTTCTCTGATTGCTAGAGATGATGAGAATTTTTTTGTATACTTTTTGATTGATTGTATATCCTCTTCTGAGAAGTGTCTGTTCAGGTCCTTGGCCCATTTGTTGATTGGGTTATTTATTTATTTTGTTTGTTTGTTTAGCTTTTTGAGTTATTTGTATACCCTAGAGATTAGAGCTCTATCTGAGGTGTGAGGGGTAAAAATTTGTTCCCAGGATGTAGGCTCCCTATTCACCTCACATATTATTTCTTTTGCTGAGAAAAAACTTTTTAGTTTGAATCCATCCCATTTAATGAAAGGTACTAACACTTTAATGGTTCTAAAATGGTGGGTAATAGCATTATGGGTAGCATTATTTTCTTCTTTATACTTTTATCTATTTTCTCAATGTCCCATGAGAAATATATTTTACTTTATTATTAAAAAATAGATATTAAAAAGAAAAAAATAAGCTTAAAAGACTAATGAATAATCATTTAAACTGAGTTCCTCTATGGAATGGGTAACTTGTAGGGATGGGAGGAGACAGCTACAATCTGCCTACAATGATGTATGTGAAAAGATATTCTCTTACTGACAGTCCACTAAACAGTGTTATAAATTAAACGTCATGAATTAACTAGCTAAATTTTAGGTTTGTTATTAATTGTACAAAAATACTCTTTCCTTTTTAAGGTGATCCGAATAACACTTCAACTAAGGAAACAAAAGATTCTACCAAATTGAAGGAACCAGAAAAGAGGTCAGCTACATTCATTGGACAAATCTAGTAGGAACCAAATACTCAAATACATACAGGATTACTTGTCAACACCCCAGTACTTTTGTGATTTTATAATATCAAAATCCACTTCAAGTCCACAAATCACCATATTTTTATACTAATTTTTTAAAAATAAGATTATATGGATACTTCTGTCCAGTCTCTGTACATATTGGAAAAATGAATAAAATGACATGAATTTAATTTATGAATCTGTCATTTATGAGCTATGAAATATATTTGGTTACTAAATATTTTTAATCTTTGATTATCTCAGTTATAAAATGAAATAATAATGTGATGTGCTAGGTACGTAGAATAGAGCCTGCCTGGTACATAGTTAAGTGCTCAATAAATGATATCTTTGAATATTGATTAGTGTAACATTTCTTCTGCTATTTTTTTTATGATATGAGCATTACTATTGGGGCCTTCCTACATCTCATTATGAGTCTCTGAGACCATTCATGTCACATTCACTCTTGAAAAAGAAGACATTCTAAATAGACTTTCCGGGGCTGGGGATGTGGCTCAAAGGATAGCACACTCGCCTGGCATGCACGGGGCGCTGGGTTCGATCCTCAGCACCACATAAAAATAAAATAAAGATGTTGTGTCCATGAAAAACTAAAAAATAAATTTTAAAAAATAAACTTTCCACTGTCAGCTCTGCCTTCACATCTATTCACTTATCTCCGTCTTGATTATGACATCTGAGCCCAAACTTCCATCATTTCTTTCCTATACTGTTGCAATAGACTCCCAATTGGTTTTCCCAATTCTTCTAGTCATTTCTCAACACAATTGGAGATTTTTTAAAAAATTTGAAATAGTTGAGTAGCCATAAAAGAATATTTATAAAATATAAACTTAATAACTTCCCATTACTCTCAGAGTAGAAGAAAAATATCTTGGCTAGTTTAAAAAGTCCCTGTCCATCTCTCCAGAGTCATGACCTAATCTTTCCTCTAACTGTGCTTCAGTGACACTGGCTTTTGTTTCCCTCCACTTCCTCAAACTAGCAGTGATCCTTTGATTTCAGGGTCTTGGCACATGTGTCCCTTCTGCTCAAAATTCTATACTTCTATGTTTTGCCAAAGCCCAATCATTCTTCAGGTATCAATTTAACTGGTGCTTCAAAAAAGACCTTCCCTAACTTCTGCAATCTAAATTAGTTATCCCTGCTATTATTCTTCATGATATGCTTGACTCTTTATTCTTTATTCTTATCGTGATTTAGTATTAATTTTCCTTTCCTGTGAAAAGGGGATTCTGATTTTGTTCAGAGTAACTGATATGTTATAGCCACTCAATAATATTTGCCAAAAGAACTATCACATATTACACAGGGCTAGAAATTTCAGACAAGATTGTGTAAATGCTTGTACATTAAAGGTTGCTAATAAACTTCAGTTTGGTGATATACAAAATGTGTTGAGATCAGGCTTAAATCTCTGTCCAGCCTGATCAACACCAGCCTTATCACAGTAGGACTTGAATTTCACGAACCAGGAGTGACTTGAGTTGACCTAGACTAGAAAATACTCGCCAGATTCACCCTGCCCAGGATTAGCCACATTAAACTAAATCAACCTCTAGGATTTGACTGAGAAGAATATAAAGTGAATACTATTTGCTTATATCTACATAAAGTGAAGAATTATCATATTTTCTCTCAAAAGACAAGTAAACTTGCAGCTACTTAATTAGCCTAAAATAAAAATGAAATGTGTGTATACATTAAATTAAAATATGTACATAAATTAACTACACATGTATATATGTATTAAAATGTATGTTAAACATACTTTTAAAAATATAAAAATGATACGTTTGAATAAATTAAATTTTAAAATATATAAAGGAATATATTAAATAAAGGTTGACTACAGATCTCTTACACATATGGGACTTTAAAAATAGTAACTAATTTACATGACTTATCAAAGGAACAGTTATACATTAATTTTAAAACTTTTCTGTCAACACTTGAACTATATTATAGTTTTTAATAAAAATGAAACTTTTATATATTGAAAGAAATTTCTGAGCTTCTTTCTAAAACTAAGCCTTCACCCTTCCTTTCATTTCTACCCAGCAATGAAAATCTATGGTATCTGGAGAAAAATCCTGATAAATTAACAATAATGATTCAAAAGCTTTATGTGTTCGCTTTTACTTGGGCATTTGGGGGAAGTTTAAAGCATGAAGATGAACATGAAGATGATACACTATATTATCCAGCTTTTGAGCCTGATTCTGTTTCGGAAGTAACCTATGATTTTGACAAACTTGTACGTGAATTATTTGAAGACAATTCACAAGGAGGTAAGTTCTGGCTGGGAGGAATCATTATTTTGCTTATTATTTTAAAATAGTTTTTAAATTGTTGATGGACCTTTACTTTATTTATTAATTTATTTATATGTGGTGCTGAGAATCAAAGCCAGTACCTCACACATGCCAGGCAAGCACTCTACCACTGAGCCACAGCCCAGCTCTATTTTGCTTATTTTAAAATATTAATTAGAAGCAATGATTGTACTTATATTGACTAGGCCCATCTTTTGAAGTGTGAAGATTAAAGGTAAAATAGTATTAAGAAATAACACCTTTATGCTAATGAAAGGAGATTAAAGAAAATTAGATTCTTGATTGGTTCTAGATGCAATGAGAAGCTAGAACACTAGTGAAGCAAAAGGGAAAGCCTTAGAGCTATGAACTCAGCCTTAGCCCATCAGCTGTGTAACGATCCATACTATCCACACCACCATGTAGCAGGAACTTCTGCAGGAGCAGAATATTTAGTCTTATATTTTTATTTTAATTCTGAGTTATTTTATAAAGTCTTGTGCTTTATAGGTCAGTTCTAACAGGTGGAATCTATCCTAGTAACCTAAAATACTAACCCTTCCCATTTAGCTGTTGCTGATTAAAGAAACTTTGAATAGATAAAGAGATTGCTAATGCAGGTACCAAAAAGAGACAAAATATGAATGTATTTAGAAAAACCTTGTAAAACAAAGATGGGATCTTTTTTTTGTGGTGCTGGGGATTGAACCTAGGACCTTGTGCATGCAAGGCAAGGACTCTACCAACTGAACCATATCCCAAATATATTTGGCTACTAAATATTTTTAATCTTTGATTATCTCAGTTATAAAATGAAATAATAATGTGATGTGCTAGGTACGTAGAATAGAGCCTGCCTGGTACATAGTTAAGTGCTCAATAAATGCAGTCTTAATTCTTAATTCAGTCTTCTGAATTACTGTAAACAGTTCCATTTAAGACAACTGGATGGGAGCAGAGGTGTAGCTCAATAAGAGACCGCATGCATAGTTTTTGCTAGGACCTGTGTTCAATCCTAGCAGTCAAAAATGCACATATATATATAAACATCTGGATGACAAGTTTTATGTAATTTCCTATAGAAACTAACTTTTAATTTCAAAGCATTGCATGTTAATTTGTTATTGAAGTTAACTATTCAATTTTATGCCTCTTTTTTTAAAAAATTTATTCTTTAGAAGTATTTGGATGCAATACCTTCATTTTATTTATTTACTTCTATTTGGTGCTGAGGATCAAACCCAAGGCCTCACACTTGCTAGACAAGTGCTTTACCACTGAGCCACAATCTCAGCACCTGCTAACTTTTAAAGATAGATAAACTACCTTAATTTATTGTCAGGCAGATCATAAACTAGAAATGTTTTATTAAAAATGTAAAAGCTATACACAAAATAAAGGAATTTTCGATGAGTTGTTAAAGTGTACTAAGGTATTTGTTGTCTTTGAAAAATAGGATTAAAAAATCAACTTTTAATTTGTTAGAACAATGTATAAAATAGCATATTGATTTGAAGCACGCAGAAAGTAATTAATAATTATATGTGATGCAAATACAAAAAAAGAATAGCAATACTATATGATAAAGTAAAATTTATGCCAAAAGATTAAAGAGGATTCAAGAAAAACACTACATTAAAAAACAACAACCCTAGCTGGCCAAGGTGTAATCCCAGAGGCTTGGGAGATTGAGGCAGAAGGATCATGAGTTCAAAGCCAGCCTCAGCAAAGGCATATCGTGAGGCACTAAGTAACTCAGTGTGACCCTGTCTCTAAAATAAAATAAAAAATAGGGCTGGGGATGTGGCTCAGTGGCCAAGTTCAATCCCCAGTACCAAAACAAACAAACAAACAAAAAACCCACAAAACATAAAACAACCATGAACTTGTAGAAATATAACAATATAGTGTTTTAATAGCAAAATCTGATAGAATTCTAACAGGTAATAAATAATTCTAAAATTATAAGAGATTTTTAATTTGTCTCTATAAGAAATTGAAAGATTGAAACAGGCAAAAATAATAATTATAAGGTGTATGTTAACACTGTTTTACATATACATTTATCATTTTAAATATTAACATTGTTATCTTTGTATGGTAAAATAATGGCTTAATTATTTTGCTTTTCATTATTCAATATCTTCAACAATTTTCTACTGAGAAAATATATTACTTTTAAAATGGAAAAATACATGTGATTTACAAATAAGTATCAATATTCTCTTATATATTGGTTTAGCCACAACCAGTACATTTCTATAATTTAAAAACATCATGTGTGTTTACATAATAAGAAACAGAACTTTAGGGTAAGGTTTCAAGGCTATCAGATCAAAATTCACCTTAATTTCTGGATTATAAAAAGGACAAAAAGTTAATCAGTTTTTGCTTTTATACAATTAAATATTATGAAAAAAGACAGACTTATTTAATATATTTGGACATACCTTTCTTAATAATCATATATTTCAGTTAGAGTTCATATTCTTAAATAAATCTCTTTCTTATGTGGATCTATTTATCAATCTCAAATGTAGGTATCAGTCTACCAACTGGTGAACGGTCTATCTTTGGGTATTTTGTGGACATACTACAATGTGAATTCATACCTTGGTCAGATTTAGTTCCTAATATTCAGACATTAATTCAAAGAGGTAAGGGTAATTATACAAATTTCTTGTAATTTGTAATTTTTTGTAATTTCTTCAAAATGCTGAGGATACTGTATTTGTAAAATTAGTTATATATCAGCAAATTTAATTATTAATACATTCCAAATTTGTGTAGAGACCAGTTTGGATCCACATTTACAAAATGTGCCTTAAAAATAACTTTTGAATACTACTTTATGAGAAATCTGGAGTATTTTGAGTCATTTTCACATTGTAAAACTGAGTTCATTGAAAGTCTTATTAATCACAATATTTATTATTTCAATTAGCTATGATTATTGAAAGGAGAAAATGGTAAGGTTCACATCTAAAATAGGAAAAGTATGTATGTAAGAACTTACACTTGATTATATAGGAAACTACTCATTAGAAAAAAATACCATCGTTTGGTGAACATCCATATTTGCTAAATTATTTTTATTCTCAATCTTCTGCTTCTACATAAAACAAAAAAAAAGACATAGAAACTTGTTGCACTTTAAGAGCTTGGAAGAAGTTTAAGGCAGGAACTTAATGGTCAGGCTTCTTGTCAAGTTCTTACAAATACAGATGGTCCTCAACTTGCAAGTTTTCAACTTTATGGTAGTGTGAAAGCAACACATAATCAGTAAAAACCATACTTCAAATCTGGAATTTGAAATTTGGATCACTTCTCAGACTAGCAATACTGGAATTTGAAATTTGGATCACTTCTCAGACTAGCAATAGGCAGTATCATACTCTTTTGCAATGTTGGGCAGTGGCAGTAGTCATAGGAATATAAGAGGAAACAACCAATACTCTACAGTGCACTGTTACTAAACTATGCTGTTAAGTAGGTTAGGTGTATCAAATGCTTTTGACTTAACAACATTTTCAATTTACCTTGGGCTTATTTGGATATAATCACATCATCAAGGAGGAGAATCAGTATAAGAAGTTTAATGAATGGAAATTGAAATGAATAACTGAAGTCAGGTTTCTCTCATCAAATAATTTCAAAGTTTGGTTGCAAGAGTTTTTGACAGAAACCAACCAGAGCTGTCAGAATCATAGGCATCCAGAAAGTTCTAATTTCAAATTTATTTTTGTTGGAAATACCAAAGTTATATTGTACATTGTTTTGTCACAATAAGCATTGGTGAGAGATCACAGATCCTATTTCATGTTAGTGCTAATATTGGGGGCATTTTTATCTTTAGCTTTTTGCCACTAGATAGAAATATAACTGAATATCATTTGCCTATAATTCAACACCTTCTCCAAATCTAAAACATTCACTTCTCTGGAGACAACTTACCCTACTTGTATGCAAAGGACATAGAAGCAATTAAAACCCTCCTGAGCTTTTAAACCAAACTTGTAATGATAATTTTAATGTCACAATACCATGTTTCCCCTGTAGTAAACCACAATATGTAGATTGGGCATCTTAGACATGCTTAAGGAAAAAAATCACCTTTTGATATTATTGCATAGAAAGCTGACTGAAGGAGAAATCCACCACAGCTACATGAAGTGCTTTCTCCTGGACTTAAAACTGTATGGAGTTATCACTGAGCACAGATGTGATAAATCATGATGCAGAATTCCTTTTCCTACTATCATGGTGGAATAGTTATTGAAAGAAAACATTTTGCATGTGGATTGAGTTATATATTTTACATCAATTTCCACTAATCTTTGAGGAGTTCAAATATGAATTGCGTAGTAATTAAGATTAATTAACAGTGCTGAAAATTATGCTTTATACAGCTTATTGAGGATATAATATCTATTTAACAAACTACACATAATTTTGATTGAAACAGTCATGTTTTTTTATCAGTCAGGTTGACTGTTAAATGTTCAAGGAGGACAAAAACCAAAGCTTCTTTCCCTCCACTCTTTCTCTCTCACACAAACATGTATAATTTAATCTGACCTATTAAGGGCTCTCCCCTCTGTGGAAAGGTGAACTACCTTAAGCGAGCCCTTACATGGCCAGATACCCTATCCTGAGTGACCTAAGGAACCTCAAATCTTGAACTAAGGTTATCTGTGACTATTTTCTAGCATCCACTAAAAAGCTAATAGGACTATTTTCCTAAATCATATATTATTCATACAAACAATATTTTCAAATTTAATACTCAGTTAAAGGTAATTAGCAGAATCAAGATTATCACCATAAATTAACAAGACTTGAATGACTAGAATTACTGGCTATATATTCTGAGACATCCATACTTACTATGTTTAAAGAAATAAAAAATAAGCTTGAAAATACCTGAAAAGAATCAGAAACTATGGAAATGTGGCACAATTTGAAAAAGAATCAAACAGACCCTCTAGAGATGAAAAATGCAGCCAAATACGACCAGTGTAACTCCACATCATCTACAACTGCAATAATGGAATACTAATTAGAATAAATTGTTCTCTCTGTATGTATAACATGTTTAAATACAGTCTACTATCATATATATCTAAAAAGAACAAATAAAAATAGTTATGAAGGAAAAATGACAACAAAAACAACCTACTTAAAGAGAAAAGGAAGCATTTTCATTAAAATCCAACATTTCAACTTAATGTTTTTTTTAAATTTTTTGTAGCTGTAGATGGACAGAATGCCTTTATTTTATTTGTTTATTTTTATGTGGTGCTAAGGATCCAACTCAATGCCTCACACATTCTAGGCAAGTACTCTGTCACTGTACTACAGCCCCAACCTCTTAATGTTGTTTTGAAGATGCTAACCAATGCAGTTAAAAAAGAGAAAAAAATTAGATATGTAAATTTGAAAAGGAGAAAGTTAGATTTTATTATTTGCAGATATTAAAATATTTATGAAGCCCAAGAATGCCTTAAAATGATAAACTATAAGTAAAAGTATAAAGAATATAAATAAACAATTCATAGAAAAATAAACACTTCTTACATATAAAAAGTTGATTCATATATGAGAAATTCAAGTTAATCTACAATTAGATATAATTTTTACCTGTAATTTTGGTGAGGATCAAGAAGTTTGATACCTTTCACGAAGGCATGAAGACATAGACTCTCAAATATTGGAGAGCAATTTGTCAATATCCATCAAATTATATATCATATGACAGTTTATATTGATCCAGAACTCTACTTATAAAAAAAATTAGTCCACATATATGTGAAATAACATATGTGTATTACTTAACTCAGACTTGTTTGTAATAGCAAAAGATTGAAAACATCATAAATGTCCATAACTAGAGCACTGAGTAAAAAAAAGAAAAATTTTGCATGATACATTTGTTAAATGGAATGATACTGATCAGAAAAAAAATCTTTTAATGGCTTATAAGAAAGTTTCTTTTTGGATTTATGTTTGTGTGTGTGTTATTTTACATCAAATTGCCTATGTTTGGCTACTTTTTAACTTTTAAAAATGTCAATCTTTAAAATAGTTAAATTTCTTTATAATATGTTGAATTTTTTTCAGAAAGTATTAAGTACCCAAAATGTTAGTTTAATATTTCTAAGTCATTAGAAACTTTTCTTTTTTAACTTAGGGACTTCATTACTGACTGACATTCAAGAATCTGGTGACAACATATTGAAGATGATAGAATGTGGAGAGTACATTAATTATGTTGCTACCAGAGACACAACATGCCTTTCTTTTCTCATGAGCCTTCTCTTAAAGAATTCCTGCCCTGTGCTTCTCACAGGTATTTTTAAAAAATGTAAATGAAGGGGTATTTTAGAGTTAGGAGGAAATATTACTTGGTCCAAACATGTGAAATGGGAAAAAATAGGTCCTGAAAAGTTTTGGTGACTATATCAATTCACATCCTTACTAACAGTGTATAAAATGCCCATTTCCCTACATATTTTCTAGTAGAGGACATTGTGAATCTTTTTCATCTTTTCATTACCTTCAGGAAAATTCTAGCAGTAGAACTACTGGGTAAATATATAACTGGTCTCCATAGCCTGTGGGCTGAGGTCCTTGGAGGTCCACTAATGGTAACATTGATTGGTTTAATTAAATCTACACATGTAATTCCTCAACCGGAAGCTAAATTTTTCACTTTTTTACTTTTACCAAAGGAATCACTCTATAGCTTCCATTGTTTCTGAACATTTATTTCAACTTAATCACCTTTTCCAGTTTTCTAACTTATATGGTCCATCACCAGAGGCAAGTAGTATCATTTTCCCGGTTCCATATTCAAAGAATTCCAGCAGGGTGACTCTCAAGTAACCATAGCTTGCCTTTAATTTCATCTAAGGAATTATTATTTAGTGAATTATCAAGTCATGAGTCCCTGTTCTGCCTCAATAAAGAATTTATCATCAAATTTCTCCCTCCGATTGTCTTAGCAAATGTTCTCAAGGAATTTCATTTCATGTAGTATTTCTAGTGTGCTATAGGCAAAACAATTTGTGATGGGCTTAATGAACATTAGATAAAAATATATAGACAGTAGAATGAATCAGATATAACTTTCCTTTGCTCTTAAATGAATACACGACCAGTGTAACTCCACATTATGTACAACTACAAGAATGGGATCCTAATTGGAATGGGTTGTAATATATGTATGTATGTCAAAATGCACTCTACTGTCATGTATATATAAAAATAACAAATTTTAAAAACCCATTAGCTCCTTATCTATTCTTTTGTAAAATATGTAAATAATGTAGACTCTGAGAAGGATACATATTAACTCACTTACCTAGCCAGTATCACATTTTAAAAAGGGAAAAGCAAAAACATCCTTTTCAAGTAAATTTCAAATGAAGGAAAATGCTATTGTTTCCTCAGACACCTAGGCTAGAGGTCTAACTCTGGGGATCCCAATAAACCAGGTCTGTTACACTATTAGTTCGTTTTAATATGTCATTTAACATATGTCATTTTCTGGCATGTAATTCTAACCTAAAATATTTTTCCCTCTTAGGAGAATGTGGTGTTGGGAAAACTGCTACCATTAACCAAATGCTTGAAAAGTTAGAGAACTCCGGAGCATTTGATATAAAATATGGGTCAATTTTAGGAGATGTCCTATTACATAATGAGATCAAAAAATCAAGGTTGTATATATATTAAACTTTAAGTTTTATTCATCTATTATTTAGATTCTATTTATAAAAAATGTTGGCTTTAACATATGTGTGCCTTGTTTTTAAAAAGCAAATCTATGCAATGAGTTGCCTGAAATTCCATCATGATATATTTCTTTTATTTTATACCTTTATTTTTTAATAAATTTTTAATGTATTTTAATTAGGTATAATAACAGAATAATATTTTATTTAGTTATTTATTTTTATGTGGTCCTGAGGATCGAACCCAGAATCTCACATGTGCTAGGCAAGTGCTCCACCACTGAGCTACAACCCCAGCCCCATATATATTTCTATGTAATAAAAAAGTCACAAGGAAAAATTGCAGAATGATATATAAACTATGTGTGTAAAATATATGCAAAGAAAAAAGCCTGAAATAATATGCACCAAAATGTTAAGACCATGAGTAATTTTTTCTGGTTATCATTATTTTCTCAATGTTTTGTAACAAATGTTACTTTTATTAAACTAAAAAAAAAGTAAATCTATTATATAAAAATGCAGAGTTATTCAAAAGAAGAATTTTCCTAATCTCCCCTTTATGTTTTCAATTTAAATGCTCTCACTTAAAAATAATAATTGTATATATTTGTGGGATGTATGTTTTGATATGCATTATGAAATGATTACTTCAGCTAATTAACACATCTATCACCTCACTACTATTTTTTAGAGTGAGAACATTTAAATTTTTTTATTTGCTATATTGAAATAGGCAATACATTAGTATTAACTGTAGTCATCACTATGCAAGAAACCTTGAAATCTTATTCCTATATCTAACTGAACGTTGTTCTCTGACCATTCCCTCCCACCTCACCTCCTTACCTCTGGAAACCACCATTCTATCCTTTGCTTCATCTTTTTTATATTCCAAATATAAGTGAGATTATGCACTATTTGTCTTTCTGTGCCTGACTTGTATCTCTTGGCATAATGTCCTCCAGGTTCCTCTATGTTGTCACAGATGATAAGATTTCATCCTTTTTAAGGCTGAACAGTATACCATTTTGTATATATACATGTTATTTATCCATTTATCCACTGATTAGTGGTTAGTGCCATATCTTGGCTATTGTAAGTAATGCTGCAGTGAACATTGAAATGTAGATGTCTATTCAACATACTGATTTCAGTACTTTGGGGTATATACGCAGAAATGGGATTGCTGTATCATATAGTAATTCTAGATGTAGTTTTTTGAGGAGCCTCCATACTGTTTTCCAGAATGTCTATACTAATTACATTTCTATGGACAGTGTACAAGGGTTCCTTTACTTCCACAGTCCTTGTGATTTTCCTTTTCCTGATGACTAATGATATTGAATATTTTCCCATAAACCAATTGGCTATTTGTATGTCTTCTTTTGTGAAATGAGTTGTGACCATTTTTTAACTGTTTTCTTTTTATCTAGTAGTTTGAGTTCCTTATATATTTTGGATACTAACTCCTTCTCAAATGTATGGTTTGCAAATATTTTCTTCAATTCCATAAGTTGTTTCTTCATTCTATTGTTTCTTTTGTTGTATAAAAGCATTTTAATGTTTTTTTTTCATATTTTATTGGTGCATTGTAATTGTGTAATGCACATAATTAGATAATGACACATAATGGTGAGATTTGTGATTACATATTCATACATGCACACAATTCAACAATATAATTTGGCCAATATCATTTCGAAGTACTTCCCCTTTCCTTCCTTTCATCCCTCCCTTTGATCCTTTTCCTCTATTCTACTGATTTCCCATTGATTTTATTGAGATTCCCCCATATTTCTTTTCCTTTTTCCTCTCTAGCTTCCAAAATTTTCCCTAATTTATATGATAGCATTTCTTGGATAGAGGTGAAATAATTTTGATGATGTAAAAACAAACATATATTAGGTGCTAAAAAAAAAATAAAGAAAAAAAAGTCTATGAACATAACGCCTAAACATGCATTCTGAGTTTGAGTCTTCTTTTTCATGAAAAGAAAAGAATTTCTTTTCTTTTTTTTCACATCTGCATACATGTATTTTGTACAACAATGATGTCTCCTTCCACCATCCATGCAATTCCCCTTCTCCCTCCCTTTCTCTCCCACCCCTCTTCCCATACTCTTTGTCCCTACCCCATTTTGAGTCACCCCCCTTATATCAAAGAAGACATTTGGCATTTTTTCGGCGGGATTGGCTAACTTCACTTAGCATAATCTGCTCTAATGCCATCCATTTCCCTTCAAATGCCATGATCTTATTATTTTATAGTGCTGAGTAATATTCCATTGTGTATAAATGCCACATTTTTTTATCCATTCATTCATTGAAGGACATCTAGTTTGGCTCCACAGTTTAGCTATTATGAATTGTGCTGCTATAAACATTAATGTGGCTATGTCCTTGTAGTATGCTATTTTTAGTTCGTTTGGGTATAGTCCAAGAAGAGGAATAGCTGGGTCAAGTGGTGGTTTCATTCCCAGCTTTCCAAGGAATCTCCATACTGCTTTCCAAATTGGCTGCACCAATTGCAGTCCCACCGGCAGTGTATGAGTGTACCTTTTTCTCTGCATCCTCACCAGCACTTGTTGTTTGTCTTCTTAATGGCTGCCATTCTTCTGGAGTGAGATGGTATCTTAGAGTAGTTTTAATTTGCATTTCTCTTATTGCTAGAGATGATTAGCATTTTTTCATATATTTGTTGATTGATTGTATATCCTCTTCTGAGAAGTGTCTGTTCAGGTCCTTGGCCCATTTATTGATTGGATTGTTTGGGGTTTTTTGGTGCTTATCTTGTTCAGCTCTTTATATACCCTAGAGATTAGCACTCTATCTGATGTGTGAGGGGTAAAAATTTGTAACCAAGATGTAAGCTCCCTATTCACCTCACATTTTATTTCCCTTGACTGAGAAAAAACTTTTTAGTTTTAATCCATTCCATTTGTTGATTCTTGGTTTTAATTCTTGTACTATAGGCGTCTTATTAAGGAAGTTGGGACCTAGCCTCACGTGATGGAGATTGGGGCCTACTTTTTCCTTCTATTAGACACAGAGTCTCTGGTTTAATTCCTAGATCCTTGATCCATTTTGAGTTAACTTTTGTGCATGGTGAGAGATAGGGATTCAATTTCATTTTGTTGCATATGGATTTCCAATTTTCCCAGCACCATTTGTTGAAGATGCTATCCTTTCTCCAGTGCATGCTTTTGGCATCTTTGTCTAATATAAGGTAGTTATAATTCTGTGGGTTAGTCTCTGTGTCCTCTATTCTGTACCATTGGTCTACCAGCCTGTTTTGGTGCCAGTACCAAGCTGTTTTTGTTACTATTGCTCTGTAGTATAAATTAAGGTCTGGTATAGCTAGCGATACCACCTGTTTCACTCTTCCTGCTTAGAATTGCTTTAGCTATTCTGGGTCTCTTATTTTTCCAGATGAATTTAATGATTGCTTTTTCTATTTCTATGAGGAATGTCATTGAGATTTTGATCAGAATTTCATTGAACCTGTATAGTGCTTTTAGTAGTATGGTCATGTTAATAATATTAATTCTGCCTATCCAGGAGCAAGGTAGATCTTTCCATCTTCTAAGGTCTTCTTCTATTTCTCATTAGGGTTCTATAGTTTTCATTGTAAAGATCTTTCATCTCTTTTGTTAGATTGATTCTCAAGTATTTTATTTTTTTGAGGATATTGTAAGTGGAGTAGTTTTCCTCATTTCCTTTTCAGAGGATTTGTCATTGATATACAGAAATGTCTTTGATTTATAGGTGTTGATTTTATATCCTGCCACTTTGCTGAATTTATTTACTAGTTCTAGAAGTTTCTTGGTAGAGTTTTTTGGGTCTTCTAGTATAGAATTATATCATTAGCAAATAGTGCTAGTTTAAGTTCTTCTTTTCCTGTAGTTATTCCTTTAATTTCTTTTGTTTGTCTAATTGCTCTGGCCAGTATTTCAAGAACTAAATTGAATAGAAGTGGTGAGAGAGGGCATCCCTGTCTTGTTCCAGATTCTAAAGGGAATGCCTTCAGTTTTTCTCCATTTAGAATGATGCTGGCCTGAGGCTTAGCATAGAGAGCTTTCACAATGTTGAGGTAAGTTCCTGTTATCCCGAGTTTTTCTAGTGTTTTGAAGATATAGGGGTGATGTATTTTGTCAAATGCTTTTTCTGCATCTATCGAGATGATCATATGGTTCTTTAAGTCCATTGATGTAATTAATTACATTTATTGATTTCTGTATGTTGAACCAACCTTACATCCTGGGGATGAATCCCACTTGATCATGGTGCATGATCTTTTTGATGTTTTTGTATCCAATTTTCCAGAATTTTATTGAGGATTTTTGCATCTATATTCATTAGAGATATTGGTCTGAAGTTTTCTTTCTTTTAGGTGTCTTTGTCTGGTTTTGGAATCAGGGTGGCATTTTAATGTTTTTTAATTATTTTTTTAGTTGTAGATGGACACAGTACCTTTATTTTATTTGTTTTTATGTGGTGCTGAGGATCAAACCCAGTGCTTCACACATGCTAAGAAAGCACTCTACCACTGAGCCATAACCCACCTGAGTCCTAAAAGCATTTTAATTTGATGCATTCCCATTTTTCTATTGCTTTTGTTGCTATGCTTTGGGGATTATATAAAAAATCTTTGCCCCAACCAATACTCTTTATAGTTTTTTTTCTACTACTTTAATAGTTTCAGATGTGACATTTAGGTCTTTAGTTCATTTTGAGTTGATTTTTGTATAAGTTGTGAATAATGGTCCAACTTTATACTTCTGCATATGGATATCTAGTTTTCATGATACCATTTATTGAAGAGACTCTCATCTCCCCATTATGTGTCTCTAGCATCTTTATCAAAAATCAATTCACCATAAGTGTCTGAGTTTATTTATGGGCTCTTTGCTCCATTTCTCATTGTGTATGTGTTTATGTTACTATTATGTTGGCTTGATCACTATGCATTTATAGCATATTTTGAAATTAGATGGTGTGATGCCTCCAGCTTTTTTCTTTCTGCTCAAGACTGCTTTGACTATTTGGAGTCTTTTGCAATTCCATAGGAAAAATGAAACATGACATTGGAATTTGTAGATTACTTTAGATAATGTGGACATTTTAACAATGTTAATTTTTTAAATATTTTTTAGTTGTCAATGGACCTTTATTTTATTTACTTATATGCAGTATTGAGAATTGAACCAAGGACCTCACACATGCTAGGCAAGTGCTCTACTACTGAGCTACAACCCCAGCCCAACAATGTTAATTCTTGTAATCCATGAATACAAAATATGTTTCCATTTATTTGTATTTTCTTCAATTTTCCTCATCAGGAAAATTTTTTTAAGTTTTCAGTATATAGATTTTGCATCTTCTAGTTGAATAATTACTCCTAATTATCTTAATGACATTATATATTGGATTATTTATATTTTTCAGGTGGTTTGCTGCTAATGTATAGAAATATAGAAATATGATTTTTGTGTCTTGATTATGTATCCTGTAACTTTACTGAATTCACTTACCAATTCCAACAGTTTTATGGTGGATTTTCAGGTTTTTCTACATAAAATGTATGTCATCAGCAAATAGAAACAGTTTTACTTCTTCCTTTCCTATTTGGATGCCTTTATTTTATCTTGATTAATTTCTCTGAGACTTTAAGTACCATATTGGAAAGAAGTGATAAGAATGGGTATCCTCATCTTTCTGCTTTTCACTACTCAGACTGATGTTAATTGGGGGCTTTTCACATGTGGAATTTATTGTGTTGACATACACTCCTTCTATGCCTAATTCTCTGGAGTTTTTATCATGAAAAAGTATTGAACTTTGTGAAATGTTTTGAGTTTTTTCTGCATCCATAATATAATTTTGTCCTTCATTTGTTAATTTGTGTGTGTCAAACCATCCTTGCATTCCCAGGAATAAATCCACTTGATCATGTTGAATGGTCTTTATAATGTGCTGTTGAATTTAGTTTTATTAAGATTTTGCATATGTGTTCATCAGAGTTAGTACCTCTGATTTTCTTATAGTATCATGTTCTGGCCTTGGGATCAAGTTAATGCTAGCCTTGTAAAATGAGTTTAAAAATATTCCTCCTTCTTGACTTTTCTGGTAGAGATTGAGAAGGATTTATATTAGTTCCTCCTTAAATAATTGGTAGAATTCAATGTTGAAATATCCAAGTCTGGGCTTTTCTTTGATGGGAGTCTTATTACTGATTCAATCTCCTTGCTTATTATTGGTCTACTGAGATTTTCTACTTAAAGGAAAATCTTCAAATTATGAACAACTAGTTTCATTCCTTTAAAT
The DNA here is from genome assembly GCF_964194105.1 of Spermophilus citellus. Lineage (NCBI taxonomy): Eukaryota > Metazoa > Chordata > Mammalia > Rodentia > Sciuridae > Spermophilus > Spermophilus citellus. The sequence continues at coordinate 112,514,115 of NC_138187.1, read as the reverse complement.
AAGGAATTCTTACACATACTTTAAATATAAATAAATCTAAAATCTCAATTTTTATATAGCATAAAAGATAGCAATAATAATTTTTCTCCTAGAAAAAAAATGTGCCTAATAGATGCAAATAAAGTTTTGTATAGCATTTGTTTTGTTGTACTAGAAATATATGAGCTACTTAACAAATACAAAAAGACTTTTGTAAAGAAAAGTTTTATCTCTGTCGCTCTGTATTCTGTCTGCCTCTTCCTAAAAGGAGAGGAAAAAGGAACTCTGAATTATACAAATAAAAAGTGCAAATTTCTAAAGTTAATGCTGGTTCTGTTAAAATATTAAAGAAGCCTATTGCTTTTGAATTGAATAAGAAGACAAAATCTTGGAGAGGTTCATAAGACCTTTCCTCTAATCATGAAAGTCAGATAGCCAGCTGTCTATGTCATGTACATACTTGGATATCCCATAAACATCTCAACCTTCACAAATCCAAAACATAACTCTTAATTTCTCTTCCAAACCTATATTCCTCCACTGTTCTTCACTTTAACAGAAAAGACTAGGTACTCAAGCTTAACACCTAGGAATCATCCTTGAGTTTCTTCCTATCCGTCTTTAAAGTTTCTTCTCATCAATTACAATCATTGTATCTCCATTCTCACTACCCACATTCGGTCTCCTATTATTTGAATCTTCTGTCTTTACACATGTCACAAATTGCTCTAATTCTCCCGTTTCCAAGCCACCATCATCTACATCTTACACTACTAATTATTTTATTAGGATAGACTCTTACTGCACTTCAAGAAGGCCTTTAAAATTTAGAGAGATAACTTTTTTAAGCATTTAATACAATAGAAATCATTCCTGATCTAAATATCACAAATAATAAGAGTCTAAAAAAATAAATAGGTATGCTTAATAGTGAATTGGATCTTTATTAAGACATACTATTTTGTCAAACATAAAATCAAACACCTAAATACAAGATGAAAATAAAGACAAGTCTTTTACTGTATGATCCATAAGGCAAACATTTTATAAAGACAAAAGGGAGGTAATGGCTTACTACCTTTAGAAAACACCAATAACTTGGCATCCTAAGAATTTGCCCAGTTCATTTTTAAGTAAGTCCATGTTAAGTTTGAGTTTCAGTTTCAACGTGGATACTAATTTTATCTGTAAAAATATGAATGGAAATGGAGGATAGGGGGACTGTTTTCTTATAGAGGATACAACTAAAATCAGCAACATGTTGTTATTTTATTTTTTGTTAATATAGATATAATTGTAAATAAACTAATTTTGAACCTTTAAAACATTTGATTCAATAGCCTAAAGCAGAACATCAGCGTCTTGTTTACTGAAACCCATAAGATATCAAGTAGAAAACATGGTATGTATTAATACAGTTTCAAAAGTTCTCTATCTCAACTGTATGTAAGTCATTTCTTTTAGAAATCTCAGAAGGAAAAATTCAAATTGATAATTTAATATTAAAAAGTCCTCTAAAAATACCCAGTACTCTCTCAAATTGTTCTAATCTCTTCAAAAGATAGAGGAGAGACAGTAGAGAAGATTTACCTCCTTTGTCAATGAACTCAGATGAAATCTAGAAGTAACTGAACACACTTTCATGGTTTTAAACATAGTGTAATAGATAATTATGATTCTATAAGTTTTCAAATCAGGCCATGCGATACAAACATACATGGAATTTCAGAAGCCTCATCTTTGAAAATTCTGATTTACTAATTTATGGAGCAACAACTCCACTTCTCAAGAAGAAAAGATGGGGCTCTCCTGAGGTAGCTATGGAAAATGAAAGGGAGCCATGTCATCAGGTCCTGCCAGAAGACATTTTGTTCTTAAGCTGCTATAGTACTATCCCAAATTACCCTCTGGATGATCCTCCCTCAGGGAATGTGTGCCAATTTTTATATATTTGCTAGATCTAGCTGCATGCTGCTTTTAGATCTTAAGAAGTTCTGTCTGTCTACTAACATGCATAAGTGAGAAGAGGGTCTCTGAGGTTTCATAAAGTTACATTTGACTATGGTTGCAGAGAGATACTGTTTACTGTGAAAAAGTAAGGAAACATTCCTAAATTGGTGTTCCTCCTCTCAGAATAGTTTTTTGGAAAATACAACATAATAGTAAAATTATATCATTTTCAAATGTTTGAACAGCCTAAAACAAAAATATTCTTAAAGTGTTCTCAATTTGTCTTTCTTTTTTTTTTTGGCATCATAGATAATACTACTAAGAAGCTGTATGATAAAACTGATGAAAGTCATAAAGGAATTATAGTTTCTGCAATAAATTTTAGCACCAATATGACAGTTGCCAAAATGAAGGAGATGATTCTTAAAAAGTTAGTGAGAAAAAATAAAGACACTCTTGGAGCACCTAAAAACAGCAGGGTAAAATACTTCCCTCCCTCCCTGTTAAATAATCTGGCTATGCTATTCAAATGATAAATTAATTTATTTTAATTAATACTAGTAAAAAGATTGTTATACAACATGCTCCTGAACTTTCCTAGAATATGCACTTTATAATGGAAACTCCGGTTTTCAAATCAATATAATTCAATTTTCCAACATGGAGAATTATACTGATTGAGAATTACTAAGGCCAAAAGAAACTACTGAAATCTGAATAAAGATAAGAATACTGGAAAATGGGTTAGATGCTAACCTTGTGGTAACAAGAGAAGAGCCTTGTAACAACTCCCTCTTTCTCCTTCCTTCCTTCCTTCCTTCCTTCCTTCCTTCCTTCCTTCCTTCCTTCCTTTCAAACCCAGGGCTTCACACATGCAAGGCAAGTTCTCTGTCACTGAGCTACATCCACAACCTTTTTTATTTTTTTATTGTGAGATAGTATCTTACTAAGTTGCCCAGGCTGGCCTTGAATTTGTGATCCTTCTGCCTCAACCTCCTAAGTATCTGGGATTATAGACATGCACCACAGAGCTCACCTGTCTGTTTCTTAAAATGGTGTTGGGTATTTATTTTTCTTACCCTCTGTCTACCTGGATAAGTATGTTAGCTTTTTATCACTGAGATTAAAAAAAAATTTAAATCTGGGAAAACAACTTAGAAGGAAAGATTGATTTTGGCTCCTAGTTTCAGAGGTTTTAGTCCATAGTCCTTCTGAGCAGAGGGGTAGAGCAGAGGAAAGCTGTTTACCTCTGGGAAGCAGAGACAGCAGAAGAGGCCAGGACAAGATAGAGTCCAACAGGACATGCCCCCAAAGACCTGCTCCCTCCAACTAAGTTCCACCACCTCCCAGTATCTATTCAGATTATGAATTTATTAATAGATGAATCCACTGATGATGTTAAAGCCCTCATGATCCAATTACTTCTGAAAAGCCCCACTACTGAAATTGCTTCATTAGGGACCAATGAACTTTGGGGGGATATTCCATATCCAAATCATAACTGCCCATTTATTCAACCAAATTCTCTGTCACAATAAGACATTTACATTGACTCCAATTCAATACAATAAAATAAGCAAAGGGGTAATACCTACGATATCAATTTCAAGAGCTTTTAAGGGTTTGCTTCAGATTTCCTGGTTTTTAACTGAAGACTTAGATAATCTTGGTAGATCTTTGCCTTCATAGGTAAACTTTAGAGATTTTGAAAAGGTTAATAATAGCCCGGTTAGATTAGATAATAGTACCTAATTGCACCACTAGCAAGCAACAAAATTTTAGTTTATGATACAAAAGAGGGGAAACTGGGTGTCTTACTAAAAATTATATTGACCGTTACAAATTAGGTAATTAGGTAATTTAAAGTAAAGAGCTATTTGTATTTTTTAACTAGTTACTTGTCTTGCAAAAAAGACAATTAACTAGTTAATCTAAAGGGCCTAATGCGCAGAGATTATAATCAGTATATTTCAGCACATAATATTTTCAAAGATGGAAAGTAACACAAGCTTAAAAGTTGGAATTGTGTCTGAATATTCTGCTGGTTGTTCTTGACAACAGCATTTGTAGGAGAATTTTAAAAGTCTAGTTCCGGGTGATAGGCTTATTCCCAAATGAGAGTACATATGAAATAAATAGCTAGACATGTATGATAGTGCCTTGCCAATAATAAGTAAATGCACTCAATAAGTAAATGCTTAATAAGTAATAGGCCTGTTCCTTTGTACAATTACACAATTAGATTATTAGCATCAAATATATTTCTATCATCAGACATAATTATTAGAAGTCCATAGAGGGTAAGCAGATTTTTCATTACTCTGAAAACTTACTGTTTTCTAAGATCTTATCTTCAAAAATAGAACTTAGTATTCTATTTTAATAGAAAAATAGACATGATATTATATATAATTTTGTTCTTATTCCATAGCATAATTAATATTTCTAATTCTTACTTTAAACAAAGGTACTACAAGTTGATATGCTTTAAAACATTTTGTTTTCCTTAAGATTATAATATTTATTGATGACATGAATACTCCAGGATCTGATATGTATGAAGCACAGCCACCACTGGAATTGATCAGACAATTGTTAGACATGAGAGGGGTTTATGATACTAAAAGAAATGTATGGAAGGTAAAGTATATGCTAAGATTTTGTTCACATTAAATATTGTTATTTAACAATAAATTAAACATTTGTAGCAGTGTGAAGTAAATTAAGTGAGAAATCTGGACAGTCTAGCCATATGGACATGTTAAAATGAGGCTAAGAGCCTAAATTAATCATGTCAATTACATCTTTGCAATTTAGAATAGGTCCATGTGTTTCAGAGACTCTACTTAGATTCTTTTCATCATTTCACCCAGCTTTACAGTGCTGTGATATTGTAAGAACATGTCAAATGGCCGTTATTATGTTAACAGCTAAGCATCTTTTCACTCCAAGTCAATCTGATCATGCTGAAGACACAACTCAACTGGATCTTCTGATTTCTCACTTATCACCAAAATCCTCTTTGCTAATCTCAAAAACACACTGCTATTTTCTAATGATTGTTTATCATTTTTAATTCACATGTAATAATTGCATATATTTATGGGTCACAGTGGGTTGTTTTAATACATTTATACAATGTGTAATAATTACATCCATCACCTTAAACATTTATCATTTGTGGTAAAAACATTCAAAATTCTCTCTTCTAGAAATTTCAAAATATACATTATATTATTGTTAACTATAGTGACCTGTATAACAGAGCATCAGAACTTATTCCTACTTTCTATAACATTTTACCTGCTATCCATTCTCTTCTCATTTCCTGCTCCCTGCCACCCTCCACAGTCTTCTGTGAGATCACCTTTTTTAGATGCCACAAATGAGTAAGATCATGCAGCAGTATTTGTCTTTCTGTGCTAGGATTATTTAACATAGCATAATGTTATCCAGTTTCATCCATTTGTAACAAATAACAAGATTTCCTTTTTTAAGACTGAATACTATCTCATTGTGTATATACACCATATTTTCTTCACCCATTTATCTATGGATGGGCACTTGAGTTATTGCATATTGTTGCTATTGTGAATAGTGCTATGATGAACACAGGAGCACAAATACACTTTTGACATACTGATTTAATTTCTTTTGAATATATATACTCAATGGTGGGATTGCTTACACATATAATAATTATATTTTTAGTTTTTTAAAATATTTATTTTTTAGTTATGTTTTATTGTAGTTGGACACAATATCTTTATTTTATTTATTTATTTAATTTTATGTGGTGCTGAGGATCAAACCCAGGGCCTCACACATGCTAGGCAAGCACTCTACCACTGAGCCACAATCCCAGCCCCTATTTTAATTTTTTTGTTGGTTCTTCTTAGTTATATATGCCAGTAGAATCAATTTTGATAAAATTATAAAAGCATGCACTATATCTTATTTTACTTAGGACCCTATTCTTATGGGCAGGCACAATGGTGTGGTTCACTTAGATATTTTCTTATGAGTATATAGGAAAATTATGCTAAATTTATTCTACCATCTTTCCTATTCGAATCCCCCCTTTTTCCTTTTGTCCTCTTTTGTCTAATCTACTGAATTTCTCTCCTCTCCCCACCTGTTTAATTATGGTTTAGCTGCCACATGTCAGCAAAAACATTTGACCTTTGGTTTAGGAGATTGGCTTATTTCACTTAGCATGATATTATCTAGATCCATCTATTTTCTGGCAAAAGTCATAAAGTCATTCTTTGTGGCTGAATAATATTCCATTGTGTATATATACCACAATTTCTTTGGCCATTCATCTGTTGGACATATAGGCTGGTTCCATAGCTTAGCTATTGTAAATTGTACTACTATAAACATTGATGTGGCTGTGTCACCATAGTATGCCAATTTTAAATCCTTTGGGTATATGATGAGGAGTGGGATAACTGGGTCTAATATTTAAGGAACTTTCATACTGCTTTCCATGATATCTGCATTAATTTACAGCCTCACAATAGCATATGAGAGTACTCCTTTCTCCACAACCTTACCAACACTTGCTTTTTCCTTATCTTTTTTTTGTAATATGCATTCTAACCAGAGTAAAATGATGTTGCACTATGGCTTTCATTTGCATATCCCTGGTGATCAGTGATGTGTGGTGTATTTTCGTTTGTTGAACTTCTTGTCCACTTCTTAACTTGGATTATTTGGGAATTTTTGCCACTGAGATGTTCCTTATATATCCTGGATATTAATCCCTTGTCAGAGACATAGTTTGTAAATATTTTCTCCCATTCTATAGGTTGTTTCTTAATTCCACTGACGAATTGTTTTTCTGTGCAGAAACTTTTCCATTTGCTTCAAATTCATTTGTTTATTTTGCTTTTGTTGCTTGGAGTTTTGAAGTCTTAACCCCAAAATCCTTGCCCAAGATAATGTTATGCATAAAACATTGCCCTAGTTTTTTTTAGGAGTTTCATAATTTCTACTAGTTGCTTTACAGGGAGGGGAGAGATATTCCTGATGACTTTAGAAAGCCTGCAAGAAGTAACATCTTGAAATTACACTTTAGAATAGGTAACTTCTAAGAACATAAATTTCTATTGCAATTTTTGTTTTGCAGTATATAGTAGTCTTAATATTTTCACCCAAATATTTTTAAAATCTTTTGTTCATTTGGGACAGGAAAGTATTTATTTCACTTCCTACAGATGCATTTAGTTACTATTCTTCTTTCACTCTTTCAGAATATTGAAGATCATGCTATAGTTGCAGCCTGTGTTCCTCCAATCGGTAAAAACAACATTAGCCCACGTCTCCTCAAGCACTTTTCCATCCTGGTATTGCCTCATCCTCCACAGAGTGCCCTGCGGACTATTTTCCAGGTAACACATCCAGTTCATTTTCTAATGAAAAATATTAATTTCATGGTGTAAGAAACATTTGTGAGAACTTAAAACCACTTTGAATAGATTTTGTTTCCCCCTCTATTTTCTAGTCTGTTGTTATAATGTCTGTAAATATCAAAAATATAATTCAGTGTGTATAAGAAACCCAGAGATCACAGGACTTTATTCTCTGAGATGCTGATCCAGTATATACAGGATAGAATTTTGCTCTTTGTGTATGCATGCACACACCTACACACACACACACACACACACACACACACATGCACACACATATGTGTGCTAGAAATTGAACCTAGGATCTTGTGCATACTAAGCATGAGTTCCACCACCGAAACACCCCAGTCCCTCATTTTATTGTAGAACAAAAAAACATCAAAAGATCTATTATGTCAGTCTGGATTGGCGTACATGTATACTTTCTTGTTTACAAGAACCTTTACCCCATTTGTGGGCTATTGATCCCTGCAGCAGTATTACCAGGGACTTTTTGAAAAATTGATGTAAAATTTTATCTTTAAATTTTATATTGTAAAGGAAAATGCAAGATGAATTTTAAAGAATGTAATCATCTTGCATAAAATTTATTTTCCTATCAAACTAGATTTCAAGTTCAGCCATTTTTCCAGTAAGATATTTCAGAATTCCCAGAAGAAAGCATACATGTATACCAATCCAAACTAACATAATAGTTCTATCATGTTACATTTCCTTTAGTAGCATCTACTGGGGCACAAGGAAATGGAATAATTGTCAGCACACCTGATGCACACAGAGGTGGAGCACAAATTGTCTCCAGAGGACACATTCGACATGCTTCTAGACCAAGCACCAAACTAGGACCAACTGGGAATTTTTAACATTTCTAAAGAAATTAATCTTCCACTGAGTAGGCTTCTTAGTAGAGTTTAGCCAGAAATAGTCTATACTTAAAATATTTGGAAAACTAAATTATAAAACTTCTTTTTAAAGGCTCATTTGGCAATGTATTTCTTCATCAATAACTTCTCACCTGATGTTCAGAAATATAAGGATCAGATAATATCTTGTTCCCTCACTATGTACTACCAAGTGTGTAAGTGTATGTTACCGACTCCAACAAAATGCCACTACATGTTTAATCTTCGAGACGTGTTTAAGGTGTGTTTTAATATTAGTTCTACAGCTTATTTTTAAATTTTAAGTTGAGGAGATGTAATTTTACTAAACTGAATCTCTCCCCCTCCCCTGCTCTCTCTTTTCTTGTTGGTATTGTCAATAAAAGCAAAATTCATGTTGTTTGGTTTTTCTATATATTAGCAGTTCATCCAATAATAAGTTGAAAATAAATTTTCTAATCCCAAGAAGAGAGTTCAATAATGAGACCACTGAAACTGTTAGAATATTGCCTGAGATTCTCAGCAGGAAAAGAAAAGATTACAATGTAAATTTTGGTCTTGCTTCATTTCTGAGATTTCATTGTGACTACCCAAAACATATGCATATCATAAACATGTTTAAATTTTCACAGATTTTGGCAACAAAGCTGATTTAGTCATCTACCTTGGTTAAATAATTTTCAGTATCCCTCTCTATCTCATCTCCATTCATTTCTCACTGCCTGTCTTTTAATCCAGGTCACAGAGGAAAGTGTTTCAATAAATTGCAATGTTTGAAAAAAAAAACAATTCTTGAATTTGCTTTCTCCCCTTACTATGGGACTTCATCCATAACTACCACATTATGGCCCTTACATTTAGAATGCTGAACCCATCAACATTTAAAAGCATTTTTCTCCCATCTCCAGCACCTCCATGCTGGCACCATAATTAAGACTTGTGGTTGCTCATCCCAGCAAGCCTTCTCTTAGTTGTAGCTGAGGATTCCCTAAATCTCCTCCCACTCAGGGCAATTCTGTGCCTATTGTCCTTGACTTAATAACATGTTGGTCTCATTAGAGATTCAGATTATCGATTATAGAAACGGATAATTTTTACCTTGGATAATTGCTATTTTTATGAAATATAAACATGCAAAATCAGAGTCTTCAAATACTATCCCACTAATGTCTTTATAAAATTTTATTTTTGAATCTCTAATAGCTTCTCCTAGGAATTCTACAAGCTGACAAGACTATTATTAACTCCAAAGAAATGCTTGCTCTACTCTTTGTTCATGAAGCCACCCGGGTGTTTCATGATCGCTTAATTGAAGCCACTGAAAAAAGCTTTTTCTGTCAGTTGCTTTCAAAGGAACTTGAGAACTATTTCCAGGTAAATTTATGGTTTAAAAAATATTTCAAATGGGATCATGGGCAAAATGTTATTTTGGAAGTCCTCAAACATTTTCTTACTATTAATGAAAGCAACTTTATCATATTAACGATTTGGTGGGGGGGGTTCACAAGAAAAATAGATTGAAATACAGTGGAAATAGTTTGATCTTAATACTTTGGTTCATTTTGGCCTCTGAGGAGGCTAAAATCTGCTTATTTTTCTCCAGGACTAGCAGAACTGTTTACTCTTGAGACACTTCACCAAGGCTCCTCATCCCTCTCTATCTCATCTCCATTCATTTCTCACTGCCTGTCTTTTAATCCAGGTCACAGAGGAAAGTGTTTCAATAAAGTGATTCACACCAAAAAGGATGTGGGCTGGCAATGTGGCTCAATAGTAGAGTGCTTGACAAGCATGCATGAGGTCCTGGGTTTAATCTCAAGCACCACAGGAAAAAAAAAAAAGAATTGTGACTAAACAGAGCAGTGAGCTCAACTTCCTTACCACCTTTACTATCTCTTCTCAAAAGAATTAAGGAGAAAATTTCCTTTCCAGAGTTGACTCTTCTTTGCTTTTTCTTTTTTTTTTTTTCGTGATGCCACTTTCTTTCACCCTATTCATAGAAGTACAAGAAATATAATAAATTAAAAGACCCAACTATATTTTGTATCAGTAAAAGAGAAGTATAGAATGTAAACTTTATTCATAGAAATATAGATATAAATGCAGATAAACTCAGAATATAACATACATATATGTAAATCTATGTCTCTCTATATATATATGTATAGATATATGTATGTTTTTGAGATAAGTCACAAATTCATGAAGATTTTTAAAATGCTTTATGGACATTCTCATTATTATTTTCTTTTAATTCAAGTTTTCTGCTCTTCAGCCCAGATCCATCTTGATACAATTATTCATGTTAACCTTATCACTTCTATCCTCCAATCTTTTTTTATAATTTTTATTCTAATTTGTTATATATGACAGAAGAATGCATTACAATTCATATTACACATGTAGAGCACGATTTTTCATATCTCTGGTTGTATACAAAGTATATTCACACAATTCATGTCTTCATAGATGCATTTAGATGATGTTCATCTCATTCCACCATTTTTTTTACACCCCTTGGTCCCTCCGTTTTTCTTCCTCCCCTTTGCCTATCTAGAGTTCATCTAATCTTCCCATGCCCCCCCCTCCCAACGCCACTATGAATCAGCCTCCTTATATCAGAGAAAACATTCAGCATTTGGTTTTGGGGGGTTGGCTAACTTCACTTAGCATTATTTTCTTCAACTCCATTTACCTGAAAATGCCATAATTTGTTTTTATTGCTAAGAAATATCCCATTGTGTATATATATACCACATTTTCTTTATCCATTCATTTACTGATGGACATCTAAGTTCGTTCAACAGTTTAGCTATTGTGAATTGTGCTGCTGTAAACATTGATGTGGCTGTTTCTCTGTAGTATGTTGTTTTAAAGTCCTTTGGGTATAGACTGAAGAGTGAGATAGCTGGGTCAAATGGTGGTTTCATTCCCAGTTTTCCAAGGAATATCCATTCTGCTTTCCATATTGGCTGTACCATTTTGCAGTCCCACCAGCAATGTACGAGTGTGCCTTTTTCCCCACATCCTCACCAATGCTTATTGTTTGTATGTTAATAGCTGCCATTTTGACTGAAATGAGATGAAATCTTAGAATACTTTTGATTTGCATTCCTCTAAGTGCTAGCGATGATGAACATTTTTTCATATATTTGTTGATTGATTGTATATCATCTTCCGAGAAATGTCTGTTCAGTTCCTTGGCCCATTTATTGACTGGGTTATTTCATTTTTTGATGTTTAGCTTTTTGAGTTCTTTATATACCGTAAAAATTAGTGATCTATCTGATGTGCATGTGATAAAAATTTGCTCCCAAGCTGTAGGCTGTCTATTCACCTCACTGATTGTTTCTTTTGCTGAGAAAAAGCTTTTTAGTTTGAATACATCCCATTTATTAATTCTTCATTTTAATTCTTGCACTATAGGAGTCTTATTAAGGAAGTAGTGGCTTAACCCAATATGATGAAGATTTGGGCCTACTTTTTCTTGTATTAGACGCAGATCTCTGGTTTAATTCCAAGGTCCTTGATCCACCTTGAGTTGAGTTTTGTGAATGGTGAGAGATAGGGGTTTAATTTCATTTTGTTACATATGGATTTCCAGTTTTCCCAGCACCATTTGTTGAAGAGGCTATCTTTTCTCCAATGTATGCTTTTGGTACCTTTGTCTAATATAAGATAACAGTAATTATGTGGGTAATTCTCTGTACCATTGGCTACTAGCCTATTTTGGTGCCAATAGAATGCTGTTTTTGTTACTATTGCTCTGTAGTATAGTTTAAGGTCTGGTATAGCGATATCACCTACTTGACACTTCCTGCTAAGGATTGCTTTAGCTATTCTTGGTCTCTTATTTTTCAAGATGAATTTCATGACTGCTTTTTCTATTTCTATGAGGAATGTCATTGGGATTTTGATTGGAATTGCATAAAATCTGTATAATTCTTTTGGTAGGATGGTCATTTTGACAATATTAATTCTGCCTATCCAAGAATAAGGGAGATTTTTCTATCTTCTAAGGTCTTCTTTAATTTCTTTCTTTAGCATGCTGTAGTTTTCATCATAACGATCTTTCACCTCATTTGTTAAGTTGATTCCCAAGTATTTTTTTTTGAGGCTATTGCAAATGAGGTAGTTTTTCCTAGTTTCTCTTTCTGAGGATTTGTCACTGATACACAGAAATGCCTTTGATTTATGGGTGTTGATTTTGTATCCTTCTACTTTGCTGAATTCATTTATTAGTTCTAGCAGTTTTCTGGTGGAATTTTTTGGGGTCTTCTAGGTGTAGAATCATATCATCAACAAATAATGATAATTTGAATTTTTCTTTTCCTATGTGTATCTCTTTAATTTCTTTTGTCTAATTGCTCTGGCCAGTGTTTCAAGAACTATGTTAAATAACAGTGATGAAAGAAGGCATCCCTGCCTTTTTCCAGTTTTTAGAGGGAATGCTTTCAATTTGTCTACATTTAGAATGATGTTGGCCTGGAGCTTAACATAGATAGCTTTTCAATGTTGAGATATGTTCCTGTTATCCATAGTTTTTCTAGTGTTTTGAACATGAAGGGGTACTGTATTTTGTTGAATGCTTTTTCTGCATCTATTGAGATGATCATATGGTTCTTATCTTTAAGTCTATTGATGTAATGAACTACATTTATTGATTTCTGTATGTTGAACCAACTTTGCATCCCTAAGATGAACTCCACTTGATCATGGTGCACTATCTTTTTGATATGTTTTTGTATTCGATTTGCCAGAATTTTATTGAGAATTTTTGCATCATTAGAGATATTGGTCTGAACTTTTCTTTCATTGATGTGTCTTTGCCTGGTTTTGGAATCAGGGTGATATTGGCCTCATAGAATGAGTTTGGAAGTGCTCCCTCTTTTTCTATTCCCTGAGATAAATTGAATAATATTGGTATTATTTCTTCTTTAAAGGTCTTATAGAACTCAGCTGTGTATCCCTCTGGTCCCAGGCTTTTCTTGGTTGGTAGGCTTCTGATGGCGTCTTCTATTTTATCACTTGAAATTGATCTGTTTAAATTGTATATATCGAGAGAAGATGGGAGGGGAGGGGAGGGGGGATAGTAGAGGATAGGAAAGGTAGCAGAATACAACAGTCACTAATATGGCAGTATGTAAAAATGTGGATGTGTAACCGATGTGATTCTGCAATCTGTATTTGGGGTAAAAATGGGAGTTCATAACCCATTTGATTCTAATGTTTGAAATATGATATGTCAAGAGCTTTGTAATGTTGTGAAAAACCAATAAAAAAATAAAAATAAATAAATTGTATATATCATCCTGATTCAATTTGGGCAAATATATTGTTACTGCCATTTACCAGTGACGAGTCCTTGCTTCCCCAAATGCTAAAGTATAACACCAGAGGAGCACACCGAGGCAAGTATAGAGTGGAAAGTAGAAGCTTTATTAAAGGACAGAAGAAAAGACTTCTCCCCAGAGGAAGAAGAGGACCCAAAAGGCAGAATCTGTGGAAGGGGGAGGTCTTCCCTTTTCTATAGCTAAGGTCTTCTTTCAGCTTTCCCACACTCCTGTCCTTTGTTTCCTTTATCTTTAAGTGACAGAATTCAGGTGGGTAGGCTCAAAAAGTGGGAGATAGGTGGGCTGAAGGAGTAATATGGGCAGGAAGTGCCTGGGGCGGCTTTTGATTAGCACCTCCCTGTTTGCTGGGAGCTATTTCATTAACAGTTCCTTAGGATGGGCTCCAGGCCTTGGGGACATTAACATTTCAATTTCCCCAAGTGCTGCTCTGGTTTCCTGGACTCCATTCTCAATAATGGCCTCCATTTTATTTATCTTACTAGATATTAGACCCGATTTACCTAACTACACTAACTACCTATCCTCAAATCTTGCTTCAATATTACTCTAAAATTTGTCAATGCCTTCAATATTTTCTATTTTATTGAAACACAAGTTTTCAAAATAATTTCTAATTACCTTCTATATTTCTGTAGTGTCCATGATGATATTTCCTTTTTCATCATGGATGTTAGTAATTTGAGTTTTCTCTCTCCTTCTCTTCATTAGCATGGCTGAAGGTTTATCAATTTTATTTATTTTTTCAAAGAGCCAACTTTTTGTTTTGTCAATTTTTTCAGTTGTTTCTTTTGTTTCATTTCATTGATTTCAATTGTGATTTTGATTATTTCCTCTCTTCTACTGCTTTTGGTGTTGATTTATTCTTCTTTTTCTAGGGCTTTGAGATATAATGTTAAGTCATTTGTTTGTTGACTTTTTCTTCTTTTAGGAATGAACTCCATGCAATGAACTTTCCTCTTAGTACTGCCTTCATAGTGTCCCAGAGATTTCAGTACTTTGCCCTTGTGTTCTCATTCACCTCTAAGAATCTTTTAATCTCCTCTTTGATGTCTTTTGCAACCCATTGTTCATTCAGCAGCATATTATTTAGTCTCCAGGTGTTGAAGTAACTTTCATTTTTTATTTTATCATTGATTTCTTTTTTTAAAATATATATTTATTTTATTTGTAAATGGACCTTTATTTTATTTACGTGCAGTACTGAGACTCAAACCCAGGGCCTCACACATGCTAGGCAAGTGCTCTACTGCTGAGCCACAACCCCAGCCCCTTTATCATCTCTAATTTCATTTCATTACGATCTAATAGGATAGAGGGTAGTATCTCTACTTTTTTATATTTGCTAAGAGTTGCTTTGCAGCATAATCTATGGTCTGTTTTAGAGAAGGCTTCTTGTGCTACTGAGAAGAAAGTGTATTTATTCATTGAAGGAAGAAATATTCTGTATATGCCAGTTAAGTCTAAGTTATTGATTGTATTATTGAGTTCTATAGTTTCTTTGTTTGGCTTTTGTTTGGACGATCTATCCAGTGGTGAAAAAGGTGTGTTAAATTCACCCAGAATTATTGTGTTGGAGTTTATTTGACTCTTGAACCTGAGAAGAGTTTTTTTGATGAATGTAGACACTCCATTGTTTGGGGCATATAAATTTATTATTATTATGTTGTGTTGATGAATTGTTCCCTTAAGCTATCCTTCTTTATTCCTTTTGATTAAATTTGGCTTGAAGTCTACTTTATTTGATATGAGGATGAAGAATTCTGCTTGCTTCCTCAGTCCATGAAAGTGGTATAATTTTCCCAACCTTTCCCCTTCAATCTGTGGATGTCTTTTCCTATGAGATGAGTCTCTTGGAGGCAGCATATTGTTGGGTAATTTTTTTAATCCAGTCTGCCAGTCTATGTCTTTTGATTGGTGAATTTAGGCCATTAACATTCAGGGTTATATTCTATTCCCAATCATTTTTGTTTATTTTTTATATCTAACTTGAATTGGTTTCTCCTTTGATTAGTTTTCCCTTTAGTGTAATACCTCCCTTTGCTGATTTTTGTTGTTGTTTTTCAATTCCTCTTCATGGAATATTTTGCAGAGGATGTTCTGTAGTGCAAGCTCTTGAGTTGTAAAATCTTTTAACTTTTGTTTATCATAGAAGGTTTTAATTTCATCATCAATCTAAAGCTTAATTTTGCTGGCTATAAGATTATAGGGTTGGCATCCATTTTCTTTCAGAGCTTGATATATGTTGTTCCAGGTTCTTCTAGCTTTCAGGGTCTAGGTTGAAAAATATGCATATACCAATCTAATTGGTTTCCCCCTATATGTAATCTGATTTCTTCCTCTCATGACTTTTAATATTCTCTCCTTATTCTATATGTTAGGCATTTTCATTATAATGTGCCTTGGTGTGGATCTGTTGTGATTTTGTACATTTGGCGTCCTGTAAGCCTCTTGGATTTGGTTTTCCAATTCATTCTTTATATTTACAAAATTTTATGATATTATTTATTGAATAGATTGCTCATTCCTTTGGTTTGGAACTCTATTCCTTCCTCGATCCCAAGATCTCTTAAATTGGTCTTTTTATTCTATCCTTTATCTCTTGAATGTTCTGCTCATGGTTTCTTACCATTTTAACTCTGTGGTCTACATTATTTTCAAGATTATCTATTTTGTCTTCATTGTCTGAGGTCCTGTCTTCCAAGTGGTCCAATCTCTTGGTGATGCTTTCAATTGAACTTTTAATTTGGTTTATTGTTTCTTTCATTTCAAGGGTTTCTATTTGGTTTTTTAGAATCTCTAGCTCCCTATTGAAGTAATCTTTTGCTTCCTCTATTTGTTTATGTGGCTCTGTGTCAAAATAATCTTTTGCTGCCTGTATTTGATCTCTTATGTCAGCCTTTAATTTGAAGAACATTTTAATTATGTACACCCTGAACTCCTTCTCTGTAATTTCTTCTGCTGTGCTGCCCATGGATTCTAATAATGTGATATCTTGATTTGTTTGGGGGCACTTTCTTTCCTTGTCTTTTCCCTTCTAGCACTGTGGATCCAAGGCATTACCATTTTACCCTATAGGCTCATAGTGCCCCTGTAGGGATCCAATATCTTTCCTTTGAGGTGAAGGGCAATGTTATCAGATCCCAATATTAACAATATACAACCTAAAAACAAATATTTGCTAATAAGACGTTTATAGTTTGGTCTCAATGTAAAGAAATGGTGAATTCAGTTTTTATCCACAATATACTCAGTAGGTTTGTAAAAGGGTTCACAGTTTCTGATGGAGGACAAAAAACCTGGAGTGAGGAGTAGGATGATATGATGAGGAGGTAGGAGGTGAGTATATAGAGTTGTTATATCTTAGGAAGTGTGAAAGAAAAATCTAAAGTGGAAGTTTAGTAGCAGGAAAAAGGAGAGGTATTAATTTTGGGTAGACAAGTAAGTGGAAAGACGGTAAAGTACATAAAACAAGCACACATATATATCAAGAAAAAAAATTTAAATGTTAAAATAGCAGAAATTGGTGGGAAACATAAGAATATACAACACAACTGTTAATATACTATTCAGACATCCCAGTCCTGAAAATCCTAATTCATGCAAAGTACTTGGTTTCACATATGTTGGGGATGTGAGGGCGGGAGAAAGGAGACGGAGAGGGAAAAAAATCTTGAAGGAAGACACAGGGCTTGTTTTGGTTGGAGATCAGTATCTTTCCTGCTTCCCTTCTCAGGTGTGGTTGTCTGTTGTTAGCTGGTATCTCCACCCTCAGGTTGGTGAAGGTAACCAGGGTGTCACTGTGCCAGGTTAGCAGCCACTGGGGAGAGGGGGCAATTAGAAACTGGGTACTTGGAAGATGGTGATGAAAGTGGCCCAAGATGGAGGCTCCTGCTTTCAGTGATGGGGTGTCAGGTCGGGTGGGGTGAGTTGAGTGATGGCATTGGATGATAAGTTGAGAGACAAACTTTATGGCTTGCAATGTGTGGCTGTTGGCTAACTTCAGAGCCTTGTGGAGTTCCCAGGTTCAGACAGGCAACTGCATGTAGGTGTCTATGTCCACTGCTGCAGAGTCCCAATATGGCAGCAACCAGGAGAGCCTTGCATTGGTAGATGGGGGTTGACACAGGAGTGGCAGCCAGAATTCCTGAATATGGGGAGCTGCTAAGTATCCTGCATGGGAGTGGTGTCTGTGATTTCTGCTTGGGTGGGTGGCTGAAAGTTCTGTGCAGGTTTTGATGGTCCTACTCAGGTACCTGGTAGTCCTGCATAGGTGAGTAGTTGGGAGACCTATTCTGACACTGAGGCCTGAAGCCCTAGACAGCCCAGAGGCCGTAATTCCTGCTCAGGAGAAGGAATATTGCTCACAGAGAAGCAGTATTCTCACTTCTTGACTCCCAAGTCACGTAACGACACAGAATGCTGCCTCCCTCTGGCCCACCATCTTGGATCCCCACCACCTTTTTCTCCCTCCAATCTTTTTTTAATATCTGGTAAAACAAAATTTCCATTAATGACTTAAGGGTAATCCCTTTTACAGGTCCACACCCACCACCACCTCTACTCACTTGTCTAGAATCTTCCAGGGCTCAACTCAGTATGTGGCTCTTCTTCACTTACCTCCCTGGAGCTGCCTTTGGGTAATGCCCCAGGGTCATCTTGTCACTAGTTTCCTTCACTCAGACACTAGAATCTTCAGCCCACTCTTCTATTTTTTTCACTTTTCTGCCCTTTTCTTGGAGAGAAAGTTGAACATAGAGATTATGAACACAGGTTCTACCTAAGTCCAGTTTCCCCACTTATGAGCCCTGATTCCATGGGCAAGTGACCCCTCTTTGGCTCGATTTCCTAATCTCTATTTAAGTATGATTATTGTACCTACCTTATAGGACTGTGCAAGAATTAATAATTCTAATTTAAATAAAATGTTTAGAACCATTTCTGACACATGTAGTAAGTGTTCAATAAATATAAACTATCATAATACTAAAAAAAATAAACTTTATATCTGCATTTCAAATATAGGCAGTTGGTTTGGTGAAAAGAGTCTGAACTTTTTTTTGAATGTGACTTTGGTTTAACTTTTAAGTCCATCTCATATTACCCTGGCATTTCATACTCAACATGTGTAAAACCATTCCCTGTCTCCATCCACTGCACCTTCTCCACAATCAAGATGCCCTGCCCTCATGCTCTCTACTCCAGTGACTGGTGAGACTATCTAAGCCTCACCCATGACAGAATATGAACATCTAACATCTAACCCCCATATTCCAACCAGAAGGCGGCATGGTCTCTGTGGCCTCTGCCTTTACAACCTTCTCTTGCATCATTCCTGGCCATCATTCAAGACTCAGCTCATGAACTTTACTCTAATTGAAATAAAACAGGCACAGAGAGACAAATACCACATGTTCTCACTTTCATATGTAATCAAACTCACAGAAGCAGGAGTAGAACAGCTAGGAGAAATGGGAGTGGGAAGGTGGTCAAAGGAAATGAAGCCTCAGGAGGAATAAGATATTTTTAGATCTTTTGTTAGTAATAGTGTATTATACATTTCAAAAACTGCATAAATTTCAAGTGTTTTCACCACAAAAAAAAATGGTCTTTGAGGTGACAGATATGTTAATTTAATTGACTCACATTGTATTCATAAACCACATTACTCTGTAACTCATAAGTATATTGAACTACGATTTGTCAATTAAAAATATTTGTTTAATTAAGCTCATGCTTTCTACCTTTTTGTGGTCTTTTTTTAGCAACACCACCCCCTTTCTATATTAAACTCCCATTCTTTGTAGTTTTATAGGCCTATGGGATTTCCATGTCTTTCCTGTCATTATGATAATATAATTTCATATCTCTTTCTAGTTTACAAGTTCCATAAGAACAGAGTCATTGGTTTCTATCTCTTTCTGAGTCCCCAGAACTTGGCATCCTCCCACCAATTGATGTTCAATAAATACATCTGCAGTGAATGAATATATAAGGAATGAATGAAGGGATGGAGAAACTTTGGTAAAATAATGATTTAAAGAGAGATTATTATTATCCTAGAAATTCCTAAACAAGTCCCCATCAGTACTTAGCACAATTTGATTTTGAGGCTTTATCATACAAAGGAATAGATGTACAGCAATAAAAAAAAAGCAAGCAAATTTATAGGAGCCAGGTTTTACCAAGCATGGATCAGGCTTAGAGATAGCAAGAGCTACTACAATAACTAAAAGACCATATTAATCAAATCTTCATTAAGAACATAAGAATATACATTATTCCTGTGTCAGGTACAGTGGCACAACCTGTAATCCCAGTGGCTTAGGAGGCCGAGGCAGAAGGATCGAAAGTTCAGAGCTAACCTCAGCAACTCAGTGTGACCCTAAGCAACTTAGCGAGACCCTGTCTCAAAATAAAAAACAAAAAGGGCTGGGGATGTGGCTCAGTGGTTGGCTGAGTGGTTATTTAAATCCCTCGTACCAAAAAATAAATTATTCCTGTGAATAATTTATAAATTAATTTGTTGATAGGCTCTTTTAAAAATAAAATAATATGTAATACAGTATACCAGGCACTATTTTAAGAGCTTTATATATCATTACTCATTTTCATCTTTATTCATAACACCTGTATGATGTATGTTCTGTTATTATCATCATTTGACAGATGAAACTGAGCAGAGTAAGGTTGAGAACTTGCCCAAGGTTACACAGCAGTAAGAATTATTCTAACCCAGGATATCTGATGCCAGATATTCTCTTAACCATCTACCATACCACCCCTCAATATTCATTTACCATTTGCTAAATAAACATCTTCTGAATGCCCATCAGGAATTTCCAGTGCTGGATACCAAAGACATAAATCTGAAGACTACTAGAACTAGTGTGGACCCTGCCTCCAAACATTTTGCAACTCATTGGGTACAATACCTTTCTGTAGGTGTTATGACATCTCTGTACACACAACTCTGGTGGAACAAAGGAAGAGAAAGCAACTTTACCTGGTTTTTGAGAAAGGGAAAATGGTCAGATTTTCAAAGAGGAAGTAACTCATGACCTTGGTATAAAAGATAGGCAAGAGTTTGCCAAATGGACCAGCAAAGCAAGTGTGGAAACTTGCAGGTCTGTAGTGAAATTCCTTTTCCCAGATTCTCAATGGAACTGCTAGATATCTCCAATTCCAGGAGTTCTTAACCTGGGGTCTGAAAAGCAAGTGACTCACCTGAGATGGAGATTCAACCAAGAGATTTTACTGGGGGGGAGGGGGGGGCTGCCTGAAGGGGAAGAAAAGAAGAGACAGAAAGCAGAGAGAGGAAAGGAGGAGGGCAGAGAGAAAAGAGAGCAGAGGAAGAAGAGGAAGAGAAGGAGAGGAGAGAAATAAGAGGAAGAGAGCAGAGAGAAAGAGGGCAGAGAGGAGGAGGGCAGAGAACGTGAGCTTGCAAGCTTCAGCTTAAGAAGGGTTGCATAGGCGATGTGGCGGGTGCTGATTGGTAGGGTGACTCAGGAACCGGGAGCAGACACTGTGTCCAGCAGGGATTGGTTGAGAAAACCTTTGAATTTGGCGCTCTTCGTCTTGGCGCCCTTTGGAGAGGAGGGGGAGGGATAAGGGATTCAGTGATGTTCTCGCTAGACAGAAACTTAACTTCAGCGGGGAGTCTCCCACACACCCAACAGGGTCCAAAGAACCTCAAAAAGGTTTAGATAGAACTGTACTTTAGTATATTTGGCTTCCTTTGTAACCCCTATCTTTCATTATATGCATTTTATAATGTTAATCTCAACAGAATGCACAGGCTTCACTGTCAAAAGGAGTCTATAGCACAAAAAATGTTACCAACCCCTGAATCCTAGACTCACTGTACCAGGAATGTCTCTGCTACAGATATACTGGTCTTGATAACAAGTAGGATTGTACTGTATTGATAATGTTAAATTCTTGTCTTACAATAGATTAAGTGGACTCCAGAAAACCTGATGAATGACCCAACTGTATTTGTGGACTTCTTGGATATAAACAAGACTCTTAAAAAAAAAATCTATCAGAATACTAATGACTATGATAAACTTGCCAGCATACTTAAAGAATTCCAAATGAAGTTGGGTTCAACATCTTTGGAGGTAAAACATATACTACATAAACATTTAAGGTTTGTTACATATGTAAATATTTGTATGCCCACACATATATATACATATATATTATATCAAATTTTTAAAGAAGTGTGTGTGTGTGTGTGTGTGTGTGAGAGAGAGAGAGAGAGAGAGAGAGAGAGAAAGAGGAGAGAAAGAGTCCAAAGGAGGGGGAAAGTATGCCCTCAGATTTCAAGGCAAACAATATTATATTATATTACTTCACCTTATTTTGTCTCAATAGTATATAATTTAAAGACATGGTATACAAGTAAGGCTGTAGAGTGTTGAGTGAACAGTCAATTAAGAGATGAAAAATCAAGTGTGACAGTAGGCTTCAGAGTAACAAGGAGCAGCAAAATGGTTGTGACTCTCTTGACATCTTTTGCATTGTTGTTGGCAGAGATGTGCTGAAACAGAGAAACAACAAAACCATCAGCACCATAAATCGGTTTCCTAAGACTATTCTTTCCACCACTTGCTCCACTTGCCAAGACAGAACAACAGAAAAGCAGCCTAGATGCTATGGTTCTCTTCATTTTCTTGTCTCAGCCTGATGGCTGTTCAACACTGCTCACTAGAATATTAGCATAGGGATGATCCTCATTGTGAAAATATACTTTTCCTAAATATGCATGTACACCAGCCAACTGGACCCAAATCACTGGATTACTAGAATAGTAATTCTCATTCCCATATTATTGTGTATAAAACCATAACACACATCTGATTTTTCTACACCTATAATCAGTTTGTCACATTTCTTCTGCTAGATTCCTCATCCCATGGTGTTCTTTAAGGAAGCCATAGAACATGTCATGAGAGCTACAAGGGTCCTTCGACAACCAGGGAGTCATATGTTACTGGTATGAATTTAAATCTTTTAATTTTTGTTTTCTTTTTGGTACCAGGGATTGAACCCAGAGGCTCTAAACCACTGAGCTATATCCCCAGCACACACACCCTCCCTTATTTTTGAAACAGGATCTTGCTAAATTGCTTAGGGCCTTGCTAAGTGATTGAGACTGGCTTTGAACTTTTGGTCTTCCTGCTTCATCTTCCTGAACTGTTGGAATTACAGGCATGTGCCACAGCACTTGATTTTCAGTGTTTTTAAGTTTGCAAAATAAAAATTAAGAAACTTCAGTAAAGTCATCTTTCTAGCTGAAGTTTAATGTACCCACTTTTGAAAAATCACAGTAATTAAGTCATAGAACAGGATCCTTTTCCTTGCTAGTTTGCTCAAGAAATTTGATATCACATATAAATGTTATTTGTTTTGGAAAGGTATTTGACATGAATAAAAATTAATGGATCTAGCACAGCTTCCAGTGTATCCCAGCATAGATATGGTATCTATGCAGGTGGATCCTGACATCAAAAATAGTACATTAACTTGACAGCCATTGTAGTACTTTGAGCTCCATATAGACAGCACTGGGGCAAGTGAGAGCCAGATGGGCACTGGGTGACTCTGTGCTTGCTGAGGAAAAATAACTAAACATGGGCAAAGGAGATCCTAAGAAGCCAAGAGGCAAAATGTCATCATACGCATTTTTTGTGCAAACTTGCACAAGAGGAAGCATACAGATACTTCAGTCAACTTCTCCGAGTTTTCTAAGAAGTGCTCAGAGAGGTGGAAGATCATGTCAGCTAAAGAGAAAGGAAAATTTGAAGATATGGCAAAGGTGGACAAGGCCCATTATGAAAGAGAAATGAAAACCTATCTCCCTCCTAAAGGGGAAATAGGAGGCCAAGAGGCCTCCATCAGTCTTCATCTTGTTCTGTTCTGAATATTGCCCCAAAGTCAATGGAGAACATCCTGGCCTATCCATTGGTGATGTTGCAAAGAAACTGGGAGAAGTGTGGAATAACACTGCTGCAGATGATAAGAAGGCTTATGAAAAGAAAGCTGCTAAGCTGCAGGAAAAATACAAAAAGGATATTGCTGCCTGCTGAGCTAAAGGAAAACCTGATGCAGCAAAAAAGGGAGTTGTCAAGGCTGAAAAAAATCAAGAAAAAGAAGGAAGAGGAGGAAGATGAGGAAGATGAAGAGGAGGAGGCAGATGAAGATGATGATGATGATGAGTAAGTTGGTTCTAGAGCAGGTTTTTTTCCTTGTCTATAAAGCATTTAACCCCCCTGTACACAACTCACTCCTTTTAAAGAAAAAAAAAATTGAAATGTAAGGCTGTGTAAGATTTGTTTTTAAACGGTACAATGTCTTTTTTTTTTTTTTTTTTTTTGTATAGTTAACACACTATTGAATGTGTCTTTAGAGAGCCTTGTCCTGGTGGTATTTTCAATAGCCACTAACTTTGCCTGGTACAGTACAGGGGTTGTAAATTGGCATGGAAATTTAAAGCAGGTTCTTCTTGGTGCACAGCAAAAATTAGTTATATATGGGGATGGTAGTTTTTCATCTTCAGTTGTCTCTGATGCAGCTTATATGAAATAATTGTTGTTCTGTTAACTGAATAACACAGTATAATTGCAAAAATTTTTTTAAAAAGTTGCAGCTGTTTTGTTGACATTCTGAATGCTTCTAACTAAATACAATTTTTTTATTTTTAAAAACGTACATTAACTTAAATATTGACTTAGAAACATGAGGCTTTGCACAAAATTTTGCTTCTCATGAGAACATATGGGAGCTAAATTCTTAGAAAACTCCTAAATACTTCAAATAGAGAAAAAGTTTTGGAGAGCTAAATAAATCTAACATATATAGCCAATTATAAAAATCATACTGTTTATAACAGTTTAAGTTATTATTTATGCCTACTTTTTAATACTTTATTTATAACTATTTAGTTCCTTAGATAGGTCTTTTTTTTTCCTAAGGACTTGTTCTTACATTCAGAACAGCTAAAGCTTTATTTAAACACTCCTTTATTTAAATAAACATTTACAGGAAGATTATATAAAATTAATTCAAACTTAGAAAATTGAATTAAGAAAAAAATACAAAGTAATTTTTCTCTCCCACCAAAGCTATTCTTCACTAACTGATCCCATCTGTAAATGGAATCACCACATCTCTTCAGCTATATCCAGAAAACTGAGTCATTCGATCTTGTGGCTTTTCCATCACTCCACATTCATCAATAAATCCTGGCAATACAATTTTCTAATGTATCTCAAGTCTGCCTACTTTGCTACATCTTCACAACTACAACCCTTTTTAAGCTGCCATCATCTTCACCTGGACCAAGCAACAGTGTTTTCTGATTCTCTTACTTAAAGTATCATGCCCCTTTCCTCAGCCAGGGCCACTTTATCCCCTTATTCTGCTTTGATTCATTCCAGTTCTTCATATTATCTGAGATTAAATTGCATATTAATTTTATTTATTATCTGTCTTCATATTTATAACACAAGTTCTAAAAGGGCTGTTTTTTCCCTCTGATTTCAATTATTAACATTATTTTTCTATTCCCAAAGGGTATATATTCTTGATTTACTTCTTTTACAACAAAGTGACCCCTTTTTTTTAGCAAATCGATTGTTTTCTAATAAGTACATTTAGGGAAAGTCCTCAATTGTTAAATCCTCAGAATGTTTTCAGAGTAATTTTTTTAAAGCCTACACTCACCTGGAAAGTTGAATTCTTAAAAATTCCTATATCATCATTCTCCTGAACCCATCTGTACTGTCAAGAGCCATTACTGAAAATACAAATTTTTTTAAAAAAGACAAATTCCTACTTCTCCTGATCCTATTACTATTTTTTATATTTATTTTTTATTTGTAGTTGGACACAATATCTTTATTTTTATTTATTTATTTTTATGTGGTGCTAAGGATCAAACCCAGAGCCTTGCTCATGCTAGGCAAGCACTCTACCAGTGAGCCACAACCCTAGTCTGTGACCCTATTACTATTTTGTCTACATAAGCATCCAAGATAGATTTTTGTCCTGGATCAAAGTAACACAGGGGTTCAATTTTGCAAAGCAGTAATTTTAATTTTGGAGGTTGAACTAGCAACTGGGACTTCTGCAGGAAGGAGCAACTGGAAGAAGCATAATGATTTAATGAAGAACCTGCAGGATATTAAAAATAATGAGCCAGTCATGATCTAGGTTAGAGAATAACCTGGTGACATTGATTTAATTAGGTAACCAAGTAAAAGAAGAAGTCATGTTATTTTTTAACATAAATATTATATGGTTCGACTGAATTGACTTGTTGAACTAACAAAGAATATAAGAAAACAAACATTAGTATTTCAATTTAAGGTATGGGTTTAAAAGATAATTGTAGACAATTTATTATGTAAAATGTTCAGTTTTCAACAAAAATTATAAGATATGAGAAGAGACAGAATAGTGTAAGTTATATACAGGGAAAAAAGCAGTCAACAGAAACTCTTGAAGGTAATCCAGAGATCACTTGCCAGACATCTGGAAATGCAGCTGTTATTAATATATGAAAGAATTAAAGGAATATACATATATTAAAAATTAAAGTATACAACAATGACTTTTCAAATAAAGAATACCAATAAAGAGATAGAACTTTTTTTTTATATTCTCCTTTTATTTTTTTTTATTGGTTGTTCACAACATTACAAAGCTCTTGACATATCATATTTCATACATTAGAATCAAGTGGGTTATGAACTCCCATTTTTACCCCAAATACAGATTGCAGAATCACATCGGTTACACATCACATTTTTACATACTGCCATATTAGTGACTGTTGTATTCTGCTACCTTTCCTATCCTCTACTATCCCCCCTCCCCTCCCCTCCCATCTTCTCTCTCTACCCCATCTACTGTAATTCATTTCCCTCCATGTTTGTTATCCCATTCCCCTCATAACCTCTTATATGTAATTTTGTATAACAATGAGGGTCTCCCTCCATTTCCATGTGATTTCCCTTTTTTTCTTCCTTTCCCTCCCACCTCATGTCTCTGTTTAATGTTAATCTTTTCTTCCTGCTCTTCCTCCCTGTTCTGTTCTTAGTTGCTCTCATTATATCAAAGAAGACATTTGGTATTTGTTTTTTAGGGATTGGCTAGCTTCACTAAGCATAATCTGCTCTAGTGCCATCCATTTCCCTGCAAATTCCGTGATTTTGTCATTTTTTAGTGCTGCGTAATACTCCATGGTGTATAAATGCCACATTTTTTTTTTATCCATTCATCTATTGAAGGGCATCTGGGTTGATTCCACAGTCTAGCAATTGTGAATTGTGCTGCTATGAACATCGATGTGGCAGTATCCCTGTAGTGTGCTCTTTTAAGGTCTTCAGGAAATAGTCCGAGAAGGGCAATAGCTGGGTCAAATGGTGGTTCCATTCCCAGCTTTCCCAGGAATCTCCAAACTGCTTTCCAAATTGGCCGCACCCATTTGCAGACCCACCAGCAGTGTACAAGAGTACCCTTTTCCCCACATCCTCGCCAGCACTCATTGTTGTTTGACTTCATCATGGCTGCCAATCTTACTGGGTTGAGGTGGTATCTTAGGGTGGTTTTGATTTGCATTTCCTTGACTGCTAGAGATGGTGAGCATTTTTTCATGTACTTGTTGATTGATTGTATGTCCTCCTCTGTGAAGTGTTTGTTCATGTAGAACTTATTTTTTAAAATAGAATTTCCAGGGTTGGAAATGATAATAAATGGGAGATTAAAACTTCATTAGAAGAGCTCACAGCAGATTTAAGATAACAGAAGAAAGAATCTGCAAACTTGAACATTCAGCAATAAAAATTATTCAATCTGGGGAAAAAAACACAGAACCTTAGAGACACCATTAAGTACACTAGATATACCAAAATATACATATTGTATAAAAGAATAGAAAAATGAAGTGATAGAAAACATGATATAAGCCAGGTGCATTGGCACTTGCCTATAATCCTAGCTGCTCAAAAGGCTGAAGATTTTTAAGTTCAAAGACAAAGAGAAAATCAAGGTAGCAAGAGAGAAACAACTAATTATGTGATGGGGATTCTCAATCAGATTAACTGCTGACTTCTCGCCAGAGTAATTGGGACATCTATGCTGGAACTCCAGCCATTGCTAAGGGCTACTAAGGGAGAGTATTTAATTACTATGGGGGCAGAGAAACAGATACAAGTTGTATCGTTTATTTGCTCATTGAACATTTGCATTTCCTTTTCTGTGAATTATTTTATTTATATCTCTTGTTTATTTTTTCTTCTGTGTTATCTCTTTAATCAATTTGTAGGATTATTTATCTATTCAGATACTAATATTTTCTTCATTGTATACGTGGCAAGTGTAATTTTCTATATTAATCTTTTTAATTTATTTACAATATCATTCAGTAGTTTTTAATTATAACATAAAAATACAAAAAAGCCCTAAAAACTATAATTAAAAAAAAGAATTAAAATAGAGCTCTAGAACACATCAGTTGAACACAAAAAAAGTACAAAAGGAGAAACAAAGATGAAAAAAGGAGATATATAAAAACCAAAAATATGGCTAACAAAAATCAAACCATGTCAACCATGACATAAATGTAAATGCATTAAAATGCCAATAAAAGGGAAAGATTTTAAGATTCTATTTATTTTTAAAAGAAAAAAATTTAAAATGTGACTTCTATGTCAACAGCTTCAAAGACACAAAATAATTGAAAATGAAAGAATGGAGAAAGAGAATCCATGCAAACAATTACCATTTGAGAGTTGGAGTAGATGTACTAATATCAGACAAAGCAGACATTCAGGGGAGGAGATATTGTCTGAGACCAAAAATAAACATATAGTAATTGTAAAAAGGGTCAGAAAGGGATTGCAGTTATAAACATGCACAGCTAAAAACAAAGCACCAAAAATACATGGAGCCAAATCTGAAAGAATTTAAGGAGAAGTAATCAATTACAACAGTAGTAGGACTTCAATACTACCATTCTCAATAATCAGCAGAGGGAATAGACATAAAATTAGCAAGGGTATAAATAATATCAACAATATTATAAAATAACTTGCTCTAAATTGACATGATAAAAGACTTCACCCAAAAACTATAAAATACACATTCTTCTGGGAAAAAACTGGAATATTCTCAAGGACAGACCAGATGCCAAACCATGAAATAAGTCTCAATAAATTTAGAAGAATTTAAATCATTGCAGTATGTTTTCTGATCACAAGAGGATTAAATTAGAATTCATTAGCAACAAAAGGAAATTTGAGATGTTCATAATTATGTGGAAATTTTACAAATGACCAATGATTGAAAGAAATCAGAGAAATTTAAAAATACTTTTAGAAAAATTGAAACAAAAGCACAATATACCTAAAGTACTTAGAGGGAAATCTATACCTCTGAATTCTATATTTAAATAAAGTAAAACTTCTAATCAATAAGCTAATCTTCTACCTCAGGAAATGATCAAAAAAAATCAAATTCAAAATAAGCAAAAGGAAGCTAATAAGAAAGATTAGAGCAGCAAATAGAAAACAGAAAAACAAAATTGGTTTTTTGAAAGGATCAACAAAATTAACCAACTAGACTGAACCAAGAAAAAAACAGGAAAGACATGGGCTAAGGTTGTAGCTCAATGGTAGAGCACTTACCTAGCACGTGCGAGGCACTGTATTTGATTCTCAGCACTGCATATAAATAAGCAAAATAAATGTCCATTGACAACTAAAAATATATTTTTTTAAAAATTAGAAAGGCAATTCAAAATTATTAAAACCAGGAATTAAAGAGGCGACATCACCAACATTACAGAAATAAGGATTATAAGAAAATACTATCCACAATTGTATGCCAATACATTAGATAACTTAAATTGAAGAATACTTTCCAACACAAACTACTGAAACTGAGGACTGAAAAAATCTTAATGGATCTATACAATAAAGAGACTGATTTAACAATTTTTAAATTCCCCACAAGGACAACTGCAAAGCCAAATGGGTTCACTAGAGAATTCTATCAAACATTTAAGAAAGACTTAACACAAAATCTTCACAAACCTTCTATTTTCCCTTTTAGAAATAAAAGAAGCAATACTTCCCAACTCATTTTTAAGGCCAGTAATTCCAATACCAAAGCTAAACAAAGACTTTGTATTGGTCCATTTTGCTTAGTTTTCACAAAATACCTGAGGCTGGTAACTGATTGAGTAAAGAGTTTTATTTGCCTCATGATTCTAGTGGCTAAAGGGTCTAAACAGCATGACACCATGCCCTGGTGAGGGTTCTCTGGCTATTTCCTACAATAAGCAAATGAATAAACAAACTGTGTTCATTTGTACAATGTAATATTATTCAAATATAAAAAGAAATGAGCTATAAAACTACAACCATATGGCAGAGAAGAAGCCAAAAGGGAAATGGCCGTGTGCAGAAGGGCCACATGTGTGAGATCAAGGAAGCAAGAGAGATTCATGGGAGGTTCCAATACCTATCTACATTACCACACTGGGGCCAGTCTTCCAGCACATGAACCTTTGGGAGATAAACTATATCCAAACCATAACAGACATCAGGAAAAAAAACTACAGACCAATCTCTTATAAGAATATACTTGTAACAATTCTAAACAAAATACTACCAAACCTAAGCTAGCAAATAATATACCATAAGCAAGTAATATTTGTCCCAGAATGCATGTTTCTTTAAATATCCAAATATCCACTAATGCAATACACCATATTAATGTAATTCAAGTAAAACCCACATAAAAATATCTGAATAGATTTTTTTAAAGCACTTGAAAAAAAATTCAACATTTTTTATTTTTTTTCAAACTTGCAGCAAAAAGGAATAGAAGGGAACTTTGTCAACCTAATAAAGGACATCTATGGAGATTTGTAGCTATACTCATGCCCTCTAGACAAGGACTACTGAAAACAAAGGATGTTCTGACTCTCAATTTCTACCAAACCCATTATTAGAGGTTCTAGATGGTGCAATTAAGTAATAAAAGGGGGGAAAGGGCATTCAGAATGAAAAAAAAAAGTAAAACTGTCTTTATCAACATTCCACATATGGAGATCCAAGATGGTGACCAGAGGGAGGCAGCATTCTGAATTGACCTGTGACCTGGGACTCAAGTAATGAGAATACTGCTTCTCTGCAAGTGATATTTCTGCTTCTGTGCATAAATCACAGTCACCATGCCCGTCCAGGGCTCCAGGCCTCAGTATCAGAGTAGGTCTCGCAACTACTCATCTATGCAGTACTACTGGGTACCCAAGCAGGACCATTGGCAACAGCACCTGCCCAGAACTTTTGGCCACCTACCCGAGCAGAAATTACAGAAATCAACCCCCAGCTACCAATATGAGACTTCCCTGCTCGCCACCATCTTAGGACTCGGCAGCAGCGGAGATAATCCCCTACACGCAGTAGCCTGCCTGCACCTGAGAACCTCACACAGGCTCTTGAAGTCAGTCAACAGCCACACACTGCATGCCACAAAACTCGTCTCTGAACTCACTAACCAAAGCCATCTCTCGGCTCCCGCTACACCACCCTACAGCCCACTGCTGAAAGCAGGTGCCTCCATCTTGAGCCATCTTCATCACCAGCTTCAGTGGGGGGCAACTCCCAGTTTGGAACTCCAGCTGGCCAGGTACCCAGTTTCTAACTCCCATCTCTCCCCAACTTTCACCACTCCAGCACAGTGACATCCTGGTTACCTTCATCATCCTGAGGGTGGAGATACCAGCTAACAACAGATGACCCCACCTATTGGATGAGAAGAAAGCAGGAAAGATATGGATTTCCAACCAAATCAATCCAAACATGAAGAGTGAATTTGAAAACCAAATCCAAGAGGCTTACAGGACGCCAAATGTACAAAATCATAACAGATCCACACGAAGGCACATTATAATGAAAATGCCTAACATACAGAATAAGGAAAGAATATTAAAAGTCATGAGAGAAAGAAATCAGATTAATGTAGGGGGAAAACAATTAGATTATGTGCAGATTTTTCAACCTATATCCTGAAAGCTAGAAGATCCTGGAACAACATATATCAAGCTCTGAAAGAAAATGGATGCCAACCAAAAATCTTATAGCCAGCAAAATTAAGCTTTAGATTTGATGATGAAATTAAAACCTTCCATGATAAACAAAAGTTAAAAGATTTTACAACTCAAAAGCCTGAACTACAGAACATCCTCTGCAAAATATTCCATGAAGAGGAATTGAAAAACAACAATGAAAATCAGCAAAGGGAGGTATTACACTAAAGGAAAAACTAATCAAAGGAGAAACCAAGTCAAGTTAAATACCAAAAATAAATAAAAATGATTGGGAATACAAATCATGTTTCAATTATAACCCTGAATGTTAATGGCCTAAACTCAACAATCAAAAAACTGGCAGACTGGATTTTAAAAAGACCCAACTATATACTACTTCCAAGAGACTCATCTCATAGGAAAAGACATCCACACACTTGGTGAAAGGTTGGGAAAAAATCATACCACTCTTATGGACTGCAGAAGCAAGTAAAAAGGTCTCCATCCTCATATCAAATAAAGTAGACTTCAAGCCAAAGTTAATCAAAAGGGATAAAGAAGGATTTTTCATACTGCTTAAGGGAAAAATTCATCAACAAGACATAACAATAATAAATTTATATGCCCAAAATAATGGAGCATCTATGTTCATCAAACAAACTCTTCTCAAGTTCAAGAACCAAATAGACCCCAACACAATAATTCTGGATGACTTTAACATACCTTGTTCACCACTGGATAGATTGTCCAAACAAAAGCTGAACAAAGAAACCATAGAACTCAATAATACAATCAATAACTTAGACTTAACTGACATATATAGAATATTTCTTCCTTAAATGAATGAATACACTTTCTTCCCAGCAGCACGTGGATCCTTCTCTAAAATAAACCATATATTATGCCACAAAGCAACTCTTAGCAAATACAAAAAAGTAGAGGTACTACTCTGCATTCTAACAGATCATAATGGAGTGAAATTAGAAATCAATGATAAAATAAAAACATCCACATGATTCTGTTTGTAGAAAGTCCTAAAGACAACCCAATTTAAAATAAATAGATGCTGCAGAAAAGCATATGAAAAGATGTTCAATATCCATTGTCACTGGGGGAACCAAGAATGACATACCACTAATTAAACTACCCAGTTCCTAAAAAATAGTAATAGGAATTACTGTCAAGGAGACAAAGCAAAAGGAACTCTTATTCTTTGCTGGTAGGATTACAAAATGGCACAGTCACTTTGGAAGACAATTGCCAGTAAGAAACAAAGCTAAACATAGTTATGCCATATGATCCAGCAGGCATGCTTCTTCATATTTACCCAACTGATTTGAAAACTTATGTCCACATAAAAACCTGCACATGAATGATTACAGCAACTTTACTCATCATCACCCAAAACCAGAAGTCACCAGGATATCCTTCAATAAGCACATGAGTAAACAAACTGTGGTCATTTTTACAATATAATATTATTCAGGGATAAAAGAAATGAGCTATCAAACTGCAAAAGACATGGTGATTCTTAAAGGCTAAGTGAAATAAGCCAATCTGGAAAGGCTATAACTACATTATTCCAATTATATTGTCTGAAAAAGGCAAAACTATGGAGATGATGAGATTAGTGGTTGCCAAAGTTTTGGTCAGGAGAGAAAGTGAAACACAGACTTTTTAAGGTGGTGAAAATTTGTTTGACACAATCACAGTGAATTCATTACACTATATATTTGTCAAAACACATAAAACTTCACAACCTAAAGAGTAAACCTTAGTTGAGTTTCAAAATGGTGGAATACAGTAGGACCAAGAAAGCAGATAGGCAAGTTCTCAATAAGGTGGGTAAATGAAACAGGGAACAGGGATGCTTTACTGGAATTTAATACTGGACAATCAAGCAGATTGAGGAATCAAGAGGTTGGATTTAATAAAATAAGGAAGAAATCTCCAGCACACAGCCACTGCTGCAGCTAGAGGCACCACCCAGAGTGGTCCCTCTGCAAGCAGAGGGATAAGAAAATTAAAGGAACCCATATTTTTAGGAGGCCTGAGGTGTGTCTAGGTATGGAGAGTTTAGAGATCAAAGACACTGCCTGAATAAACTGAAAAGCATGCTGCACAATATCCTTTATGGGAAAGAAATTACATCTCTCCTGTCAGCATGTGGAGGACAGAGGAAGGAACCATTTTGCAGCCACAATGTGGGGGCCAGCAGCTGATGGAGCCAATTCCTGGCAAACCTGAAATTGGCTTGAAATACAGGCCTGAAAAACCCACATTGCAAGACAAAGAGTATGCCTAACTGACCAGGAGAAAATCAAACATAAAGAGAGGTTAACAAGGAGACAACTGGTCAGGGAAACCCACCAGGCTCTTCCTTTCCCTCTCTAATCCACCTGGTTGCAGGACCGGCTGGAAGACCTGCTACTAGCTGGGGTTTTGAAAGGGCAGAGGTGGGATAGATTGAGTTTGGAGACTGAACCTGAGATCAAGAAATATGGGGTCCACAGGTGATGGAGTGGACTAAGAATTGGCTCCTCCACCACACAAGTGGAACCCAGGGTAGATCCCTGGACTGCAGTCTTCCAGCATGCACCAGCAATTGCTGGGCCCTGGAGGAGTGCTGATTTAAAATATCCTAACCAGGGCTGGGGTTATAGCTCAGTTGGTAGACTGCTGCTTGTTTTGCATGCATAAAGCCCTGGGTTCAACCCCCAGCACTGTCAAAAAGAAAAAAGTCTTCAAACTAGTTGGTATTCAGCTGGAGCCTGGAGCCGACTTAAGCCTAAACCCTGTCTCCAGAGTTCCTCCTATGGGTTACCTCTAGCAACCCCAACCTGAGGGAGGAGCAAGCATCATACCCTAGAAAAACCCACCTAACAGTGCTTTAAGAAGGGAAACTGAGAATCTTTTGAACTCCAATAGAAATAATTATCTTTTTTTTCTTTTTCTTTTTCTCTGTTTAATTGTAACCTTAATGGTTCATGGATATTTATACATATTCATGTCTGTTTTCTTTTTTTCTTATTTCTAGCATTTTTGAAACCAATTATTTTTCATGGATCAGTTTTTTGAGGACTAGGATGTTTGATTAGTATATTTCAGTTTTGTTTTTATTCTTTTTTTAAATTTTTAAAATTTTTCCTTTATATAAAGTATTTTTTTCTCTCACTTATCTGTTTCCCTTGATTCTCCTCTCTTTTCCTCTGCTAACAGCTTATCTCTATTGTTCTTTCACTCTTCCTTTAATTTTTTACTCTACCTTCTTTCCTCCTCCCTCATAATCATCACACCCTACATCACTTCGGTTCACTCCATGTCCACCATTCAAAATAGTAAACCCTTTTTCAAATTTACTGTTTTTATTGTTGGCAATAACCCATCATATCATTTATGTTTATTTTGACATCATAAACATCATTGGTTTAACGCTATATATTGTTTGCATTGGCAGCTGTTATTATTTTTCTCTCCATAAATGCCGAGGTAAATAGAAACCTTAGGGACACTATAAGTTCACAGGGTAGAATCTCCACTGCCTCAGATCCACAGTGTTAGATAGATAGACACACAAACAACATGGAAAAGCAAGGGAACAATCACCCCTACCAAATCAAGATACTTCAATAATAGAATCCATTGACACCATTTCTTTCTCTGAAGAAATGTCAGAGAAGGAGTTTAGAATATACATAGTCAAACTTATTTGTGAGATAAAGGATGATGTAAGGAGTAAAATCAGAGAGAAAAATATAGGAAATGAAAGATCACTACAATAAAGAGAGAGAGATTCTGAAAAAAAATCAAGCAAAAATTCTCAAAATGAAGGAATCAATAAACCAAATTATAAATTCAATGGAAAGCATCACCAATAGACTAGACCACTTGGAAAAAAGAGTTTCAGGCAATGGGGACAAAATATATAATCTTGAAAATAAAGTTGCCATGGAGAAAAGATGTTAAGAGACTATGAACACCAGCTGGGCATGGTGGCATCCACCTGTAATGCCAGCTGCTTGTGAGGCTGAGATAGGAGGATCATGAGTTCAAAGCTAGCTTCAGCAAAAAATGAGGTGCTAAGCTACTCAGTGAGACCCTGTCTCTAAATAAAATACAAAATAGGGCTGGGGATGTGACAGGCTCAGTGGTTGAGTGCCCTTGAGAGTTCAATCCAAAGTAACAAAAAAAAAGAGAAAGAGAGAGACTATGAACAGAACTTCCAAGAAATGCAGGATGTCATGAAAAGGCCTAATTTAAGATTTATCAGGATAGATGAAGGTGCAGACATGCAAACCAATGGAATGCACAATCTCTTCAATGAAATAATATGATAAAATGTCCCAAACCTTAAGAATAAAATGGAAAATCAATTACAAGAAAGCTTACAAAATCCCAAGTACACAAAATTACAACAGACCCACACCAAAGCATTTTATTATTAAAATGCTTAAAATACATAACAAGGATAGAACTTTAAAGGCCACCAGAGAAAATGGACAGATCGCATTTAGAGGGAAACCAATCTGATCTCCCATGATTTCTCAACCCAAACCCTAAAAGCTAAGTCTTAGAATAATATATACAAAGCTCTGAAAGAAAATGAATGCCAGCCAAGATTACTATACCCACAAAATTAAGTTACGGAATTAATGATAAAATGAAAACCTTTCATGATAAACAAAAGTTAAAAGAATTCACATCGCGCTAAGGCAAACAGCGGCCACCATCTTAGAGGGCTGAAGTATCCACCGCCACTCTCCAACAGATTGCAGCAACAAAACAGGTGTGTGTGACCCAGCCCAGCCCCCATACTTAGGGGGATTTCCTATAAAATCTCTCCTAGACTTTCAGGGGGAGGCAGTATCAGAGTGAGCCTGCATAAAGACTAAAGGGGAGCTAGAGGCACCTGACGCTCAATCCCTCCTCCCATCAGCGGACAAAACAAAACCTGCCTAGCCAGCGCTGGGGGAGGGGCAAGCAGAAAAAATCAAAACCATAGAGTGCCGGGGATCCCAAAAGCTAACGGTGTGACCCCGGAGATCCAGGCTGTCTGATACGCGCGGCCTGCCCCGAGGCTACAGAAGGCGTGGCGCCGCAGAGAAGGGGTTAACCAGTCAGCAGGGAATTAAGTGGCTGCGACACGGTGGTATCCCACCAGCCAAGCCCAAGCCCGCACTGACCCCCGGGCTGAGTTCGGGATTGCAGTCGGGGAAGGAAGCCGGTAAGGCCCCGCCCCCCACAAGGGACACTCCGCTAAGGCAAACAGCGGCCACCATCTTAGAGGGCTGAAGTATCCACCGCCACTCTCCAACAGATTGCAGCAACAAAACAGGTGTGTGTGACCCAGCCCAGCCCCCATACTTAGGGGGATTTCCTATAAAATCTCTCCTAGACTTTCAGGGGGAGGCAGTATCAGAGTGAGCCTGCATAAAGACTAAAGGGGAGCTAGAGGCACCTGACGCTCAATCCCTCCTCCCATCAGCGGACAAAACAAAACCTGCCTAGCCAGCGCTGGGGGAGGGGCAAGCAGAAAAAATCAAAACCATAGAGTGCCGGGGATCCCAAAAGCTAACGGTGTGACCCCGGAGATCCAGGCTGTCTGATACGCGCGGCCTGCCCCGAGGCTACAGAAGGCGTGGCGCCGCAGAGAAGGGGTTAACCAGTCAGCAGGGAATTAAGTGGCTGCGACACGGTGGTATCCCACCAGCCAAGCCCAAGCCCGCACTGACCCCCGGGCTGAGTTCGGGATTGCAGTCGGGGAAGGAAGACGGTAAGGCCCCGCCCCCCACAAGGGACACTCCGCTAAGGCAAACAGCGGCCACCATCTTAGAGGGCTGAAGTATCCACCGCCACTCTCCAACAGATTGCAGCAACAAAACAGGTGTGTGTGACCCAGCCCAGCCCCCAAACTTAGGGGGATTTCGCATAAAATCTCTCCTAGACTTTCAGGGGGAGGCAGTATCAGAGTGAGCCTGCATAAAGACTAAAGGGGAGCTAGAGGCACCTGACGCTCAACCCCCCGTCCCATCAGCGGACAAAACAAAACCTGCCTAGCCAGCGCTGGGGGAGGGGCAAGCAGAAAAAATCAAAACCATAGAGTGCCGGGGATCCCAAAAGCCAACAGTGTGACCCCGGAGATCCAGGCTGTCTGACACGCGCGGCCTGCCCCGAGGCTACAGAAGGCGTGGCGCCGCAGAGAAGGGGTTAACCAGTCAGCAGGGAATTAAGTGGCTGCGACATGGTGGTATCCCACTAGCCAAGCCCAAGCCCGCACTGACCCCCGGGCTGAGTTCGGGATTGCAGTCGGGGAAGGAAGACGGTAAGGCCCCGCCCCCCACAAGGGACACTCCGCTAAGGCAAACAGCGGCCACCATCTTAGAGAGCTGAAGTATCCACTGCCACTCTCCCACAGATTGCAACAAAACAGGCCCAGAGTACAGCTTGAACTGCCGAGAACCATCACTGAGGGGAAATCTGGTCTAGCAGGAGAACCCAAGCCTAGCAGGAGAGAACAGGAGACTAGAGGCAAGGCTCTCGTGACTGGGCAGCTGTAAACTGCAGGCCCGCCGGCGACAGTTCATCCATTGCCAGCGTAACTGGGCGGTAGGAGAACGCCCTCCCGCTGGCGATGGATCACCTGCCCACGGCCTGAGATACTGGGCGGCGGGAGTCTGCCCGCCTGCCACGACCGGGTGCTGAAACCAAACAGAGACAGTCCAGTCACACACCCCCATTAGGGCACCCCGGCAAGGAGACTGGGGCACGGCATAGCAGAGTAGTGTCGTCACTGGAGCTCGGACGTCGGAATTCCTTCCCAGCAGAATCCACGTTAGCAGGCATAGTTCAACAACACAAAGGAGAGACATCAGAGTAATACAGAAACAAAACAAATCTATAGAAGAGAGCAGAAACACGACAATCAAAAAGAGCTGGAAAGTAACGTGGAAAACATGAGAAAACAAGGGAAAAAAGGATTTCAAACAATGCAAGACAACTCAATTCTACAGGAGGACATAGAAACTTCAGAAACAGGGATATGGAAAGAACTCAAGGGATACCTAACTCGAATGGAAAGGAATATTAGAGAAGACATGAGACAGCAAGTCCAAGAAATAAAAGTATATTTTGAAAATGAATTAAACAAACAAATTCAAATGGCAAAGAACGAGATCTACCAGGAGATAGAGATCTTAAAAAAAATCAAACAATAATCCTAGAATTGCAGGAAACTATAAGCCAAATTAAAAACTCAAACGAGAATATTACAAATAGACTTGATCAAGTAGAAGTCAGAACATCAGATAATGAAGACAAGGTTTATCAACTTGAAAAGAATATAGTCAACACAGAAAAGATGCTTAAATCCCACGAACAATCTATTCAAGAGTTATGGGATGTCATAAAAAAACCAAATCTGAGAGTCATAGGGATAGAAGAAGGCACAGAGTTTCAAACCAAAGGAATGGACAGCATATTAAATGAAATAATTCTAGAAAACTTCCCAGAGATGAAAGATGGAATGGATTGCCAAATCCTGGAAGCCTACAGGACCCCAAACATTCAAAACCATAATAGACCAACCCCAAGACATATAATTATGAAGATAGCCAACGTACAGAACAAGGAGAGAATATTAAAAGCTACGAGAGAAAAGAGGCAGATTACTTTCAGGGGTAAACCAATTAGGTTAACGACCGATTTCTCATCACAAACTTTGAAAGCGAGAAGATCCTGGAATAACGTATTTCAAACGCTGAAAAATAATGGATTCCAACCAAGAATACTATATCCAGCAAAATTGAGCTTCAAATTTGACAATGAAATTAAAATCTTTCATGATAAACAAAAGCTAAAAGAATTTGCAGCAAGAAAACCAGCTCTGCAAAGCATTTTGAACAAAACACTACAAGAAGAGGATTTGATAAATAGTGCCCAAAACTAACAGCAGGAGGTATCTCAGTAAAGGGGGAGGAAAACAACCAAAAAGCAAAACTAGCCAAACTAAAATTAATAAATAAAGAAGCATGACTGGAAATACAAATCATATCTCAATTGTAACCTTAAATGTTAATGGCCTAAATTCACCATTCAAGAGACATAGGCTAGTAACCTGGATCAAAAAAACAAATCCAACAATATGCTGCCTTCAGGAGACTCATATGATAGGAAAAGACATACACAGGCTGAAGGTAAAAGGTTGGGAAAAATCATACCACTCATATGGCCCTCGGAAGCAAGCAGGAGTGGCCATACTCATATCGAATAAAATCAACTTCAAACCTAAGTTAATCAAGAAGGATAAAGAAGGTCACTATATACTGTTAAAAGGAACCATCCACCAACAAGACATAACAATCATCAATTTGTATGCACCAAACAATGGAGCTGCAACGTTCATAAAACAAACTCTCCTCAAGTTCAAGAGTCAAATAGACCACAACACAATAATTATGGGTGACTTCAACACACCGCTCTCGCCATTAGACAGATCCTCTAGACAAAAGCTGAATAAAGAAACTATAGAACTCAACAGCACAATCAATAACCTAGACTTAACCGACATATATAGAATATATCAACCATCATCAAGTGGATACACGTTCTTCTCAGCAGCACATGGATCCTACTCAAAGATAGACCATATATTATGCCATAAGGCAACTCTTAGTAATTATAAGGGCGTGGAGATAATACCATGCACCATATCTGACCATAATGGAATGAAATTGGAAATCAATGATAAAAGAAGGAAGGAAAAATCCTACATCACATGGAAAATGAACAATATGTTATTGAATGATCAATGGGTTGTAGAAGAAATAAAGGAGGAGATGAAAAAATTCTTAGAGTCAAATGACAACACAGACACAACATACCAGAATCTATGGGACACAATGAAAGCAGTTTTAAGAGGGAAATTCATTTCTTGGAGTTCTTACCTCAAAAAAAGAAAAAACCAACAAATAAATGAACTCACACAACACCTCAAAAACCTAGAAAAGGAAGAGCAAAACAACAGCAAATGTAGTAGAAGACAAGAAATAATTAAAATTAGAGCAGAAATCAACGAAATTGAAACAAAAGAAACCATTGAAAAGATAGATAAAACTAAAAGTTGGTTCTTTGAAAAAATAAATAAGATAGACAAGCCCTTAGCCATGCTAACGAAAAGAAGAAGAGAGAGAACTCAAATTACTAACATACGGGATGAAAAAGGCAATATCACAACAGACACTACAGAAATACAGAAGATAATTAGAAAGTATTTTGAAACCCTATATTCCAATAAAATAGAAGATAATGAAGATATCGATAAATTTCTTAAGGCATATGATTTGCCCAGATTGAGACAGGAAGACACACACAATTTAAACAGACCAATAACAAAAGAAGAAATAGAAGAAGCCATCAAAAGACTACCAACTAAGAAAAGCCCTGGACCAGATGGCTATACAGCGGAGTTCTACAAAACCTTCAAAGAAGAATTAATACCAATACTTTTCAAGCTATTTCAAGAAGTAGAAAAAGAAGGAGCTCTTCCAAATTCATTCTATGAGGCCAACATCACTTTGATCCCAAAACCAGACAAAGATACTTCAAAGAAAGAAAACTACAGACCAATATCTCTAATGAACTTGGATGCAAAAATTCTCAATAAAATTCTGGCGAATCGAATACAAAAACATATCAGAAAACTTGTGCACCATGATCAAGTAGGATTCATTCCTGGGATGCAAGGATGGTTCAATATACGGAAATCAATAAATGCTATTCACCACATCAATAGACTTAAAGACAAGAACCACATGATCATCTCGATGGATGCAGAAAAAGCATTTGACAAAGTACAGCATCCCTTTATGTTCAAAACACTAGAAAAACTAGGGATAACAGGAACTTACCTCAACATTGTAAAAGCTGTATATGCTAAACCTCAGGCTAGCATCATCCTAAACGGAGAAAAACTGAAGGCATTTCCTCTAAAATCTGGAACAAGACAGGGATGCCCTCTATCACCACTTCTATTCAATTTAGTTCTCGAAGTACTAGCCAGAGCAATTAGACAGACAAAAGAAATTAAAGGCATAAAAATAGGAAAAGAAGAAATTAAACTATCGCTATTTGCGGATGACATGATAATATACTTAACAGACCCAAAAGAGTCTACAAAGAAGCTGCTAGAGTTAATAAATGAATTCAGCAAAGTGGCAGGGTATAAAATCAACACGCATAAATCAAAGGCATTCCTGTATATCAGCAACAAAACCTCTGAAATGGAAATAAGGAAAACCACTCCATTCACAATATCCTCAAAGAAAATAAGATACTTGGGAATCAACCTAACAAAAGAGGTGAAAGATTTATACAATGAAAACTATAGAACCATAAAGAGAGAGATAGAAGAAGATCTCAGAAGATGGAAAAATGTACCCTGTTCATGGATAGGCAGAACTAACATCATCAAAATGGCGATATTACCCAAACTTCTCTACAGGTTTAATGCGATGCCAATCAAAATCCCAATGGCATTTCTTGTAGAAATAGACAAAGCAATCATGAAATTCATATGGAAAAACAAAAGACCCAGAATAGCAAAAGCAATTCTAAGCAGGAAGTGTGAATCTGGAGGCATAGCGATACCAGAGGTCAAACTGTACTACAAAGCAATAGTAACAAAAACAGCATGGTACTGGTACCAAAACAGGTGGGTAGACCAATGGTACAGAATAGAAGACACAGAGACTAATCCACAAAGTTACAACTATCTTATATTTGATAAAGGGGCTAAAAGCATGCAATGGAGGAAGGATAGCATTTTCAACAAATGGTGCTGGGAAAATTGGAAATCCATATGCAACAAAATGAAACTGAATCCCTTTCTCTCGCCATCCACAAAAATTAACTCAAAATGGATCAGGGAGCTAGGTATCAAATCAGAGACACTGCGTCTGATAGAAGAAAAAGTTGGCTACGATCTACAAATTGTGGGGTCGGGCTCCAAATTCCTTAATAGGACACCCATAGCCCAAGAGTTAACAACAAGAATAAACAAATGGGACTTACTTAAACTAAAAAGTTTTTTCTCAGCAAG
Source organism: Spermophilus citellus (assembly GCF_964194105.1). Taxonomy (NCBI): domain Eukaryota; kingdom Metazoa; phylum Chordata; class Mammalia; order Rodentia; family Sciuridae; genus Spermophilus; species Spermophilus citellus. The sequence continues at coordinate 112,471,336 of NC_138187.1, read as the reverse complement.
AGAAACAATAAAAGAGGTAAATAGAGAGCCTACATCCTGGGAACAAATCTTTACCCCCCACACCTCCGATAGAGCCCTAATATCCAGAATGTACAAAGAACTCAAAAAATTAAACAATAAGATAACAAATAACCCAATTAACAAATGGGCCAAGGACCTCAACAGACACTTCTCAGAGGAGGACATACAATCAATCAACAAGTACATGAAAAAATGCTCACCATCTCTAGCAATCAGAGAAATGCAAATCAAAACCACCCTAAGATACCATCTCACTCCAGTAAGATTGGCAGCCATTATGAAGTCAAACAACAACAAGTGTTGGCGGGGATGTGGGGAAAAGGGTACACTTGTACACTGCTGGTGGGACTGCAAAATGGTGAGGCCAATTTGGAAAGCAGTATGGAGATTCCTGGGAAAGCTGGGAATGGAACCACCATTTGACCCAGCTATCGCACTTCTCGGACTATTCCCTGAGGACCTTAAAAGAGCGCACTATAGGGATACGGCTGCATCAATGATTATAGCGGCACAATTCACAATAGCTAGACTGTGGAACCAACCTAGATGCCCTTCAATTGATGAATGGATAAAAAAAATGTGGCATCTATACACAATGGAGTATTATGCAGCACTAAGAAATGACAAAATCATAGAATTTGCAGGGAAATGGATGGCATTAGAGCAGATTATGCTAAGCGAAGCTAGCCAAGCCCTGAAAAACAAATGCCAAATGTCTGCTTTGATATAAAGAGAACAACTAAGAACAGAACAGGAAGAAAGAGCATGAGGAAAAGACTACAGTAAACAAAGACGAATGGGGGGAGAGAAACGGAGAGAGAAGGGAAAGCATATGGAAATGGTAGGAGACCTTCAAGGATACATAAAATTATAAGAGGTTATGAGGGGCAAGGGGGAGGGAAAAAAAAAAGGGAGAGAATTGAACAACAGCAGGGGAGGTAGAGAGGGAAGATGGGAGGGGAGGGGAGGGGAGGGGGGATAGTAGGGGATAGGAAATGTAGCAGAATACAACAGTCACTAATATGGCATTATGTAAAAATGCGAATATGTAACAGATGTGATTCTGCAATCTGTATTTGGGGTGAAAATGGGAGTTCAAAGCACAATTTGAGTCTAATGTATGAAAGATGATATATCATGAACTATGTAATGCGATAAATAATCAATAAAAAAAAATTTAAAAAAAAAATAAAAAAATAAAGTTGATTTTCAAAGAAAAAAAAAAGAATTCACATCTAGAAAGCCTGTACTACAATATATTTATAATTAAATATTTCATGAAGAAGTAATGAAAAATAGAACTGAAAACAAACAAGGGAAGAACAACACTAGAAGAATAATCAGTCAATGGAGAAACTAATTCAAATTAAAATAAATCAAAATTAAAGGGAATGAAAACCATTTCTCAATAATATTGAATGTTAATGGCCTAAACTCTTCAATCAAAAGACACAGACTGGCAGATTGGATTAAAAGACTAGACCCAACAATATGCTGTCTCCAAGAGACTCACCTCATAGGCAAAGAAGGTAAAAGGATAGGGAAAAAACAACATATCATTCACATGGATCACATAAACAAGCAAGGGTTTTTATCCTCATATCAACTAAAGTGGACTTTTAGCCAAAGTTAATTAGCAGGAACAAAGAAGATCATTTCATACTGCTTAAGGGAATTATATATCAACAAGACATAACAATCATAAATAGTTATGTTCCCCAAAATGGAGCATTTGTGTATATCAAACAAACCCATCTCAATTTTAAGAATCAAATAGACCACAACACAATAATACTGGGTGACTTTAACACACCTCTCTCACTACTCAATAGATCCTCCAAGCAAAAAGTAAATAAAAAAGCTATAGAACTAAAAAATACAATTAATAATTTAGACTTAAAGATACATATAGACTATTTCATCCTTCAGTGACTGAATGCACTTTCTTCTCAGCAGCACACAGATCATTCTCTAAAATAGATCATATATTGGGCCACAAAACAACTCAACAAATACAAACAAGTAGAGATAATGCCTTGCATTCTATCAGATCATAATGGAATAAAATTAGAAATCAACAATAAAATAAAAAATAGAAGCTACATTAACACCTGGAGACTAAATAATACACTATTGAATGATCAATGGAAAGGAGAAGAAATCAGGGATAGAATTAACAAATACTTAGAGGTAAATGAAAATAGCAATATAACATATGAAAATCTCTGGGATACTATAAAGGCAGTTCCAAGAGGAAAGTTCATTGCATTGAGCTCATACATTAAAAGAATAGAAAGTTGGGCTGGGGATGTGGCTCAAATAATGGTGTGCTCACCTGGCATGCACAAGGCACTGGGTTTGATCCTCAGCACCACATAAAAAAATAAAAGATATTGTGTCAACAAATAAATAATCTAACATTACATCTCAAAGCCATAGAAAGAGAAGAAGAAATCAGCATCTAAAGTAGCAGGAAAAGAAAAGAGAATTCATTATTGCTGAACATAAATATCTAGTCTAGTTTCTTATAAATGAATCAAATATCAATGGTGACATAATGATGATATTTTCAGAAAAATTATTTCATATATTTCAAGAGGCTATTAAAATATTGAATGTGAATAAGTGCCTTGTAAAAGTTTGATAAAATATTTAAATTATTTTTAATATACCACCTAAAAAGTTACAAATAAAAATCGTCTAAAATATGTTTACTGACAAAATTTTGAGCACAAGTAAGCCAACTTGTATATTGACAGACTCCCAGAAAATTTATAGAAATCATATGTTGGATTGGATATTTTTTCTTTCAAAGATTGGAACAGATGGCTGTGGAAAACAAACTTGTGCAACCTTAGCCTGTTATGTGGCAGAACACAAACTATACCGAGTGCCTGTATCTCGCAATTATGCCTACACAGAATTCAAAGAAGTTCTTAAAAAGGTGTTTCTTCAAACAGGGTTAGAAGGGAATGCCACTGTTCTGATGGTTTCTAACTTATCCCTAGAACATGTAAGTGCTTTCTGTCTTTATTATTTGTTAAAGTTTGATATTTATGTACCCCCAAGTAATTTGATATTTAAAAAGAAAATACTTATACATAGTCCAATTAGCCTACTATATTAATTCTTTTCATTATTCTTTGCCCTTGCCTAATCATAGCCCACAGAGTTCATGTATTTGTGATCATGCCATAGTTTTGAATAATTGTAGTCTGCTGAAAGGAGTGGGAACTTTTGTTCGAAAACTTATTTTTATTCTCAAAAGCAAAATGTTTCCTACTTTCATAATAATTCTTCAGGTAGAGTTTCTTTCCCTGCTTTTTCTCTTCTCTTTCCTGTCTCATTGGATTTGAAACCGTCTATTGAGAGATGAACTTGGTTAAGTGAAAACAATCCCTCTGCCATGTTATTTCTAGTTTGTCTACTATTCAAACTCAAATGTAGATGTATTCAGGGTTTCTGTGAACTGCTTGAAGCAAGATTCCTGCTCAGTTCATTACTATACCCATCCTCCCTTACCTCTTGCTTCAGTACTTAATGTAAATATGTGACATACTGTCAATACCAAGTATATATTTCTCTAATATCTGAATGAATGGATGGATCAATGAAGCTTATTTTGACTCAGAAAAAAATGTATATTTGATGGAATTGAATCAAGAAGTTAGCTTGCTTTAAAAAAAAAGAAAAGCCTCAGTTCCCCTTAAATACTATTATTTTCTCAGTTTGTTAGAAGCAGAATATATGAATAATTTACTCATTCCTGACTAAATATATGTTTCACCTAAGAAATTACTTTTGGAAGATTTGAGCTACACTGTCAGTTCAGGAAAAATACCTAACTTGTTTGAAAATGAAGAGCTGGATTCTATCGCAATGAGGATTCGATCTTTGGCTGAACAATCTGGCTATGTGGATGACAGACAATCTTTACTTGCATTCTTCCAAAAGGTACTTTTTTGTGGATTAACTTTATCAAATTGTCATGTTAAATTAAAACCAGACCACATTTATAATTATGTATAAGATTTTCAAGTTAAATATGAGTTTTTAAAGCTAAAATAATGATCACTATCCCTAAACCCAGACACTCCATATCTTAGATATGTCTAAGATTAACAACTATTTGAGCCTGTCTGGTTATCAACAGTTTAAAAAAAAAATAGTAATGCTGTAGGCAATACAAATTTTTGTTAAAAGAACCCAAGATTATTTTTCAGATTCTTTCCCAGTTAATGAGGTTTCTTTTCAACTCTGTTGGAAACAAATCAGGAAGAGTGTAACATAAGAATTTTCTCATTCCTTTGAGTAGCCCTAGAATTGACCAGAAGATGATGGATACGAAAGAAATTGGCCAAAGAGAACAAGCAATATTCATAATGAACTTAGCAGCGGGAGTCCGTGAAAGACCAGTCTGATGATATACACAGACCAGACCAATGACTTGGACCTTCTGTGTTTTTCCACACACTGGATAACCGTGGCTTACTAAATGGGTGGCCATGATTATTCAAGCCACAATGTTCACTGGGGATGGACCACTGGTTAACTTATATCTAGTGCCAGGTTTTTCTACCTTGGGGTCATTTGAAATTTGAACCTGGTCTCCCACCATTCCTCAAAAGACCCTTAGTATCTAATGCAAGAGGAAATTGTAATAAAACAAAATCCAGAAATGAAATCCACAGTTGATAGGGAACGTGTGCAATATGAATGAATACTCAGATTGAATTATATTTTCAGATGCTATGGTAGAAAAAACAAATGTCATCCTGATAATTTGTGGTACTCTAGTGCCTTGTTATAGTAATTCATTTATTAAATAGATTGTGAGTGGGAAGGAATAACAAATTCTGATTTGGAATATGGAGAATAGTACACTCCAGAAATGAAAAACCAACAGCCCCAGTTAGAAGTCAATTTTAATTATATATATATATAAAATACATGCTTTCAAAAAGTATTTGCTGCATCTTATAATAAAAATAAAATAATAAAGGTACACTTTAAACTATTAACTTTGGATACTTTCAGGTAGCAGTTTGGGGAAGGGTCAAAAAAAGAGAAGTACTTTCATTTTTACTTTAAACGTTTCTGTATTGTATGAAATTTGCATTAAAAAGTTTTATTTGCCTTTATAAATTTTTTCAGTCAAGAAGGAGGGGAAAAAAGAAATATCTTACCCTTTAGTCTTTTTTCAACTTTACCATACTTATAAAGCAAAATGTGTTGCTTGATAGTTGAAGATATTATCATTTTGTACAAGGTGGACTCAGAGTTAAAAGGAACAATGATTCACTGAGGCTGCTTTCAGGAATGTAAATTTATTATAAAGTGACATATGGACATAAGGAAGGAGTCTGCCCCATGGCCAATACTGCCAAGAACAGGGTCAGATGAGGAAAAGCAATACAGGCAAATTTCAAAGAAACTAGCACTTCACCTGGGACCTGCTAAAAAAAAAAGAAATATATCATCTAGCATTGCTTGGCCATAATCCTTTAGCTGTGAGAGTTTATTACTACCTCCTCCGGTGCCCTATTTGTTCTGTGGGTATTTTCTTTCTCTCTGTACCTTTCAGCTTTAATTCAACAGATCATTTCTCACTTTGAGTCTTGTGGGTCTCTAAAAGCACACCACCCTAGAAAAAAAGAGTCAAATAGCCCCATGGTCATCTGATATAAGGTCCCCTACTCAACAAAACTCTAGTACCAAACCCCTTCATAAAAGAGGGTTCTGAGTCCAAACCTCTCCTATTGGGTCCATCCAACAGAAGCCAAGAGGGTATAGTCACATAAAGGAGTTCTCAGAATGGCTCTGTGGACTGTGAGTTCTCTGGGAAGGACTCTGTTGCTGGCACACTCAATGCACAATTAATCAGTCTCTAGTCCACCCACTAAGGAAAGAACTGAAGCATATTTTAAATGGAATTTTCAATATAATATTTTCCAAAGTACTGAATTACATTTTAACAAAATGTTTTCATTAATTTTCAGAGAATATATAAATATCTTCATATTTTTATAATCATGAATCCTGCAGGACCTAACCTGTGCCAAAATTGTAGAGCATACCCTTCTATGATTAGCTCCTGCACAATGGATTGGTACCATACGTGGCCAGAAGAAGCTCTCCTTCTTGTAGCCAACTCTTTCTTAATGGAAAAGGTGGATTTAGAGAACAAAGAGGTAAATATCTAAAGCAAGTGAAGGTTTCATTTTATTACTAGCATCTGGTAGCATTATATCTCTGAATAGCAATGAATCCTAGATGGGCAAAAATAGGCAACTTCTAAGGCAAATTATAAAATGGGTCAATTGTTCATCTTGACTCCTCATCAGTTCCCGATCTTTTTTGCCCCCTTACCCACCCTATTTCAATTACACTCAGATTCTGCACTGCCTGGGTGTCTTCACTATTCCACCCCCCATGGTAAACAGAGATTTCCATGAAGGAAAATCACCTGCATTTTGCATAGCAGATCCTATGGTAAGGATTCTGCAGCCTTCTGAGTATGCCTTGTAAATTGTTCAGCTTGACTATAACAGCAAAATTATAAAAAAATGAGAACAAAAACCACAACATATAATTAGCTCCAAATTTATGAGCCATAAGTAAGAATCTAATCTAGAGTGATTAAAGACCTCATATAACCCAAATGATAGAAAGGGGGAAAAGAATGCTGACAAAAGAAGATATCGATGCCTGGAGCCTGAAACTCAAGGCAGGACTTAGAAACAGACTGTATTCTTGCTTGTCCAAGTGTCCAAAGATGGCAAAACCCAAGAAGAATAGAGGCAAGTGGAACTAGAAAGAAAATGCATCTGGGTTAAAAGTGACCGGTACTATCTGGGATTGGTGGAGTGGAGATGGGTAGTCAGGACTCAATTATGTCTAAACCTAAATTCTCTCCCAATGTAAGCAAATGAGATGCCATTTCTATTCTGGTTTTACCCACCTATGCATCCTTTGGTTCCTCACATTTTTTGTAGCTCTGTTTTACTCAAGGAAACTTCCTTGAGTATCTTGCTGCTGATAACCATTTAAGAAAGGAATTAAGAGATGAAAAAAGCACCATAATCCCTGGCCACTGATGCTGGTGCCCTAAGTCCTTGCTGTAGCAAAATTAAGGGTGAAGCCTAAGAGAATGAGTCTATATGCCGTTAATCTTTAGTTATATGATTTCCTCTTCTTACCTCTCCACTATCCCGATTATTAAAGTTTATAAGTTCATGGTCCCATTTAGCCAGGATCTTTCTCTACATCTCCACATCTCAGAAATGATAAACTATTTCTAGTTATTCACAGTGTTCAGTTTTCTTTTATTTATGTAAATCCATATTGCTCTTTTTTAATCCTTAAAAAATTATTATTCTTCAGAACTTAAATGAAAATTTTGCCCCAACATGTGTTCAAATCCACAAAAGCATAAATGACTTGATCCCAAAATATTTTCAAGAAACTGGAAGGCATTATTATATCACTCCCAGAACCTACTTGCAGTTCATGGAAACATTTTCATACATTTTGAGGTCACAAAAAGAGGAAATGCAAATAAAGAGGTAAGACTTTGAGACCAAATAATAAACATGTATTTTATATTGGTGCTTTTATTTGTAAGTGTTGATCTCAATTTACCTTTTCCATGGGGGAAAAAGCTAAATATTGCAGAATTTTTAAGATCTATGGATGTTGTCAATAACTATTTATTGTCTCAAGACAGTGGTTTTCAAACACATTTTAAGAAACAAAAATTTACAGTTGTTGGCTAGCTCATGATGACAAATGAAAGATTACCAGGTATGAACTGCTGTAATGTTTGCATGCAACTTCATCTGACATTTACATTCTTTACTAGTCAGGCTTTCCTTAACTAACCCCATTGGAAGTGGTTCCCCTTTATTATATTGCATTTGTAACAGTTATTATCTGGAATTTTGGGAAAGCTATATAGAATTCGGGCTTCATATTGAGAATATGAAATAAAATATTACTTGACATGTAATATCAGTGAAATCAGTATTTATGTTCAAATTAATACTCAACAGAAAGTGTCTCAACCCAGCAAATAGCTTCAATTGAACTATAGAGGACCTATTTTATTTATGTATAAGTTGACAGTACTTGTCAGATTTTCATCTCAAAATTCAGTAATGCTGCCAAAATAAGTTGGAAAACCAATGCTTTGGCCCTTAGCATCAGATACTTTGTAGTACTAGAATATTAGCTGCATCAGATTTTTATTACTAGGGTTTTATAGCTACTTTCTTTTATACTGGCTCAAACTTAATGTTTTTAACAAAAATTAATATTTTAGCTTATAGTTCTACAGGCCGGAGGATCATTGGACTTGACTAGGTTTATATTTTATTATCTCATAGGCTCATGTCTAGGTATTGGTCAGGCTGAATTTTTATCCAAACCTCTAGATGAAATATGCTTCCAAGATTTTGAAAATTTTAAACTGTTCTAATTTATCTTCATAGATAATATTAATATTTTATTGGAAGCTGGGCTCAGAAGTGCACACTTGTAATCTAGCAGCTGGGGGCGGGGGCTGAGAAAGGAGGATCAAGAGTTTAAAGCCAGCCTCAGCAAAAAAAAAAAAAAAAAAAAAAAAAAAACCTAGGTGCTAAGCAACTCAGTGAGATCCTGTCTCTAAGTAAAATACAAAATAGGGTTGAGGATGTAGCTGAGTGCCCCTGAGAGTTCAATTCCCACTACCAAAACAAAACAAAAAAACTTCTTTTTTGTCTCACTAAATGTCCTGACTCAGGTTTAGCTTAGCCTCAGACTCAATTTAAGTGAACTGGATGCAGGGCAATGTGATTTTTCATCACTACTCATCTTAAGTAGTGTCTGCCACAGGACTTTTCCTGTGTTGTTATTCAAAGCAAAGAGCTAAGAGTTAAATTAGTTGCAGTTAAACCTTGCCTTGTATGACCTGTGTGGAGACATGAAAGGTTGCCAAGCCCATCTGATACAACCATTTCTCTACAAGTTCATCCCCCAACCTGTCATGTGACCAGCTAACAATTATTTTTAAAAATAAGCCACTTCATCAGATGCCCTAATTAATTGTACCAATAGGGGTTTGGACCAAATCCATTGTTTTGTCTTAGGGAATACTGAATGAGAGTAGTCATGTCTGTGACTCCCTCTTGGAGAATAGAACACAGCCAGGCTCCCTATCTGGAGCCAAACCAGTTAAAAATGTTATTCATCCAGGTGCATCAAGAAATACTGGCAATCATACATACTCTGCCTCAACTGGCCAACAAGACGTGCAGGGCAATGTGATTTTTCATCACTACTGATGATAGAGAATTTAGATTAGTTTGCCTGTGATAGGAAGCATAAGCCTGATGTTTTCATAAGAAGTTGTAGCTGTCTTTGGAGGATTGTAAGTTCAAAAGTGACTTTGGCAACTTAAGGAGAACCTGTCTCAAAATAAAAAATAAAAAGGCCTGGGGATGTAGCTCAGTGATAGAGTACCCCTGGGCTCAACCCCCAGTACTGCAAAAGAAGG